>NC_045428.1:99709925-100365640 GCF_902635505.1 Sarcophilus harrisii
TCCAACATTGCTGCTTGATTTTTTTCATGATTTTGATCAAGCGAGTTTGGAAATAAAAAATTTTTGTATTCTCAAGCTAAGTTTTTCTCAATCTAACAAATTGTCCCCCCTTCCAATGCCTGTTACCTTCACCCTTTTATCTAACCATGACTTCAGAGGTACAAAACTAATTAGAATTGCCAGGAAGAACTTTTTTAACCAAGTTCCAAATCCCAGAAACAATCTCTTACTTGATTATTATAGATTATGTCCTAGCTACCATGCATGAACAAAAAATAATTATGCTCAAACCTTACCCCATAATCCATATTCCTGGTCACATTCATTCTTTGCATTTCCTAAAGATTCCATTGTTAAAAGGGTTACTAGGTTTCATTGATCTGTAATTGTCAATTGTGACCACAGTGAAAAATGGTTAGTAGATAACCCCTGTTGTCTACACCTCCTCTTCTACATTCCCTTGAAGGTCTCCAGTTGATCTAGAAGTTCTTTACATGATCAAATGAAAGAACCTATTGCTTTCATCACTTTCTTGCCTATATGAATTTTCAGAGAATTTTAATCAGTAGACATCAGCCCCAAGTTTGCTTTTTCCATTTCTTTATCTGTAAAATGAGATTAAAATGGGTTGTTATGGGCAATTGCTTTGTAAACTGTAATGTGTTATATAAATGTCATCTACTATTATCAGGGGAGAGGAGAATGAATATTTCTTCCTGGTAAGTATTAGTTTCTCTGAGCTGCTTGCTAATTAAATATCTCTCCAGTTATCTATTAAATATTTGTTGCAATGTTAATTGATAAAAGGCAGATATATTGTGCCCTTTAAAATCAGTTTAATGCAGTTTATAACCCTACCAGAGTGTCATAGCATCACTACGTTAAATAAATAGTTTAAAATATTTTTTCTGAGGCAAAGTCAAAGAATGGAGATGACACATAGTTTTAAAGTTTCTACTAGAAAAGTAAGAATTCTGGTATGACCCACAAGCTTCTATAGCCCCTAAAATAAAATGGGTTTATTGAATCCGGAGACTTTAGAATCAGGCTTCAGAAACCAAATGTAGAAAGCCTAATCTCTGGAAAATGGTCCACCAACTGAGGTTTGCCCCTCCCCTAACACCCCTAGCTGTATCTGCTGACAATACCAGATTATTAAAACATAGGGGAATTCTATTTATGCAAGTGGAGAGAATACCCAACAAATGAACTTGCACATCTTTTGAAGTACTGAAGTAAAAGGAAGATGTACTTGGTAATTAATAAAGACTTTATGTTCAGATCTCTGAACAAACTAACTCAATCACTAAGGACCCAATTCTTAATTTATCATCTTCTTCCTCTTCTAGAAATTTATAGCTATTCCCTCTACCCCTCCTTTTCACACATCCTATAAAAAAGGAAGGAATATATTCAGTAGGACTTCCAGAAGAATAACTGATTGGAGGCAGGATATTCAGATTTAAATACTATACTAATTCTGTTAATCATTATATATGTGTTCTCAGATAATTCATTGCCAATTCTGAATTTCCTTTTCCTCTTCTGCAAAATAAACACAATCACAGTCCTACAACTCACCTCAAAGATCTGCTGTGAGGAAAATACATCACAAATGTAAAAGTATTACTTAAACATGAATAAGTAAGTAATATTTGTGAAGTAGGGAACTCCTTATGTTTTTTCTGTCCTTAGAGATCCTCTGTGGCTGGAGAATGGAAAAAAGGAAGTAAGGTATAGCATCAATAACAATGAGTTTGTCCCAGGAAGCCATGGGTATGTAAGTAACATAATATGTCAAAACCTTAGTTCGCCTGTGTAAAATGGAGAAAATACTTAAAGTATTCATTTACTTTACACTGTTGTTGTGATAATCAATTAGATCATATATATAAACATAATAAGTAACCATGAATAAATACAGGACTATTTTATAAGACTATTTGGAGTTTCAGAATTCATTCAGTTTTCAGTTTTTTTTATTCACAAAGTTTTAAACATCTTCTCAAAATATAAATACAGAAATCTATTTATTTTTCTATATATTTGTTATAGCGAAAGAAAACAAAACTATAAACCAAATTAGGTTTCAAGGTATCTATTTGTTACTGCCTACTAGCTGGCAAAGATTATAAGAATCATAAAGTCTTGGGAGGCAGCCAAGGTCCTTGTAGGATTGGACAAAACTACTCTCTTGTGGTTTAAACTCATCCTAAGAAGTTCTTATTGGTCAAAGAAAGGCATTTTATTGCCTAAAAGCCTTTCCTATCTATACAAAATTTTATTTTAAATGAGCTTGCTAGAGGAGAATGTATACATAAGAAATCAGGTAAAGGAATTCAGTTGTGGAATATTTGGTGTTACATTGATATGAATTTCTCTGTTTTATTAGAGATTAAACTTTGTCTCTCCATAGTATTTAACTGTTGTTTATTTTTCAATGCAAATACAGTGCATGAATTTATTCTGTTAATATACTATCTTTTTTATACTTCATTGTTAATGACCCATGTTCTTTGAGAGTATAGACAACATTTTAATTCATTTTCCCCAGTGTCTAGCAAAGTACTTTGTATACAGTAGGTATTTAACATCTTTTTGCTAAGTTTAATTGATTCTCCTCATCCCAAATTGTGATTTCATTAGTATAGGGAGTTTTCATGAGGAAATGTCCATTATCATTGCAGAGCTACAAATATTCTGCCAGATATAATCTTGGAGTTTCTTGGACAACTAAGAGGTTAAACTTGCCCAGAGTTATATTCAATATATGTGAAATTTAGTACTTGAACTCAGATCATCTTATTTCATGTTTGGCCTTATGCCAAACTGGCTGTTTGGAATTCTTAAGAGGAACAATTCTGTTTAAAAGGGGGAAATAACTTAGAACTGGAATTACTAAAAACCATCACTTTGATTTTGCTCTTCTGCTTAATTGGAATTTTTGTTGTTCTTTTTTCTTTAGTTATGTCCAAATCTTCGTGACCCCATTTTGTGATTTTCTTGTCAAGGATGCTAAAGTGGTTTGCCATTTTTTTCTTGAGCTCATTTTACAGATAAGCCACTAACTTGTCTGAGGTCACAAAGCTAGTAAGTTTCCGAGGTCGAACTCAGGAAGATTCTTCCTGATGCAAAATTCAGTATTTTATCCATTGTGCACTTAGCTACCCCTTTTAAATGTTAGCATTGGAAGGGATCTTGTAGTTCAGTTTCCAACTCCCTCATTCTATAAATGAGACACTAGAAAATTTTTGTTATTTGTTCAAGGTACAAAGTAAACAAGTAGCATAATCTTAACTAAAACATGCTTTTTGAATTATTACTCCAATGTGTTTTATACATACACACACACAAACTGCTTGCTGTTGTTGAATATTTCTTTCTTCAGTTAATGGTTATATTGATTGCATACTGGATCAAGGTTATAATAAAGAAATGTAGAATTTAAATTGTTTAAAACATTCTAGACCAACTTAACTTTAGTTTTTTGGCACTATTTATTTGTCAACTATGGGTGGTAAAGTTACATTTACATAACCCTGGGAATTTATCTAGTCAACAACAACAATAACAACAATAAAAAGAATTGCATATTATTTTCATGTGAATATCCAATAAAGACAACAATTTAATCCACTTATTCATTTATAATTCTAGATTTGAATTCAGGATGATTCAGTTGGTTTCATCTCTTCTGAAACCATATTATAATAACAGGATGTATTATTGTACCCTGGAGGCACTGCAGAAGAGAGACAAATCCTCCCTCTGCCTCACTTCTGAGAGAAGATGAGTTCTCCCAGGCACATAAACTTTCAGAGAACTCTCTTCTGTGGTTTATGACACCTGGGGTCTACTAACCACTGTTTGAAACTGGACTGAATATTTTTGCAATAATTTCACATGCTTTGTTGTAACAAAGCAACCCATAATAATGAGTTGGTTGTTAGTGAATTTTTCTGGACTATCTTCAACTTGATTCCAATTTATTCTGTGGCTCCACATATCTCTTGCACCCACTCAAAAATTATTAAACACAGGATGATAAAAATAGTCAATAGGAACTTCAGGAAGCAGGTGTTCTCTTTTTAATAATCATCAATCAGATATCCTATATTTATAAACAAAGCTTACATGATAAAAATGCATCACATAAGAAAGTACATGAAAATACATATTATTACTTTCTTCTATCTGATACCAGTGGTAGGAGATTTTTTTTAGTTTTTTTTCTTAATTTCATAAAAATCCTCAACAAAATATAGCACAGTAGGAAAGGCACTGGCATAGAATGAAAGAAATATAAGTTTTAGAATATCTCTGATAATATTTTCTACATATGTTTGAATAAAGTTCTTAAGCTTTTAGAGCCTCACTTTGTTCATTTATAAAATAACACAGACTAAGTAATATCTAAAGTCTAATTTTAAGTGCTCAGCAAGCCTTTGTATCTACTTTAAGAGGCAAGTAATGGAATAATGGAGAGTGCTGGACTTAGCTTAGGAAGACTTGCTTGAATTAAAATTTGATTTCAAATGCTTAGTAGCTGGGTGATATTGGGCAAACCATTTAAACACTGTTTAAATTTCCTAATTTGAATGGGAAATGGGGCTAATGGTACCATCTACAACAGAAGGTTGTTGTGAGGATCAAATGAAATAATTGTCAAGTACTGCATAAACCCAAAGCATTATGCATAGGCTATCAGGATTATTGATAATTTTATCATTATTTACCAATTCAATATTAATAAACTACTGTTAATATAATCTCATTGGAATTCAGATTTAATTAAATTATCTAATTTGTGTTCTGAGTATAAATTTTTTAAAAAGACATTTTCAAATAATTTTGTAAAGCATTCCTCTTTTACTTTTTCAAAGATTGCTAGGCAAGAGACACTTTTTGACTTTTAAAGTTCACACACCCTTCACAATAACTTGGTCTGGATCAGCCTATATTGTAACAAAGCCAAGATTGCATATTAGAATCCAAAACTGGGTGTTATCCTGTTAGGCAACATGAAATAACAGGCCAAACATTTCTTGGGAATATTTTTTTTTTCGCCTGAGGTGAGAAGTGAGTTGGATGAGCATGTTAGTTAAACCACCCACAGAGTACTTATTATCCCTGAAATGAACTTCCTGATTTATATTATTTATATTTATATTATTTATATGTGTATGTAAGAATTATTGTAAAATTTTAACTGAAGAAAAACCCTTACCATTTTGGAGAATTTATTAGATATTGCTGACATCAGCAATAGTGTAGTGTCAATAGTGTAGTGTAGTGTAGTGTCAGTGGTCTAAATTACAATTGTAATTTAACAAAAAAGTTATAATGGCTTTGTGCATGTTGTATGTATGTGTGTATGTGTGTGCAAATGTGTATGTGTGTGCATGCATGCCCTAAATGAAATAACTAACAATAGCCTAAAGTCTTATCAAAGATTTCAAAACTGCGATTTTTAGATACTTCATCCCACATACTTAGACAGATTTTGCAAGAATTTCTTCAACCTATCACCGCAGTCACTATTTGAATTTGTAATTTCATGTAGAAAATCAATCAAGCTCATAATAAACCTTCAATTATCCTTATCAGAGATGAAAGAACTTGGGATGCGGTTTATGACTGTTCTTGAAGAAACCACATGGTATAGTAAATAGAATGCTAGAATATGGTAAAGACTTTGTTTTAAACCTTGACTAGCACTGGCTGTGTCAAGCTAGGGAATTCAGACCATCTCAAAGTTAAATTTCTTAGGCAACTCTGATAGTATTCTCTACTAAGTAACAGATGATTTGAAGTCTGCATGGAAGAAATAAATTCTCAAATCAAGAGCTTCTTACACTGAGGAAATCATGATGAATTAGCAAATTGAAAGAGGAAAACTTATTTAGAGTCTTTTCATATCTGCAAAGGATTTTGGGGAGACTCATTTAGATCATATTTATGAAAACATTTTTTCCCCAAATAGGTCATGTGGACAAAGAAATCCATCAGTACTATTTTCAGCTGGAGTTGAGATTTATATGAGATTCTAGTCTTGTTAGTTAGGCCAATAGAACTTAGAGTAAGATATAGCAAAAGGAACAAATAAGGCTTTCCTACTTTTAGAATTTAGTTGTTGTTTTTAAATTCCATTAAGGAGATCCATTTAAATCATACTTAAAAAACACATTTTTAAAATGTCACATAGGGCGGAGCCAAGATGGCAGAGAAGGGACACATGACTTTCTAAGGTCTTCTCTTACCATCTTTATCAATATTATATCGAGCCTCAAAAATAGTCTTGACTGCTACAATTCATAAAGATAAGAAGTATAACAACTCACCAGCAGAAGAAAATCTGCAGTCTTGCCAAAAAAAGTTTGTTCCGGGGCCAGGGGGGAGATCAGTGTAGACTGGGAGAGAAATTAGTTTCCGAAAAGAGCCTCAAACCGAAAGTGAGAGCATAGATCTCAGCACAAGCTCGCAGCCCCAACATACAGAATGGGGCTTTTCCTTGGGGCAGTTGCGAACCTACACTGCAGGAGGGCACAACCCAGGTTAGCCTCTAATCTGTGCAGTGGGGGGCTCGGCTTGGGGCCATAGAGTTTCCGCAGGGCTGATTTGCATCGTGCAGAGACATTGGGGCAGAGAAGTTGGGGCAGAGTTCCGAGCAGACGTCCGGTAGAATCGGAGGTCTCTGGTCAGCTGCTAATACCCACAGCCACACAAGAGGCTCTGGCCTGGGGCAGTGACACTTTCACCCCTTAGTCTCTAGCCTAGGGCAATTACTAACCCACACAGCCCAACTGGGTACTCCAATAGCTTGGCCAGTGCTGAATCCAATTCCTGTTGGGGGAAGGGAAAACTCTCACTCAGAGCACTCCCATACCTCGGAGCTGGAAGCTGGTTTACATCTCTCCCTGCTCTGCAGAGGAAGCTTGTAACCCCCTTGCCTAGTAGGCATACCCTAAAGGCTTTAAAACATAAATAAAAAAATGAAAAGAACGATTGACAGCTTCTGTGCAGAAAAAGAGCAGGTCAGCAAAGCTGAAGAGACAAACAGCAAAGAGGCACCAGACAATACCCCAAAGGGGAATCTCATCTGTTCCCTTTTACATGATGCTCTCATAGAAGAGACCATTAAAAGTCTCAAAAGAGAATTAGGAGATAAATGGGGAAAGGAAAGAGAAGCCTTACATGAGAACAACAACTTCCTGAAATACGAATTGAAAAAGATAAAACATTCCCAGGAAGTGCAGGGAAAAAATTTGTGAATTGGAAAAAGTAAAAAAATCTCAGGAAAGTAAGAATTGTGAATTGGAAAAAATAAAGAATTCACTAGAAAGTAGGATTTATGAATTGGAAAAAGAAAATAATTCACTAAAAAAGAAAATTAGTGAAATGGAAAAAAATTCCACAGAGCAAAATAATACATTTAAAAACTCAATTGGACATATACAGAAAGAAGTAAAAAAAGCTAATGAAGAAAATAATTCTTTAAAAATTAGAACTGAACAAATAAACTAATGATTCATTGAGACAGCAAGAATCAGTCAAGCAAAAACAAAAAAATGACAAACTGGAAAAAACCATGAATTATCTACTTGCAAAAACGACAGACTTGGAAAATAGATCTAGGAGAGATAATCTGAGGATTATTGGACTTTCTGAAAACTATGATGAAAAAAGGAGCCTAGATACTATTTTACAAGAAATCATCAAAGAGAACTGCCCAGATGTAATAGAATCAGAAGGTAAAATAGGCATTGAAAGAATTCATCGAACACCTTCTGAAAGAGATCCTAAAATAAAAACCCCAAGGAATATTGTGGCCAAATTTCAGAACTATCAGATTAAGGAAAAAATTTTACAAGCAGCCAAAAGAAAACCATTTAAATACCGAGGTGCCACAATAAGGATCACCCAAGATCTGGCTGCTTCCACATTAAAAGATCAAAGAGCCTGGAATCTGATATTCCGAAAGGAAAAAGAACTTGGAATGTAGCCAAAAATAAACTACCCAGCTAAGCTGAGCATTTTCTTCCAGGGAAGAAGATGGACATTTAATGAAACAAATGAATTCCATTTGGTTCTAAGGAAAAAACCAGAACTAAACAAAACATTTTATTTCCAATCATAGGACTCAAGAGATACAGAAAAGGTAAAAAGAACTCTTGAGAATTGTATTTCTGTTGTGGATATACAAAAAGAATACATGTATAATTTGATTTTACTGATATAACATAAAAAAGGAAGTAGATATGGAAAAGGGATGATGGCAGAATAAGGTGGGAAGGAGGGATAAAAAGAGGGAAACCACATCCCACAAAGAAGGAAAGGAAACTTATCATATCTGAGGGAATTTAGAGAGGGGGAGGAACATTGTCTGAATCTTACTCTCATCAGAGTTGGCTCAAAGAAAAAAATAATTGACATTTGTTTTAGAGAAAATTCTCTCTTGCCTCATTAAAAAAGGGGGAGAGGAAAAGGGAAAAGAAAAATAGTAATAAGGGAAGGAAGGGGAAAAGATTCAAAGGGGGGAGGGAGGAATTCTAAAGAGGGTAAGCATCGTGATACAAGTGGGTTACATAAGTTCAAAAATGGGAAAGAGTGTTGGGGGAGGCAAGAAAAAGTAAAGCATAATCTGGGGTTATTAGGATGGCAGGAAATACAGAATTAGTAATTCTAACCGTAAATGTGAATGGGATGAACTCCCCCATAAAGAGGAGGCAGATTGCAGACTGGATCAAAAGTCAGAACCCTACAATATGTTGTTTACAAGAAACACATTTAAAGCAGGGAGATACATATAGAGTAAAGGTAAAAGCCTGGAGCAAAATCTATTATGCTGCAGGTGAAGTCAAAAAAGCAGGGGTAGCCATCCTTATCTCAGATCAAGCAAAAGCAAAAATTGATCTAATTAAAAGAGATAAGAAAGGAAACTACATCCTGCTAAAGGGTAGCATAAACAACAAAGCGATATCAATATTAAACATATATGCATCAAGTGGTATGGCATCCAACTTCCTAAAGGAGAAGTTAAGAGAGTTGCAAGAAGAAATAGACAACAAAATTGTAATAGTGGGAGATCTCAACCTTGCACTCTCAGAATTAGATAAATCAAACCACAAACCAAATAAGAAAGAAATTAAAGAAATAAATAGAATATTAGAAAAATTAGGTATGTTAGATCTTTGGAGAAAATTGAATGGGGATCTAAAGGAATATACTTTCTTCTTAGCAGTTCATGGAACTTATTCAAAAATTGACCATATATTAGGACATAAAGACCTCAAAATTAAATGCAAGAAAGCAGAAATAGTAAATGCTTTCTTTTCAGATCATGATGCAATAAAAACTACATTCAACAAAAAGTTAGGGGGAAATAGACCAAAAAGTAATTGGAAACTAAACAATCTCATCTTAAAGAATGATTGGGTGAAGCAGCAAATTATAAATTCAATTAATAATTTCACTCAAGATTATGACAATGATGAGACGTCATACCAATATTTTTGGTATGCAGCCAAAGCGGTAATAAGAGGGAATTTTATATCCTTAGAGGCTTACTTGAATAAAACAGAGAAAGAAAAGATTAATGAATTGGGCTTATAACTAAAAAAACTAAAAAAAGACCCAATTAAAAACCCCCAATCAAATACTAAATTGGAAATTCTAAAATTAAAAGGAGAAATTAAAAATATTGAAAGTAAAAAAACTATTGAACTAATTAATAAAACTAAGAGTTGGTTCTATGAAAAAGCCAATAAAATAGATAAGCCTTTGGTAAATCTGATTAGAAAAATGAGGGAGGAAAATGAAATTAGTAGTGTTAAAACTGAAAAGGGAGAACTTTCCACCAATGAAGATGAAATTAGAGAAATAATAAGGAGTTATTTTGCTCAACTTTATGCCAATAAATTTGATATACTAAGTGAAATGGATGACTACCTCCAAAAATATAGACTTCCCAGACTAACAGAGGAGTAAGTAAATTGCTTGAATAGTCCCATTTCAGAAAAAGAAATAGAACAGGCAATTAAACAACTCCCTAAGAAAAAATCCCCAGCCAGATGGATTTACATGTGAATTTTACCAAACATTTAAAGAACAATTGGCCCCAATGCTATATAAATTATTTGATAAAATAGGGAATGAAGGAGTCCTACCAAATTCCTTCTATGACACAGACATGGTACTGATACCTAAACCAGGTAGGCTGAAAACAGAGAAAGAAAATTATAGACCAATCTCCCTAATGAATATTGATGCTAAAATCTTAAATAAGATATTAGCAAAAAGACTACAGAAAATCATCTCCAAGATAATACACTATGATCAAGTAGGATTTATACCAGGAATGCAGGGCTGGTTCAATATTAGGAAAACTATCAATATAATTGGCCATGTTAATAACCAAATTAACAAAAACCATATGATCATCTCAATAGATGCAGAAAAAGCATTTGCAAAATCCAACATCCACTCCTATTAAAAAATACTTGAGAGTATAGGAATAAATGGACTTTTCCTTAAAATAATCAGCAGCATCTATTTAAAACCATCAGTAAGCATCATATGTAATGGAGACAAACTGCAACCATTCCCAATAAGATCTGGAGTGAAACAAGGTTGCCCACTATCACCGTTACTATTTAATATTGTATTAGAAACGCTAGCTATAGCAATAAGAGCTGAGAAAAGAGATTAAAGGAATAAGAATAGGCAATGAGGAAACCAAATTATCACTCTTTGCCGACGACATGATGGTATACTTAGAGAACCCCAGAGATTCTACTAAAAAGTTATTAGAAATAATCCACAACTTTAGCAAAGTTGCTGGTTATAAAATAAACCCACATAAGTCATCAGCATTCTTATATGTCACTAACAAAATCCAACAGTCAGAGTTACAAAGAGAAATTCCCTTTAAAGTAAGTACTGATAGTATAAAATATTTAGAAATGTATCTTCCAAGGGAAAATCAGAAACTTTATGAGCAAAATTACAGACCACTTTTCACACAAATTAAGTCTGTTCTAACCAATTGGAAAAATATTAAATGCTCTTGGATAGGGCGAACAAATATAATAAAGATGACAATATTACCTAAACTAATCTATTTATTTAGTGCTATACCAATCAGACTCCCAAAAAACTATTTTAATGACCTAGAAAAAAATAACAACAAAATTCATATGGAAAAACAAAAGGTTACGGATTTCAAGGGAATTAATGAAAAAAAAAAATCAAGTGAAGGTGGCTTAGCTGTACCAGATCTAACACTATATTATAGAGCAGCAGTTACCAAAACCATTTGGTATTGGCTTGGCTAAGGAATACATTAGTTGATCAGTGGAATAGGTTAGGTTCAAGGGATAAAACAGTCAACACATATAGCAACCTAGTCTTTGACAAACCCAAAGACCCCAGCTTTTGGCATAAGAACTTATTGTTTAATAGAAATTCCTGGGAAAATTGGAAACTGATATGGCAGAAACTATTCATTGATCCACACTTAGCACCATACAGCAATATAAGGTCAAAATGGGTTCATGACCTAGGCATAAAGATTGAAATTATTATTAAATTAGAGGGATACAGGATAGTTTACCTCTCAGGCCTGTGGAAGGGGAAAGACTTTATGACCAAAGAAGAACTAGAGATCATTATTGATCACAAAATAGAAAATTTCGATTATACCCAACTGAAAAGATTTTGTACAAACAAAACTAATGCAGACAAGATTAGAAGGGAAGGAATAAACTGGGAAAATATTTTTACAGTCAAAGGTTCTGATAAAGGCCTCATTTCCAAAATACATAGAGAATTAACTCTAATTTATAATAAATCAAGCCATTCTGCAATTGACAATGGTCAAAGGATATGAACAGACAATTCTGAGATGAAGAAATTGAAACTATTTCTAGTCATATGAAAAGATGCTCCAAGTCATTATTAATCAGAGAAATGCAAATTAAGACAACTCTAAGATACCACTACACACCTGTCAGATTGGCTAAGATGACAGGAAAAAAATAATGATGATTGTTGGAGGGGATGCGGGAAAACTGGAACATTGATGCATTGTTGGTGGGAGTTGTGAACGAATCCAACCATTTTGAAAGTAGTTTGGAACTATGCTCAAAAAGTTATCAAACTGTGCATACCCTTTGATCCAGCAGTGTTACTACTAGGCTTATATCCCAAAGAGATTATAAAGTAGGGAAAGGGACCTGTATGTGTACAAATGTTTGTGGCAGCCCTCTTTGTAGTGGCTAGAAACTGGAAACTGAATAGATGCCCATCAGTTGGAGAGTGGCTGAATAAATTGTGGTATATGAATATTATGGAATATTATTGTTCTGTAAGAAATGACCAACAGGATGATTTCAGAAAGGCCTGGAGAGACTTATACGAACTGATGCTGAGTGAAATGAGCAGGACCAGGAGATCATTATATACTTCAACAACAATACTATATGATGACCAGTTCTGATGGACCTGGCCGTCCTCAGCAAGGAGATCAACCAAATCATTTCCAATGGAGCAGTAATGAATTGAACCAGCTACGCCCAGAGAAAGAACTCTGGGTTATGACTAAAAACCATTACATTGAACTCGCAATCCCTATTTATGCCCACCTGCATATTTGATTTCCTTCGCAAGCTAATTATACAATATTTCAGAGTCTGATTCTTTTTGTACAGCAAAATAACGGTTTGGTCATGTATACTTATTGTGTATCTAATTTATATTTTAATATATTAAACATCTACTGGTCATCCTGCCATCTGGGGGAGGGGGTGGGGGGTAAGAGGTGAAAAACTGGAACAAGAGGTTTGGCAATTGTTAATGCTGTATAGTTGCCCATGCATATAACCTGTAAATAAAAGGCTATTAAATAAATAAATAAAAAAATAAAGTTTCCTTGTTGTACTCACCCTACTTTCTGGGTCACAGATCAAGATTCTTGGCCCCACATTGGGTGCCAAAATGTAATATTCTTCTCTAAAATATAATCTTCTTTGGGAGCAGGTTTCTTAGGGGGCTTCTGGAGGCAGCCTTCATTTCAGTTCAGTGTAATCACTCCAAATGCAGCAAGGAGTTAAAGTCAAAATCCTTTATTTTTTCCCTTCAAAGTCTTGTCTCTTTTCCTGGGACCTCGTTAGCTTTCTTAGAAGCCTTCTATAGTCTCGGTTCTAAGAGTTTAAGCTGCCTTCTCTGGCTTGTGAATTTCCTTGAATGAATCCTAGCTGAGGCTCCAAGTGAACTTCTCTTCCATTGGGCTTGATCTCTAGTGGACTTGTCCTTTAGTGAGCATGTCCTTTAGAGGGCTTGTCCTCCTGGCTCTGAAAGCTTCTTGCTTATATGCTGTACACTGAATACACACCAATCATTAAATCACTGGGAAACCATTATTTGTTGT
The DNA here is from genome assembly GCF_902635505.1 of Sarcophilus harrisii. NCBI lineage: Eukaryota > Metazoa > Chordata > Mammalia > Dasyuromorphia > Dasyuridae > Sarcophilus > Sarcophilus harrisii. The sequence continues at coordinate 99,723,352 of NC_045428.1, forward strand.
AGGATTAAATCAATGCTAAATAAGATTTAATTGCTGTCTTCTCAATTCCACTTAGTACGTTGTTTCAAGTTCTGGCCCATAATTTTCTCTATCAATTCCACCAACTTAGTACCTTGTAAGAATCCTAACATGCAACCACATAAATTATCGGTATTTCTATATGCTACCATATACTACCAACAAAACCCAGCAGGAAGAGATTGAAAGAGAAATTCTGTTTAAAATAAAAACTGAAGATAACATAAAATATTTGTGTATCCACATAGGAAGACACTTTCCACACAAAGATACATCTAAACAATTAGAAAAATACTATTTATTCATGGATAGACTGAACCAATATTATAAAAAATAACAATTTTATCTAAGTAAATTTTAATGCCATATCAATCAAATCACCAAAGAAATAGATTATGGAACTAAAATGCATATAAGCATTATCTGGAAGAAATAAAAGTCAAAAATATCAAGGAAATCAATTTTAAAAACGTGAAGGAAGGCAGTCCAATAGTAATAAATTTCAAACTATATTTCAAAGCAATAATCATGAAAATAATACAAAAATAGATTAGTGCAATAGATTACATATATAATACATTATAGTAAATAAATGTGATAATTTAGTGTTTCATAAACTGAAAGATCCAAGCTTTTGATATGAGGACTCATTATTTGATAAAGACCCCTCAGAAAAATGAAAAGCACTTTGGAAGAAATTAGGTAGAGATAAACGCCTCACACTGTATAGCAAGAAAAGGTCTAAATAGATAAATGATTTAGACTGAAAGATAAGTAAATTATATGAATCTGAAAAATATATTCTAAAGGGAAAAGTTCATGAAAAAACAAGAAAAAGAGCATTATAGTAAATATAATAGATAATTTTGATTATGTGAAGTTAATTAAAAAAACTAATGCAGTCAAAATTAGAAGGAAAATAAAAAACTCAAGTTGGGAGGGATTACAGCAAGTTTCTCTGAAACAGTTCTCTTTTGCAATAGCCATTACCCAGTTGACAAGTGGTCAAAGGATATGAACAGGCAGTTGTCAGAAGAATCAAAGATCTCACTAGTCATATGAAGCAATGCTCCTTAAAATGGGGTTTATATGCTATATGAGGATTTATGGAAAGACATGGATAATAAAGACATAGAAAAGGTAACTCCTTGTATAAGGAGTGGGAGTATACAAATTGATACAATGCAGACTCCATCACATTTTAACAGTATCATACCATTCACCACTTCTGTGACCTTAGGCAAGGCACTTAAATTGGCTCTCAGTTTTGTTTTATGGAAAATGAGGGAATTGAATTGGATGACTGCTATGGCTCCTTAATGTTGGCACTTGACTTAAAGTCTGGAGTATCTGGATTTAAATTTTACCTCAAATATTTACTAACTATGTGATCATTATTAAATCAGTAAATTTATCTGTGCTTCAGTTTTCTCAATCATAAAACAGTGGGATGGGGATTGAACTCAGTGAGCTCTAAGGCTCCTTCCAGGTCTTCTTTGATGATTCTATAAGATATTATACTGACTCTTATTTATATTCACCATACTTACATGTGATTCATTTGTTGGCCATAGAGAGTGATTTTTTTATAAATGGCTAAAAACATTAAAAGTTCATATTAAAATATGTTCTTGTTGAAGATCCAAGACAAATTCTTAATCAAACTCTTTCAGATATAATTAGGTTTTAAAAAAAGATTTTAAAATTATCTCATTAATAAATTTTTAGGAAAGATGAGAAGTAACAAGAAATGCTTTTCAGTGTTTTATGCTACCAGACTTTCTCTTATTGTCTTTAGTAAGGAATTCTTATTATAATAATCATTCTTGAGTTGTGTTGAGAGAAACAAAGCAGTATCATACTGCTGAAAATTGTTAATACCCTAAATTTTTCAAAATGCTTTTTATCACATTAACACAGAGATAGCAGTTCTGTTTTTGGCACCTGTCTACAATCTTGAAAATTCTAAGGAATCATAAATATATAAACATTGGTGAATAAAATCTCTTGATAGTTTACCATATCTGAGCTGAGTTTAAATTCCTTCTTGCTAGAAGGTAGATTTTCTTAAAGAACATATTATCATCAGGTATGAAAAATACCACAAGAGATGAATCTGGGATCTTGCCAGGCACTTACATCATTGAAAACGTGTTTCTCTTAGTTTGTCATGAGACTGGAGCTGAAGACTAGTTGGCTACAGGCAACTACTTTTACCTTAGCAGGCAGGAGAAAGGTATACATGGTATATGCTCTATCTTCTATCTATATAGCTTTGCTTACATTCCCTAACAGCTTCATTTATAGCAGTTTTAGAGACTGATTACCTTGAAGATGATAGTTTTGTAAATATTTTGCATAGGCTACTGCCTATCCATGATGACCATCAGGCCATCCTGCAATTTTGCCTATGGAGAACTGAATTATAGATCATCTTCCTTTTTAATAGCTGAAATGTCCTTTTAATTCCATCAAGTACTCATAATAATGCACCTATTATGTTGCACTATCACCCTTTGCAACCAAATCAAAGAAGTATTTATTTACTTATTTAAACTATTCATGACATCAAGGCCCTAAAGAGTATTTCAGCATGTTAATGCTTGATTCTTTTTCCAAGTAGACAGAAGGCAATCAAGGTCAATATGGTTTGGAATATAAACTAATTTATAAAACCATAAGGAACTATATGATAAAAGATTATGTATAATATTTCATTATAAAATAGTGACTAGTGATAAAGAAACAATAAAGACAAATTTTGAGAAACCTTGAGTAAAAATCTCATTTCTCCAAGTCATAGCAACACCTAAAGATGAAACTGCAATGAGAAAAGCAAAAAGCATTACAAAAAAGACAAGGTCTGTCAGCATTTTAAAAATAATCTCTTTTCTTTATTAATGAGAAAGAGTTACTGAAGAACTCATAATATTACCTGAAATATTGTAAACCTTGCTATATATATATATATAAATAGAGATATTATTTAATCTCAAAATTTTTATTGAATTCATGCTCCCAAGTATGTTTTTTGTTAACTGATGACAAATGATGATTTTTGATGATAAATGAAGGAAACATAATAGGATATAAATATAAATAACATAATATATAAAATATAATATAAAATTACTGGCCTTTTCGAGTGAAGAGAAAAAGAATTATGGAATCATTTGATGCACTCATAATTAGTTTTTTTATAATCATGATTATAAATATATATTAATATATTTTATTTATTTAAGCCTTTTTCATTAATTATATTTTATTAGTTTCTATTTTTTGCTTGTAACCATCTATATCAGTTTAAATGATATTTTCTAATTTAATGTAATAGAACTTTGAAAAAATATTTTATTCTTATTTGTGAATTTTTGTTGTTAATTTCAGCCTTAAATATAAAACAAGAAAATAACAAGTCATACATACATCATAAAAATAGGATACAATGCCACTTGAAGAAAAATAATAAATACTATTCATAGTTTTCAAAGCTGCCCAGCTTCTCTTTGTTTCCTTCTAGGTTTTCTTTTGTTCTCTGCAGTGCCCTTTTTTTCTCCCTCTATCTTATTTCCAATCTATCTATTGATTTTATTGTGTATCCTGAAAACAACATATTGTCCAATTCATATATTTTTTCAAATTTAATTAATTTTTTTTAATGCACATTTCTTTATAAATAATTTTGGGACAGAAAAATCAGGACAAAAGGGAAAAACCATAGGAGAGAAAAAAATCAGAAAAAAAAGTAGTGAATATAGCATGAATTCATTTACATTCAATCTTCATAGTTCTTTTTCTGGATGTGGATGGAGTTTTCTGTCCAAAGTCTATTGGGATTGTTTTGGATCATGAATCACTAAAAGAACTAAGTCTTTCATAGCTGATCACCACATATTCTTGCTATTATTGTGTACAATGTATTCCTGGTTCATCTTGCTTTGTTCACCATCAGTTCATGTAAGTCTTTCCAAGACTTTCAAAAATCAGCTTGTTCATTAGTTTTATAGAAAAATAATATTCCATTATGTTCATGTGCCGCAACTTATTTAGCCATTCACCAATTGATGGGCATCTACTCATTTTCCAATCCTTTGCTAACACAAAAAGAGCTACTAAAATATTTTTGCACATGTGAATCCTTTTCCCTTCAATATGTTTGTTTTTTTTTTTTAATACAGACTCAGTAGAAGCAATGCTGTGTAAAAGGATATGCATAGTTTGATAGTCCTTTGGCATCATTCCAAATTGCTCTCCAGAATGTTTGGATCATTTCACAACTGTACCAATAATGCCTTAGTGTCCCAGTTTTCCCATATGCTCTCTAACATTTATCATTATCTTTTCTTGTCATCATAGCCAGATTTGGTACCTCAGAGTTGTTTTAATTTGCATTTCTCCAATAGTGATTTGAAACATTATTTTTTTTCACATGACTATAGAAGACTTTAATTTCATCATCTAAAAATTGTCATAACCTTTGACCATTTATCAATTGGGGAATGACTTGTAATCTTATAAATCTGATAGAATTCTTTACACATTTTAGAAATGAAGACTTTATGATAAACAATAGCTGTAAAGATTATCTCCAAACTTCATATTTCATTATTAATCTCATTTCTGCTAGTTTTGTTTATGCAAAACCTTTTTAAATTAATGTATTAAAATTGCCCATTTTGCTTTTAATAATGTTCACTAGTTCTTCTTTGGTCATAAATTCCTTCTTTCTCCAAAAATCTGATAGGTAAATTATCTCTCCCCAAATTTATTTATGTTATCATCCTTTAGGTCCAAATGACTCTTTTTGACATTAGTTTAGTATGGGATGTGAGATGGAGGCTTTTATTTATATCTTTGTAAATATTCATCCATTTTGCTTAAATTCTTGGATTTGCTGTCACACAGTTGGGCAAAATCTCTCCTTATTGCTTTAATATTTTTTCATTGGTGGTAGGTTCACCCTTTTCATTTTTAATGCTGGAGATTTTTACTTTCCTGTTTGTAATCAAATTAACCAAATCTTTATCTATTTTATTTTTTTCCCCATAAAACCAACTCTTAGTTTTTTACCTAATTCAATAGTTTTCTTAGTTTCAGTTTTATTAGATTCTCATTTGGGTTTCAGAATTTCTAATTTTGTATTTAATTGGAGTTTTTAATTTGTTCTTTTTATAGTTTTTTTAAAGTTGCATGTCAATTCATTGTTCTCCTCTTTATTTCATTCATGTAGCTATTTAGAAATATAAAAATTTCCCTAAGAATTGTTTTGACTGCTTCCCATATATTTTATTATGTTGTCTCATTATTGTCATTATCATTAGAGTAAATTATGGGTTATTTCTGTGATTTAGACCCCCTCATTATTTAGAATTACATTATTTAGTTTCCATTTGGTTTTTAGTCTATCTTTGCCTAGCTCTTTATTGAATATCATTTTTATTGCATTGTGGTCAGAAAAGGAAGCATTTACTATTACTATTACTGGTTTTATGCCCTAATATGTGGTCAATTTTTGTGTAGGTGCCTTGTACTAATGAGGAGAAAAAAGTGTATTCTTTTCTGGCTTTATTCAATTTTTTCCAGAGCTCTCTCAGATCTAGGTTTTCTAGCATTCCTTTAACTTCCTTTCTTCCTTGTTTATTTTGTGGTTAGATTTGTTTGATTCTGAGAAATGAATGTTGAGGTCCCCCATTAATATAATTTTCCTGTCTATGACTTCCTGTAACTGGGTTAATATCTTCTTTATGCTCTCCTACTTTGTGCAAATACATTTACTATCATTACTGCTCTATTTTTTATGGTAGTCTTTGTCAAGGTACACTTTCCTTCCTTATCTTTTTTATTTTAGATTTTTTTTAACTTTTGCTTTATCTAAGATCAGAGTTGCTAGCCTTGCTTTTTCTTTCTTTCTTTTATTAAAATAAAGCTTTTTATTTTTCAAAACAGTTGATAATTCTTCAATATTAGCCCTTGTAAAATCCTTTGTTCTGATTTTCCCCTTTCTCCCTTCTTTCCCCTAGATGGCAAGTAGTCCAATATATGTTAAAGATGAGAGAAATATATGTTAAATCCAATACATACACACACACACACATACACATAGTCATAAAAATATTGTGCTGCACAAGAAAAAAAAGAGAAGCAAAATAAAATGCAAGCAAACAACAACAAAAAAGAGTGAACATGCTATGTTGTAAACCACACTCAGTTCCTTCAGTCCTCTCTCTGGGTATAGATGGCTTTCTTCATCACTGAACAATTGAAACTGGTTTGAATCATTTCATTATTGAAGAGAACCACGTCTATCAGAATTGATCATCATGTAGTCTTCTTGTTGCCGTGTATAATGATCTTCTAGTTTTGCTCACTTAACTTAGTATCATTTCATGTAAGTTTTTCTAGATCTCTCTGAAATCATCCTGTTAATTGTTTCTTATTGAACAATAATATTCTATAATATTCATTTACCATAATTTATCCAGACATTCTCTAATTGATGCGCATTCATTCAGTTTCCAGTTTCTTGCTACTACAAAAAGGGTGCCACAAACATTTTTGCACATGCCGTTCCCTTTCCCTCCTTTAAGAGCTCTTTGGGATACAAACCCAATAGAAACACTGCTGGATCAAAAGGAATGAATGCACAGTTTGATAACTTTTTCAGCATAGTTCCAATTTGTTCTCCAGAATGGTTGGATCTGTTCACAGTTCAACCGACAATATATTAGTGTCTCACTTTTCCCACATTCCCTGCAACATTTGTCATTATCTTTTCTTATCATCTTAGCCAATCTGAGAGGTGTATAATGATATCTCAGAGTTGTTCTAATTTGCATTTTTCTTATCAGTAGAGATTTAGAACACCTTTTCATATGACTAGAAATAGTGTCAATTTTTTCATCTGAATATTTTCTTTTCATATCCTTTCACCATTTATCAATTTTAGAATGGCTTGGATTCTTATAAATTTGAGTAAATTCTCTATATATTTTAGAAATGAGAACTTTATCGGACACTTTGAATATAAAATGTTTTCCAATTTATTGTTTCCCTTCTAATCTTGTCTGCATTAGTTTTGTTTGTACAGAAACTTTTAAATTTAATATAATCAAAATTATTCTGTAATCAATAATGATCTCCAGTTCTTTCATCACAAATCCCTTTCTTCTCCATAGATCTGAAAGGTAAACTATCCTACATTCTTCTAATTTCTTTATAATATTATTCTTTATGTCTAGATCCTGAACCCATTTCTATCTTATCTTGGTATATGGTGTTAGATGTGGGTCAATGCCTAGTTTTTGCCATACTAATTTCCAAATTTTTTGGCAGTTTTTGTCAAAAAGTGACTTCTTGATCCTTAAAGATGTGGTCTTTGGGTTTGTCAAACACTAGATTTCTATAGTTATTGACTATTTTTTCCTGTGATAATAGGAATACCTATTCCACTGATCAACTATTCTATTTCTTAGCCAGTACCAAATTAGCCCTGCTTTTTCGACTTTAGCTAAAGCATAATAAATATTTTTCTAGCCATTTAGCTTTACTCTGTATGTGTCTCTCTGTGTCAAATATTTTTCTATTAAAATACGTATTGTAGGATTCTGATTTTTATTTCCCTCTGCTATCCTCAGTTTTATGGGAGAATTCATGCCATTCACATTTACAGTTATGATTACCAGCTCTGTATTTCCCTCCATCTTCTTTTCTCCCCTGTGTATACTTTTGTTTTTTCTTTACATACTGCTTACTACTGTGTTTTTTAAATCCATCTCACCTATTACCTTATTTCTTGTTACTCCTCCTCTTTCTCATACTATTGTTTATAAATACACCCTACCTACTACATTATCTTCTAACATTCCTCCCCCTTCTTTTACCTTTCCCCCTAATGTTTCTGCCCTTTATTAAATCCTGCCCCTCTCTTTTCTTTTCTTTTTCTTCTCCTCCTTTTTATAGAGTTAGATACATTTCACTATCCAACTGAATGAAGTTATACCCTCTTAGAGCCAAAACTAATGTGATCAAGCATCAGACAATGCTCATCCCTCTACCTTCTTTCCCTCAATTGTAATACATCTTTTGCATCTCTTCATGCAGTCTAATTTATGCTATCATACCTCCACTGTGTTCTTCTTTCAATACAAATCTTTTCCCATATTTTAATAACTTTGTCTTTGATATCAACATATCAGAGTCCATTCACAATCACACCCTCCATTCATGTGATGCTTCTCCCTGTTTCTAATCCAGTAACAGACACAGTTGTCAAGAGTTAAATATATCATTTTTCCCAAGTAGGGATAAACAGTTTAACCTTTAGATCATACGTATACCCTGTTTATCTTTCTATGCTTCTTTTGTATCCTATATTTATAGATAAATTTTTCTGTTTAGTTCTGTTTTTTTCCAGTAGAAATGATTGAAAATCTCTTCTTTCATTGAAGATTTTTGATCTCCCTTGAAAGATCCTTGCTGAATAGTTAATTCTTGGTTGTAACCATAAGTCCCATGCCTTCTAGAATATGGGTATTCCAGACTCACTGATCCTTCATTGTATAAGCTGCCAGAGCCTGAGTAATCGTTACTCTTGCTCTTTGATATTTGAATTGCTTTTTTTCCTGGAGACTTGCAGTATTTTCCTTTGAGATTGTAGTTCTCGATTTTCATAACAAAGCCCCTTGGGGTTTTCCCTGTGAGATTTCTTTCAGAAAGTGATTCATGAAATAGTTCAATGATTATTTACCCTTCTCTTTCTAGAATACAGGGACAGTTTCCTTAAAGAACACTTGAAGAATGTTATCCAGCCTCTTGTTTTTGGTCCTGGCCTGAAATTAGGTCAAAAGTTTTTAAATTGTTTCTTCTATATCTATTTTCCAGGTCAGCTGCTTTTCCAATGAGGTATTTCAGATTTTCTTCAACTTTTTCATTCTTTTTACTTTGACTGATTCTTCCTGGTTCACAAAGTCATTAGCTCAATTTGCCCTGCTCTAGTTTTTAATGTCTTCAATTAGATTTTGTTTCTATTTTTCCATTTTGTTAATTAGACTTTTGAGATATCATTATACACCTCTCAGATTGGCTAAGATGATAAGAAAAGATAATGACAAATGTTGGAGGGAATGTGGGAAAAGTGAGACACTAATATATTGTTGGTTGAACTGTGAACAGATCCAACCATTCTGGAGAACAAATTGGAACTATGCTGGTAGATTATTTTGCATTTAGACAATGGTAATTTTTTAATGAGTGTTTTCTTCAGTCAATTTTTTCCCTTCCTTTTTCAAGCTATTGACTCTCTCTTGCATACCTCTTATTTCTTTTCTCATTTTTTTCTCCTACCTCTCTTATTTGCCTTTTAAAGTCTTTTATGAGCACTTTCAAGAAGTCTCTTTGGACCTGAGACCAATTCATATCACTTTGAGATTTCCTCTCTGAACATTTTACTTTCATCTGAGTTGGTATTTCGGTCTTTTCTGTCACCAAAGCAGTTTTCTGAGATTAAGGTTCTTTTCTGTTTCTTTCTCATTTTTTTTTCTCTTGGTATTCTCTCTCTCTCTCTCTCTCTCTCTCTCTCTTTCTCTCTCTCTCTGTGTGTGTGTGTGTGTGTGTGTGTGTGTTTACTTTTATTCTTGAGCTCTGTTCATGGGGTAAAGGGGGCACTATCCCAAGCTTCCTATTTGCTCTGAATTTTGGATTTAGCATAGCAGCCCCTTATCTTTCAGGAGGTACCTTTGTATGCTCTTTTCAGGAAATAGCTGGTTTCCCAGTGCTTTCATTCTGAACTAGTACTAGAAGCTGTCCCACTGTTGTTTTCCTCTACTGAGCCAGGATTGAGTATCTTAGTTACTAATTTGCAGTGATTAAAATTCTCTCATAGGCTTTCTCAGAGTCTGTTGGAGTTGGGCTGAATATCCTTTTCATTCCAGTTAGACTGACCTATTTTGAAGCTTTTTCAGTTTATCTTGACTTGCAAAGAGATTTCATCCCATCACATTCTTTTTAGAGGCTTAGTTTCATGTGTTTTTTTGAGGGAAACTAGGAGAGCTTGAGCAGTTTCCTGGGTTTACTCTGCCAACTTGACTCTACTTCCTGAAGTCCCAATTTGGATCATTGAGCCTGTTTTTGAATATTCACAATGATTATTCATTGGATTCAATTTATTAGATCATAATTCATTAATAAAACAAAAGATTTTCATTTCAATAATTCAAAAGATTAAAAAGCAAATTAATAATTTAGAGTAATGTAGGAAAGAAATTTAAATATCTTAAACATTAATCATATATTAATGGGTTGAACCATATCGGAAAATCTAGGAAAGAGAAAATTTCAATCTGCTTCCTCAAAACTCAACTCATTTTTTAATAGTGTTTTACTACCCTCCATAAAATTTTAAAATTGATATTTTCTTTTACAAAATTTAAGTTAATTTTTTTCTTCCTCTCTGCCTCCCCTTCCCTCTTCCTAAAATGGCAAGCAATTTGAAAAAAGATTGTATATGTGCAAACATGCAAAACATATTTCTGTATTAGTTTGTTGTGAAAGAACAAAAGACCAAAAGAAAAAATAAAAACCATGAAAAAATAAATAAAATAAAATAAAATAGTTTAATCTGCATAAGGACTTCTCTGTATGCGGATACTACTTTCCATCACAAGTCCTTTGAAATTGTCTTGGGTCATTGAATTGTTGGGAAGCGCTAAATAAGTCATAGTTGACCATCAAATAATGTTTCTATTACTTGATACATTGCTCTTCTGGTTCTGCTGATTTCACTTTGTATCACTTCATATATGTTTTTCTGAGATTTTCTGAAATCTGCCTGTCCATAATTTTTTATTACACAATAGTATTACATTCCATATATGTAACACAGTTTGTTCATCCATTAACTGATTGATGGGCATCTCATCAATTTCTAATTCTTTGCCATCATAAAAAGAGCTATTTTAAGTATCTTTGAACATGTGAGTCCTTTCCCCATTTCATAATCTCTTTGCAAAACGGACCTAGTAATGGTATTGCTGAATCAAGGAATATGAACAATTTGGTCATCCTTTCAGTATAGTTCCAAATTTCTCCCTAGAACAATTGAATTGGTTCACAATTCTACCAATAGTGCATTGGTATTTAAATTTTTCCACTTTTTTGTCATATTAGACAATATGATAAGCAAGGAGTGCTACTTCAATGTTGATTTAGTTTGCATTTTTCAAATCTAAAGGGATTTAAAATATTTATATGACTAAGGATGAATTGAATTTTTTCATTTAGAAAATTATCATTTGGGGAATGATTTGAATTCTTAAAGATTTAATTCATTTGTTGTAAAAATTGTTTCTTAACCATCTTTCCTTCTGCTCTCATTTACATTGCTTTTTTGTGCAAATCTTTTTCAATTTAATATAATTAAAATTGTCTTTTATTTCATAGTGCTCTTTATCTCCTTTTGTTTATAAATTTTCCTGTCTGCATTAATCTAACAGGCAAACTATTCTTTGCTCTTCTAACTTGCTTATATTATCACCCTTTATGTCTAAAACATTAACAAGTGATCTTAATAAAAGTAGTCTGACACTTCTTGACCATAGGAAATCCTTCTAAAGCAAATGTGGATTTTCTCCTTCATTGATCTCCATCCATTAAACCACAATTTATGTGCCCTAGTTCTTGTGATTTGTACTTGAATTTATTTGCTGAATTAGGAAACTCACACAACTGTTTGCTTTAATGAATGGAACTGACTACTGACTATTAATTCTTACTTAAAATTTATTTTGGTCAATTGAAAATGGCAAATTACCTTAGAACAAATTGAATTTTAATGTATGCTATATAATGCTTTTCAAACAAGGAAAAACATAATTTTAGTAGTGCAAACTGGTGCTTGAAAGTTTAGTAGCATGTTTGATTTGATACATTCAAAATTTCATTAAAAATGGAGTGAGCTGTCCTAAAGCAGGGATAGAATACTATCTTCCCATAGTGTTTATTCATCTCTGGGGCTATAAAAAGAGCCATTTAATTGAGAAAATCAGAAATTCCACACCAAGCCCAATAATGCACTTAAAATGTTCTAAGGTAATTTATTTTTTCAGATTTAGTATTAATATATATCTGTTACTTTTCACATCATAATTTTTTTTAGGGAAAACAATTTCCTACTGTGAAGATGAAGATACACTTTAGTTGAAAATTACAATTTCCTCTTGAATGATAAAATTTATGTCCCAAACTTATAGGCATAATATTCTTTCAAGGTCCCAGAAGGGATGATTAACAAGCTAACCATGAATTTGTGTATTTTGCTTTATCATTTTTAGATGAGAAAACACTATTACTAATATTCATAGAGCCAAAAGGGACTTATTTTCTTTGATAATCCTGAAATTATACTTATATGGGATTTTTTCCCTTCTTCTATTTTCCATTATCATAATCTCAGGTCTATTCCTATGCTTTCTCCAAGTCAAGTGGCAGAGATATGTTTCTTTTAAGAAATGAAAGGAGAGTATTATAGTAAGCAAAAATTAAAGGATCTCATAGCTTTCCACTTGTTTCTAGAAGATATATATATATATATATATATATATATATATATATATAATAATTTGTGAATCTGCCACATAGTGACTAGTTTTGTTTAACAGTGGAATTGTGCTCTTTAAATGATATCTCTTGCTTGTTATAACCATCTTTTAGGACACATAGATATTGTTAAATGATCTTTCCATTCAGGGAAAAAGTGGAATTAGTTTTCATTTTATTTTTGAAGCCTCAGTGTAGAGAACCAGCAAATAGATTAAAGAACTCTTTATGTTTTTGTTTCTTTGTGTCTTATTATTCATTCATCTTTTTCTCTATTGTAGGCAGAAGAGCTTTTTCTTCTTTTCTCTAATGCTGAAATCTGTGCTTGGTTTCCATCTTTTCTCACCTTATCTATGATCTTACAACAGCAATGTATCCTCTATTTCTCTAGGAATTTCAACCTGACCCTTTTCCTGAGTCTTTCCTTTCTGCCTGTCATAAAATTTAAGGCAGAGATCAAATGAATGGCATGCAATACAACAGAATGTTTTTGGATGTTTTGTTGATACTTGTAGCTAAGCACAGCATTTCCACATGCCCTCCTTTGACCCTATAGTCCCATTACACAAAGAAAAATCAAGGAAACTTGCTTAGGATGAAGAAAATAGAATTATACCAGGTCACATCAGTAGAACTTGCTGGGTATTCATGGCGGAAAATTCTAACTAGAACTAGAACTAACTAGTAACTAGAAGTATTAAGAAAAATTTGGAGTGTCATGGTGTATCCTATTTTCTTATTCTTCTTAGTATATTGAAATGCTCATATTATTTAAAAAATAGGTACAGAATAAAGACTAAACAAACAACAACAAAATCAAGTTAGTATGATTATTCATAAGAAGCTGCAGTCAAATATTTGTCCTTTATGGGTAAACTATGTCTGATTATCATCAATATACCACCAGAATGGCATCATATGGAGCAGCATGTGGTTATGACAAAGACATCAATGTTAACCTAAACTACAAGGGCACAGTCAGCAAAAGCAGATTTAAGATACCAGAAGCAAGAGCTACTCATTTTGTATGTAATTTGGTCGTTTTTTATTATATGATGAAAACTCCATTATAGCAATGAACCAAAAATTCCCATTATTTTCTATTTATTTTTAGGGCAGTTTATCTATTTGGGAATGCAAAGCCAAAGTTTAGGGTATAATTCTACAACTACTCTAAGGGCAATTCCATATCAAACAAATTCCCTATGCCAACTTGATTCTAAATATAAATTTGTAATGGAAATATCATTGAATTTGGAATAAAAATAACCTATGTTTTTATTTAAGTTCATCATCATCATCATTATCTTTCTCCTCTTCCTCCTCCTTCTTATTTTTATCCTCCTCCTCTTCATCATCTTCTCTGTATGAATTTGGTCAAACAATCCTGTCTGAGCCTCAATTTTCCCATCTGTAACATAAGAATTATATGTTATCTAATGCCCTCTACAGATTAAAATCAATGATGCTGATTTTAACAGATGGCTTTACTATAATAGCCTATATTAATACTTACTCCATATTTAGTAGCTTGATACATAACTTTTATAGTGCTAAAATTTTTGAGTATGGAACAAGATATGTTCCAAACTCTGGTATGAATTATTGATGCAAACAAAAAAGCTATTAGGTAATCATAGTTTATAATTATTCTTTCATAGGCTGATTATTTGGGGGATTTTGGAACTCTTGGGATACATTTGGTTCTTATATAAGCTGTTCTATTGTTACCACAGTTCCACATGTGAGATAATAGCTGGCTATCGGAAGCACTGGTGTACTATAGAATTTTGTTTTTCAAACAGAATAATTACTGTGATTTTAATGACACTTCTAATTATTTTAAAATGGAAATGATACTAATAAAATATAGAGAAGAATTAATTTTAAAATGGAAAATTAAAAACAAAAAAACTTTGATTCAAGTTGTTGGCTGATTGAGCAAACCAACACTGGCATGCAATATAAAGTAAATTACAAGTGTGAGTCAGCATAAGTAGAATAAAAATCCCAAGGACTATTTTTATTGTTCTAATTAATATTTTATGGTTTACTTTAATCTTCTTTCAAATAAAGGTTTGTTCTCTTACATTTTTAAAACTTGCCTATCAACAGTTTTTCAAGACCATTAGCCCAACTGTTGAGCCGAAGATGATAAGAGGCAAAAGTTGGTTGGCATGTCAAAAATGAATGAATTAAAATTAAATGCCCATAGTTATTTTAAATACATTTTCTGCCTAATTTCTCCTTAGCAATAAAACTATTTCCAGTTTTCAATTATGAAAAAATGACTTGCAGATAATCAGCAACTTTTATTAAATACTTACTGCATGCATACCATTCTGGTGAGGTTAAACATGACATAAGATATCATACCTGACTTCTGAAATTTTGAGGTGAAATAGAAAAATAGGAAAGATATAAGCAAAAATACATAGAAATATAAATGCAAGACATTTTAAAATGTAGCTGTTTGAAAGAGCTATGAGAAATGAAAGTGTTTTCAAGTAATTGAGGAATATTTAGTGAGGTAAAGAAATATTATTCAAGGAGGTCCTGTGGCACTATTTTGAAATGTTTCTTTCCAGGATGGTGGCAAGGTGTTAGAAGGCCAAAGGGTGTAGAAGATATTAATAATAGTGACATTTATGTAGCACTTTAAGATTTACAAAATGCTTTAGAAATTTCTCGTTTGATATTTTTAATTTGACCCATATAAGTAAGTACTGTTATTACCCTAATTTTCCAGACAAAGGGTCTAAAACTTAGCTCTTTGATCACAAAACTATAAGTCCATGAGAAAAATAAGAATCTAAATGATTTTTATCTCTGAGTGTTTCCTACATCTAGATAATGTAAATGTAATTTTTGTTTGTAGGAGGTAAGCTTTGCCTTCTCCTTTCAAGAAAAAAGTCTGGTTTCCCAGAGTTTGCCTTCTAAGCTGGGACAGGAAACTGCCCTACTGATTTGTTTCTCAACTAAGCCAGGACTGAGGGTCTTAATTGCTGATTCACTGTGAGTAAGCCTCTCTCACTGGCTTTCCCACATCTATCTGACCTGGACTGAACAACCTTTTCATAGTAGTGAGACTAACCTTTATTGAAGTTTTTTCCAGTTTATCTTGACCTGGAGAGTGGTTTCATCCTATCAGAACCTGTTCAGAGGCTTGGTTTCATGTGGTTTTTGAAGAAAACTGATAGAGCTTGAGCAACTTCCTGCCTTCACTCTGCCATCTTACCTTCATCCCTGGAAAACATAGCTAAATTTCAGAATTATCCAATCAAGGAGAAAATACTGCAATCAGCCAGAAAGAAATAATTCAAATATTGATGAGCATAAAAAGGTATAATAGGAAGAAAATGACTGTTATTTTTACAGATTAAAATGTTTACTACTATATATGGGAAAATGATATCTTTAACTCTAGAGAACTGTACTTTTCTTAAGGGTATAAGTAGAGGGATTAGATATAATTTGACTTTAGAATGATATAAAAAAAGAAACCAGATGTGGAAAATGGATTATACTGGAAGATGAGGAAAGGGGAGTTAAAATGGCATAAATTGTATCACATAAAGAGGGAAAAAGACCTAATATAATTGATGGAAAGAAGGGAGAGGGGTGAATATTGTGTGAATCTTAAAATCATCAAATTTGGCTCAAGGAGAGAATATCATAAATTTTTAGTTTCATAGAGAAACTTGTTTCACCCTGTGGAGAAGTAAGAGGGGAAAGCAAAAAGAAAAGGGAGAGGCTAATAAAAGGAAGAATAGAAGTAGAAGGGAAAAGGGAAAAAAAAGGGAGGAGGAACTGTAAAAGCAGAGAGCTGACTGAGGAAGGTGGAGGTCAGAAGGAAAACTCTGGGGAGGAAGGAAAGGGGAAAAGGAAAGGGAAAAGTATAACTTAGGGAAAATAAGATGGTAGGAAATATAGAATTAGTAATTTTAACTGTGAATGTGATAGGGATAAACTCTCCCATAAAACAAAAGCAGATACCAGACTGGATAAAAAGCCAGAGTCCTATAATATATTGTCCACGAAACACATTTAAAGCAGTGTGATACAGGCAGAGTAAAGGTAAAAGGCTGGAGGAGAATCTATTATGCTTTAACTCAAGGGAAAAAAAGCAGGGATGGCACTCCTTATCTCAGATCAAGCAAAAAAATTAGCTCTAATTAAAACAGATAAAGAAGGAAATTACATTTTGCTAACAGCTACAATAGATAAAGAAGTAAAATCAATACCAAACATGTATGCACCAAATTGTATAGCATCCAAATTCCTGGAGGAGAATTAAGAGAGCTGCAACAAGAAATAGACAGCAAAACTATACCAGTGGGGATCTCAAACTCACCCTATCAGAACTAGAGAAATTGAAACCACAAAATAAATAAGAAAGAGACTAAGGAAGTAGATAGAATTTTAGACAAGTTAGTTATGATAGACCTTTGGAGAAAATTGAATGGAGACAGAAAGGAATATACTTTTTAGCTTGGTGGTACTTGAAGTCTACATAAAAAGTGACCATGTATTACTGCATAAAAACCTCAAAATCAAGTGCAGAAAGGCAAAAAGAGTAAATGCATCTTTTTCAGATCATGATACAAAGAAATATTATATATAATAAAATAAAATATTGTTTACAATAACATAAAACTAAAATAAAAAAATACAAGCACTAAAGGGCCAGGGAAATAGATAAAAAACTAAATGGAAATTAAATTATTTAATTTAAAAGAATCAGTGGATGAAACAGCAAAAATAGGTCCATTGATAATTTCATCCAAGAGAATGACAACAATGAGACAGTATACCAAAATTTATGGAATACAGTCAAAGTAGTTCTTAGGTAAAATTTTATATTTGTAGATGCTTATTTGTATAACATAGAGAAAGAGAAGATCAGTGAATTGAGCTTGCAATTAAATAAGCCAGAAAAAGAACAAATTATAAACCCTCAATTAAATACCAAATTTGCAATTCTGAAAACAAAAGGGGAGATTAATAAAACTGAACATAAGAAAACTATTAAACTAATAAGCATAACTAACAACTGGTTTTTATGAAAAAAAAAACAAATTAGATAAACCTTTAGGTAATTTGATTAGAAAAAGGAAAGAAGAAAATCAAATTCCTACTATCAAAAATAGAAAGGGTGCATTTTCCACCAATGAAGGGGTAATTAGAACAATAATTAGGAGTTATGCTACCCAACTTTATGTCAATAAACCTGAGGAGTTATGCTACCCAACTTTATGTCAATAAACCTGATAATTTAAGTGAAATGGATAAATGCTTACAAAAATATAGATTACTCTGATTAACATTTGAAGAAATAAGTTATTTCAATAGTTCCATTTTAGAAAATAAATTTGAACAGGCTATTAAATGACTTCCTAAGGAAAAAAAATCAGCAGTGCCATATACATAACAATTGAATTTGTCAAAGCATTTAAAAAGCAATTAATTCCAATACTTTGCAAATTATTTGAAAAATAGGAAAAGGAGTTCTACCAAATTCCTTTTATGACACAGATATGGTGCTGATATCTCATTAGGTAGTCAAAACAATGAAAGAAAAGTATAGGCCAAATTCCCTAATAAATATTGTTGCAAAAATAACCAAGTTGAACTTATACCACAAATGCAAGGCTAGTTCAGTATTAGAAAAACCATTAACATAATTGACTATATCAATAACCAAACTATCAGAAATCATATGATTATCTCAATAAATGCAGAAAAAAAAATTGATAAATCCAATGCTCATTACTATATAAAAAAACAAACTATAGAGTATAGGAATAAATTGACTTTTCCTTAAAAAATCAGTATCATCTATTTGAAACCATCAGTAAGCATCCTATGTAATAGGTACAAACTAGAAGCATTCCCAGTAAGATCAGGAGAGAAACAAGGTTGCCCACAATCCCTATTACTATTCGATATTGTATTAGAAATGTTAGCTTAAGCAATAAGAGAAGAAAAAATTAAAGGAATTTGAGTAGAAAATGAGGAATCAAAATTATCTCTCTTTGTTGATGATATGATAGGATAATTAAAGAACCCTAGAATTTCAACTAAAAAATTTTTTTAACAACTTTAGTAAAATTGTAGCATACAAAATAAATCCACATAGATTATCAGCACTTCTGTATATTGCCAACAAAGTCCAGCAGCAAGGGATACCCTATTTAAAATTACTGGAGATATTATAAAATATTTGGAAGTCTACCTTCCATGACTACGTTAGGAACTGTATGAACACAATTACAAAACACTTTCCACTCAAATAAAATCAGATCTAAACAATTGGAAGAATATCTAATGCTCATGGGTAGGCCAAACTAATATAATAAAAATTACAATTCTACCTACATTAATCTTATTCAGTGTCATATCAATCAAACTTGCAAGAAATTATTTTACAAAGATAAAAAAGATTGATTGTGGAAAAAGAATTGAAAGGAGGACTGTGATTACAGATGAACCAGATTTTATTATCTGATGTTTTTTGAATATGTATGGTTGTGCCTGACATTTCTGTGTGTATGGAGGTATAATAAAGATTAGTAAAATTAAAACAGTAATGTTTGCTTTTTTTTTTAGTTCATTGGCCACCTGATATTCAGATTACATCTTTAGTTTTACTGACCTTTGATATTTTCCTTGCAGTTTTTGTGTTTTTTTGTGGGGTTTTTATGTGTGTTTTTGTTTGCTTATGTATTTGTCTTTTTCATGGTTTGTAATATCAGTAGCCTCACAGAAAAATAAAATGAAGATTCTAATAATAGTACCAGGGAAACTAATAACTACTGGCACATGAAATACGAATTTAACAAAATTACACTATTTAGTTGGCTTGGAGAAGATTCCCTATAGTCATATGTATTATCTCTTTTGAAAATTTTCTTAATTTGGCTGATCACTAAATTTAAGATTATGTTGCATACAGAATATTGTTCCTGTGGAAAGTATATGTTTACTGATAAGACAAGGCTACAGATTGAGACTCCTCGTATATGATTACTATAACTGCTCATATTGGAGTTACTATAAATCTAAAATCTCTAATGTCATATAAAAGATAGACTGCTTAACTGAAGAATAATAAAGGGCTTATTTATCAGCAGTTAAAATGCAAATTGACCTGAGGCCTCAATATAAATCAAGAAAGATGCAGTTGGTAAAGGAAAGAAATAGTTCCACTCTGTTTGGCATTGGGAAACAACATGTATAGCATTAGTAAGGTTTTGATATTAATATAGTTCCTCATGGATAAATACATTTATATGAAAGTGCATATGTCTATGCATGTGTCCATATATGGCTATATATGTATTAATCAATTGTTCGATCATTAATCATTTCTTAAATGCCTAGTCTTTGTTCCAGGGACTATCTGTAATCATTCACTGTAGCTGTGAAAAATGGGGGGGGGGGCACTTCTTCCCATCAAGAAGTTTGTGTTATTGAGAGAAATGATACATATACCTATAAATATATAAAACATGTACAAAGTAAGTGAACTCAAAATATTTGGTGATAGCATTAGTGATAGTTGGGTAAAATCAGAAAAAATGAACTTGTACAAGGTGACATGTTGTCTCAGTTTTAAAGGGAGGAATGAATCTAAGAGGTAGAGATAAAGAGGGAGACGACAAAAGGAAGGCTGGTGAAAATGAAAAAATTCTATATTATAGAAAAAGATACAGAGAAGGGACATGAATGAGGCTTAGCAAGAAGGTTATTTCGTTACGGGGACCTATTAAAGATAGGAATTTATATTAAAAAAAAAAAAAGAATGAATTGATAGAGTGGAACAAAAATGTGTAAAGTACCAGAGGACTATGCATTTGATTCTTAAAGTGGTAGTGAGCTATTGGATCATTAGCTCACTATTGGAGGTCATTAAATCCTGAACAGAAATCCTCTGTCAAAGTGATTATGCAGCCTTTGATCAATCACCTCTAGTGAGGAGGGAATCACTGACTTCCTAGGCAGTCTACTTTTGAATGGATCCTATTGTTAGGAAGGTTTTCATTTCATCAAGCCAAAATCTACTTTTCTGCAACTGCCAGACGGTGCTCCTGTCTCTAATTTATGAAGTCAAGAATGATAAGTGTAATTTCTTTCTAAAAGGTTAACTATTCAAGTGACTGGAGAAATATATGCCAAAATGTCTCCGAATTTAGCTTAAACATATTTACTACTTTATCTAATGCTTATATGGCATGTTATCCTACATTTTCACTATTCTGAAAACTGCCCTCTGCATTTATTCCATCTTGGCAATGTCCCTTTTAAAATGCGCCTTCCAGAACTGATTATAATTCAGATGTTATGACAAGATCATGGTGTGGTAGGATAACCATTTCCCTTATTCTGCAGTGTGATTATCAAATGCCAATTAAAATGACCATCATTTATTTGGTTATATTAGTAACACAATTTAATTTAAGGTCCATTCACAATATCTCTGGACATTTCTCACGTGAACTTTTGTTTAATCATATCTTGTATTTATGAAATTGACTTTATGAATCCAATTATATAATTTTATATTTATTTCTATTATATTTCTTCTCCTAACATTTAATTATTTTTCTCTCTAGATCCTGAATTTTGTGTTAATTGTAGATTTCATAAGCATGTCATCTCTTTTTAATCTGTAACTTTATACAAGTTTCTTATAAAAATTATGAATAACAAAATGTCTATGATATATCTTTGTGGAATTCCACTAACAATATTCCTTTGACAACTCATTAGGTGCTATTCTTTGCAACTTGCCATTTACTGACTTCTATATCAAGCAACCAATAAATCATTTAATCAACAAATATTTAAGGGTCTTCAATATGCCAAGTGTTTGGTACATGTTTAAGATGCATGTGTAATATAATGTAATATAAACTTCCGTTAAATGGCAATATATAGTATAAATAAAAAATATAAATACATACAAAGTAGTTTTAGAAGAATGATAACACTTTTTGGAGGTTGAAGCGAAACTTCACACATAAGACAATATTTGAGCTGCATCTTAAAAATAATGTCTTGAATAAAGATGCTTTCTTTTTTTTTAATTTTTTTATTATTAAATATCTTTTTATTGACAGAACCCATGCCAGGGTAATTTTTTTACAACATTATCCCTTGCACACACTTCTGTTCTGATTTTTTCCCCTCCCTCCCTCCACCCTCTCCCCAAGATGGCAAGCAGTCCTATACATGTTAGATAGGTTACAGTAGATCTTGGATACAATATGTGTGTGCAGAATGGAACAGTTTTCTTGTTGCTCAGGGAGAATAGGATTTAGAAGGTATAAATAACCTGGGAAGAAGAATAAAAATGCAAGCAGTTCACATTCATTTCCTGGTGTTCTTTCTTTGAGTGTAGCTGCTTCTGTCCATCCTTGATCGATTGAAACTAAGTTAGATCTTGTCTTTGTTGAAGAAATACACTTCCATCAGAATACATCCTCATACAGTATCGTTGTTGAGGTATATAATGATTTCCTGGTTCTGCTCATTTCGCTCAGCAACGGTTTATGTAAGTCTCGCCAATCCTCTCTGTATTCGTCCTGCTGGTCATTTCTTATAGAACAATAATATTCCATAACATTCATATACCACAATTTGCTCAACCATTCTCCAATTGATGGGCATCCATTCATTTTCCAGCTTCTGGCCACTACAAACAGGGCGGCCACAAACATTTTGGCACATACAGGTCCCTTTCCCTTTTTTAGTATCTCTTTGGGGTATAAGCCCAGTAGAGACACTACTGGATCAAAGGGTATGCACAGTTTGACAACGTTTTGGGCAAGGTTCCAAATTGCTCTCCAGAATGGCTGGATGTATTCACAATTCCACCAACAATGTATCAGTGTCCCTGTTTTCCCACATCCCCTCCAACATTCTGCATTATCTTTTCCTGTCATTCTGGCCAATCTGACAGGTGTATAGTGGTATCTCAGAGTTGTCATAATTTGCATTTCTCTGATCAACAGTGATTTAGAACACTCTTTCATATTTTTTTTGGTTGATGACAAATATGAAAATCTTTTTTTTATGTTTATTAAATTTTTTTTATTTAATAGCCTTTTATTTACAGGATATATGCATGGGTAACTTTACAGCATTAACAATTGCCAAATCTCTTGTTCCAATTTTTCACCTCTTACCCCCCACCCGCTCCCCCAGATGGCAGGATGACCGGTAGATGTTAAATACATTAAAATATAAATTAGATACACAATAAGTATACATGACCAAAACGTTATTTTGCTGTACAAAAAGAATCAGACTCTGAAATATTATACAAATAGCTTGTGAAGGAAATCAAAAATGCAGGTGGGCATAAATATAGGGATTGGGAATTCAATGTAATGGTTTTTAGTCATCTCCCAGAGTTCTTTCTCTGGGCGTAGCTGGTTCGGTTCATTACTGCGCCATTGTAAATGATTTGGTTGATCTCGTTGCTGAGGATGGCCAGGTCCATCAGAACTGGTCATCATATAGTATTGTTGGAACACTCTTTCATATGAGTAGTAATAGTTTTAATTTCATCATCTGAAAATTGTCTGTTCATATCCTTTGACCATTTATCAATTGGAGAATGGTTTGAATTCTTATAAATTTGAATCAATTCTCTATATATTTTAGAAATGAGTCCTTTATCAGAACGTTTGACTGTAAAAATGTTTTCCCAGTTTATTGTTTCTCTTCTAATCTTGCCTGCATTTGTTTTGTTTGTACAAAAACTTTTCAATTTGATAAAATCAAAATTTTCAAATTTGTAGTCAATATTGATCTCTAATTCTTCTTTGGTCATAAATTCCTTTCTCTTCCACAGGTCTGAGACATAAACTATCCTATGCTCTTCCAATTTATTTATGATCTCATTCTTTATGCCTAGATCATGAAACCATTTTGACCTTATCTTGGTGTACAGTGTTAAGTGTGGATCAATGCCTAGTTTCTGCCATACTAATTTCCAATTTTCCCAGCAATTTTTGTCAAATAATGCATTCTTATTCCCAAAACTGGGGTCTTTGGGTTTGTCAAACACTAGATAATTAAAGTTCTTTCTGTTTTGTCCTTTGAACCTAATCTATTCCATTGATCAACTAGTCTATTTCTTAGCCAATACCAGATAGTTTTAGTAACCACTGCTTTATAATATAATTTTAGATCTGGTACAGCTAGGCCACCTTCATTTGATTTTTTTTTCATTAATTCCCTTGAAATTCTTGACCTTTTCTTTTTCCATATGAACTTTGTTGTTATTTTTTCTAGATCATCAAAATAGTTTTTAGGAAGTCTGATTGGTATAGCGCTAAATAAATAGAATAGTTTAGGCAGTATTGTCATCTTTATTATATTTGCTCACCCAATCCAAGAGCATTTAATATTTTTCCAGTTAGTTAGATCAGACTTAATTTGTGTGGAAAGTGTTTTGTAGTTTTGCTCATAAAGTTTCTGATTTTCCCTTGGCAGATAGATTCCTAAATATTTTATACTATCAGTAGTTACTTTAAATGGGATTTCTCTTTGTAACTCTGACTGTTGGATTTTGTTAGTGATATATAACAATGCTGATGACTTATGTGGGTTTATTTTACAACCAAAACCTTTGCTAAACTTGTGGATTATTTCTAATAACTTTTTATTAGAATCTCTGGGGTTCTCTAAGTATACCATCATATCATCAGCAAAGAGTGACAATTTGGTTTCCTCATTTCCTATTCTTATTCCTTTAATATCTTTCTCAGCTCTTATTGCCATAGCTATCATTTCTAATACAATATTAAATAGTAACGGTGATAGTGGGCAACCTTGTTTCACTCCTGTTCTTATTGGGAATGGTGGTAGTTTGTCCCCATTACATATGATGCTTACTGCTGGTTTTAAATAGATGCTACTGATTATTTTAAGGAAAAGTCCATTTATTCCTATACTCTCAAGTGTTTTTAATAGGAATGGATGTTGGATTTTATCAAATGCTTTTTCTGCATCTATTGAGATGATCATATGGTTTTTGTTAGTTTGGTTATTAATATGGCCAATTATGCTGATAGTTTTCCTAATATTGAACCAGCCCTGCATTCCTGGTATAAATCCTACTTGATCATGGTGAATTATCCTGGGGATGATTTTCTGTAGTCTTTTTGCTAATATTTTATTTAAGATTTTAGCATCAATATTCATTAGGGAGATTGGTCTATAGTTTTCTTTCTCTGTTTTCAACCTACCTGGTTTAGGTATCAGTACCATGTCTGTGTCATAGAAGGAATTTGGTAGGACTCCTTCATTCCCTATTTTATCAAATAATTTATATAGCATTGGGGCCAATTGTTCTTTAAATGTTTGGTAGAATTCACATGTAAATCCATCTGGTCCTGGGGATTTTTTCTTAGGGAGTTGTTTAATTGCCTGTTCTATTTCTTTTTCTGAAATGGGACTATTCAAGCAATTTACTTCCTCTTCTATTAGTCTGGGAAGTCTATATTTTTGGAGGTAGTCATCCATTTCACTTAGGTTATCAAATTTATTGGCATAAAGTTGAGCAAAATAACTCCTTATTGTTTTTCTAATTTCCTCTTCATTGGTGGAAAGTTCTCCCTTTTCATTTTTAAGACTACAAATTTCATTTCCCTCCTCCTTTTTCTAATCAGATTTACCAAAGGTTTATCAATTTTATTGGTTTTGTCATAAAACCAACTCTTAGTTTTATTTATTAGTTCAATAGTTTTTTACTTTCAATATTTTTAATTTCTCCTTTTAATTTTAGAATTTCAAGTTTAGTAATTGATTAAGGGTTTTTAATTTGGTCTTTTTCTAGCTTTTTAAGTTGTAAGCCCAATTCATTGACTTTCTCTTTCTCTATTTTGTTCAAGTAAGCCTCTAAGGATATAAAGTTTCCCCTTATTATCGCTTTGGCTGCATCCCACAAATTTTGGTATGATGTCTCACCATTGTCATTATCTTGAGTGAAGTTACTAATTGTGTCTATAATTTGCTGTTTCACCCAATCATTCTTTAAGATGAGATTATTTAATTTCCAATTACTTTTTGATTTCTTTACACCTAACTTTTTGTTGAATGTAGTTTTTATTGCATTGTGGTCTGAAAAGAAAGCATTTACTATTTCTGCCTTCCTGCATTTTATTTTGAGGTCTTTATGTCCTAATATATGGTCAATTTTTGTGTAGGTTCCATGAGCTGCTGAGAAGAAAGTATACTCCTTTCTATCACCATTCAGTTCTCTCCAGAGATCTATCATACCTAGTCTTTCTAATATTCTATTTATTTCTTTAATTTCTTTCTTATTTGTTTTGTGATTTGATTTATCTAAATCTGAGAGTGCAAGATTGAGGTCTCCCGCTATTACAGTTTTGCTGTCTATTTCTTCTTGTAACTCTCTTTACTTCTCCTTTAGGAAGTTAGATGCTATACCACTTGGTGCGTATATGTTTAATACTGATATTGCTTCATTGTCCATAGTGCCTTTTAGCAAGATATAGTTTCCTTCCCAATCTCTTTTAATTAGATAAATTTTTGCTTTTACTTGATCTGAGATAAGGATGGCTACCCCTGCTTTTTTGACTTCACTTGAAGCATAATAGATTCTGCGCCAGCCTTTTACCTTTACTCTGTATGTATCTCCCTGTTTTAAATGTGTTTCTTGTAAACAACATATTGTAGGGTTCTGACTTTTGATCCAGTCTGCTATCCACCTTCTCTTTATGGGGGAGTTCATCCCATTCACATTTACGATTAAGATTACTAATTCTGTATTTCCTGCCATCCTAATATCCCCAAATTATGCTTTTCTTTTTCTTGCCCTCCTTCTCCACTTCTTTAGTATTAAACTTATTGGTCCCACTTGCATCACCCAGCTCTCCCTCTTTAGTATCCCTCCCACCTCCCTTTGAATCTCTTCCCCTTTCTTGTACCCTTCCCTTTTTACTCTTTTTCCTTTTCACTTTTTCTCTCCCACTTTTTAATAAGGTGAGATAAGATTCTCTGTAAAACAAATGTGTCAATTATTTCCGTTTTGAGCCAACTCTGATGAGAGTAAGATTCTCACAATGTTCCTCCCCCTCTCTAAGTTCCCTCAGATATGATAGGTTTCCTTTGCCTCATTGATGCATGAAGTTTCCCTCTTTTTATCTCCCCTTTCCTCTTTTTCTGACACTATTCCCTTTCCATTTCTACTTCCCTTTTTTATGCTATATCAGTAAAATCAAATTATACATGTGATTTTTATGTATATCCACAACAGAAATACAGTTCTCAAGAGTTCCTTTTACCTTTTTCTACTTGTCTTGAGTCCTGTTGTTGGAGATCAAATTTTTTGTTTAAGTCTGGTTTTTTCTTTAGAAACAGATGGAATTGCTCTGTTTCATTAAATGTCCATCTTCTTCCATGGAAAAAAAATGCTCAGCTTAGCTGAGGAGTTTATTCTTGGCTGCATTCCAAGTTCTTTTGCCTTTCAGAATATCAGATTCCAGGCCCTTCAATCCTTTAATGTTGAGGTAGCCAGATCTTGTGTGACCCTTATTGTGGCACCTTGTTATTTGAACTGTTTTTTCCTGGATGCTTGTAGAATTTTTTCTTTAATATGAAAATTCTGAAGTTTGGCCACAATATTCCTTGGAGTCTTTATTTTAGGGTCTTTTTCAGAAGGTGTTCAATGGATTCTTTCCACGCCTCTTTTACCTTCCGGTTCTATTACTTCTGGGCAGTTCTCTTTAATAATTTCCTGTAAAATAGTATCTAGGCTCTTTTTTTCATCATAATTTTTGGGTAATCCGATGATCCTTAGGTTTTCTCTCCTTGATCTATTTTCTAGGTCTGTTGTTTTTTCAAGTAAATATTTGACATTTTTTCCAATCTTTCATTTTTTTGGTTTTCCTTTACTGATTCTTCCTGTCTCAATGAGCCAGTCATTTCTATTTGTTCAGTTCTGATTTTTAGAGTGTTATTTTCTTTATTAGCTTTTTTTACTTCTTTTTGTATATGTCCGACTGAGTTTTTAAATGAGTCATTTTGCTCTATGGAATTTTTTTCCATTTCACTGATATTTTTTTTAGTGAGTTATTTTCTTTCTCCAATTCACAAATTCTGTTTCCCTGCACTTCTTGGGAGTTTTTTACCTTTTCCAGTTCACATTTCAGGGAGTTGTTTTCATTGTCCACTTTGTCAAATTTTTCTTTTAGTGAGTTATATGTCTTTTCTGTACTCTCTTGCATAGCTTCTCTTTCCTTGCCCCATTTTTCTTCTAGTTCTCTTTTAAGGTTTTTAATAGTCTCTTCTAGGAGAGCCTTTGTATTGGGGACCAACAATTGTCTGGAGACTGTCTGCTATTGTCTCTTCAGGGTTGAAAAACTGTTCTCTTTCTGAGTAGAAACTATCAATTGTCCTTTTGATTTTCTTACTCATTTTGTTAAAGCCTGTAATGTCTGCCTTCAGGGCCAGGAGGTTACCAGCTTCCTCTGCAGAGCAGTGAGAGATGTATGGATGGGTAGCTGTCCTGCTAGCTGGCTGCAAAAAGCAGCAAGGTACTGAAGTGCTCTGGGAAAGAGTTCCCCACCTGGAAGTAACTCAGGCCTGCAGGGCAGAGCTGGGAAAATGCCGTGCAAAGAACCCCTGCTGTGTGAGATAATGACTGCCCTGGGGCTAGACTCTGAGCAGTGAGAGTTTCACTATCCCAAGCCAAATCCTGCCCTGGGGCTGTGGGTATTAGCAGTTGAGCAGTGAATGCATTTTCAGGGACCAGAAGTGTCTCTGCTCTGGGAAGCACCGTCAGGTTGGGGAAGTTCTATTGCTCCAGGCCAAGCCCCACACTGTGCTGATTAGAGGCTGCCCAGGCTGTGCCCCCCTGTCGTGTGGATTTGTTACTGCCCCTGCAAAAGCTCCAAGCTGCAGGATGTAGCTGCAGGGCTGTGTTTCAGTCTCCTGAGTCACTTCCGGGTTTGAGTAGCTACAGCCAGTGTTAGGGTCTGGCGTTTTTTTTAGAGTACCCTCTGTTCCAGGCTTTAATTTCTCTGCCAGTTTACTGCTTTGTAATCAAGGCAGAGCAGTTAGCCTATAGCAGAGTGGTCTCTATAACTTCTCTAGCCACAGAGATCACCCCTGCCCCTGGTCTGCTCAGGATGCTAGCCTCTCCCTGCCTGTGTTGGTCTGTTTCTGGCCCCTCAGGACAAACCTTTCCTGGTGATCTTCCAGATTGACTTCAGCAGGTAAGTTGTATGCTTCTGATCTTCATGAATTTAAGCAGTGAAGAGCTATTTCTGAGGCTGGATAAAATAGTTGGTTATGAGGGGAATGAGAGGAGCTTAGAAAGTCGTGTGTGCCTTCTCCACCATCTTGGCTCCGCCCCCTAGATATATTTCTAAAGTAATAATTTCAATATCAGTTTAATTAAAAATGATTACATATGAATCTAATGATTACATATGAATCTGTAAATACATTAAGTGCTACTTTCTATTTCTTTTGAATCTATAATAAAATTATCATGAAAATTTTGAGAATTTCCTAAAACTAAAGTAATTTGGGCTATGATAAATACTCAAATTCAATTCATCTCTGGCGCCCTGGAGAGGGGAGGGGAAAAAGGTGGAAAAAATAAATTTGCATGATAATAAGATCTTTACAAGAAGGTATGGAAAAGGAGAAACAGAAATTATCTGAAGAAAACTCCTTAAAATAGATTTGATGAAATGGGAAAAGCATTTACCTCCCTACAAAATAGCTAAGGTAACTGAAGAAAAAAATATAGTAAAAATTAGAATTGAACAAATGGAAGCAAATGACTCAATAAGATTCAGGAATCGAACAGAATCAAAAAATGAAAAAAAATAGAAGAAAAATATGAAATGACTTGGAAATAGATCTAGGAGAGACAACCAATCTAAGGATTATAGGACTTCTTGAAAGCCATGATGAAAAAAAGAGCTTAGACATTATCCTTCAAGAAATCATAAAAGGAAACTATACTGATGTCTTAGAATCAGCAGGCAAAATAGCCATGGAAAGAATTCACTGATCATCTCCTAAAAGAGACTCCAAATTAAAAGACCCAAGGAATATCATGGCTTAATTTTAGAACTATTGGACTAAGGAAAAATATTGCAAGCATCCAAAAAGAAATAGTCCAAATACTAAGGGGCCACACTCATGCTGCTCAGGACCTAGCAGCTTCCACCCTAAAAGACCAAAGAGCTTGATATTCTGAAAGGCAAAGGAACTTGGATTTCAGCCAAGAATAAGCCATCTAGCTAAAATGAGCATTATCTTTCAGGGAAGAAGATGAACATTCAATGATACAGGTGGATTTCATCTATACATACTTAAATTTAAGTTGATTTCAGTTCATAACTTGAGTCTCTATTTTTTTTTTCATCATAAACATTTTTTAATGTCTTCAAGATTTCACTTTTGAATGGTGAGATCATTTCAAAGGAAAAAAAGAACTTGGGAGTTTTTTGGTAGAATAGAAATACATTCAGGACAGAGTTTGACTAAGATTGTGATGGAACTTGAAATCAAAGCATAAGTATATGTATATGTAAAAGTGGGAGTACTTAGTTTGGAGAAGGAAAGATTTTTAGGTTTTATGATCACTGTCTTCAAATATGAAAAGATTTCTCTGTAAAAAGAACAGTTAGACTTTTTCTTCTTGATCCTCAAAGTCAAAATTGGGACTAACTGTTGAAAGTTACAGGGAAATAGATTTCAACTCCATTTAAGAGTAAAAAGAAATCTTAATTATTATAACTGTAAAAAATGAGATCTTTCTTTATATGAGTAGTACCCTCTTTGGTACTTTTTAAGTAGAAGCTGGAAAATCAGTTTCTAGAAATATTTTAGAGAGAATTAGTGTTTCAAACATACATTGGGCTAGATAACCTTAGAGTTCCTTTCCTATTTCTAGATTCTATGACTTTATAAAGTTATTTGAAAACTTGTCATGTGGAAGAGGGAGTCTAATTCTGTGTGCCTCCAGATTGTACAACTAGGACAAAATTACAGGGAAACAGATGTCCTCCAAGGGAAGAACATCTTAATTGTATCCAATAAAGAAATGGACTCCATTCTCCTTTACCTTCTAGACTCAAATTACAAGACAGTTTATATTGTCAAGATTAGCCATTCAAAATGTAGACTATTTGATTCTATATTTCCTCATCTTCTCTTGCAGATTGTAACCCCAGTCATTCTCTCCACTCTCATTCCTTGAATGAATTACCTTTTCATCATGGTGACAGTGACTCTCTTCCTTCAGAATGAAGTTATTACCACATTCCATATGAAGCCTTTCTTGATACGTCCAGCTTCTAAAGGCATTTTTCACAAATTGATTTGTATTGACCTTCTTCATCCACTTTATAAATATTCTTTATACATCTCTTTTTGTTTATTTTGCTTTTGCTTTTTCAGTTAGAAGTTTCCTGTGAGTAGGTATTATTTCCTGATCCCATTTGAGGTTTTCTTGGTAATTTGCCATTTCCTTCTTTAACTCATTTTACACACGATCAAACTGAGTCAAACTGGGTTAAGTGACTTGCTCAGGGAACTACAGCTATTAAGTATCTAACCTGGATTTGAACACAGGAAATGAATCTTAGTGGACTTTAGGCCAGGTACTCTATGGTTAGGTGAGTGGCACCATGGATTGAGCACTGGGTCTGGAGTCAGGAATTAATCTTAGAGAAAGGATTACTGTTTTAGAGTTTCATTGTTTGTAAAATAAACTGAAAGTGAAAAAGGGAAACCATTCCAGTATCTTTGCTAAGAAAATTCCAGAGGGCTTCCAAAGAGTTGGACATAACTGCAATGACTGAACAATTGTAACTCTATCCACTGCACCACCACATTACCTTAAGTATTTTAATAACATGTTTTAATCATGATAAATTCTATTTTAGAGTATATTTTTCATTTTCACATGTTTTTATTATATATTGAAGAATGATTTATACAATAATGTTAGGAAAAATAATTACTACAAATTTCTAAAGTATTATCATTAGATCTAAAGAGATCAAATGATATGTTAGAGGACTTATGTCAGATCAGTAGAGGACTGTGATTCAATACATGGCTGAATATATATAAGACCTTTATTTACACCAGAATGACCGCTTCTGGGATATATGATTACTTGGAACATTGCAGATCAAGGAAAGGATTCCAGTATCCTCAGTAATCCTAGGAAAGGTGAAATGGACAATTTCATAATCATTAAATTAATTAAGGGTAATAAAGTTGACAATCTCTTGATAATTACTTCACTTGTTAGTTGTAAGAATCTTTATTCACTTTCTCTCTGTAGTCTTTCTGCTGAATGATGTCCTAAATTTATATTATTTTTATTATTATTATTTATTATTATATTATGTTTCCTTTTCTCAGAATATACTCACCAAACAACTATTTATTCAAATTATTTTCCTTCTTCACTGAGGGAAAAAAAGGCAAACAACACATCAGAAAAGAGTAATACATTATCCATATAGAATATTATCATAAATATTAGTTTATTTTTAATTCCCAAATTTTTGATGCAATTAATCCCCTGTTACACAATTGTAATTTTAAACAGTTATGCATTATTTTGGTAATTTTTCCTTTATTTCTCAATCCTTAGTCAATGTTATATAGTGGAATACAGCAGTAACATTAAAATTAAAACATTAACAATAAAAAAAAATAAAAAAATAAAACAAAAAAACCTGGGTTCAAATTTTCCCTATGGCACTTTCTACCCATTCAAGTCAATCCCTTCTTTGGTCTAGGTTTTCTCAGCTTCTATTTGAGGAGAATAAATTACTTGGCCTCTATAATCCTTCTAAATCTCTATCTTATGATTCCAATAATAATAATTATTTGTGCTTAAATTTTTGTCATTAAAAGAAGCTAAATAACAGAAGACATTTATGGCATTTTCTTTTTAATCTTTTAAAATATTTATTCACTTTTAATATGCCTTTTAAAACATATTTGAGACCCAAATTCTTTCCCTTTCCATCCTATTTTCCCCATCCATTAGAAGGCAAACAATATGATATGGAGTATACATGTGAACATTAATGATATTTTTCTAGAAACACAAATACCTTACATATCTATCTTTATATGTCATTGACATTGACATTTGTATATTTATCTATTTTTGGCTATACACATTGGGGAGGGGTGACACAGAGTTTTATATACTTAAAGACAACATCTCTGATGGTGAGTGAAAACATTAAATGTAGTTATGCCTGAATAGGTCATGGCACATAGGAAGAAAAATATTTAAGTCATTTTTTTTTCTAGTTGATATTCATGTTGCTTAAATCATTATTCTATATCCTTCCTTATCTGGGATAAGCACTGAATTTCTCAATATAATTTTTGGGTTCTTTGTAATGGAACTCAGAGTCTCAGAAAACGGGAATTATTCTGAATTTCCTACTTGTTAGAGATTTAAGATTAATACATACTTATATAAGTAAGACATAGAGACAGGAGGCAATTATGACTCTAAAATATTCATTTTGCCCAATTCCACTTTTAATAGCATTCAAAAATTACTAGTTTGCATTAGGACTTCAGTTTTTAAGGCATAATTACCCAATAAATTCTACTCAGCATTATAATTCTATTGTAATTTGCTATATGTTCCAATATTCAATGAGGATTAGAAATGTAATTTGGGCTAACTATCCTGTAGGAATCATTGACATCCCTTTTTCCTCACCAAAATGAGTAATTAAGAGATATATGTTGTCTCTAAAAACTCCTAGTGAAGTTTCAAATGTAAAATGTCACTAAGTCTTTTTGGGATACCCTGTATATTAAGGAGACTATAATTTAGGTTCACAAAGTTCTGGTGATTCATCTATTAATATTCCTCCTAAAACTTTAAAAATGTGGAATGTAACAAAACTTAGTTGTGGATAAAGGAAGATAGTGAAAAGTAAAGAAAAAGAAAAGAAAGGTGAGAGGAGGATAAAAGAAGAAAAGTGCTAGGATTAGGGAAAACATGAAAAACAAAGAAAAATCTCCAAACTTCCTCAGTAGATCTCCTTGCCAGTCCTCAATCATTACTTGAATATTTTAATGATTCATGATTTGGTCCATATGAGTATATTTTCTACCTGTACAGCTTTGAACCTTTTTATGATCTAATAGACAGACAGTCTATGAATATTGATGGGGACATTTTTCCATCCTCATGCTAAACCTCTCTTACATTAGTTAAGATAGTTCCCAAAATGTTATTGGGTCCATTGCTGAAGCTTGATAAAACCTGGTAATAATATGAACTATGGGCACAACTTTCAAGAATTCAGGGCCACCCCAACACAACACAAGGAGGCATGGTTTAATGATGGTAGGATTCTAAAGTTTCCATTATAGTAACAAAAACACATCTGCTTTATTTAACCTGAGAAATTTTTCTTCATTATATACCACAAGGTAGCAATCAAAACTTAAGAGTTAACCATTTTGTCTGTTATGAAGCACTAAGCTTTTTCTAATCTACATGATGTCAGAATTGTAGATCTATCTAATATTTAACCTAAGCATTGAAAGGATATATTAAAAGCTTTTGTACTTATTTACAGAATTCTAACCTTATCCATTTAAAAAAGATTCAGAAACTCATTTAACTGCAAGACTTTGTGAAATTATAGCAAATTTTAAGAAAATTTAAGAAAAGTATAAAACAGGTATTAACAGTAAAGTTCATATCTTTAAGTATGATGAAAATGTTTATTTGCAAAGTTTCATAATGGAAATAATCATGATCATATATATTTTTAAATGTTACATATATGAAATTAAAATATTTACTAACCAGAGAAGGAATTTTTAAATATTGGGGAAATAAAGATTCCTGATAATTATGCAAGTCAACAATCTATGTAATCAATCTAACAATTTTCTAATAAAGCTTTTAAAATAGTAATCAGATAAATAATAAAGTTCGAATCTCAAGCTTGATGAGAATATTCATTTGGAAAATTGCATAATGGGAATAATCATAATCATACCAATTTAAAAATACTACTTATATTTATTGTGTACTAATATATTCATGTTCACTAACCAAATAAGAACGTTTTATATGCTAAAAACATCCTAGTAATTCTACAGATCAACAATCTAAATAAACAGTCCTCTTAATAAATTAAATAATAAATAGAAGCTACAGGTATAGCTACAGCTATTCTCCAGTATTCACAATTCCACACTCAAAGCAATATTTAAAGAGTGTAACTATAGTTTATGATTCCAAATCAATGTTTAACCTTCCAAGAGAGTTATAAAGTTTAGGCAAGAAGAATGATGTCTTTTCTTATACTCTGGGATCAATGCTTGAAATGATGGAAAGGAACCTAAAAGATCCATCATTATACTCATAATCCCTTTTACTTACTCTTTTCAGCAACCTAAGCCCAAACTGATGTCTTTGTGGCATAGAGAATGATTCTTGGGACTCAATAGAATTTTAAATCAATATATTTAATGGGGAAATAACAAATCTCTAATTTATTACTTATAGTAATCAATCATTTTTACGTGGAAGGAAAATGTACAGTCATATTGAATATTCAGAATTTTTGGCTAGATGCTCATACAAGATACAGAAGCAGGAGACTGAGATTAATATCCAGTATAAAGGGACTGGGTTTGTAGAATAGCCTGAATTTCAAGCTGTTAATTCTCAGGCTGTAGGAATGGAGAGCATGAGAGTGTTGCCAAATTGTATGGATCAGGGAGTTCCTCTCCTCATGCTGGCTAGTCTAGAAATAGCTTTGGCTGCCTGTAAAATGAATGCTTCCCACTTTTTATGGCACTAGGAAGTTGGCTTTACTGTTGGGCTTGAAATAGGCCAAAACATTTCACAAAAGCT
Organism: Sarcophilus harrisii; assembly: GCF_902635505.1. Taxonomy (NCBI): domain Eukaryota; kingdom Metazoa; phylum Chordata; class Mammalia; order Dasyuromorphia; family Dasyuridae; genus Sarcophilus; species Sarcophilus harrisii. The sequence goes on from NC_045428.1 coordinate 99,758,891, forward strand.
TCTACTATGGGAAATTCAAAACATCTAAGTTTTAAACGACTTTACTTATTTATGTATTTTTGGAGTGAGGGAAAATTGGAAAAGGTGAGTGTTTTCAGGCAAGACCTTGAAAGGCATTTCTTCCCAGTAATTGTACCTTACTGTCCTAGAAAATTGGCATGTGTAGCAACAGTTACTCAAACATTGCTTTCTGGAAATGATGGCATGATGGTGAATCTCAGGGTGGTACTTGAGATTTATTCAGGTCTCTGGACTTGCAATTAAAAGATTAAAGTTCTAATAGAAAACAAAACAAGGTGGAATCTTTGGAATGTACATTGCCTTCAATTCCTTCTCTCTTTTTTTCAAAGATTCTATTATGCTTGAGGACAATGGACTGAACATTTGAATGTAATGCTGTGATTCAGTGATTGAATCTACAACATTAAAAACAGATTTCTGGATTTGCACACAAGGTAATAGACACTTACTAAACACTTCAAGTTTCTCTCACTCTGAGCAAAATGCAAGTTGACTGCATTTAAAAAAAAAAAAAGAAATGACATTTTTTTACATCACTGCCTAAGGGGGGAATAGAATATCGAGTTTAGTTATGAAGTAAGAATTCTAAGCAGAATTTGGTTTCAGTAAAAACTGATATGGTAAGGAAAACATACTGTAGTAGACAGATTATTGGCATTCAAATCCCGAATTCTGATACTTAAAAGCTGAGTGACTGGGGACAAATAATTTAATTTCATTGTTCCACAGGGAACTATCTAGGACTTCCTTTTTTTTTTATTATAGTAACTTTTTATTGACAGAATCCATGCCAGGGTAATTTTTTTTACAACATTATCCCTTGCACTCACTTCTGTTCCGATTTTTCCCTCCCACTCTCCACCCCCTCCCCTAGATGGCAAGCAGTCCTATATATGTTGAATATGTCCTAGTATATCCTATGTACAATGTATGTGTGCAGATCCAAACAGTTTTCTTGTTGCACAGGGAGAATTGGATTCAGAAGGTAGAAATAACCCGGGAAGAAAAACAAAAATGCAAACAGTTTACATTCATTTCCCAGTGTTTTTTTCTTTGGGTGTAGCTGCTTCTGTCCATCATTGATCAATTGAAACTGAATTAGGTCTCTTTGTCAAAGAAATCCACTTCCATCAGATTACATCTTCATACAGTATCGTTGTTGACGTATATAATGATCTTTTGGTTCTGTTCATTTCACTTAGCATCAGTTCATGTAATTCTCTCCAAGCTTCTCTGTATTCATCTTGCTGGTCATTTCTTAGAGAACAATAATATTCCATAACATTCATATACCACAATTTACCCAACCATTCTCCAATTGATGGGCACCCACTCAGTTTCCAGCTTCTAGCCACTACAAACAGGGCTGCCACAAACATTTTGGCACATACAGGTCCCTTTTCCTTCTTTAGTATCTCCTTGGAGTGTAAGCCCAGTAGAAACTGGGATCAAAGGGTATGCACTGTTTTATAATTCTTTGACTGCAAAAAGAGTAGGATTAGGACAGAGCAAACCACTCCAGTATCTTTGGTAAGAAAACATTGAATGGGATCACAAAGAGCTGGACAAGAATGAAGTGACTCAAAAACAACAGCAGCGACAACATCAACAATGGCTTTCTGATTCTAAGCTCAACTCAAGTCTATTCACATGTCCTTTTAATTCTGCTACTTATATTGGTAAAATATGAACAGACTAACTCAAAGTAGTCATTGAGAAAATGAGTGCTTATTTATGTTTGTATTACATAACTAAAATTAGTTAAACTTATGCCATGATACTTTTCAAATTAGCTCTTGATATTAGGAGCTTGCTACCCTTTAGAATTTGATAATGCCATCATGAGTTGAGAGATATTCTGCATTCATAGAAGTGAAACCAATTCCCAAGAAGCATTTCATTAAAACAGAAATGCTAACATAAGTTTTACTCCTTTCCTAAAAATGATAAATTTCATTACCTTGTATTGCATTCAAATTATATATATCTTGATAAATCCATCAACTTAGATAATGTTGCTTGTGACCAGTCTGATTATTAACAGAAAGTAAGGATGTATTTACCAATGGTATTTTCCACAGTCATAGATACTATTTGGGACAGAGTCCAACTTAAAGAAGAAACCACTATAGTTAAAAAATTCTTCCAGATACCATAAAAGTTACTCAACAAATCTATCCATTCAATGTTATTCTACCCAAGGATAATTATTGCTAACAATCTGATGTTTCCAGTGCCGATCTATCTCCACTCTAGGTGGGTGGATGGCAATGATGCATCAAGCTAGATGTAGCAAAGAATACTATCCTCCTCTGCATCTTATCCACTAAAATCCTACTTTGATTACTCATTGAATTAGAAGAGCAATAAGAGGTGGAGAAACAGTACAGAGGAACAAACTGGGAGCTTTCCTTCCATTTCTATCTTGAATTATGCAGATGGTACAGTATTATGGAAAGAAAAGCTGGGCTTCTATGTAATTTTCATGTGTTTTTTGTTGTCATTTGGCCGAAATAAATATTTTTCTATAAAACTTAATTTATACGTTCACCAACTGCTGAGAATCTTTTTTAGCTCACATATGAAGAGACCTAAATTAGAACTTTATTCTAATGTTCTTGTGAGATACTTTGGATGGGGGGGTTCAAATGAGACCAATTCTGAGATTCCTAGGGGTTAACATAGATGATTACATGACATAAATTAATAATCTCCATCACAACTGATCTGTGTAAGCCCAAAGAACAGGGATATATCTATCTATCTATCTATCTATCTATATATATATATATATATATATGTAATTACATAGATTCATGACAGTCTTTTTCTTAAGCAATATTGCTTTATGTAAAAAAATAGAAAAATCTATTATCTAATGCAATACTATCCTTATTTCCCTTTGAGCAAAGTTTATAAATGGCAGGGCAATTGATATAGTTATTCAAGCTCATTAAAATTGGATTCTATCTAAGTTGAGTTGTCAAGATGAACCTGTAACAAATAGTAAAATAAAGACTATCTGGTATATAACATTTATATTAAGTTGAATTTTAGCACACATGTTTCTCATAACACTGATTATTTGAGGAACATGGCAGATAAAAATGAAGAATTTTCAAAAATTTATAGTTACAGAGAAAACAATGATGTTTTGTTGTGATTTATCTTTTAGAAAATTTATTTTCCCTTTCTCTAATTCTTCTGCCCTGCCATACACATTTAAGTTATATGATTGATGTTTGTTTTGCTCCATCCTTCATTTGCTTTGCCTACATTTTACAAAGAAAAGTAAATCACTCTGCTCTGCCTAGCTTACTTGTTTGTTCAAAATGAAGATTTTGTTCACTTTCAGAAAGCATTATAATGGAGAAAGAAAGTTTTCTCTTCTGGGATTGCATACCAAAATGAATTCTTTTAACCAGAGAGTGACTTTGTCACACCAATGGATCTATTTAGTTCTCAAAGTTTGCAACTGAGACCATAAAAATAAATTACACTTACCTAGGAGACACGGTAGCCCCTTAGGAGTCACTTGCAATAATGGATGTTCAACATTAAAGGAAACTCATTTGTATCTGCCTGACCAACTCCTATAGAAGGGTTAAAGTGAACAAATTGATGGTTTTCTATATTAACCCTTAATAGGTTGACATTGTAAATTCAATAAAATTAATTTAAAAATACAAGCTTTTTCTTTCCTTCATCGCTTTCCCTCCCTTCCTTTAAACCTGCAAGAAGGATCTTTGGCATTACCTTTTGCCTAAAACTCACCTGTCCTCCAAACTTCCCCATTTCTTTCATAGGCACAAAGTAATCCTTTACTTTCTTATTTTCTAACCCTAGATATCCAATTAGTTCTCAGATCCTTAAATTTCTAACTCTACACCATCACTTGCACATTTCTCCTTTCCTCTTCTCAAATATTTTTTAAATCCACTCCCTCAAGATATCTCACCTAAGTTATTATAATAACTTCCTAAATGATCTAGCCACAAATGTCTGACAATTCCAGTTTTTCCTCTGTCTTCTGCCAAAGGTTTCCTTTAAGTTAAAATTTGAAAATTAATATTTAGTATCTCTTTATTATATGTAGTATAAAATGTAAACTTCTTTGTTTAGCTCTTAAGACCATTCCCAACTTGGCCACAAGCTATGTTTCCATTCTCATTTCCATTCTCATTCCATTCCATTCTCCATTACAATACATTATTCTTCCTCCTCAATTCTGTGATACAAACCATGTTTCTCTATGTCTCCACATATACTGTATTTCCAACTCATGCCTTTACCCTGATCAGCTACCATACCTGTAATATATTTTCTCCCTACTGCATCCCTTTGTGCCTTCAGAACACAATTCCAAAACTATCTTTTATAGGAAGCCTTCACTGATCTTCCCAACTATTAGTGTCTTTTCTCTTTAACCACTTTGCATTTGCCTATCTTATAATTATTTTCCCCATATTTCCTCATATATTTCTCATATGGTACTAAATTAACTTTTCTTGATTAGTTGACTGATTGTAATGAGAATTTACTTTTTGCATCTCCCATCAAGAGGAAGACAAGAAGGGAAGAAAATAAGCAATTTTGGGGGTCAAATAGTATTTTATTTTTTTCCCTGGTTACATGTCAAGAAAAAAATTAGCATTCATGTTTACAAGATTTTTTCCCACATTTTTCTTCCTACCTCTTCCTTCTTCTGAAGATGGTAGGCAGTCTGATATAGTTTATAAACATTATCACATAAAACATATTTCCATATTAATTATAATTGTAAGAGAAAAATAAGTCAAATGGAGAAAAACAACAAAAAACATGAGAATGAATACAGTATGTGAAAAATATACTTCCATCTGCATTCAGAGTCCATTAGTTCTTTATTTGGTTAAATACAATATTTTACATTGTTGAGAAGATATCCATAGTTGAACAAACATCAGAAAATGTTGCTGATATGATGCACAATGTTTTCCTGGTTTTGCTTATTTAACTTTGCATCAGTTCATACTGTCCCATACAGATTCCAGTTTGTTTTCAAAGTCTTCCTGTATATCATTTTTAAAAATTGTAACTTAATATTCCATTACACCACAGCTTGTTCAACCATCCCTTAACTGGTGGTCATCTCCTCAACTTCTAATATCTTGCTACCATCCAAAGGACAGCTATTAATAATTTTGCACGTATCATTTCTTTTCCCAGGATACCAACCTAGCAGTGGAATTGCTGGTTCAATGGTTCAAAGTAAAGGATTACATTGTGGTTGTGAATTTGGAAACTGATAAAATGTTGGTGCCTATAGAAGAAATGAAGAAGTTTGGAAGACAGGTAATGTCAAAGAGCATATCTAAATGTGATCCTTCCAGCAGGTTTAATGGACAAGAAAGGGATCAAGCAAAGAAAAGCCCTTTTGGACACATTCCAAATTGCTTTCTAAATTGTTAAATGAGTTCACAACTTAGTGTCCTAATTTCTCACATCCTTTCTGATGGTGATCACTTTTTTGTCATATTAGCCAATCTAATAGGTGTGAGGTGATATCTCAGAATTGTTTTTATTTATATTTCTCTTATCAAAATTTTGAACACTTCTTCATATTTCTATAGATAGCTTTATTTTCTTCACCTGAAAACTGCCTATTAATATCCTTCACTGCTTATGAATTGGAGAGTGCCTTGCACTCATACATTTGACTCAGTTCTTTATATATTTGAGAAATAAGGTCTTTATCAGAGACACTTTCTGTGAAAATTGTTTTCCAGTTTTCTGCTTTCCTTCTAATCTTGGCTGCATTGGAAGTACGTGGTGGCTCCTGGAGCTGGAGTCCTCTGGGACTCCAGGCATGTGGTGGGAATTCCTGGTGTTGGTGTTCACCCCTTTCATCACCCTATGATTCAGGATCTCTTGCTGGTTTGCTGAGGTGGGGGCTTGCTGCTGGTTTACTATTAACCTTCCTGTCTCCCCTCTTACCCAAATGAAATGGACCCCTACTGATCTTCCAAGTTTCCTGGACTAACACATTGTTTTACCTCATATACTTGTTTCTAGTACTCTAGGACTGTCTTGTTGAGCAATTTTATGTTTTCTCAGAGATGAACATGGAAGAATTATTACAATGATTCACTGCTTACTTTACCACGTTGGCTCCTGGAAGTGTCTAAAATGTGAAATAAGCACTTATTAAGTGCCTACTCTTTCTAGGCTTTGATTCTTATAATAATCCTATATGGTAGGCTACCATTCCATTATATCTATTTAAAATTGGGCAAATGAGGCAAAGAGAAGTTCCATAATTATCCCCAAAGTCAAATTTGAACACATTCCTTGATCCTTAACTACTGTGCCACCTTTCTCATCAGTTTTTTCCCTTCTTCTAACTCTTCCCATACCTTACCCTAATCCCCAACCATCAAGACTTTTCATTTGATCATTTTTTTCTGTCTTCCACTTTTGTGGATTTAGTAGCATAGGGTATTGTCATACCTTTGACTTTCTCCCCTCCATTAAAACTTACCTATCTCATTCCTTCATTGACTCTCTAGATTTCTATGATCAGATAAAATAATGTCATTAATGTGGGAGCTGTCTAAATGTTATCCAATTCATATAGCAGTTAAAATATACCTATATCAGTACTTCAGAATATAGTGTTTTCATTGGTATGAGTACTTCTATTTGTTAATTTCCTAGATTCTTTTAGGAGCTTCTTGTTGACTTGTTTTTAGTGATTATCTTTCTATATAGCAAGGCAAGTCAATTTGATTTGATGGTTTTAAACACCTACTATGGATAAGTTTCTTGCTAAAAGCTGAAACAGACAAATATTTACATTAGATGTGATCCCATTTTCAGGGATCTTTCCCCATAATATTCCATTTCTATTCTATAATTGATTTTTTTTCTAGTTTGGTAGAAACTTTGAGAAATTTCTTTCCATTGAAAAATCTTTAAGAAACTAAATTAATGGGGGCAGCTAGGTGACACAGTGGATAGAGTACCAGCCCTGAATTGAGGAGGACCTGAGTTCAAATCTGCTTTCAGTCACTTTTAACACTTCCTAGCTGTTTGACCCTGGGCAAGTCACTTAACCAAATTGCCTCAGCAGAAACTAGATTCACTTCTGGATTAGGATTGTATATTGGATTAACTCATTAGACACTGACTAAGGTTAGGGAATTTAGGTTCTATGGACAGCCTTGAAGAGAACTATACTTTGTTAGAGAGACAATTTATACAGTGTAGTCAGCTGCCTTGCTTCAGGTTTTTTCAGGTAGATATTAAGACCTATCAATCTATCAACAAACATTTAGTAAAGTCCTATTATATACCAGGTACTTGAGAATATAAATGTAAATATTGCTCTACAGAAGCTTATATTCTATTTGACAAGATGATATGCTTGTACTAGTGAGATGTATATATATATATATATATATATATATATATATATATATGTGTGTGTATGTGTGTGTGTGTAGATAAATATATGCATGTGTTCATGAATATGTATGAGCATATATATGCCTATGCTTATTCATACATGTATGCATATGTATATAGATACAAAACTATAATAATAATAATGATATAATTTGCATAGTGCTTTATGATTTGCAAAACACTTCCATCTGTAATTTTTTTCTGATTCCCAGAACAACATTGGGAAGGAAGGTGCTATCACTACCCTAATTTTAACAAAAACGAAATTTAAACTGAAGGAATTAAGTGACTTTCCCAAACAGTTAGTCTTTGAGGCAGGTTTTAAATTCAGAGTTTTCTCACGCTGATTCCAAAGCACTATGTACTTTTCTGTTTGGATGTTTTTCAACGCATATAGAACACATAGATTGTTAAAAAAAGAAGGTACACATGCTTAACAATATTGAAAACTAACCAATTAGTAATCATGTAATTAGTAATGATATAAACTCTATTAACTCTAATTGAATGAAGAGAGAAGCTTTAAATATTTTTCAATGGAGTTAGAAATCATAGAATTATGCAATGATAAAATTGCCACAGGTTCCAGATTCTTTAGCTAAAATTACAGATTTTACAAATAGGGTCTCTGAATCTGAGAAGCTAAATGACCTATCCAAGACCTTGTAGCAAATCAGAATTAAGGCTTTCTTACTTAGACCAATTTCTTTTCCACAATATTCTTCTTCTCCTCCACTTTGACATGATTATTATGATCCACCTCTCTTCTAGTTCATTGGAAGGAAACTACACAGATAGTTCCCAGATGACAAGTGGCAAAAATGTAGGTATATCCCTTGTCCAATTTTGCCTATAGTCTTCTACATTTATTTATGAATAACATGCATTCACTAACAGTGCATTCACATTCAGACTTTTGCTTCTTTGTCTGATTGAAGCTGTCCCTCACCAGTTGCTATTTTTCAGAGTGCTGGGTTTCTTCTCTTCTAGATAGTTAAATTTTATATTTAGTAGCACAAAATCTCTCCTAATTGTATGCATCTTACTGTTCTAAATTCTGCATGTCACTTTGCAGGTTGGAGCTGTGTGATGTGGTTGCTACCAATTTTGATGTCAGAAATTTGACATTTAGATTGCTATGAAAAAAAGTAATGATAAAGTAGATTCAGTCCCATATCAAACATAGCATCTACTTCTTTGGATTTACAACTTTATTTTACTTGAGGGCAATGATCTATTTTTCATAAAGAACAGGCCACAGGACCATCATAACTTATAAATGCAATAATAATAATACTTTTGATCAAATTAAAACAATTGTCACCCTAAATTGTAGAAATTTATCTTCTCCTCTAGCTGATTTAGAGCAGGATCATAATTTTAGTTAGATATTCAATAGATCAAGGTGAACAATTTGAAATGGTAATAAGTGTCTAAGGAAGGGAGTTCTGTACAAATTTCACTCTTTGCAAACTACTAACATTACCTTGAGTTTGGTTAACAAAGATTTCTAAACTGGAATGGGTCCTGGAATTTGGGAGAGAAAAATATTGCACCTTTATTTCAGTATCATTGTTTTCATTTTTATCTGGTATTATTTTTGCATATTTAAATTATTATTTGAACACAAGGACAACAGGTTTCACTGTGTTGTTAAGGGATCCTTGCCACCAAAAACAACCACAGAGTATACTTGGCTTATTATATATAGTAATCTTAGTGTTATAAAAATTTACTTAAATTTTACATCTAACATTAAGTAGTTTTGTGAACCTAAGCAAGTCACATATCCCCAGAAGACCCAAGCATTTTTCTTGAATATAGTTACTAAGCCATGGATGGGTTATGGTTCATATTAATGATGGAATATATATATATATATATATATATATATATATATGTATACACACACATATATATATATATATATATATATTCCTTATACAATAATGAAAAATAATTATTTAACATACCTTTGGGTTTAGGAAAGATTTCTGGCATGAAGGATAACTGAGTCCTTTTCAAGCTTTTTCACCTACCTTTGGTGTCTACCTGGCACTCAATTCTCATCTGTGACTCCAAGGAGCTATAGTATTCACAGTAGCTATACCACAGGAAAATCATTTGGTAGATAGTCTAAACCAGAAATCTATCAATGAATTAGGTGAATGTCTATACCAAATATGTGAACACTTGGTGGAATGAGCAGATAAGAACAATTTATTGCAATAGCTATGAAAATGGCCAAAGCAGGTGCTATGGGGCACTTAGGACTTAGCCAGATATTGAAGATGCCAAAAGCATCCATTTCATCCTAGACCATTGCTAATTGTATTGACTTTTCTGCTGCCACTGGACTTTTATGACTAGTGAAGAGAGTATGGCTGACAACTTTGTGCAACTCTGTTTTACTTAAATCCAATGCATGTATGAGTCAAGATATCACAACGAAGGAACACAACCTAACATTCCCCACACTGACAAAATCAACAATTCCTTTACTTTTTGCCTATTTAAAGTTTCAAAGAATATTTAGGATAAAAACTAAAGTGCCTACAGTCATTTGATAAAATACTTTCTAATATGTAGGATAAAATTGAATTTATAACCTGAACAGTCAAGATGTGGTAATGCCTTTTACTAGGGACAAATGTGATATCTTTCCAGGTAGTTATCTAGTTATGAACTATTCTATAAGGCAACTTGACAAAGGGCTCATGCCTTTTCAAGAATTCCATCTTGAATATATTCCACCTTTAATGTAAGATGGAAATTGTTTTATTTACAGTTTTGCCTTTAAGCTATTTTTCTTGCCATAAAATGACAGCAGTTGATAATATTCCCAAATGTTAGCCTAGCTTTAAAAATTCTCATCCTCCCACTTGCTTGTAAGTAGTCTTCATCTTTCTTTCAAGTCATATAATGATAATTGCCTATGGCATTTAAAAATTATAAATGAGAAAGATTCAAAGCCTTAAACATTTCAGGATACAGGCCCACTGAATTTCTCTTGAAGATGCATTAAAATTTTCTGAAATAAAGTTAATCCTGCTCAATCTTATTGTTATTTAGCAACTGCAGATTGTTAGGATGAGAAGGAACCTTAGAGATTGTCTAGGCTCAAAGGTCCAAACTCTAGATGTCATGAACTCATTTATATGTGATTTAATTGGGGTATTCATTATAAATTTTAACAAAGCCCATTTTGACAAAATAACACAGTGATCTCCTTTTCCTTATATTCTATCTTCTTATCCTACTCTTCATCTGTTTTCTAAATTTCTATCATTTGATAGAATGAGGGAGTGTGAGGGTAAGAAGAGTGAGAATTATTTCTCTCATAGAATTTCCTTCTGTCTTTTTTCCCCTCACTTTTTATTCCCCCTCCTCTGAAGAAATCTGTGACAATTTTACTCTGATGGCATTTGGAAATTTTTCCTTAATTTTTCATCAATAATGAGATGCAACTTAGAATTTCCTTTAACTATTTTGTTTTGGTGTGTGTGTGTGTGTGTGTGTGTGTGTGTGTGTGTGTGCATGAAGTATCTCAATTCTCCTAGAAACTATAATATGTTCTTTCACTCTTATGTACAAGGCAGGCTGTTAGCTGCTGGAATTCATACCTGCTGACAAAAGGGAAACACTTTAAAACTGCAGAATGCAGGTACCCAGCAGGAGACAAACAGTATTGTATTCCCTTGGCTAGAACAACATTCACTGGGACTTTACTGTCAACATATCCCTGAGATAACAGCAGAGGCTGAGAGACAGAAATGTCACAAGTACCTGACAGATTGAAATAACTTTTAGAAGTTGTACAACTCTGATCAGTTTTGCTGCAGCACCTACTTCTGCTATTAAGTAATTCGCAAATTATGTAGATACTCAAGACATATATATATATATATATATATATATATATGTGTGTGTGTGTGTGTGTGTGTGTGTGTGTATTTGTGTGTGTATGTAAATGGAAAGAGAGAATAAAACAGAAAATTTGAACACAGATTCATAGATTTCGCTGACTGCTATATATAGGGAACCTTATGCTATCTAGTATAATTATTTACTTTATTGATGAAGTTGTTAAGCTCTAGAGAGGTATATTAACTTTTGTACAAATGATATGAAGGATTAGAATCCAAGTGTCTGGAGGGCCATCCTGAGTTCTTAGAAGGAAGTACAATAGAAAGCATGTTTTTGAAATATAAAGAAAATACAAAGTAATAATTCTCTATTTTGATAGTGATAAAAATAGATATATCAAATAGATATATAGATTTGTGGAACAAATTAAATACATACCATATAGAAGCAAAGATATTTAGTTACCTAGTATTAGATAAACAAAAACGTCAACTGCTATGATAAGGACTCAATATTTGACTGAAACAAATAAACAAAATTCCTGGTAGCAGTGTGCAAGAAATTGGATTAAGAATAACATTTTACAACATATTATTAGAAAAACTCTAGAAGGATACTTGACCTATATACAGATGATCATACATAAAAAGTTGGAGAAACAGAAAAGCAATATCTTTCAAACCTATGGATAGAAGACAAGTTTATCATCACACATAATAGAGGACATCAAAGAAGATAAATTGGATAATTTTGATTTTGTTAAATTAAAATTTTTTTTGCAAACCAATACAATAAAGCTATTATTAAAATGGAAACTACTATGAAATAATTCTTTTCAGAAATTTTTTTCTAATAAAGATTTCATTATCAAAATTTATACTGATCTAAATTTATAAGAATAAGTGTCAGATAAACAGAAAGTTATAAAAATATGAAAAATTTTTCAAGTTACTAAAAATTAGAGAAATAAAGGAAGGGGGAAGGAATAAAACTTTATATAGTATCTTATATTTACTAGTACATTTATTTTTAAAGTATTATCTCATTTATTCCTCATAAGAAACTTGTGAGATAGATGCTATTATAATCTCCATTTTATAGTTGATGAAACTGAAGCAAACAGGGGTTGAGTGATTTGTCCAGTATCACATAACTACTAAGTTTGTGGGATCGGTTTTAAAATCAGATCTTCTTGACTCCAGGTCCATTGCTTGATTTTCTGCACCACTATCTGTCTCTGCTGAACTGTAAATTGAAGAAAATTGTAATGAACACAGTCCTTAGATTCCACTTCCACCCATAAGATTGACAAAGATGACAAAAAAAAAAAAGCATAACAAATTTGGAAGTGTTGTGGGAAAACAAGAAAATTGTACTATTGGTGGACATATAAGTAAAACCATTTTGGGTAAATAATTTGGAATTATACTCAATAAAGTTAGTAAACAATGTATCTTTTTTGACCCAGTCATGTTATTGCTAGTCCTATATCTGGAAGAAATTAAAGGAAAATGATCTAACTTTATGAAAATATTTCATGGTAATACATTATGGAGTGGTAAAAAATGAAAGAATGTTCATCAGTTTAGGAATGTCTGCCTAAAGTGTGCATGTGAATGTGGCAGAATAGTATTGTGCTGTGAGAAATGAGAAAGTTGATGATTTCCAAGATACATGGAAAGTATATTATGAACTGAAACTGATTGAAATAAAAAGAATGAGAACAACTGTACAGTTGTACAGTGTATTTATTATACCGTTAAATATAATAAAAATGAACAATTTTGAAGACTTCTATAAAATTTTGAATGAAATAAACAATACCAGGAGAGCAATTCCTACAATAACAACAATACAGAAGAAAAACAACTTTGATAGCAGTGAGAATTACGTTCAACAAAATGACCATCCTTGATTCCAGAGGTCTGATAATGAAGCATGATTCCTACTTTCTGACAAAGAGATGATGAAGAAAGGATGTTTCTTTTCTTTAATGGGCATTCAAGGAATGTGTTGGTTGACCATACATATTTGTTTAGGGAAGTTTTTTTTCTTTTTTACTTGAATGGAGCCTGAGAGGGAGAGAAAATAGATTTAATTAAAAATAAATTTAATTTCAAAAGGCAACCAGAAAAAAAACATCACAATATGTCTAAAGATCCATAATTAAATGGTCTTGGTAACCCTAAGGGCCAGGTGTTGGCAGAAATAAAGAGACTACCAAAAAATTCCTAGGCAGTATTTGGATTAGGGTCTGTCAGAGAAGGGAGATAGACAAGAATTCAGATCCTTTCCAAGCTGAGACAATTCCCTCAATTTACATTCCTTACTTGAAAAAAATCATATTCCTTTGAACTTGCAGTTGTTTCTCTATAGAAATGGGGGTGGGATGGAGTGGAGGGGATTGATGGAGAGAGAGATTGCTGAATTTTGCAGCTACCTAGCCTTATTGTTCAGTCATGTTAGCTATGTGACTTTTTATAATAATTTTGGGTTTTTTTGGCAAAGATATTGGAGTTTGCTTCTTCCCTCTCAAACTCATTCTACAGAAGAGAATACTAAGGTAAACAGGTTATGACTTGATGAAGATCACATAGCTAATAGCTAATCTGATGTCAGATTTCAACTCACACAAATAAGTTTTCTTGATTTCAGGCCCAACACTGTATCTAGTGTAATAACTAGCTATCCCCACCGCTCCCTTCCTCCCTTTCTTGCCCTTCCCCCATGCTCCTCTCTCTCTCTCTCTCTCTCTCTCTCTTTCTCTCTCTGTCTCTTTCTCTGTCTCTTTCTCTCTCTATCTCTCTGTCTTTCTGTCTCCTTCCCTCCTTCCCCCCCCTCTCTCTCCCTCCTTCTCTCCTTCTTTCTGTTTTTAATGTGTACACACACACACACACACACACACACACATGTGTATAGCCTAGACTGTTTCTATTAGCCCACATCATAGATTCTTTCTTTTGGTAAAACGATTCTGTTACCAACAAGTTGATACTGAGATTAGCCACAGGGCAATAGGATGTTTATCTAAAACATGTCTAGAAGCACAGAAATGGGTGCAGAAGGATATGGAAAGGAATATGGCACTGTGATTGCTGATAGGTACCTTTCCAATGGATTAGCACTAAAGGAGAGGTCAGCAACAGTTATAAAAGGAAAACCTTCCCTGATTACCTACACAACAGTAGCTGTGACCATCTCTCACCCTTCCTGACACATACTAATGGCTTGCTTTGGTCATTTCTTTTGCTTTAACTAAACCAATTTTGGTAAATGACAAGATGTTTGCAACTTGCAATAATAGCTATCTTTTTATAAGGGGAAAAGGAGAAAGAATTTACAAGTAATAACTTCTAGTCTCAAACAATAAAATTGAAATTTAAAAGTTAGAGAATGGATAAAACCTGACCAGATAACCCCAAAACAGAATGTTGTAGGATAGTATGTTATACCTGATCTTACATTCCTATAATCTAAGTCCTGAAGTAGATCCCATTAGTAAATCTAGATTAGAGATTCTTTTCCAACACTTTAGAACATGAAATAAGATCAATTGCATAATTTTTAATCCCTCTTTTCTTATTGGCTCTTTCCCTCTTGTCTACTGACATGCTTAGACCTATTCTACTTTAAAAACAAAATAAAAAAAACCAACCTTTTCATTTGACTATTGATTTAAGCTGTCATATTAAATCTCTCCTTTATTTCATAGATAAAGTCATAGAAAAAGAAAAAAAAAATGACTCTTTTGCTTCTACTTTGGAACTTTTCACTTACTTCATACTTAACCTGTTGAAATATGACTTCTGCCATTACTTCATACTCGCATTGTTCTCTCCACAGTCCACAATGCTGTAGTTCTCATCAAGTACTCTTTTCCCAATCTTTCTCCTTCTTTATGAGATAATACATGCACAATTCTTTGCAAACTTTATAGTGCTATATACATATTAGCCATTTTTTGTCATTATTCTTATTATAGATCTTTCTGCAACATTTGATACTTAATCAGTTTCTCCCCATGTACACTCTTTGCTCCTTGGAATTTTGTGACACTTCTCTGCCCAGGTTTTCTGAATTACTTTCAGGCTTATCCTGGCCCCTACATTCTACCGAGAGCAGAGAATTACATAAATTTAGAGGTGAAAATGACCATAGATGTCATGTTCTTCAAACCAGATGAAAAAATGAGGCCTAAGGAGGTAAGTAATATGTCCATAGTTACAGATCTTGTAAGAATCAGGAGCAGAATTTGAATCTAAATCTTCTTGAAACAAAGATCAGAGGTCTGTATAGAACTTCAAAGGGGGCAAGTCTCTATTCTGGTTCTTTCTGTCTCAGTCTCTCCATGTCTTTCTGTCTCTGTCTCTATTTTTCTCTCTACATCTCTCTCTCTCTTTCTCTCTTTGTCTGTGTCTTATGGTCCTATGGATTAAACTATAATCTCCATACAGACAACAATCAAATTTATATATTGAGTCCCTCACCTCTCTCTCTTGACCTCCCAGTCCACATCTGGAAATGTCCATCTGTATGTCCATAACTGTTTCATTTTCAACATGTCTAAAACAAAAGTCATCATCTAGCTATAATTTTATTAACTTCTCTGTGCTATTCCAACCACCTACTTTTACAACGTAGGTGTTACCCTTGTCTCTTTACTCTAATTTATTTTTCATATATAATCATCAGTTAGTTTTGTTGATTCCATTTTGTCATTATATTTCATATCTGATTATTGTCTTCAATACATATTAAAACAGCCAAGATCAGTTTTTCATTGCCTTTCTCTTGAACTATTGGTACCTCAAGAAAGAAAGAAATGGGAGGAAATAAGCATTATTATTATTCTTACCATGTGTCAGACACTGTGCTAAGTGATTCACAATATTATTTCACTTGATCCTCATAACAACCCTGAAAGATAGGTCTGTTATTATCTCCATTTTACAGATGAAGAAACTGAGATGGAAAGTAGTTAAGTACTGTTGGTGGAACTGTGAATACATCCAACCATTCTGGAGACTAATTTGGAACTATGCTCAAAAAGTTATCAAACTGTGCATACCCTTTGATCCAGCAGTGTTTCTACTGGGCTTATATCCCAAAGAGATCATAAATAAGGGAAAGGGACCTGTATGTACACGAATGTTTGTGGCAGCCCTCTTTGTAGTGGCTAGAAACTGGAAAATGAGTGGATGCCCATCAATTGGAGAATGGCTGAATAAATTGTGGTATATGAATATTATGGAATATTATTGTTCTGTAAGAAATGACCAACAGGATGATTTCAGAAAGGCCTGGAGAAACTTACATGAACTGATGCTGAGTGAAACGAGCAGGGCCAATATCATTATATACTTCAACAACAATACTATATGATGACCAGCTCTGATGGACCTGGCCATCCTCAGCAAGGAGATCAACCAAATCATTTCCAATGGAGCAGTAATGAACTGAACCATCTACTCCCAGTGAAAGAACTCTGGGAGATGACTAAAAACCATTACATTGAATTCCCAATCCCTATATTTTTGCCCACCTGCATTTTGGATTTCCTTCACAGTCTAATTGTACAATATTTCAGAGTCTGATTCTTTTTGTACAGCAAAATAACAGTTTGGTCATGTATACTTATTGTGTATCTAATTTATATTTTAATATATTTAACATCTACTGGTCATCCTGCCATCTGGGGGAAGGGGTGGGGAAAGGAGGGGAAAAATTGGAACAAGCGGTTTGGTAATTGTCAATGCTGTAAAGTTACCCATATATATAACTTGTAAATAAAAGGCTATTAAATTAAAAAAAAAAGTAGTTAAGTAACTTCTTCAGAGTAATAGAGTTAATACATATTTGATGTTGAATTTAAATTCAATTCTTTCTTATTCCAGGTCTAGGGATTTATCTAATTCATAATCCAGACACCCCTATCCTTCCTCTTTTGTGTATGTACGTTTCACTTGCCAAATGGAGTAGAAATCAGAAATTTCCTTGAGAAAAACATCAGGAGCATGTATACTATAATATACTGATGCCTCAAAGAGATCAGCAAAATCCAAGTTTGGTGTCTGGAGAATTGAGCTGCACCCTCCCCATCTATTTCCTTATTCATGCTTTTCTACTAAGTCTCTCTAAGGGTTTACTTAGTCTTCCCCAATGACATTGTATTTGTTGGTGGGAAGGAAAAAGCCCTGGCTTCTAAGTAGACTGTAACATTTTTTCTGCTTTTTTTTTTTGCCTTCTATGGAGTTAAGGCTATGTTATTATTATTATTATTGATTTTTTCTTGTTTTGTAAATTTTAAGAAAGTTAGTCACGTTGTTAGTGTCTGATCATGTCAGAAATGTACAGGTAGGAGATTGGAAATAAGAATTGTGAGTAGTAATAAATTCCTCCTTAACCTCCCTCCATCATGAACTGTGCTCCCCCTCATCATCACCATTGTTAACCCTTGAACACTGAGTGTGTGCACTTTAGTAATATGATATTGATTGTATCTCCAAACTCTCAGAATTATATTCCAGACTTGCCATTGTGAGTAAATCAATCCAGAAAGACAAAGAGTACAATTGTGACCTAAGACACTCTGGCCATAAACTACATAATAGTCACATGTACCCAGCTTTTCCTTTCTCCAATTCATATTCCTCTCAGCACATTTTGCCTTTTTCAAGTAAGTAACCTTTAATTCTTCTCATAATTATTAATGCAGCACAAAACAGTTTTTATATTTATCTTGCATATACAGTCTTTACTTTTTGATTAACATTGTGTCTTCCAGTATCCCAGTAGTAAATCAATCAGGTAAAAAAAAATTAAAGCTTTACTATATGTATGAAGTATAAAACATATATATATATATATATATATATATATATATATATATATATATATATATATATATATATATAAATCTTCAAGAAATCAAATAATAAAAGGGAAGGATACATGTAACAGCTAGTTAATATGAGTTTTATATACAGAATTAATAGAAGAGAATCTCAGAGCTAGATACTAGTATCTAGAGGAAACAAGAGAATTCTCTTGTATAAGGTACCATTTGTGTAGAGGCACAAAGAAAGCCAAAGATTCTATGAGATGGAGATAAAAAAAGAGAGTATTTTGGGAAGGGGTAGCCAGGTCTAGCCTTGCAGACATGAGACCTACTGCTCTATATGAGGAAAATCAATTAAGCTAATGTAAAGTGTAGCTGGATCATAGAGATCACATAAGGAAGTAAAGTGTAAAAAAATTGGAAGAGAAAGAAACAAAACTTCAAGAGCCAAATGGAGCCCTTCAACATTTTTAATCCTAAATATAATAGATATCCTTTGGAGCTTATATGGACTTGATGATTGTCAGAATAACACCTTCAGTTTAGAAAAAAAAAATCATTAGTATCTGAATGGAGGGTTAGTTGGAATGGAAGAAATTTGACAAAGAGGAACCAATTGGAAGGCCATTTCAATAGCCCAGATGATAAGTGATAAGTTCTACATGAAGCTTTGGTTATGTGAATAGCAAGAAGAAAATATATACTAATAATGTTGTGAAGGTATGAACGACAATGTTTGGCAACAGGTAGACAAGTGGAGTGAGTGTGAGTGAGGAGCTAAGGATCACACTTTGATCAACAATAATAGAGAAGTTAGGGACAGATAGGAGGCACAAAGGATCAAATGCTGGACTTGGAGTCAGAAAGTTATCTTCCTGAATTCAAATCTAGTTTCAGATACTTAATATCTTTGTGACCTTGGACAAATCATTTAATTCTTTTTGATTCATTTTACTCATGAGAAGGAACTGGAAAACCCCTCTAGTATTCTTTCTAAGAAAACTCAAAATGGGATCACAGACATGACTGAAACAACTAAATAACAATAAACAGAGAAGTTCAGAGGAAAAATAGTTTAGAATAAAAGATAATAAATTCTAGTCAAGCTGTGTTTAATGTGAAATGATTACAAGACACCTAATTCAATATATCTGAAAAGGAGTTGTGATGTGGGACTACAGTTGAGGAGAAAAACCAAGACTAGGTATTTAGATCTGGAAATCATCTGATGGCAATGATTATTGCACTCATGGGGAATAATGACAACATAAAATGAGTTAGTACAAGTAAAAAAAGAGAAGAGTTCCCAAGATAGATTTAAAGGGGACATAAATGTTTATTAGGTGAAACACAGATGAAAAATCTATGGTATGGTCTTTGAGGACAGGGATTGTCACATATATATTTTTATTTTCAGTGCCTAGAATAATGACTGGAAACAAGCATACTTTTAATAATTGTTACTTGGTTAGAAGATGGAACTTTCAAAAAAAAACAGATTAATTTAGACCAATTCAGTATTTCTCAATGAAACAGTTTGTAGGCTAAAAATAAGCGATTACTTGTAATTATTGTCCTAATGTGCCTATGTCTTAGCCAATGAAACTGCATTTATAAGGTCGAGAGTATTTTAAGGAGAGCAACAGAAAGGGGTCTGTTAGATGCAGATCAATTCAACGAACTGCAAATGTTTTTGAATTGAGAATGTCTTCCAAAGAGGAAAAAATAATTCATGTACATGATTAGGTGTCTTGAATTATTTGAATAGCTGTCTGGTATAGGAAGGATAAAGGCATACTGTTTGGCTCCAGAGGGCAAAACCAGAAGTAATTAGTAGATGTTGCAAAAAGGAAAATTTAAATTTGATGCCATGAAAATGCAACAAAAACAAATAATCAAGCAAAAAAAAAAAAAAAAAAAAAAAAAAAAAAAAAAAAAAAAAAAAAAAAAAAAAAAACAAGCAAGCAAAACAAAAATTGGCAATGCCAGAGCCCCAAATAGTTATATCTTGGAAGCAAGAATAGTGTGTATATGAGAAGCAGATTGATTTGGGACCCATGGGGGGTAGGTGATAATTATGTAAAGACTGAGGCATCTATAACTCTTAGCAAATCATCATTGGGGAAAAAATAGTGAACAGTTGTAATCAAAAATGACAGTTGGATCTTAGATGCCTGAAGAACAAAGAATGCTTCTGAGATAAAAAAAAAACACATAAATTAGATAACCATTATATTACTTTAAGGATTGAAATATGTTTCACAAATATTAGCTCATTTAATCCTTCCAACAACTTTGTAAGGTAGGTAGGTGCTATTATTCCTTCCATTGTACCTATGGGGAAATTGAAACAGAGGATAAATGACTTACTATTACAGCTAATATAGGAGTCAGGAATTCCTGACTTCAGGTTTCAAACTACATTTACTATGTTACTTAGTTGTCCCCCTCAGTGTAACTCCATTAGAATTAATAATTGTTTATGTGTCTCTAGATACAGAGTGTATATCAAAGATTACGTTGAGGTTGGTGGTGCCCTCAACAGTAAAAGAACAGTTCATAAAAGGGGAGTATTTACTCATTTCTCACTAGACACACCACACTGACTTAGGGCCAACTTTAAGATATTTATATCCTCCAAACATTAATTATTCTTAGAGGAAACAAGTAGGCAATTCCATATTCCCTATTTAGTTTTTTTTTTTTGACATCCAGAATATAACAGCTAATATTAATAGCCAACACTCATACATGCTGATTATATGGAGACAGTGTGCTAAAAGCTTTATAATTAATATTTCATTTGATCTTCATTCACAACAATCTTGTGAGGTAGGGTGCTATTTACAGATGAGGAACTGGAAAAAGAGACTGTGACCTGCCCAGAGTTACACAGCTTCTAAGTGACTGAGCCTGGATCTATAAACTCAGGTTTTCCTGCCTGTAGGCCTAAAAGCTCTATTTACTATTACACCTAATAATTATTAGCATTTATAGACTGCTTTACATATACTATCTCCTTTGAACCCCACAACAATAACATGCAATAGATACTATGATTATCCCTATTTTCCAGATTGGGAAAATAAGACTGGGAGAAGTTAAATGACTTATCTAGAGTCACATAATATGTTAGTGATTAAGATAAGATTTGAATTCAGTTCTTCCTGACTCTTGGTTCACTTAGCCGCCCTAGAATATCATTAACTCAATAGACATTATACACTTCTTAAATTAGACATTACACACTTCTAAAGCTCAAATGTTTTTAGGAAAGTTGTTGACTCGTGGGAATTAATAGCTGAACTTTCTGCATTTGCACAAATTTATCTACTCAATTTGGAAGTGGGTCCAGTATTAAGTTCATACTTTTATTAACAGTTGCATATATGCTAGATTTGGTATTGAGAATCCCAGGCCAGGCAGAGCCAAGATGGCGGAGAAGGCACACGCGACTTTCTAAGCTCTTCTCTTACCCTCTTTATCAATATTATAACGAGCCTCAAAAATAGTCTTGACTGCTACAATTCGTAAAGATAAGAAGTAGAACAACTCACCAGCCGAAGAAAATCTGCAGTCTCGCCAAAAAAGGTTGGTGCCGGGGCCAGGGGGGAGATCAGCATAGACTGGGAGAGAAATTAGGTTCCAAGGAGAGCCTCAAACCGAAAGTGAAAGCATAGATCTCAGCACAAGCTTGCAGCCCCAACCCGCAGTACAGGGCTTTTCCTTGGGGAAGTTGTGATCCTGCACGGCAGCTCGGTTTAGGGCCATAGAGCTTTCCCAGGGTTGATTTGTCAGGCAGAGTTCCGGCCAGAGCTCCGGGCAGAGTTCCGGGCAGAGTTCAGGTAAAATCGGGCAGTCTGTGGTCAGATGCTAATACTCAAAGTTCCACAAGAGGCTCTGGCCTGGGGCAGTGACACTTTCACCCCTTAGTCTCTAGCCAAGGGCAATCGCTAACCCACACAACCCTACTGGGCACTTCCATAGCTCGACCAGTGCTGAATCCACTTCCTGTTGGGAGAAGGGAAAACTCTCACTCAGAGCACTCCCATACCTCGGAGCTGGAAATCGGTTTACATCTCTCCCTGCTCTGCAGAGGAAGCTGGTAACCCCCTTGCCTAGGAGACATACCCTAAAGGCTTTAAAACATGAATAAAAAGATGAAAAGAACAATCAACTGCTTCTATGCAGAAAAAGAGCAGGTCAGCAAACCTGAAGAGACCGCAACAGCAAACATGGACCAGATTGTCCTCCTTTACATGATGCTCTCATAGAAAAGACCATTAAAAGTCTCAAAAGAGAGTTAGAAGATAAATAGGGAAAGCAGAGAGAAGGCTTACAAGAGAGCAACAACTTCCTGAAATACGAATTGGAAAAGATAAAGAATTCTCAGGAAGTGCAGGGAAACAAAATTTGTGAATTGGAAAAAATAAAGAATTCACTAGAAAGTAGGATTTGTGAATTGGAAAAGACAAAGAACTCGCAAGAAAGCAGGATTTGTGAATTGGAAAAGACAAAGAACTCGCAAGAAAGTAGGATCTGTGAATTGGAAAAGAGAAAGAACTCACAAGAAAGTAGGATCTGTGAACTGGAAAAAGAAAATAATACACTAAAAAAATTAGTGAAATGGAAAAAAATTCCACAGACCAAAACAATACATTTAAAAACTCAATTGGACATATACAGAAAGAAGTAAAAAAAGCAAATGAAGAAAATAATACTTTAAAAATTAGAACTGAACAAATAGAAACTAATGATTCTTTGAGACAGCAAGAATCAGTCAAGCAAAAACAAAAAAATGACAAACTGGAAAACACCATGAATTATCTACTTGTAAAAACGACAGACTTGGAAAATAAATCTAGGAGAGATAATCTAAGGATTATTGGACTTTCCAAAAACTATGATGAACAAAAGAGCCTAGATACTATTTTACAAGAAAAAGAAATCATCAAAGAGAACTGCCCAGATGTAATAGAATCAGAAGGTAAAATAGGGATTGAAAGAATTCATCGAACACCTTCTGAAAGAAACCCTAACATAAAAAACCCCAAGGATTATTGTGGCCAAATTTCAGAACTGTCAGATTAAGGAAAAAATTTTACAAGCAGACAAAAAAAAAAAAAAAATTTAAATACCGAGGTGCCACAATAAGGATCACCCAAGATCTGGCTGCCTCCACATTAAAGGAACGAAGGGCCTGGAATCTGATATTTCGAAAGGCAAAAGAACTTGGGATGCAGCCAAGAATAAACTACCCAGCTAAGATGATCATTTTCTTCCAGGGAAGAAGATGGACATTTAATGAAACAAATGAATTCCATTTGTTTCTAAGGAAAAAACCAGAACTAGAAACAAAATTTGATCTCCAACCATAGAACTCAAGAGATGCAGAAAAGGTAAAAATACCTCTTGAGAATTCTATTTCTGTTGTGGATATACAAAAAGACTACATGTATAATTTGATTTTACTGATATAACATAAAAAAGGGAAGTACATATGGAAAAGGGATGATGGCAGAATTAGGTGGGAAGGAAGGATAAAAAGAAGGAAAACACATCCCACGAAGAGGCAAAGGAAACTTATCATATCTGAGGGAATTTAGAGAGGGGGAGGAACATTGTGTGAATCTTACTCTCATCACAGTTGGCTCAAAGAAAAAATAATTGACATATGTTTTAGAGAAAATTCTCTCTTGCCTCATTAAAAATGGGGGAGAGGAAAAGGGAAAAGAAAAAGAGTAATAAGGGAAGGAAGAGGAAAAGACTCAAAGGGGGAAGGGAGGGATTATAAAGAGGGTAAGCATCGTGATACAAGAGGGGTACATAAGTTTAAAAAGGGGAAAGAGGGTTGGGGGAGGCAAGAAAAAGTAAAGCATAATCTGGGATTATTAGGATGGCAGGAAATACAGATTTAATAATTCTAACCGTAAATGTGAATGGGATGAACTCCCCCATAAAGAAGAGGCAGATAGCAGACTGGATCAAAAGTCATAGCCCTACAATATGTTGTTTATAAGAAACACATTTAAAGCAGGGAGATACATATAGAGTAAAGGCAAAAGGCTGGAGCAAAATCTATTATGCTTCAGGTGAAGTCAAAAAAGCAGGGGTAGCCATCCTTATCTCAGATCAAGCAAAAGCAAAAATTGATCTAATTAAAAGAGATAAGGAAGGAAACTACATCCTGCTAAAAGGTAGCATAAACAACGAAGCAATATCAATATTAAACATATATGCACCAAGTGGTATGGCATCCAATTTCCTGAAGGAGAAGTTAAGAGAGTTGGAAGAAGAAATAGACAACAAAACTGTAATAGTGGGAGATCTCAACCTTATACTCTCAGAATTAGACAAAGCAAACCACAAAACAAATAAGAAAGAAATTAAAGAAGCAAATACAATATTAGAAAAATTAGGTATGTTAGATCTTTGGAGAAAATTGAATGGAGATCGAAAGGAATATACTTTCTTCTCAGCAGTTCATGGAACCTATTCAAAAATTGACCATATATTAGGACATAAGGACCTCAAAATTAAATGCAAGAAAGCAGAAATAGTAAATGCTTTCATCTTAAAGAATGATTGGGTGAAGCAGCAAATTATAGATACAATTAATAATTTCACTCAAGATAATGACAATGATGAGACGTCATAACAATTAAAGAATGATTGGGTGAAGCAGCAAATTATAGATACAATTAATAATTTCACTCAAGATAATGACAATGATGAGACGTCATAACAAAATTTGTGGGATACAGCCAAAGTGGTAATAAGAGGGAATTTTATATCCTTAGAGGCTTACTTGAATAAAACAGAGAAAGAAAAGATTAATGAATTGGGCTTGCAACTAAAAAAAGATCAAATTAAAAACCCCCAATCAAATACCAAATTTGAAATTCTAAAATTAAAAGGAGAAATTAAAAATATTGAAAGTAAAAAAACTATTGAACTAATTAATAAAACTAAGAGTTGGTTCTATGAAAAAGCCAATGAAATAGATAAGCCTTTGGTAAATCTGATTAGAAAAAGGAGGGAGGAAAATGAAATTAGTAGTCTTAAAAATGAAAAGGGAGAACTTTCCACCAATGAAGAGGAAATTAGAGAAATAATAAGGAGTTATTTTGCTCAACTTTATGCCAATAAATTTGATAACCTAAGTGAAATGGATGACTACCTCCAAAAATATAGACTTCCCAGACTAACAGAGGAGGAAGTAAATTGCTTGAATAGTCCCATTTCAGAAAAAGAAATAGAACAGGCAATTAAACAACTCCCTAAGAAAAAATCCCCAGGACCAGATGGATTTACATGTGAATTTTACCAAACATTTAAAGAACAATTGGCCCCAATGCTATATAAATTATTTGATAAAATAGGGAATGAAGGAGTCCTACCAAATTCCTTCTATGACACAGACATGGTACTGATACCTAAACCAGGTAGGCTGAAAACAGAGAAAGAAAATTATAGACCAATCTCCCTAATGAATATTGATGCTAAAATCTTAAATAAGATATTAGCAAAAAGACTACAGAAAATCATCTCCAAGATAATACACTATGATCAAGTAGGATTTATACCAGGAATGCAGGGCTGGTTCAATATTAGGAAAACTATCAATATAATTGGCCATGTTAATAACCAAATTAACAAAAACCATATGATCATCTCAATAGATGCAGAAAAAGCATTTGATAAAATCCAACATCCATTCCTATTAAAAACACTTGAGAGTATAGGAATAAATGGACTTTTCCTTAAAATAATCAGCAGCATCTATTTAAAACCATCAGTAAGCATCATATGTAATGGAGACAAACTGCAACCATTCCCAATAAGATCTGGAGTGAAACAAGGTTGCCCACTATCACCGTTACTATTTAATATTGTATTAGAAACGCTAGCTATAGCAATAAGAGCTGAGAAAGAGATTAAAGGAATAAGAATAGGCAATGAGGAAGCCAAATTATCACTCTTTGCCGATGACATGATGGTATACTTAGAGAACCCCAGAGATTCTGCTAAAAAGTTATTAGAAATAATCCACAACTTTAGCAAAGTTGCTGGTTATAAAATAAACCCACATAAGTCATCAGCATTCTTATATATCACTAACAAAATCCAACAGTCAGAGTTACAAAGAGAAATTCCATTTAAAGTAACTTCTGATAATATACAATATTTAGGAATCTATCTGCCAAGGGAATATCAGAAACTTTATGAGCAAAATTACAGGCCACTTTTCACACAAATTAAGTGTGATCTAACCAATTGGAAAAATATTAAATGCTCTTGGATAGGGCGAGCAAATATAATAAAGATGACAATATTACCTAAACTAATCTATTTATTTAGCGCTATACCAATCAGACTCCCAAAAAACTATTTTAATGACCTAGAAAAAATAACAACAAAGTTCATATGGAAAAACAAAAGGTCAAGAATTTCAAGGGAATTAATGGAAAAAAAAATCAAATGAAGGTGGCTTAGCTGTACCAGATCTAAAATTATATTATAGAGCAGCAGTTACCAAATCTATTTGGTATTGGCTAAGGAATAGATTAGTTGATCAGTGGAATAGGTTAGGTTCAAGGGATAAAACAGTCAACAAATATAGCATCCTAGTCTTTGACAAACCCAAAGACCCCAGCTTTTGGGATAAGAACTTACTGTTTGATAAAAATTGCTGGGAAAATTGGAAACTAATATGACAGAAACTAGGCTTTGATCCACACTTAACACCGTACAGCAATATAAGGTCAAAATTGGTTCATGACTTAGGCATAAAGAATGAAATTATTAATAAATTAGAGGAACACAGGATAGTTTACCTCTCAGACCTGTGGAAGGGGAAGGTCTTTATGACCAAAGCAGAACTAGAGATCATTACTGATCACAAAATAGAAAATTTCGATTATACCAAACTGAAAAGTTTTTGTACAAACAAAACTAATGCAGACAAGATTAGAAGGGAAGCAATAAACTGGGAAAATATTTTTACAGTCAAAGGTTCTGATAAAGGCCTCATTTCCAAAATATATAGAGAATTAACTCTAATTTATAAAAAATCAAGCCATTCTCCAATTGAAAAATGGTCAAAGGATATGAACAGACAATTCTCAGATGAAGAAATTGAAACTATTTCTAGTCATATGAAAAGATGCTCCAAGTCATTATTAATCAGAGAAATGCAAATTAAGACAACTCTAAGATACCACTACACACCTGTCAGATTGGCTAAGATGACAGGAAAAAATAATGATGATTGTTGGAGGGGATGCGGGAAAACTGGGACATTGATGCATTGTTGGTGGAGTTGTGAACGAATCCAACCATTTTGGAGAGTAGTTTGGAACTATGCTCAAAAAGTTATCAAACTGTGCATACCCTTTGATCCAGCAGTGTTACTACTGGGATTATATCCCAAAGAGATTATAAAGAATGGAAAGGGATCTGTATGTGCACGAATGTTTGTGGCAGCCCTTTTTGTAGTGGCTAGAAACTTCAAACTGAATGGATGTCCATCAGTTGGAGAATGGCTGAATAAATTGTGGTATATGAATATTATGGAATATTACTGTTCTGTAAGAAATGACCAACAGGATGATTTCAGAAAGGCCTGGAGAGACTTACACAAAATGATGCTGAGTGAAATGAGCAGGACCAGGAGATCATTATATACTTCAACAACAATACTAGATGATGACCAGTTCTGATGGATCAGGCCATCCTCAGCAACAAGATCAACCAAATCATTTCTAATGGAGCAGTAATGAACTGAACCAGCTATGCCCAGAGAAAGAACTCTGGGTGATGACTAAAAACCATTACATTGAATTCCTAATCCCTATATTTATGCCCACATGCATTTTTGATTTCTTTCATAAGCTAATTGTACAATATTTCAGAGTCTGATTCTTTTTGTACAGCAAAATAACGTTTTGGTCATGTATACTTATTGTGTATCTAATTTATATTTTAATGTACTTAACATTTACTGGTCATCCTGCCATCTGGGGGAGGGGGTGGGGGGTAAGAGGTGAAAAATTGGAACAAGAGGTTTGGCAATTGTTAATGCTGTAAAGTTACCCATGCATATATCCTGTAAATAAAAGGCTATTAAATAAATTAAAAAAAAAAAAAGAGAATCCCAGGCCAACTCTAAACTTATGAAATTAAAAAAGATTTTCCACAGGTCTTACTAAAAAATTCAAATGACAAGACGTTAACATTCCCCAGTCTATTTCCTTTATAGACAAGGGTTAGTGAGGACCATCTGTTTTTCAAAGCAAAGTTGAAGCTCTGTTGTTATAGTCTCTCTTATTTTGTTAGCTTTTATGACATCCTTAATTTTATTATCAGTATCAAAAAACGTCATCATTTTATGCCCATTTTAATGTTATAAAATATTTCAGTTTTATTACTGCCATCTCACTAAATCTGTAGCAGGAATAGGTACTGATAAACAAATAGATAACAGGGAAGTGAGTTATATTTTTCAACATCATCTAATGATGTGACAGAATTAGATAATCCTTTCTTTTTCTATTTAATAAAATACAAGATAGTATTGTTGACTTCTCTGGAAAAATGACTTGCAAATAGTTGAGCTTCCCCTCTTTCCACTTCTACTGTCCAAAATCCCTTACACACAGAGACATTTAATATAATGTATATTTGAGGTAACCAGGATTCTCAGTTCTTAGATAAGTAGAACAGGAGCCTGGCAGATCTTAATTGAAATTTGGCCTCTGACAAGAGAGGTAACATGCTATAGTTGGCCCTGGAGATCTAGTTATTCAATTTTCAACATGAGTATTTATGCCTTAGAAATCAGCAAATAGGGGCAACTGGGTGATGCAGTGGATAGAGCATCAGCACTGAAGTCAGGAGGACCTGAGTTAAAATCTGATATCAGACATTTAATACTTTCTAGCTATGTGAACTTAACCCCAATTCCTCTGCAAAAAAAAAAAAAAAAAAAAAAGGAAGAAATCAGCAAATACTACAAATAAGGGGCATTTTTTTTCTTTGTTGCTGCTGTTATATTTTAAAAAGTGATTGACTTTAAAAAGTGAAATATAAATATTATTTATTATTATAAGAGCAGATTTAAACAAAAATGTTTTGTATAAATTTTTTTGTGTAGAAGGGAAAGGAAGAGGAGTGTAAAAGGGAGGGGGAGAGAAGAAGGAGGAAAAGGAAGAATAAAAGGAGGAATAGGAGAAGATAGAAGAGAGGGAATAGGAGCAGAGGTGATAGGAGGGGAGGGAAGGAGTGAGAAGAGAAGGAGAAGGAAGGAGATGGATAAGGATGGAAAGGACAAAAAGATATAGAGAGAATGAGTGAAAACAGGCAGATAGTTAAAAAGAGATAGAGGAGAGACAGTGTCATACTCAGCTTTCTGACTGCTTTGAAGGGGAATAAATGTCAAGAAAAGTTTAATCAATTCTACATCCAAATGAATGCTTGGGTCATTTCAATTATGTCTGATTCTCTATGATCCCATTTGGGGTTTTCTTGGAAGATAATGGAGTAGTTTATCATTTTTCTTCTTGAGATTATTTTACAGATGGGGTAACAGATAAATAGGGTTAAATGGTTTCGCCAGGGTCACCTAGTTGATAAATATCTGAGGATGTATTTCAACACAGTTCTTCTTGACTCTAGGTCTAGCATTCTATGGCCTCTGGTCTATAGCACTGGCCACTTAGCTGCTCCTGGAGGCTAACAGTCTGTTAACCATAATTTCCCTTGCAAGTCAGGTCCATGGGCTTGGAGTGTGTGTGTGTGTGTGTGTGTGTGTGTGTGTGTGTGTGTGTGTATTTGCTCACTCTGACTGATCCCCTCAGCCCAGATATACTTAGATTCATGCATTTATACACTTTCATATATATATACATATATCTGCTATGTGAATATCCTATTAAATGAAGAGAGATATTGCGCCTGATTCCTTTGTAACTCACCTTGGCAACGAGAGCATGCTCTGTTCCCAATGGGTGCTCTGTAGACTTTAAATAACTTGCTGATATTCTGACTTTCAGAAAAAAAGGAAACAGAGAATATGCCTGTCACCTTGTGTCTGCTAGGAAAAATCAACTTAGTGAGGACAGATTCTTACTACTGGTCCTTAGTGACTATGGTGAGGGATGTCACTGATCACATATTCCCTGAAGGAGCTACATATACGGGAAGAGCTCTCTTTCTTAAACACAGTTCTTCCGAGCTACAAGAAGGCAGTGATGTCTTGATCTAGGCAAACTCAGAGAAACCTCAGTCATGTTTTGATGGACATCTAAAAGTGTGAGGGATTCTGTTACTAACTTTGAGAGTTCCTATAATCAATGGAGATACAATAGAAAAGATCATAGCAGTAAGTGGTATTTATATAAAAGTGTAAAATTTGCAAAAAAAATGAAGACCATAATTTTATCTGATCATCTAAATATCTTTATCACTTTATTGTTATAATTAATATTTCCTCATTTTATACATGAGGAGACTAAGTCTGAGGAAAATTTTGAATCAATTCTTAATTCTAATTCCAGCTATTTATTCATTGTGCCACTTAAATTTCTTTCTTTAAAAAGAGGTTGGGAAATTGTATTTTCAGGACCCTCCAAATACCTAGAAGAACTAAATTATATTCATAATAATTATGAAATAGAGGCAATAGTGTCCAATCTATATGTCTTAGTAAAAATAATAATTTAATTATTGAACCACATGCATACATACAGATATTTTAAGTTGACAATTTTTGTATATGTACAAATAAAGGCAGAAATAAAATTCTGCATCTTTATACATTAGGGTATGAGATAAGATGCATAGGGTATGAGATGATAACTTTCAATGACATTTACTTGGTTTAAAAATTCTATTGAATAATATTTTTATTCCCTCAAATCATCACCAAATCAAATACATTCTGGTCTCTTCTTTCTCTTATATGCATTTTTTTCTTTATTTTTCTCTTTTAATGACAGGCTAATTAGAGATTACCTGTTTTAGATTAAAGAAATAAAATGAATGGTTTTGTTTGTTTGTTTTTTAAAAAATTGAACTGACACCTTTCGGGGACAGTGATTAAAATAACCTTCTTGTATTCCAACAGTGCTATACCAGGAAGAAATGAAGAACTGATAATGTGTATAATGCAAGTTGAAAGCAGTTGAATGGATCAAATTAGATAATTATCAGCTGCTATGCACTACATAAAACTCAGAAAAGCACTATTAGTAAGAGATTAAGAGAATCACATGGCTGTTTCAAATACCCAAGGTGTTTCCCAAATATTTTCTAAAAGACTGATGTCCTTTTTTTATTGAGAAACAATCAGAACTTGTGTTCTTTTTTTTTTTTAATTGAGAAGCAATCATATGACTGATCAGATGAAAGAAACTTGTGGTTAGGAAAGCCTTCTAATTTTATAAGAAATTGATTTTCTTTTATTCTACCTTCACTCCCATTCCAATAGAATGAAGAATTCCAAAGCTGAATCCTGTATGCGATTTGGATGATAATTATGCATCTTCATGTCTGATGGGGTTTTTACAGTTTTCTGTGTTTTAACCATCCAGATCTCTATGGACTTTTAAAAGTTAAAAACTATACCAATATGTTATTAAACCTTTACATGATCATTCTGCATTTCTCTTGTTGATGTAATGTTCTTGCATTTACGTCATTACTGATTACATTTCTCTATTTCTTCATATTTCTGATTATATTTCTAAGACAGCTTTTTATTTTATTTTAAAGTATAATAATTTAAAGCATAATGATTACAGAGGCCCATGGACAAATTGTAGCTTTTCTCCTTTATAATTTGCTTTCTTCTGTTATTTTCTTTCCAACTTTTACCATTTCTATAAATTGAAGTGGGAAGAGTCTTTGCTATCACTAAACGCTTTCACTTAAGTGATAAGTTGATTATGATATATGGTTATTGTTTAATCAAAAGTACATTATGAACAATTAATAACTGCAATGTTGTAAAGATCATCTATGAAAGACTTGGGTTACTCTGATCAATAAGATGTTCCAAATATTTTCCAAAGTAGTTATGATGAAAAAAATGGTATTTACCTTCAGAGAACTGATAAACTCTGAAATTGATGTATAATTCCTTACTTTATTTTTCTTGCTTTTTTGTCTGAAATATGGCAAATATGGAAATATGTTGTATATTAAAAAAGTATTGCACCTACACAGGGCAACTCAGAATACTATATTTTGAAACGGGTTTCAAATTCTTCTTTCATTTTCTTATTCTTCACTGTCCCTTAACCAGTCATTTCTATCTCTTGTGCAATAACATAAACACATGGTCTTACAATGTAGGAGTTAGTACTGTGGGAGACATTTTTCTAAACATAGCTCCTTTTTTGCCTAGTCTGGTCTGGGACTTAATGAATACTTCATATTTGGGAAATGGCAAATAGGCCCTTATGCTCTTCAAAAATAGATTCAATTTTATAAATACTAGATGATTTCATTAAAATGACAAATACCATAGTATATAAAGCCTTTACTCCCTCTAGTCTGGACAATTTTGATAGCTTTCTAACTGGACTCCCTGCTTCTAGTTCCTCTTTTCTCCACCTTTCTTAGCACAGTTACCAAAATAATCTTCTTAAACTTAAATTTAATCTGTCAGTCACTTGTTTAAAAATTATCAATAGCTCCCTATTATTTCCTCTACTATGAGGATAAAATATAAATTATTCAATTTGTTATTCTTAAGTTCATTTTATAATCTGGACTCAAAGCTCAGTGTATATTTTTATTCATATTGAAAGGAAGTGTCAAATAATTGATATAGACTAAGAATCAGAAAAGGCTAGTTTCAAATATAGTATCTCAAACATATTATTTCACACAAATATAGTATTTCATACTACTTATGTGACTCTGGGCAAATCACTTATTGCCCAGTTTCTTAAACTGTGAGTTAAGATTTCATATGGGTTCTCAAAACTGAATGTGAGGAATTACAAAATGATGATTTTTTAACAGTAAATTTTTAATTTACATTAATTATTTTATATAACTATATGCCAAGAGTCACATAAAATTTCTTGGGCAAAAAAAGATCATGAGTGGGAAAAGTTTAAGGTGCTCTGACTGTCATTTCAGTGCTACAGGAAACTTTCTAAACCTAGAAATTACAGAGCAGATGGCTGGTACTGGTGAATTCCAGAACCATATAAAAGATCTGATTCTTATTATCCTCTTTCTGGACTTTTTGTTAGAACCAAACTGGAATACTAGCTATTTTCTTATTTAATTCTATTTTTTCTTACCTTCATGCCAGGACAGTTTTCCTTCCTCATCATGGTCTTTCTCATCCTGTGGCCTTTCATCTTTAAGATGAGAGAAGAGGGAGGGATGAATGGAAGAATAGAGGAATAGAGGAAGAGAGAGAGAGAGAGAGAGAGAGAGAGAGAGAGAGAGAGAGCGCATTATGCAAATAATGAAGTACTACTGTTTTAACCACTTCTATTAACATGATTATAAAGTGACAATCACATGTGAAATGGGTGAAATGTTATACCAAAGAAAATGCATATTATAATATAAATGTTTACTGGCAGGGAGATATGGCAATCTGGCATAGGATCACAGATTTAAGATTGAAAAAAATAAGAGATTTTGAGGCTATCTGTTTTTGCCCTATCATTATTCTGAAGAGAAAATTGTGACCCAAGAAATATTTGGAGGCTCCATCAACATTTCTGAAGAAGAAAGATATTTGTGGCTGGTTTCTTTGGTCTCTGTACCATACCACACTTTTTATTGCTTCCACTGTAGAATCATTCTGTTTATATCAAGGTTGGAAAATGGAATATTTGTATACTATCTTCAAGCCAACCTTATAGAAAAGTGTCACAATCGATTAGCTTGGGGAGGATAAAAAGAGAAATTTTAAGCCTATCTATTCTACATTTACCAAATCCAGAGATGATAAACATGAAGATATAGAGAAAAAGTTGCCTGAATCTTGTTCTTTAGGTATTACAGAATATTCCAAAAGTCCTAGTACAGTGTAAACTGTAATTTAAAAATGTATTAAGACTTTTTAGGGATAAATTGCATTACATATTTTTAATCCTCATTTTACCATGCCAACATTCCATTTAGAAACCTTTGACATTCCAGGCTTTTGTCTTGTGAAACCCTGATGATTTGTGTGTCTGCAATGGAAGTGAATAAAGTTAGCATTTCCTAGAGAAGTTATAAAAGATGTTGATTAATGTCAGCACATTTAACTTTGTTTTATTTTCTTTTCACTGCAGCTCAGTTGAAGTCCCTTCAAAGAAAAATGGGATAAGAAAGTGGGTTTATTTAGCATACTCTTCACAAATGTGATCTAAGCATAGTGCTCTGATTTGTAGCAATCTTACCCATTATTGCATGAGTCTCTATGGTCCTTTTTAAGCAATTAGGCTTTATGAATGACTTCAAGTGCATTAGGACAACTTATTTAGGTAATGTGACAAAGATATAATTCAGATAATTCAATAAACACATACTAGATCCTAGAATCAAGAAAATATTAGAGATCAAAGAGATCTGAGAAGTAATCTGTCACAAAGGTCTATTTTAAGATTAGAAAACTGATAAGAGATTTAGGGAATGAAATTACTTGTCTACAATTTATGGAGGGCAAGGTTTGAATATAGTAACCTTAATGTAGGATATCATGCTTTCCATCATTGTTGTCAAAGTCAAATAGAAATGGGGTCATTAAATCTAAATAAGGATTCCAGAAGGCCACACACTGATTTAATTTTATTTTTTTTTTATTGAAGTGAATTTATTCTAAATGCACATTACTTTACGAATCATATTGGGAGAGAAAAATCAGAGCAAAAGAGAAGAAACACGGGAGATATAAAAACAGAAAAAATAAGTGAAGATAGCATGTGTTGATTTACATTTAATCTCCTTAGTTCTTTTTCTGGATGTATATGGCATATTCCATTATCTTCATGCCCATGTAGATGGGCATCCACAAATAGAGCTGCTAGAAACATTTTTGCATATGTGGGTCCTTTTCCCTCTATGATTTTCTTGAGATACAAACCCAGTAATGATAATGCTAGGTCAAAGGGTATGCATAATTTTATATCCCTTTAGTCATAGTTCCAGATAGCTCTCCAGAACAGTTGGATCATTTCAGAACTCCGCCAACAATGCAATAGAATCCCAGATTCCTCACATCTCCTTTAACATTTATCATTATCTTTTCCTATCATCTTAGCCAATCTGAGAGATGTGAGGTGGTATCTCAGAGTTGTTTTAATTTGCATTTCTCTAATCAGTAGTGATTTAGAGCATTTTCGATGTAGGAATGAGTTCTTATAAATTTGACACAATTCTTTATATATTTCAGAAATGAAATAAAGTGAGTTTGCAATCACTTTGAATGTTTTGTCAATTGCAAATTTAATAAGCAATCCATCTCTGCCTTTATAAAAAAATTGATATAAGTTTTCAATAGTACTGGGTCAAACACATTAATTGAGTAATCTACTGAAGAGCATATTTTAAGTTGGTGTTGAAAAATTAATAACTATTCTTTAGGACAAAATATTTCAGCAAACTGAAATCCCCTAAATTTTTGACATAAGTACATAATTATCTCTACTTATATCTTGTCCTCAATAATAGCATGAAATATTTTTATAAACTTTGCCAAAATCTGTGAAATTATCTAACATTATAAAAACTATATTCTAAAAGCAAAATAAGTTATTCCGATATAACCAGTTTTTAGTTAGACTTCTTTTATGTGATCACAATTTTCTTGTCTTGATATTTAAAAGTCCTGGGTCACAACAGTCTCAGCAGAGAGCAGCACTAGCATTTAGAGTCCAGGGGAAAAATAACTATCCCTATCTAAAGATCAGAGTACAGACTAGGAGAGCAGTGGTCTCATCTTGATACAGATCATACCACTTTTGAAGCACTAAAAATGTGGTGACCCCCTAATTAACTATGAATATAAAAGTTTTAAAATGTTGAAACTTAGGAAATTGCCTCTCTATTCTAACATGATCAGAGACCAATTGTAACATAAAGTTCAAAATCAAAAAAATTATACTGCAAAAATGAGTGAACAATAACAACTTGCCCATAAAAAAAAGTTAATACAGTAATAAGGAGGGCCAAGAAACAAATTCAAAGAAATCAATAACATAATAACAGCTGTGACCAAAACATCAAAGAAAAATGTCCAACAGAATTCATGGCAATGTCAAAGAAAAAAGACAAAATTAAACAGGAAAAACAGAAAAGAAATGAGTTATGCAAGAAAATTAAGAAAAAAAAAACAGCTTGGCAAAAGAACGCAAAATTCTGAAGAAAATTATATTAAAAAACACAATTGGCTTAATGCAAAGGCACAGAAATTCATTGAAGGAAAAAAAAACTCCTTAAAAAGCAGAATGGACTAATAGGAAAGAGAAGGAGAAAAACGCAGAAAAAAAGGATTCCTTAAAAGTTAGAATTTGGTTTAGTGGAAGTTAATATTCTGAGACATTAAAAAAAAACAAAAAATCAGAAGAGTTATAAAAGAAAACAATGTAAAATATATCATGTGAAATATGAAACATGACAAAGTGCAATATATTTTACATGATTTGGAGATGGCCATATTTAATATACATACATATGTATTCATGCCTGTATACATTTTTATATGTGTGATATTATCCATCTTTCTTTATCTCCTCATGTAGCTTGATAGGAAATGTTATATAAATGCATCCTTTTAGAATATGTAGAGAATACAATCATGGATTATTTTTTTCTGTAGTAAAGGGATTTGAACAGAATGAAATTCTGAATCACAATTAGAAACAATCAAAGATGCCCTTTCACAGACAATGTGTCAGGATATTGAGTACTTCCACTATGAAGTAGTTGTTTAATGGCTCATGTTAAATACATCCCCCTTAAATTGGCATTCTCTAATGTCCCCTGATCTTGATTCCAGGGTTTTATTACAGTTTTACCTTGATGAAATTAATAAGGGATTTACTAAAATCAACTCAATTAAAAAATTATCAATCAGAATAATGATGTTTGTTTTCTGTTCTTGCTTCAGGGTGACCAAAGCCTATTTCCTCAGTCTTTTATGAAATCAGTTTGGATAGTTCAAAGAGCTTTCACAGTGGAGCATTTTGCTCTATGCTAATAAGCATACTATTTTCGTAATTAAAAACATGCATTTTATCATCATACAGACATTTGATTGTGACAGCTAACATAAGGCCTGCTTTATACACAGCTTCTTAAAAGAAAACTAAATTCATAGCCATCACTTCAGCCATAGCAACAAATTACTATTAAAATCCCTTATGTATGTTTGTGTGTATGTGTGCATACACACAGATTTATAGACATCATGGTACATCAGTACATGGTATATCATACACATCATGGTACATATCATATCTGAAAATGAATAATGATTTATTGTTTAAGTACTCATTTCAAATTGTATGTAGAATGATATTGCCTACTGTAGGCAAGAACATGCTTTGGTCTTCTATAATTGTGTTTTACTCACAAAGTTTACATTTCATTTAATTTTAAAATTATATATAATACATATGCACAATTCAGAAATACATATACAAATAACAAATGTATGCATAAATCAATACAGAGCACATGTTGATATATTACTTTCATATCCATATGTATATATACAATTCTATCGTGAATATACACACATATATATACATCCCCATACATATATATGTGTGAAAGTTTGTAGATAATGGATAAATAATAGATTTATAGCTCCTGTGTGTATTTTTGTGTAATTTATTAAGATTTGGACTGTCAATTAATTTCTCATTGTCCCAGGTAACTCTAGAAGACTATTAAGTTGCAACAAAGTTACTGATTTATGTTGGTTAGGGAAATTCCTAATTGATTGATGTACTGGCCCTGTGATGAGGAACTTCTATCAGTGAGGCAGGTCAGCAGCTTCATAGTGTTTAAGAATTATTGGAGGTCACTAAGAGTTGGGCTGTGCCCAGGATTACACAGCCAGTTGAAGCAAAAAGATGCTTATAGTTCAGAACTTTTTGACTTGGACTTCAGGTTTGTATACAGTGTGCAACAAGAATTCTTTTTCATAAATGTCTATTTATATTAATATTCATCTAATCATGAGTAACTGACTATGATAGATGAAAGAGGTTGGGTTTGGAATCAGGAAAATTTGGGTTTCAATCCTGTTTCTGACACTTAGCATGTAACAATGGATGTGTCACTCAATTTCTTTCAGCCTCTTTCATTCATATCGACTACAGTAAATATTATTTACTATCTGCAGCCTTACTCTCCCAAGGAAATTAAAGCTTTTTGATATATGTGTATTTAGCATCTCAACTAGAAAGATATATTTTTTCTTGAATTTTATACTTAGAGCTTCATATACTATCCTAAAAACACATTTTTAAATCCTTTTATAAAAATTTATTTTCCCTCTATCTTTTCTCTTCTTCCTTATAGAGAAAAGTGAAAGAAAAATAGAAAAAGATATCTTAAATATACATAATCAAGTAAAATAAATTCCTATATCAGTCACACAAATATCTACAGACTGAACCTTATCTGTTAAGAGACATCTTTTCTGTCTTTATTGTTTTCTTAGATTGCATTATTGTAATATCTGTTGATTGGACTAAAGAGACCATGTTAAAATTGTCTTCTTTCCATTCTCTTTTCTTTCCATCTAATTCAGCCTGTCTTATTATAAGATCCAATAGTGGCAACTTGGTTGTTATATGAAGACCTCTAAGACAGGGAAACCAAACCTACCATCCTTAAAGGCATGGGGAGACGTGTGTATGTGAGTGTGTGTGTGTGTGTGTGTGTGTGTGTGTGTGTGTGTGTGTGTGTATTTCCTGATTTTGTTCTCTGAGGATAAACAAAATAAATTTTAATGCTCTTTCATGTGAAAGACTCTCAAAAACACCAATAAGCTTTCATGACCCTTGACCCCCTGGACAAATCTCTTTTAAAGCAAAATATGACAATTTCCTTAACTAATGCTCATGTGACATGGATTCAAGGCTTTTCACTATTTTGATTTTCCTCCTCTGGTTGTTTTCCACTGTCAATACTCTTCTTTACATAAAGCACACCAATTTAGAGAAACAATTCTAGATGTAGACTGAGCAGGGAAAACTATAGAAGGACCATCACATCATTTTGCCACTTGCCATCATCTCTGGCCATCATCTTCATATTCTTCCTCTCCCAAAAATTGTACTGGGACTTTGGAACTGACCATAGGAACCATCCTGGGTTCTAATAATTAAAGGTATATCTCAAGAGCTAGACATTGGTAGGAATTCCAGGCTACCATGGGCAGACTGTTTTGAAGTCACCCTCTATGAACCTCCCCTGTGTCCCTCCATTTCACCTATGTGTATTTATTGACTCCCCTCATTATAGTGTCAGTTCTTTAGGGAACTGTTTGATTTATTGTAGATGTATTTAATACATTCAGTTCTTTTTATGTTTATTGTTGAGTCATTTTAGTCATGTCTGACTTTTTTGTGACCCAATTTTTGGAATATTCTTGGCAAGGATACTGGAATACTTCGCCATTTCTTTCTCTAGCTCATTTTATCAATAGAACTGAGGCAAAGAGGATTAAGTGACTTTCCCAGGATCACATAGCTAAGTCTCTGAGACTGGATTTGAATTCAGTGAAGATGAATCTTCCTGACTTTACCTCTAAATCCTATGTTTTATCAACTACACTACCTAATTGCCCCTTTGTTTGTGCTAAGCACTTAATAAATAGTTACTAATTCTGTAAGTATACATACATATACATATATAATTCATTCATATATGTACATATGCATATATATTTGTATCTGTCTTCTCTCCCTCCCTCCTTCCTTCCATTTTTCTTTCCCTCCCTCCATCCCTCCCTACATGTATCTATCCCAGGAAGCTTTGCCTCTGTTAATAAAGCCCAAAATCACATTAAGATTTTTTTTTGCTGCCACATTTACATTGAGGACTCATATAAAGCTTAGACTCCACCAAAATAGCTCAAACTTTTTCAGATAACCAGTTAACTATATACTATCTTATTTCTGTGAAGTTGATTTAAAACATTAAAATCAAGACATTTTAATATTTATCCCTCCAAAATTTTTTCTTATTAGATTCAGAAAAAATATTCCAGATTTTTATGATCTTTTGGGTTCCTATCTCCATTATGTTATGTGTTATCTATCACTTCAAGCTTATGTGATCAGCCAATTTGATGAAATTAAAATAAAATTATTATATTGGTTGTACATAGAAGGTACATAGAAGAAGCACAAAGCTTTTTACCCTCTTCTTCTTTCTTCCATACTAGTTTCCACAAATTACCCCTCTGGTTTTGATCCTTATTGTTTCTACATTGTTTTTCTATTATAGACCAAAGTCCTAAAACTTTTCATTCAGTATAGTCACTGATAGTGATTATTTTAGCATTTATGGTTTTATTGGTAGGATTAATTCCTATTGAGAAAAAAATATTAGTTATTTCAGAAAGTTTTTCAAAACTTTTAATTTTAGGGCCTTGTCTAGATAAATGTGAGATTAAGTGACTTGACCAGAGTCAAACAACCAGCCTATGTCAGAAACAAAATATGACCCTGTATCTTTCTGATTTTGAGGCTGTCACATTCACAAAGTATATAATATTTTTGAATTCAAGGACCATGTCTTATTGTTTTTCTGTCCCCAGAGACTAATCACAGTTCCCTGCACATAGTAGGTACTCCTTAAATGATTTGGCAGTGATACAGAACTGTAAGTTTTAATTGTTGCTACCTAAAACATTATATTAACAACAACAACAACAAAACAAGTATAGAAACCTTCTATGCTTTGATAAATGTTTAAAATTCATATTATGTCATTCTTTTTCTTGTTTAATTTTCCAGATGATTACTGAGGATATTGAAAAAAGAAGGGGGTTTTAGTGAATAGTGTTTTAGTGAATAGAGAATAAAATTAAACTTATCAAACATGAAACCTTTTACTTTACATATGCTACAATTTCAAATTCATATTTGCTTGTACTTTCAGTTTTAAAATCACATTTGTATGAGTAAGTCTGCCTAATTTGATAGTCAACTACTCGTTATTTCACAAAGTTATTCACTACATAGAAAGATAATGCAAAATTATTTATGTGGCCCTGTTACAGCCAAGTAGATTATGTTTATGATCCCACTGCATGAGAAGGTATCATTTGGAATTTAAATAGTACTTGACATTTTCTCTATGCTTAGCAATCACTAATTACTTATTTTCTTCTGCACAAAATTCTGCCCAATATTACATCAGCATTTAAAAGATGAAATGATGTTACAGGAATCAGAGACAGAAAAACTCAATCTTTCTCAAAGAACTTTATCCAATATATGACTAAAGTCCATCACAAAGGAGATGATTAAATAAGGTTGTAAGCTTTTCAATGGCAAATATTAAAATGTCTTTGTAAGCTTCTCAAAGTCTCAATGACTTTTATTTTTATTTCACTTACTGCCTAATATGATAGAGCAGGTAATTAATAAATGCTTACTGCCTTAATAAATGAATATATGAAATATTGTCAAAGTTGGTCATTCAATAAAGTATATTAGCAATTCCATTGATTATACTTAAGTCATTGTCAAGCTTGAAGAATTATTTACTCTTTTAACTTTCAGTTCAAAGAAAGTTTTGGATTGCCAATATCAAGGATATAGTCCCTTAGTTATTTTAGCATTTATATACTCACTCCTCCACATTTATCATTATCAACAGCTAATATCACAAATGAGTTGAGGAAAATCATTCAGTATAGTACTAAGCTTTGGATATTTAACCATGCCCATTATAAGCATTCCAAAGGTAGCAAGTTTTGAAAAGAGGCATTATTGTATTGTGATCACCACAAAAAAAAATAGATTAAGCAAAACATAGAAAATCAAGTTAGTTATCCTAAATTCCTTTAAAGGAATAAAGAAAGATGTGTGAAGAGATATGTGTGTGTGTGTGTGTGTGTGTGTGTGTTTATGTATAAGGGAAGGAGTGGTGTGTGTATCAACTTCTTCCTCTTTTAGCCACCATCATCATTTTTGAGACAAAAAGGGATAATAGGGCTAAATTAATTTTATATTTTTCTTGCTTTCAGGGGTTGCCAAGGTTAAACAATTCATCTTATAACATAATTACATGCTGGTAAAATAGAGAATATAAATGCATTGCATATTCCTATAATTTATTATATAATCAAATTTACAGAAAAATAGAGAACACAAATATGTTTAGGGA
This sequence comes from Sarcophilus harrisii, assembly GCF_902635505.1. Lineage (NCBI taxonomy): Eukaryota > Metazoa > Chordata > Mammalia > Dasyuromorphia > Dasyuridae > Sarcophilus > Sarcophilus harrisii. The sequence goes on from NC_045428.1 coordinate 99,801,435, forward strand.
AAAAATAGAAATTGCATATTTTATTAATGAGTTGCTTTGTCCTTTTTCCCCTTTCCTCCAATCTTTGTAAATACTATGCATAGGGGAATTAATTAATCTCTTCTGTTAAATATTTAACAATAGGAATTGGGATATACAATATATAGGTTTAGCTATGAAGTCAGGAATGTAATGTCTGGGCTAGCTTTCTGGAAGATCTCTGGATATGCCTTGGTCTTTAGGTGGAGAAGTGATGAAGGCAGGAGAGCCACCAAGAGGCTAATCAAAGATGGAGTCCGGAGTCTGAAGTCTCTGTTTCTGTGGCTAAGACTCTCCACCCTCTCAGCCCTTAAATACCTCAGTACAATGACATCAGTATAGCAACTGAGCAAGTGGCAACTGTCACCATATCACATTAAGTATATGCCAACTAGAGTAATTACATCAATATAACACATTCAGTATATGTTTTACTAGAGAACCACTATCCCATCAATCACACTGAGTAGGTTCTTAACTATAAGCACCCTGCTGTCCTTGATTCAAGTATACTTTTCCAGAGTTCTGACCCTTTACACAAGACTAAGGTTGGAGTACTTTGATACATAGTCATTTTGTGATTATGGAAGAATTAAGACCCAGAAAACTCTTAAAATTATAAATAACAGATAAGTTGACATTTTAATAAGGGATTGAGATAGGACCTTTTATTTGATTGACCTAGGGAATTCCCAGGTTCCTTTACAAACCTTTACAAATGCAAGTTGTTTCAGAGAGTCATATCAAACCATTGAGCTCTGTTTTTTCCAGGATAAAATAACCAATGTATCTCAAAGTGGAAGGCTAAACATAGGTCTCTTTGGCTTCAATTCACTAAGTCATTCAAATTGTCATAATCCCAGAACTTCAATATAGCATTGATAGCAATAAGGGAAAAAAAGCATAAAATAAAGATATAAGCATTGATATAGAAAATAATAAAGATATATTATTTGTGGACAATTTATTTAGAAAAAAAACAAGACCTTTGACAAAAACATAATTGAAATAATGAAAATTTGCAGAGAAATCGATATATTACTTCACAATATCAACAGTTCTATAGATTGCTAATAAATTTAATATCATAAAAAGATATAGTACTCAAAATATGCTGGAAATTTAAAAACAAAAGTTCTGCTAAAAACACATAGATACAATCCATTCACAAAATATCAAATATAAAACATTCTATGTGAATAACATGGAAATTTTGTGAAAATCATACCTTTTACAAAATTTTAAAGTTGAAAGAAATATCAGGGGCCATTAAATTCAGGCCACACACACACACCCCTCCATTATAATGTAGCTAACAAGTTAATAAAGAAGAAAATTTGCCAATAGGAGAACCCACACTTTCTAATAGTCACAGATTCTTTTTTGGGAAAGCTTTAATTATTAGGAAAATTTCCCCTTTGACATCAAGATGTGAATGAAAACCATTTATTGGAAATATTTACTCACTCTTCCTAATTCTGTCCTGGGGTGGTAAACAAAAATCTAGTTCCTCCTCCACGTGACAGCCTTTCAGATATTTGAAGGCAATTATTTTACTATCTGTAAGTCATCTCTTCTTCAGTCTAATCATTTCCAATTCTTTCAATAAATCCTCAAATATTATAAATTCAATGTCCCTTGTCATCCTCATCTGATCTCAGAAGAGAGTTTTCTTTCCTTCCTTCCTTCCTTTCTTCCTTCCTTCCTTCCTACCTTCTTTTCTTCTCCAAATTGCTATAAAAGTGTACATACCCTTTGACCTAGAAATACAGCTACTAAGACTGTATATAAAAAAAAAGAATTAAAAAGAAAAAGAAGTTAGTTATGCACAAAAACATTTATAGTTATTCTTTTTCTAGTATCAAATAATTGGATATTTTGGGGATAAATACATTTGGTAATACTTGAACATGTGATATGTGATTGTGATGGAATAGTATTTTGTCATTGGAAATGGTGAGCAGTATAGTTTCCAAGGGGGAGGAAGACTGGAATGATTTATATAAATTGACTCAAAGTAAAGGGAGAAGATTCAAGAGAATGTTGTATATGGTAATAGTAATATTATAAAAATGATCAACTATGAAAGACTTAGATATTTTTATCAATACTATGATCAAAGACAATTAGAAAGGGGTCATCATGATATGTAAATACTATCTATATCTTGAGAGTGAACTGAAGAAACTTTGAATATAGATTGAAGTACATTATTTTCTTTATTTTTCTTGCTCGGTTTTTTTTTCCAACATGGATAGTGTAGAAATATGTTTTGTAGTACTTTACATGTATGATGAGTTTCATATTGCTTGCCTTCTCAATGGGTGAAGGAATAGTGGATTAGATAAAAGGAATTTAGAATCCAATAGTTTTAAATAAATGAGTATTAAAATGAATAACATATAACATTGAAAAATTAAAAAGAAATATGATCTATATCAAAATTTTAATATATTTTCAGGTAAAATGAAATTATTAATCCCAGTTTTCAATAAGCAAAAATTCTACTGGATATATAATTGTAGCCTCAAAGTATTTTGAAAGGTTTATTCTGTTGTAATACAGGAGCCACCTTCCAGTGGCTGCTGGAAGTTTAACTCAGATCTGTAGAATGGATCTCTTCATGTGAGAGGATGAAGATGATGATGACGATGATGATGATGCAAGTAAACTGAGAGGCAATTGGTTGTCTAACTTCTCTCCTCTTCCCTCTGCCTCCAATTTCTTTCATTCCCAATCCACCAGCAACACCTGTGTCAGTAAAGGTTTCTTTGCAACTCCTTCAGATGTTATGATTCACAGCTGTGGAGGCTCTTGGAGAATTGGCTTGGACCAATTCACCTTGGCATGGTCCTTAACATTATTTAGTAGAACACATGTTATCATGTGTCTTATGAAACTGGGAAGTAAGGGATGGTTACAGATTGTGTATCTGTTTTCCAAGGGTTGGATTCCCTTAGTTAGACAGGTTCATCATGGGTGAGGATTCTTGGAGTTTTTGGCCATGCAATTTACCAAATGATCTAATAAAAGCCTTGTGAATTTGATCAGTGGAGGGAATGCTTGCACAGAAAAATCACCGATTAGTGAAATATTGAATAAAGCATTTGTTTTCAAGCATGTACTAATGAAATAGAAAATTAAAAAATAATGATGTATTAAATTTATTAAATATTTTCTTAATACCAACTTTTTATAATACATTTTATATAATTTAATAATAATAATGATAATGATAAAACATTAACAGCTATGAAGACTTTTTTTATTTTATAAAAATAATATGTATACATTATCTGGCTTTTGCTTTGGAGGAAACAAAAGACACTTTTATTTGAATCACACATATCCTAAATATCATTATATTTTGCCTTTATAAGTAAATATGATTTGATTTCCCATAAACATGAAATTACAGTAATAAATAAATGGAGCAATTTGTACTTCTCTCACATATGCATATCCCTTGGTATATTAGGGAAACAACAGCAGGTTAATTATCTCTATATTTGTAACCAGATAAATAGGAACAATGATTAAGAATGTCATTCTTCTGACTACCTCTCCTCTTCTATAACAGAGAACCTGGAATAACTGAATATTTTAAAATTTTTTCTTTGGTAAGATTAAATGACAATTTAAAATAATGAGTTGACAATCTTATGAGTAAAGTACTTTCTCAAGGGAATGAAATGTTCCTCCATTAATTTTTCTCATGCAAATGAAATATGATACCTACTCTTCTAGCATGATATAATTAAGAAACAATATATAAGCATTTTCAATGAACTCCCAATGGTTGATTATTTTAAATTGTTTGTGAAAATGAAAATTCAAACAAGGGCCCTTTAGTCCAGAGTAGCAGTGGTACCAAAAACAAAACAAAACAAAAAAAAAAACAAAACAACTCAAGAATCATACTGAGGATACTTATGCAATATTAAAACTGAATTTTCCAAATGACAACAGCTTTTTAAACCTTAAGTGGAGGGAGAAACAAAACAAAAACAAAACAAACAAACCAGAAAAAAAATCACATGCACTCATATCCACAGAGAAAAAAATTCTTTGAATACACAAATGACTCAATTCTGAAACAAATTTTATTGGCAACTACTATTGTATACCAAGGGGTTCAATACCTTGAACAAACCATTCATATCTGTTAATTCCCACTGGTTATTGGCCTATACATCTCCTTTGGGGGACTTTTCAAAAAGGCTGTCTATAGTTAATGACCACTTCCTTTTCTCTTTCTCTTTAATCTATTTTCTAATTTTACCATTCAGTTGAAACCACCCTATCCAAAGTTATTAGCAATCTCTAAGTTGCTAAAATGAAGGATCTTTTCTCAGTTCTCATCTTTCTTGACTTCTCTGAAACCTTTGACACCACTGATCATCCTCTTCTCCTTGATGTTGTCATCTTTTTTGGTTTTAATGACCTTGATCTCTTATTCTTTTTTTCTCTGTTTGACTACTCCTCAATCTCATTTGCTAGATCTTTATTACTTTTTGTCACTAACTATAGCTTCCTCCTGAGAATCTTTTCTGGACTCTCTTCTTTATTTCATTTACTTTAGCTATACCATTTCTTGCGATGCTTTTATCAACTCCCATAATTTCAATTATCAACTTTGTGAACAAGTGTTTTTGATCTATTTAATTATCCCTAACTACCTTCATTGTCACATCCTCTATTGTCTATGGAACATCATGAACCGGTTGTCTCATAGACTTAACTAGAAAAGTATACATGTACAAAACAGGGATACAATCATGCTCGCAGTCACTGAGACTAATAACTTAGGTGTCATTTTCAATTTCCCACTCTTTCACACATATGCCCCACAAATCCACTCTATTGCCAAGAACTGTTAACTCTATTTTCAAAGTGGATCTAAGATATGTCTTCTTCTCTCCTCTGATATCGATACTGAACTGATGTAGACTCTCATCATCTTACAAATGGACTTTTGCAATAAATAGCCTTTGAGTTGGTCTCCCTGCTTCAATTTTCTCCTCACCTTACTTTTTACCTCTCAGTTACTTAAGTGACTTCCTCAAAGCTCAGGTCTGAAAATGTCATCCTCCTATTCAATAAACTCCAGTTGTCTCCATAATCAGCTATCTTGTTTAGCTCTTAAAGTTCTTTTTAACCTTGTTCTCTCCTACATTTCTTATGTCCTTGTAACTTACTGTCTTTCACAAACTCTTTGACCCAGTGATAATAGCTTCTTTGTTGTTTCCTACTTGTTTGACACTCATTCCCCCATACTATGAAATTTTACTGGTTGCCCTACATGCCTGGGATTTTCTCCTTCCTCATTTCTATATCTTGGGTTTTGTATTGTGAAAGGACTAAAAAGTTACTAGTGTTTGCCAGATGCAAGAAAAGTTAGGTGGCACAGTTTATAGAATACTCTAACTAAAGTTAACAAGACACAAATTTAAATCCTGCCTCAGGCACTTACTAACTGTGTGATCCTAGGTAAGTCACTTCACCCTATTTACCTCAATTACCTCACATGTAAAATGAACTGGAGAAAGAAATGGCAAGTGACTACAATATCTCTGCCAAGAAAATCCAAAATTCAGTCACAGAGTGTGTGACATGAATGAAATGAGTCAATAATAACAGTAAAAGCAGCAGCAGCAACAACAACAAAAACTAGGTGAAAGTCATTCATTCCTATAGTATACTTCTTGAGTATGGGAATTAATTAACCAGGATATTTTTTGTAACTTGACTTCTGTTAAAGAGAAAAATAGGGCTAGGTACTTAAGATTCTGTAATCTTGCTCCTTTACATATTCCTTTCATTTAAAAAAAAATACAGGTAAAAATGTACTTTCTTTGTATCCAGTGACAAAACAATGAAGGAAAAGAATGCAAGGAATATTTTGAAAGTGGTAGCCCTCATCAAACTATGGTTTAAGTATCTTAGTTATCCTTGTTTTGAATGCAAGAAAAGAATTTTTCATTATAAATTTACATTTGAATTTGCAAGGAATTAATAGATATTCTCTAAGCAAAGAGATGGCTTCTGGGTAGAATCCCCATGAATTGGATTATAGTATTCAATTGCAAGACCTTGTAATAGTTTAGAGTGGACAAATGAAATTATATTGTTTTGAGAATCTAGTATCTAGTAGATACTATGATTTGTTCAAGATATAGATGTTATAGCTGAATGCAAAAGTTATATTTCACTTGTTGATCAGATCTGAAGAAAGCAGAGATGAATCTATCATGTGTTTATTATCTAAACACATGATATCTAAATATCTAAATATTTAAATATCTAAATAAAAATAAATATCTAAAAGATATTATCTATCTTTTATCTGTTTCTTTTAAAATAATTTTATATAATGTGTTTATTTTCTTGCTTACTTGTTATTTCATTCATTTATTTTCTCAGTAATAAGGGATGATATAGAGCTAATTAAATTCAAAGACAGACAGACACAAAAAGGCAGAGACAGAACTTAGGATATGGAAATAAAAAAGCTACGTGTGTATAATCGGTGTTGAACAAGGAAAGTGAATTCATAATGAGACTAGTTATAACCTTCCTATGTATAGTTTGGATCTCAAACTTTTAGATTTTATGATCATAGATTTCAAGCTAAAGGTATCATTTGAATTCTTCTAATCTAATCTTAAAAATTAATAAACTGAGTCTTAAAGTTAAGTGATTTGCCCAAGATTACCCAGCTAGTATGGCAAAACCCTCTAAGCTTCTCTCATTCAAAACCAGTATATTTTCTACTGTACTACCCTGAATTAAGGTCAGTGAAGAAGGATGAAAAGGTTTAAAAGCCTAAGAAACAATAATTTTCTGTGGAAATAAATTAAAATATTCCTTGCTTTGAGGTGGAAAGCAAAATGGAAGTCACAGTGAGAATGAAGATGTTTCCTTGCCATTACTGTGGAAATCAGGGTACAATTCAGAGTTCAGAGGACGGTAAGGACATAGGTTTGTGCTGATTTTTTCCAGATTCAGGTCTAATTACATATCTTCTTAGAGTCTGTGGCTTGAAAAGCCTTTATTGTTAAATACTTACAGTGAAGACTATAACTGGTTTCATGTGGGTCAGTCTCTGCTGCTAGAACACTGGATAACTCTGATCCAAGGCAAGGAACATTTTGTGCATGTGGAGATGTTGATGGTTCTATAGGTATTGAAGTCTGTAGCTATTTCCACAGAGTTTCTAAGGCTTCCAGTACATCTGTATTATCTATATGAAATCCTTATGAATGCCTGGAATTGGTAATTCTGGCTATATTCCCATCACCTTGGCCACCTCTGGCCAGCCCCTGCAAAACATTTGCAGTAAAAATTTACTACATTAAAAATAATAGGGATGCAAATTATTGGGATGGGGTGCTTTGAATTTATATTCTTTAACCTATGCAAAATCCCCCCACTCATATATCCAATTTCGTTCCAACCCAATCTAATAATAATTGATTAAACACCCTCTATATGCTAGGAACTAAACTAAATTATGGGTATACAAAGACAGAATAGAAAGCACTCCTTGCTCTCAAACAGCTTAAATTCTACTAGGGGATATAACATATCAGTAGCCAATATATAATATATCAACTTGGAAAGCATTGATTAAGCAGTATAGATCTATAATCACATCTATACAGAACATGCATATGGACCCAGTGCCAAATTTTGTACTTTTTATCCTCAGTAGAGGGATAATGAGGGGGGAAGAAGGGATGGGGAGAGAGAACACTATTTATATTTTGTATCCTCCATTTTAGGTGATTCATGAGGACAAACATTATTTTTAATTTCTTTGTATTCCCTGTGGTTAGTAAAGTACCAAGCATTCTATCCACTCTACAACATAGCTGTCCTGTATCATACATCTAATATAGAGAATGATGTAATGACAGGGGATTACAATAACTTGGAAATGATTGAGATCTATGCTGGGTATTTTATAGTCATTTCAGACTAAAGTCCATCCTCTGTTCTAATCTTCTTATGACCCTAAATTCCAATTCAGATATAGGAATAGGTGGTTGAGAGAATATTTACTTGCTAATTTATTTTTATCATAGTATTGAGGAAAATGAGGTCCATTAGACTGTAAGTTCCTAGTTGTCTTGACTTTTGTCTTGCCAATCGACTTGAATGACTCCACTGACTCACTTAAATCCAATTAGCACATAAATCATGACATTACCCCCTTGATTGATCTTTTCAAGAATGAAAAAAATAAACAAAAAATAGTTTAATCACAGTGCCAAGCACATAGCTTATTAACTTTAGTGATAGATTGAGAAAGACAGAATTTAAGTGGTTTGCATAGGATCACTCATCTAGCAATTGTCTGAAATCAGATTTGAAGAGCAGAGTCTTCCTAACTCTAAAGCTGTCTCTTATCCATGGTGTGACTGAACTGTCTCAGCTACAGCCAACTAGAAGAGAAAGGTCTTTGGTTAGAGTATTTGGCAAGTAGTTATAATGAAACATGAATTGAGATGGCATGGGGAATAGGTGGGGTCCAAATCAACCTGCAATGGAGGTGGGAGCATCCAACCCTATGAAATCATAGGACCATCAAAATGTCAGAATACTAATTTTACTTACATTCTAAGACACTTTCATGTAAGGGACTCAAGGAAAAGTCTCATCGTTTTGCATTTCATTATTTCTAAGAACATACCCTCCCCCCCCCACCTCTCAATAACATCTTTGTTTGGATACTTATTTAATTTCCTTTGTGATTTGCCGATCATTTCTTTTTCCACTTGCTTATACATTCTGATTATGTGTTTTCTAATTTTATACTCTGCTTCCTCATTTAGCATCCTTTTTAAAGTGCAATGAGTATTTTCTTTGAATCTGTTTTATGGTTCCCTTGATCCTATTTAAAGGCTTCAATTAGGTCACCAGTCACATAAGATGCATTTTTAGTAGGAACTTTCAATGATGCCTATTCAGTGATGCTTACATATTACAGAATTTCAATTGACAAAATATTCTTGATTGAAATGACAAATTGTTTTCATCAGAAATTATCATTGTTAACAAAAATTCAGAGCTATTAAAATGGAGACAGATGCATTTAAAAAGTATTTTATAAATATAAACTCTTACTTTTAATCAGAGAAAGGTTTCTAGGACAAGGAAAAATGATATCCTGCTCATTTGAAAACCAGAGTCTCTCAAAAAACATCTGTTAGTTTCCTACAAAACAGAAGGATGTTGTTGTAAGGTATATTGTGCATATGGACCTGGTGTTCAGGAAAACTGAGCCAAATCCTACTATAACAACACTCTCTTATTTCACATTGTTCTTTCCCCCATTATAGCTGAAGGCAACTTTGTTTGGCATCTAATGTGTGTTTCACCTTATTATTTATGATCTTTTTGAAGTTGAAATAGCCTTATCCTCCTGAATTCTACTTTTTGCACTTGGAGGGAAATGAACACACTATTTAAAAATAATACAAATTTAAGTAATTTTATAAAGTATTAAAGGAACTTCAAGTGTTAGATGTGAAGCATCACTTATTTTTCCTTGGTTTTGGCAAGATTTTCAATGTGAAGATGAATCTGGGGAAAAAAGGGATTTTTCTTTGTGTTTGAACTTATCACAACCAAGGTGTATTTGTCATGAGAGCAAATTCTGAGGCTACTTGAATGCAAAAAAATGGAAATTGAATTTCCTTCAGTAACCTTTTGAGATTGTGGATTGAACATACAAATTTATCTTTATTATCTTCATCTTGATGTTAAATTGAATTTCATCTCCATCAATAGGAATAATCTCTGATAAAGCATATTTAAACATCTCACATATTATATCTAGTATAAGTATAGTATATGTATAAGTAAGACATATGCTCTGAGGCTTATAATTGATTTAATAAATACTGACACTTAGAAGATGCTTATTGTCAGCAAACTAAACTATAACATTTAATTCACAAATGTAACTATGATATTATAATTTTCTTAGTGAATATTTTTTCAGCTCAAACATTTTTGGAAAACAAATTACTGCTACTGCTTTCTTTTTGTAGATTTTAGTTATGGACTTGATTAATTCTAATGTTTTAAGGGGTGTTTAAAAAAGCATAGATGACAAAAAAGTTATTGTCTTTATTAAAACAAATGTTCATCGTTAAACAATTTAATAATTTTCAAAGTAGAAGAAAAAGAACAAGTTCTGTAAGATAGAGGAAGAAAGAAATGAGGAGAAGTGAGTAAGTGAAGGAGAGACAGAAAGAAATGGAGAATGGTAACAAGAATTTAAAAATTGATCAAGAGAAAGTTGATCCAGCAATTGATTTTTATAAAAATGGAACCATTCATTGAGTCATTCATTCAATGATTTTCATTCAGAGGCTATTCTACAAAAAATACTGTGTTAGGAATGGGAGCAAAACACAGTATAATAACATAAGAATGAGAAATTTAAAAAGAAAATTTTAAAATGTGAAAACAGATAGAGAAATGAATGATACAGACAAAGAAGGTTTGGAGATAAATGAAATTGTAACAATGATAGAAAAGAACCACTATATAGATAAACTAGAGAATATTGCCTTAGCTATGGTTTACAGTACCTTTTCAGATTGCTAAGAACCCCAGTAACAAATGAGACAAAACAGTTAAAGGAGGACATGCAGCTTGATTTTCACTTTTTACGTGACAGGTGAGAATGAAAGGGAAAAATACACTCTCAGATATTTTAGGATAAGTATGGTTTTATATGGAATAAGCTCTATTATGAAAGTAAAAGGATTTGTTTTTTTTGTGAAGTGAATTTATCCCAATATACAAATACATGCTCTTAATTATTTATTAATTCATTCATTCAAAATATGTATGTAAATAGGGAATAGTTTATTTGCTATAGGATGGAGATTCTCATGTTTTTATAATAACATAATTAATTTTAATGGGATTACACAAAGAATTACTGTATTTATATAAGCATAATATAATTATATAAGCATAAAAATAATAGGATTATTCACAGTAATCTGACTTATACTACTATTTGCTCAACTATTTCCCTATACAGTAGTAAAGTATTTAAATTGGAGGGAATAAAAAATGTAAATGTTTATGTTGTAATCCATTATTTGATCAAACTTAATCCATTATTTATTTGTTTGTTGTCTTTTTATAAACACTTTATTAGATAAATGTTCAAGATACCACTATTATAAAATGATAGTAGGCTAAATAAAATATAATTATAGGGAGATGATTAGCATTTAATAAAAAATGAATGTAGACCCCACTCAATCCTCACTCCTCTCCAATGTTCCACTCAATTCTAGATGATTATGATCTTCTTAAAACTAATAAAAGTAAAACATAATTTAATTCAATGTAATATATATGAATTTTAATTATTTATTTAGTGGTTTAATAAATATTTTTAATGACATATATCAATTTTTTTTATAAAAAAGAGAGGGAGAAGGAATTTTTAAGCATCAATTATTTGCTAGAATCATGTGAATAAGGTCATAGGAAATGGTCGTGGAAACAAAAGCAGAAATCACATAATCCCTGTGCTTTAGAACTTCTATTCTATTTGGGGAAAGAGCATAAATATATGTTAACTCATTTGTTTTTGTTTTTGTTGTTGTTGCTTTTGTTTGTTTTGTTTTACCAAAATTATACAAAGTAAATGAAAATAATTTTGGAAGAGAGGGACTATCGAATGGGGGAAATCAAGAATGTTATTATATATAAAGTAGAAGGAATTAGATTTTGAAGAAATACAGGGATTCTAAGAAGCTGGAGAGAGAAGAGATTTCCATTTGTGGTAAAAGCCTGTGGAAAAGCATAGAGGAAATAGAATATTGTATGTGTGAAGCAGAGAAATAAGACAAGTTTGACTGAATCATACTGTATTTCATATAATTAACCTATAAATAGAGATTAAAGTCAGAGGCTTAAAGGGTTAAACAAAGAAGATACTATTTGGTACAGGAGCAATAGGGAGTCACAGGATCTCCTAGAGAGGGGTAGTGCCATGAGATCTGTTTCTTCAGATATGTCATTTTAACAGTTCATGAACAATGGATTGAAAAAGAGAAAAGCTTGAGGAAGGAAAGCCAGTCAGAAGTTTATTACAACAAGAACAACAACACAAAACGATAACAAGGACAATAATAACAACAACAATAACAACAGGGTGTTTTCTTAGCTTTTCTCTTAATGAATGTACTTTCTTTATAATTTTAGAGTTTTGGCTCTAAGTTTATCAGTAGTACAATTTTTGCATGAAGCACTGAACTAAGGCATATTAATCCCTAGCTAATGATCTTAAATATATGTTTATCTTTGCAACTCAAACTACATAGTGACCTAGATCTATTGGAGAATTTATTCTATTTTATGGCAATTGTTTCCCATGCTTCCAGATTTTAACAATTAAAGACTGGACTACATCTAATTATCATCTATGTGGTGTCTGTTTCCTGACAAATTACTTTAGTATCCTAGATTTCCAAAGCCTTTTGCAGGTTTCTTAGCACTCAGTCTCTTTCTGCTTCCTCATTTAGTTTAGAGTAGATTAATGGATATTATCTGGGAACAAGGGGAGGAGGCACCACAAAGAGAAATATTAGTTCAAAAAGCAAAATGATAGCAGTATTTATCCAGGCATGTTCTTCCTTATTTATGCAGCAGAAAAACCTTTTTGGCTTTAAAATTACCTTGAATTAATAATTAGATAAATTATCAAAATATGTATCTGATATTAGATAATATTATTAAGATTCTTTAACTGCTACCATCAAAATTTGTTTAGTGATCTTCTAAAAGGGAAACCAGACTAAGGATTGCTAAAAGATAAATCAAATGAGTTTTATGTTAAACAATAAAGTTTTATGTTAAACAATAATTGTAATAATTACATAAGGAAGTTATGAAATGTTACAAATTCTAAGAGAATACAATGTACTAATAATTTCATAGGAATATTAAGCATAGATTATTTTTAATTTACAAAATTGTTCTTTCATAAAAATATTTTTTTCAAAAGGAAAAAACTCTTCCTTTAACGATTGTTGCTGAAAATACTCTGAAATTTGAATCTCTGATCTATTAACATATGTAGATAAGCAGCATAAGAACAGTGTTATCTACTTACCTAAGACTAACATTTTTTATGATTGAGTCTTTCAAAATAACAAGTTTTTATACAACCAAGGAAACAATATTAATTTGGAAATTACAGCAAGGAATGCAAAATACATAAAGCGTGTTTCACCTACAATCAATAATAATAGTTTTAAATATTTTTCAAGAATATAAGGGCAATGAATGTTCTCTTTTCATTTAATAGTAATGAAGTTCTAAGAACATTTACTGGTACTTAATCAGTAGCACACTAATTTATTCAATCTTTCTCTCATATATGCATCATATATATATACATACATATATTTGAAATGTATATATAAATATTATACAGATATTTAAATTTATAGTGAAATAAAATGGTTTAGCTATCCTAAAAATTTAAATTTTTGTTGCCTTTAGAAATTATGTAAAGTTTACCTCCAAAAGATTGATAGCTCTTTTTATAAAGCTTTTTGATATTTTTACATGGGAGTAGCTATTAAAATGCAAAATGTAGTTGTTTTTATTTATATATACTGAGTATGTATCCATCTCACTATGTCAACCTAAAATAGGCAACTTATATCATTTCACTTTCAGTGTAAGTTAAGATTGGAGTCCTAGATAAAATTTTGGAGGAATGTAGTACTTTTCTTAGAATGCTTTCTGACTTTGACAAATGAGAAAAAATTCTGACTCAATATATTTGCTTGATTTTTTAGATTTATGAAAATTACCTATCACAAAATATTTTGACCCAGACAGAAATTTCTAAAATTGAACATCATTAGACACAGAAAGCCATAAAGAGAACAGAGTAACTGAACTGCAAATGGAAGTGTCAAGCTCAAGATTTATATTTTGCATTATTGACTTGAACCATAATACATTTAGATCACATTGTACAAGGCTAACTTTGGAATAAAAGACAGCTATGTCAACAATGCCATGTTTGTATTGATGCTTTTTATATATAATATATGTATACATATATTGTATATATATTATATACACACACATACACACACACTTCTTTAGAAAGGTATATTGACATTATGCTGGTTTTTACAGATAAGAAGTACAAGTTTCTTCTACAACATTACTTCTTTTATAATACTTCACAGAATGTTGTATAGTATCCTTTATATATAGATAGAATTTCCAAATAATACCTGTTCCAGCTCTACCTTTCTGTCATTCATATTTGGTGATGGTAAATAATTTACATTTTACTTCCTCTTCCACTTGTTCTAAAATCCTATTTTATACCCAAAGATAGAATTATTATGATGAAATGATTTGATTGGATTTACAAAAAAGACAATGTAAATTCATGATTAAAAGTGATGCATGGTTTCAACTGTTAGCCCAACTTGGGAAGCAGGGGATTGATCATGTGAGAAAGAAAAAGAATAAGTGCTATGACATAGGGAGGTTACAAAACCTTAAATAAAATTGATCCCTTGGGTACAGAAAGTAGCCTAGTAATTCTATTAAACTGTTAAAAAAATGATTCCAAGATAAAGATCCGATGATGTTGTAAGACTCTTACCATTCCCAACCAAATGAATCCAGCATGTACAGCTCTACCTTATGGAAATAGATTGTGGTAGGAAAAGTATAATAAGACAGGTGAAAACTTCATTCTTAACAATAATATATATAATGACATCATTTTCTGAAGAAGTGTCTTTATCAGAGATGAGACCACCTGGACAGCAATCAATTCCATGGAAAGAATAAACAATGGATGAATTCCTCAGGTATAATTTCAAATATCTTATAGAAAATCAGCAAATTATCTAGATTTTTTATTATATTCCCAATTTTTAATGGCATTTTGATATCTTACCCTAGAGGGATCCATCTAAAACCCTGTGATTTCTTCTTCTTCTTCTTTTTCTTCTTCTTCTTCTTCTTCTTCTTCTTCTTCTTCTTCTTCTTCTTCTTCTTCTTCTTCTCTCTCTCTCTCTCTCTCTCTCTCTCTCTCTCTTTGTCTCTCTCCTCTCTCTCTTTCTCTCTCCCTCTCTCTATCTAGATGCAAACAAGAGAGCAAGAAGGTAGAAAGAAATAATCAATATGATTTCAGAAAAGTGGCCATCATGAGGAAATTTTGTTGTTTTTGCTAGAAGAAGCTAAGAAATGGTAAGAATATACTCATTATTTACTCATGAAAATGTTGATTTTGATGGAATGGACTGTGAGGATTGCCTGTAATAAACCTGATTGACAATCCATAATTGTAACAGTTCATTAATCGATATATAGAAGGCTAAGTGATGTCATAAAAATGGTAGAGGTAATTGATTTTTTTGAGACAAAGCTTTGATTTTTTTATTATTGCTTTGGTCTAAGACTAAGACTCTAAAGGATTTGACTAACATGATTTTGTGTAGACATACAGTTATGGCTTTCTGGCCATGTGCACAATATTATTTTGTGTACATATGATGGGAAAACTAAATGATTTTTATCAAATTAAAAGAAAAGTAAACTTTAAAATGATATTTTTTAAATTCCAAAGCAGAATTGTTTGACCATAAATAAATAAATAATAAGTTTTAAAAGCTTCTCTATCCTCTTTACAGATTTACCACATCTATATTCACAATAGTGAAATTTAATAATAAAATCAATAGTATTTTCTTAATTTCTTTAGTTTCTATATAGATCTATTTCTAGGACACATTTTAGATTGTTATATTTCTGCACTGTTTATTTGGTATAGAATGAACTTTTGGCAACAATATCCAAAAGACAATCTGAAACCTAAAATTAGTTTTTATTTAATAAGTGCTCCTTGTTTTGGAATAGGGTGTGATCGGGAGGCACATTTACATAGTCATTTATCTTTATTAAATTGAATATCTCATGTGACCAAAGTAGCATTTTGAACAAATTAAATGTATTTGCTGAGATATTTATTTTAATTGCTTTATTATTATTATTATTTCTTTAGAGTTCTGAAAGGCATTTATAGCATTTTTGCCTTCCTTTATTAGAATCTATGCTCTTTGAAGTAAAATAATATCCTTTTTCTGTTTGTAATTTTGTTTCCAGTGGTTAAAACAATATGTGACAATTAGTAGGCAATTAATAAATGCTTGTTCACACAATTTAATTAAGGCTATTAAAAATTAGATGAACTCAGAAAATCTCTAGCCCAGACAAAATGAATTTTATTTTCAAGGATACAAAATTGACATAGGGATTTGGGCAAGTTCTGAGATTACTCATACAGACATATACTCTTGATACCAAGAAGGGATTATAAACTACACAGAAGCTTAGAGGACCAAAGAACATTTTGTGTTAAATGAAACATCTGGGAGTTCCCTAGAATGAGCACATTTTATAGAATAGCTCTCTCTAAAGAGTGTGGGCCTATTCTAGAATGGAGCCTCAGAGATAACACTGAGCCCTTCTACATAGATATTTCCTGGCTCTGACAGAAATCAGTATGAATTTAGTCTCTGATTTAAAGGAAAAAAGTAGAAATCCATAGAGGGCATAGATATTCTGAAAGATATAGACATATGGTATACTAGTAATGCTATACCAGATGATAAATTTCAAGTGTGAAACCTAACAAATCTAACAAAAATTGGATGCTTCATAGTAATATTTTTAACTTATTTCAGTGATTGAATTTGGGTAAACATCATTGGCAAATTTAAATTAAGAAAAGAGAGCCATGAACTATTTGTAGTAGCCTTTTAGCCTTTTTTAGATGCAGAATCAAAAGGGTCAAATTATATAAGAAATGAGGTAATGATCTCAGAGTTTGTAGTTTCGTAGCAAAAAAATAATTTTTTTTAGCTCTGTGTCACAAATGATCATAAGCAGACCCCCAAATCACCCATATAGTTATAGTAACTGCAACCAGGAAAGGCAACTCTAAGTATTCCATATGTATTGGCAATTACTAACCTATTCACCCTTGTATTCACATGTTACCTAAAAAATAGAACATGAAGATGAAGATATTTAAGGAGATGGGTATAGAGACAGGAGTAAGAAATAATCAAGTAAGAATCTTTGACTATGAGTCTCAGAATGAAAGATAAATGTCTGTTTGAATAGAAGTGATTCAGTAAAGAGAAGTTATAAAGATACATATGCATGCACATGTGGATATTTGATTCCTTTCAATAAACACTTATTGAATGATAGTCAATCAAGTGGAATTTATTAAGCAAGAATTCTATTAAGTGTAAAGGGTACAAAGAAGGAAAAAAAAATAAAATCTAACTCCTCTTAAGGAACTTGTAGTCTAATGGAAGACAAGTTTCAAATAGCTATAAACTAAAAAAAAAGTTTGAGATGGATAATTCAGGACAGACTCAGAGGAAGCTCACTAAGATTAAAAAGAACTAGGGGACTTCCGGCCAAGATGGCGGCGAGGAGGCACACAGCTGTGTAAACTCCACATTTTCTCTCAGAATCCATCTCCTTACAAGCCTCTGAATTAATGTCTGACTGAAAAAAACCCCACAAATGGTTAACCAAGAGAAGACATCCTTGAGATTCGCCAGGAAAGGTCTGTCTTTGCTCGAGGGTGGGACGTTTTAGATCAAGCACAGGCTGAGGGCAGCAGCAGCGAGAGCTTGGCAGGCAGCTGACAGCTGAGCAGACCGGAGGGGGTTGGGGTGTGATCTCAGCCGCCTCTGTGGGGAGAGCTTCGCTACAGGATTAGATACTTTGCCGTGGCAGCAAGTCAGTAACCCAGCAGAGACGCTAAAAACACGGGGTGGGGGTGGGGGGGTGGGTGAAGAATACAATCCCAAACAGCTGGAGTTCCTTGGGACCTGGCTACCCCTCACCCACAGCGTTTCAGCACACTTTCAGAGTCTCAGAGCGCAGGTGCAACACAGTCCTGCTAGTGCCTCGCTGCTGCCCCCCACAGTCTGTAGAGAAAGCTCGGTAACACCACCCAGCCCCTCCCACCCAAAAAAAGCAGATTCCATTTGGGGTTTTTTCCTTTTTTTTTTTTCTTTTTTTTCTTTGCTAGTTTGTCTCTGATTCTCCTCTGACAAAATGAGCAAAAAATTGAAAAGGACCTTAATGATTGACAGCTTTTATACGGACAGAGAGCAGACTCTAAACCATGAGGAGACTAAAAACAGATTATGCCCAGGTGAATCCCCACAGGAGATCATCTGTTCCTCAGGACAGATGAATCTCATAGAAGAAATTAAAAAGGCTCTCACAAGAGAGCTAGAAGAAAAATGGGAAAAGGAGAGGGAGACTTGGCAAGAGAGACTGGAGAAGTCATTCCACTCATTTAAAGACAGAGTGGATAAAGAAAACAAATCCTTGAAAAATAGGATTAGTGAACTGGAAACAGAAAATAGCTCTCTAAAGAATAAAATTGGCAAAATGGAAAAACATTCTATAGAACAAATTGGATAATTAGAAAAAGATATAAAAAAAAGTGAGTGAAGAAAACACTTCATTGAAAATCAGAATAGAAAAAATGGAATTGAATGACTCAAGGAGACAAGAAGAATCAGTCAAGCAAAACCAAAAAAATCAAACAATGGAGAAAAATGTGAAATATCTTCTTGGGAAAACAACAGACCTGGAAAATAGGTCTAGGAGAGACAATCTGAGAATTATTGGACTCCCAGAAAAATGTGATGAAAAAAAGAGCTTAGACACTATTTTCTAAGAAATTATCAAAGAGAACTGCCTAGAAGTCATAGAAACAGAGGGTAAAATAGACATTGAAAGGATTCATTGATCACCCACTGAAAGGGATTCTAAAATCAAAACAACCAAGAAATATAGTGGCCAAATGCCAGAACCCTCAAATAAAGGAAAAAATACTCCAAGTGGCTAGAAAAACCCAATTCAAATATAGAGGGGCCACAAGGATCACCCAAGATCTAGCAGCATCCACATTAAAAGATCGAAAGGCCTGGAATATGATATTCCAAAAGGCTAAGGAACTCGGTATGCAACCAAAAATAAGTTACCCAGCCAGAATGAACATCTTTTCCAAGGAAGAAGATGGTCATTCAATGAAATAAGTGAATTTCACCTATTTTTGGTGAAAAAACCAGAACTTAACAAGAAGTTTGATCTGCAAATATAGAACTCAAGAAAACCTAAAAGGTAAAAAGAAATCTTGGGAACTATATTTGCTTTAAAGATGTATAAAATACAAGTATACCTTTGTTCTAGAAATTGGAAGTGAAAGGACATTTACAGAAAAAGGGTAAAGTGGGGGTATATATCTCACAAAGAGGAAAAGAAACCCATTATATCTGAGAGAAAGAAATGAGGGGGATGACATAATGGGATTTTATCCAAAGAATTTACCTTTAAGAGAAAAAAATTTTAGACATATTCAATGTATTGGGAAACTTCCTATCTCATTGAAAAGTGAGAAGGAAAAGTGAAAGGGAAGGAATAAGTAAGAAGGGAAAGGAAACTATGAGGGAAAGGAGAAGATAGGGGGAGAATTCTGGTGGGGAGAAAGGATACAAAAGGGAGGGCTGTGAGAAGCAAGGGGTCACAAGTTTAATACTGGAAAGGGAAAGGGGAAAGAAGGGGAAAAAAGCATAAACAGGGGTTAAAAGATGGCAAGTAATAATTATTGGTAATTTTAACCTAAATGTGAATGGGGTAAAACCCAAAAGAGGAAGCGATTAGCAGAATGGATTAAAAGCCAGAATCCTCAAATGTTGTTTACAGGAACACACCAAGCATGGAGAACATGCAGAAAAAGGAAAAAGGATGGAGCAAAATCTACCATGCTTGGGGATGAAGGAAAAAGAGGGCCATCCTGATCTACATCAAGCAAAAACAAAATTTATCTAAAAAAGAGATAAGGAAGGGCACTATATCTTGAAAGGGTAGCATAAAAATGAAGCAAACAAATTAAACATATTTGCAATGGGGAAGCATCTAAATTTTAAAAGAGAAATTAAGAGAGCCAAGAAGAAAGAAGCAAAACCATAATAGTGGGAGATCCAACCTTTAACCTCAGAATTAGACAAACCAAACCACAAAAATAAATAAGAAAGAAGTCAAAGAGATAAAAGAAACTAGAAAAATTAGAATTAAGACCCTGAAAAAACGAAATGGAACAGAAAGGAGGCACTTTCCAGCAGTTATGGAACCTATACAAAAATAGACCATTTATTAGGACATAAAACGCAAACTCAAATGCAAAACAGAAATAGTAAATGCATCCTTTTCAGATCATTATGCAAAAAAATTACACCCAACAAAAAGCCAGGGAAAGTAGACCAAAAAAAATTGAAAGTAAATAACTCATCCTAAAGAATGATTGGGGTTTCTCATTCAAACCCACAGCCCCAAAGGGCTCTGGGCGGGCAGTGCATTTCACCCCTTAGATCTAGCCTAGGGAAATTTAACCCCACAGCCCCCACTGGGCACTTGAAGTTGGGAGCTGAATACCTCCTGTTAAGGAAAACTCCACCAGAGCACCCCCCTGGAGTCTAAACCGGTTTACGTCTCCCTGTCTAGAGAAAGCGGAACCCCCCGCCCAGGGAGGCAACCCATTTTAAAAACATGAATAAAAAAAGAAAAAGAACGATCAACAGCTTCTATGCAGAAAAGAGCAGGTCACAAACCTAAAAGACAGCAAAACAAAATCCCAATGTTCTCTTTACGATGCCTTTAAGAAGAAACCATTAAAAGTCCAAAAGAGAGTAAGAAGACAAATGGGGAAAGGAAAGAGAAGCCTTCAAAAAGAAACAAAACTTCCTGAAATACAAATTAGAAAAGTAAAAAAACTTAGGAAAGTAAGAATTGGGAATTGAAAATAAAGAATTCACTAGAAAGAGGATTTGTGAATTGGAAAGACAAAGAACCACAAGAAAGTAGGATTTTGAATTGAAAAGACAAAGAACTCACAAGAAAGTAGGATCTGTGAATAGAAAAAAGAAAATAAAAAATTAGTGAAATGGAAAAAAAATTCCACAGACCAAAACAATACATTTAAAAACTTAATTGGTCATACAGAAAGAACTAAAAAAAGCTAATGAAGAAAATAATTTTTTAAAAATTAGAACTGAAGAAATAGAAACTAATGATTCATTGAGACAGCAAGAATCAGTGAAGCAAAAACAAAAAAATGACAAACTGGAAAAAAACCATGAATTATCTACTTGCAAAAATGACAGACTTAGAAAATAGATCTAGGAGAGATAATCTGAGGATTATTGGACTTTCCGAAAACTATGATGAACAAAACAGCCTAGGTACTATTTTACAAGAAATCATCAAAGAGATTTGCCCAGATGTAATAGAGTCAGAAGGTAAAATAGACATTGAAAGAATTCATCGAACACCTTCTGAAAGAAACCCTAAAATAAAAACCCCAAGGAATATTGTGGCCAAATTTCAGAACTATCAGATTAAGGAAAAAATTTTACAAGCAGCCAAAAAAAAAAACAATTTAAATACCGAGGTGCCACAATAAGGATCACCCAAGATCTGGTTGCCCCTACATTAAAGGACCGAAGGCCTGGAATCTGATATTCCGAAAGGCAAAAGAACTTGGGATGCAGCCAAGAATAAACTACCCAGCTAAGCTGAGCATTTTCTTCCAGGGAAGAAGATGGACATTTAATGAAACAAATGAATTCCATTTGTTTCTAAGGAAAAACCAGAACTAAACAAAAAAATTGATCTCCAACCATAGAACTCAAGAGATGCAGAAAAGGTAAAAATAACTCTTGAGAATTGTATTTCTGTTGTGGATATACAAAAAGAATACATATATAATTTGATTTTACAGATATAACATAAAAAAGAGAAGTAGATATGGAGAAGGGATGATGACAAAATAAGTGGGAAGGAGGGATAAAAAGAGGGAAACCACATCCCACGAAGAGACAAAGGAAACTTATCACATCTGAAGGAATTTAGAGAGGGGGAGGAACATTGTGTGAATCTTACTCTCATCAGAGTTGGCTCAAAGAAAAAATAATTGACATTTGTTTTAGAGAAAATTCTCTCTTACCTCATTAAAAAAAAGGGAGGGGAAAAGGGAAAAGAAAAAGAATAATAAGGGAAGGAAGGGGAAAAGATTCAAAGGGGGGGAAGGAGGGATTCTAAAGAGGGTAAGCATCGTGATACAAGTGGGGTACATAAGTTCAAAAAGGTGAAAGAGGGTTGGGGGAGGTAAGAAAAACTAAAGCATAATCTGGGGTTATTAGGATGGCAGGAAATACAGATTTAGTAATTCTAACCGTAAATGTGAATGGGATGAACTCCCCCATAAAGAGGAGGCAGATAGCAGACTGGATCAAAAGTCAGAACCCTACAATATGTTGTTTACAAGAAACACATTTAAAGCAGGGAGATACATATAGAGTAAAGGTAAAAGGCTGAGCAAAATCTATTATGCTTCAGGTGAAGTCAAAAAAGCAGGGGTAGCCATCCTTATCTCAGATCAAGCAAAAGCAAAAATTAATCTAATTAAAAGACATAAGGAAGGAAACTACATCCTGCTAAAGGGTAGCATAAACAACGAAGCAATATCAACATTAAACATATATGCACTGAGTGGTATGGCATCCAACTTCCTAAAGGAGAAGTTAAGAGAGTTGCAAGAAGAAATAGACAACAAAACTGTAATAGTGGGAGATCTCAACCTTATACTCTCAGAATTAGACAAATCAAACCACAAAACAAATAAGAAAGAAATTAAAGAAGTAAATAGAATATTAGAAAAATTAGGTATGTTGGATCTTTGGAGAAAATTGAATGGAGATAGAAAGGAATATACTTTCTTCTCAGCAGTTCATGGAACCTATTCAAAAACTGACCATATATTAGGAAAAAAAACTATTGAACTAATTAATAAAACTAAGAGTTGGTTCTATGAAAAAGCCAATAAAATAGATAAGCCTTTGGTAAATCTGATTAGAAAAAGGAGGGAGGAAAATGAAATTAGTAGTCTTAAAAATGAAAAGGGAGAACTTTCCACCAATGAAAAGGAAATTAGAGAAATAATAAGGAGTTATTTTGCTCAACTTTATGCCAATAAATTTGATAACCTAAGTGAAATGGATGACTACCTCCAAAAATACAGACTTCCCAGACTAACAGAGGAGGAAGTAAATTGCTTGAATAGTCCCCTTTCAGAAAAAGAAATAGAACAGACAATTAAACAACTCCGTAAGAAAAAATCCCTAAAACCAGATGGATTTACATGTGAATTCTACCAAACATTTAAAGAACAATTGGCTCCAATGCTATATAAATTATTTGATAAAATAGGGAATGAAGGAGTCCTACCAAATTCCTTCTATGTCACAGACATGGTACTGATTCCTAAACCAGGTAGGTTGAAAACAGAGAAAGTAAACTATAGACCAATCTCCCTAATGAATATTGATGCTAAAATCTTAAATAAGATATTAGCAAAAAGACTACAGAAAATCATCTCCAGGATAATACACAACAAGAGGATTTTAACCAGGAATGCAGGGTGGTTCAATATTAGGAAAAACTATCAATATAATTGGCCATGTTAATAACCAAATTAAAAAACCAATGATCATCTCAATAGATGAAGAAAAGATTTGATAAAACCAGCATCCATTGTATTAAAAAACACTTAATAGGAATAAATGGACTTTTCCTTAAAACAATCAGATGACTATTTAAACCATCAGTAAATCATATGTAATGGAGACAAACTGCAACCATTCCAATAAGTTCTGGAGGAAAAAAGGTTTAATATCACCGTTACTATTTAATATTGTATTAGAAACGCTAGCTTTGGCAATAAGAGCTGAGAAAGAGATTAAAGGAATAAGAATGAGGCAATGAGGAAAGCAAATTATCACTCTTTGCTGACGACATGATGATATACTTAGAGAACCCCAGAGATTCTACTAAAAAGTTATTAGAAATAATCCACAAATTTTAGACATTTTTAAAATAAACCCACATAAGTCATCAGCATTCTTATATATCACTAAGACAATCCAACAGTCAGAGTTACAAAGAGAAATTACCTTTAAAGTAACTACTGATAATATAAAATATTTAGAAATGTATATGCCAAAGGAAAATCAGAAACTTTATGAGCAAAATTACAGGCCACTTTTCACACAAATTAAGTCTAATCTAACCAACTGGGAAAATATTAAATGCTCTCGGATAAGGGCGAGCAAATATAATAAAGATGACAATACTACCTAAACTATTCCATTTATTTAGCTCTATACCAATCAGACTCCCAAAAAACTATTTTAATGATCTAGAAAAATAACAACAAAATTCATATGGAAAACAAAAGATCAAGAATTTCAAGAAAATGAAAAAATCAAATGAAGGTGGTTAATTGTACCAATCTAAAACAATATTATAGAGCAGCAGTTCAAAACCATTTGGTATTGGTAGAGTAGATTATTGATCAGTGGAGGGTTAGGTCAAAGGATAAAACAAACAAATAAGCAACCTAGTCTTTGAAAACCCAAAGACCCCGCTTTTGGGATAAGAACCTTACGTTTGATAAAATTGTGGGAAAATTGGAAACTAATATCAGAAACTAGGATTGATCCCAACTTTAAACCGTTCACCAAGATAAGTTTTTGGAGGAACAGGATAGTTTACCTCCAGACCTTGGAAGGGGAATCTTTTGACCAAGAAGAACTAGAGATGATTACTGATCATAAAAAGAAAATTTTGGTTATACCAAACTGAAAAGTTTTTGTACAAACAAACAAGCAGAAAGATTAGAAGGAAGCAATAAACTGGGAAAAATTTTTACAGTCAAAGGTTCTGATAAAGGCCTCATTTCCAAAAAATATAGAGAATTAATTTAATTTATAAAAACAACCATTCTCCAATTGAAAATGGTCAAAGGATATGAACAGAAATTTTCAATGAAGAAATTGAAACTTTTCTAGTCATATGAAAAGATGCTCCAAGTAATTATTAATCGAGTGCAAATTAAACAACTCTAAGGTTCCACTACACACCTAGATTCTAAGATGACAGGAAAAATAATGATGATAGTTGAGGGGATGGGGAAAATACATTGATGTATTGTTGGTGGAGTTTGGAACAATCCAACCATTTTGGAGAGCAGTTTGGAACTATGCTCAAAAAAAGTTATCAAACTGTGCATCCCTTTGATCCAGAGTGTTAATTTGGGCTTTATCTCAAAGAGATACCAAAGAAGGGGGACCATGGAGAATGTTTGTGACAGCCCTTTGTAGTGGGAAACTGAAACTGAATGGATGCCCATCAATTGGAGAATGACTGAATAAATTTGGTATATGAATATTATGGAATATTACTGTTTGTAAGAAATGACCAACAGGATGATTTCAGAAAGGCCTGAGAGACTTTAAGAACTGATGCTGAGGAAAATGAGCAAGACCAGGGAGATCAATTTATATAACAACAATAATATATAATGACCAGTTCTGATGGACCTCCCAATCCCAGCAAAAAAGATCCCAAATCATTTCCAATGGAGCAGTAATGAACTGAACTAGCTATGCCCAGAGAAAGAACCTGGAGATGACAAAACCATTACATTGAATTCCTAACCCCTATTTATGCCCACATGCATTTTTATTTCTTCAAAGCTAATTGTTCAATATTTCAGAGTCTGATTTTTTGTACAGCAAAAATAACGTTTTGGTCATGATACTTATTGTGTATCTAATTTAATTTTAATGTACTTAACATCTACTGGTCATCCTGCCATCTGGGGAGGGAGTGGGGGGTAAGAGGTGAAAAATTGGAACAAGAGGTTTGGCAATTGTTAATGCTGTAAAGTTACCCATGCATATAACCTGTAAATAAAAGGCTATTAAATAAATAAAAAAATAAAAAAAAAAGAATCATTGGGTGAAACAGCAATTCATAGACATAATAAATAACTTCACCCAAGAAAATGACTAAAATTAGACATCATACCAAAATGTGTGTGATGCAGCCAAAGTGGTAATAAGGGGAAATTTCATATCTCTAGAGGCTTACTTGCATAAATAGAGAAAGAGAAGGTCAACGAATTGGGCTTGCAACTAAAAACAGAAAAAAGGAACAAATTAAAACCCCCAGTCAAAACTAAACTTGAAATTTAAAAAATAAAAGGAGATCAATAAAATTGGGAAGTAAAAAAACAAATTAAAAAAACTAAGAGTTGGTTCTATGAAAAACCAACAAAATAAAAAAACCCTTAGTAAACTGATTAAAAAGGAAAGACAAAAATCAAATTGTTAGTCTTAAAAATGAAAAGGAGAATTCCAATGAAGAAAATTAGAGCAATAATTAGGAATTTCTTTGCCCAACTTTACGGCAATAATTGACAACAAATGAAATGGAAGAATACCTTAAAAAAATAAGTTCCCAATTAACAGAGGAAAAGTAAATATCCAAAAGTCCCATCTTAGAAAAAGAAATAGAACAATATTAACCAACTCCAAAAAATTCAGGAAGATGGATTTACAGAATTCTACCAAGCATTTAAAAAAATTAACCCCAATCATATAAACTATTTGAAAAAATAGGGTTGAAGGAATCCTCCAAATCCTTTATGACACAGACAGGTACTGATACCTAATCCAGGGTAGGTGAAAACAGAAAAAAAATTATAGACCAATCTTTTAATGAATATCGTCTAAAATCTTAAATAAAATATTACAAAAAGATTACAAAAAATCATTCCCAGGATACTACATTATGACCAAGTAGGTTTATACCAGGAATGCAGGGCTGGTTCAATATTAGAAAACTATTAGCATAATTATATACAAAAGCAAATTAACAAAAACCATAATCTCTCAAAGATCGAAAAACATTTGATAAAATCCAACATCCATTCCTAATAAAAAACCGAGAGTATAAATAAATGGACTTTTTCTTAAAAATAGGGCATATTTTAAAACCATCAGTAAGCATCATATCAATGGAAAAACTGGAATTTTCCAGTAAGATTGATAAACAAGTTTGCCCCTGTCAATTATTATTCAATATTGTATTAGAAACACTATTGGCAATAAAGTCGAGAAAAGATTAAAGGAATCAGAATAGGCAGTGGGAAACCAAACTATCCTCTTTGCAGATATATATGGTATTTAGAGAACCCCAGAGATTCACGAAAAAAGCTATTGAAATAATATAACTTTGCAAAGTTCGGTTATAAAAATAAATCCCCATAAATCCTCAGCATTTTTTAAATCACCAACAAAAGCCAACAGCAAAGTATAAAAGGAAATTCCATTCAAATAACTGTTGACAGCATAAAATATTTGGGAATCTATCTACCAAAGGAAAGTCAGGAATTATATTAGCAAAATTACAAAAAACTTTCCACACAAATAAAGTCAGACTTAAGCAACTGGAAAAATATTAAGTGCTCCTGGATAGGTCGTGTGAATATAATAAAGATGACAATACTCCCTAAACTAATCTATTTATTTAGTTCTATACCAATCAGACTTCCAAGAAAATATTTTAATGATCTAGAAAAAATAACAACAAAATTTATATGGAATAATAAAAGGTCAAGAATCTCAAAAGAATTAATGAAAAAAAAAATCAAATGAAGGTGGCCTAGCTGTACCTGATCTAAAACTATATTGTAAAGCAGCAGTGACCAAAACCATTTGATATTGGCTAAGAAATAGATTAGTTGATCTGTGGAACAGGTTGGGTTCACAAGACAGAATAGTCAACTATAGCAATCTAGTGTTTGACAGACCCAAAGATCCTAACTTTTGGGATAAGAATTCATTATTTGACAAAAACTGCTGGGATAACTCTAAATCAGTATGGCAGAAATTAGGCATGGACCCACACTTAACACCATATACCAAGATAAGATCAAAATGGGTCCATAATTTAGATATAAAGAACGAGATTATAAACAAATTGGAGGAAAATAGGATAGTTTATCTTTCAGACTTGTGGAGGAGGAAGAAATTTGTGACTAAAGACCAACTAGAGACCATTATTGGTCACAAAATAGAAAATTTTGATTACATCAAATTAAAAAGTTTCTGTACAAACAAAACTAATGTAAACAAGTTTAGAAGGGAAGCAACAAACTGGGAAAACATCTTCACAGTTAAAGGTTCTGATAAAGACCTCATTTCCAAAATATATAGAGAACTGACTCTAATTTATAAGAAACCAAGCCATTCTCCAATTGATAAATGGTCAAAGGATATGAACAGACAATTTTCAGATGATGAAATTGAAATTATTACCACTCGTATGAAAGAGTGTTCCAAATCATTATTAATCAGAAAAATGCAAATTAAGACAACTCTGAGATACCACTACACACCTGTCAAATTGGCTAAGATGACAGGAAAAAATAATGACGATTGTTGGAGGGGATGCGGGAAAACTGGGACACTGATACATTGCTGGTGGAGTTGTGAATGAATCTAACCATTCTGGAGAGCAATTTGGAATTATGCCCAAAAAGTTATCAAATTGTGCATACCCTTTGATCCAGCAGTGTTTCTACTGGGCTTATACCCCAAGGAGATACTAAAGAAGGGAAAGGGACCAGTATGTGCCAAAATGTTTGTGGCAGCCCTGTTTGTAGTGGCTAGAAGCTGGGAACTGAGTGGATGCCCATCAATTGGAGAATGGTTGGGTAAATTGTGGTATATGAATGTTATGGAATATTATTTTTTTGTAAGAAATGACCAGCAGGATGAATACAGAGATGGTTGGAGAGAATTACATGAACTGATGCTAAGTGAAATGAGCAGAACCAAGAGATCATTATATATGTCAACAACGATACTGTATGAAGATGTAATTGGATGGAAGTGGATTTCTTTGACAAAGAGACCTAATTCAGTTTCAATTAATCAATGATGGACAGAAGCAGCTACACCCAAAGAAAAAATACTGGGAAATGAATGTAAACTGTTTGCATTTTTGTTTTTCTTCCCGGGTTATTTTTACCTTCTGAATCCAATTCTCCCTGTGCAACAAGAAAACTGTTTGGATCTGCACACATACATTGTATCTAGAATATACTAGGACATATTCAACATATGTAGGACTGGTTGCCATGTAGAGAGTGGGTGGAGGGTGAGAGGGAAAAATTGGAACAGAAGTGAGTGCAAGGGATAATGTTGTAAAAAAAAAATTACCCTGGCATGGATTCTGTCAATAAAAAGTTACTATAATAATAATAAAAAAAAGAACTAGGAATGACTTTCCATAAAGTCGAAATTTAAATAAGCCTTTAAGGAAGGCAAGAAACCAATTTCTTTTTCTAAAATTTTTTGAGGCAATTGGGTTTAAGCACCTTGCTCTGGGTCACACAGCTAGTAAATATTACATTCTTAGCTAGATTTGAATTCATAACCTTCTGACCAAGGGCTGGTTCTCTATCCAATTTTCCGTTTAGCTGTTTCCATAAAAATCTATTGAGTATACTACATCATACTTCTCACCATCCAGGATTTTAACTGGCAAAATTTATAGTTCTTATACACCCTTAATCCATATATCCAATCAGTTGCTAATAATCAATCTTATCCAACCTGTCTCACTCCTTATGTCACTTCTTACTTATATTAGTTCAGGTCAACATCAATTCACCCATAACTTATTGCAATTACCTAAGAATTGATCTATCTGACTCAAATCACTGCCCAATTCAATCTATATTTCAATTTCCAAATCAATTTTCCTTAAGTGCAGGACTTGGTTTCGTCATCCCCTTACTCAGTAAATTCAAATTTGTCACCATTGGTTCTAGAATAAAATATAAATTTTACTGTTTGTCTATAAAACCACTTCAATACCTAGCTTCAAAATATGTTTCAAACTTCCCTTTCCTGTCTTCTTTAATGCACATCAAATTGGCCTCTTTTTTCTTTCTCACACGTCATTCTTTCTTCTTATCTCCATGCCTTTGTACTGATTATCTGTATAACTACAATTTTCTGGCCTTATCATTGTCTTAAACTTTGTCACTTTCCCTTCAAGCATACAATCTACATTCCCTTTCTTCATTATCATTTATTTAAAAATATTATATATTTATTAATGAGTAAATTTTATCATGTGATACTGGTGAATGTAAGCCTTTGAGAGATAGACTAATTTGTATCTTTGTGTTGCTATCTCAGGTGCCAAGTTTTATAGCATGCAATAAGTATTTAATACTGATTGATTGATTTTAATATTGGGTTATTTGTGAGTGTCATGCTTTCCTATTCTACTTCGGAAATTTTAAGTAGCTATCCCTCCATGCATCCTAATTCCCTTAACTTCCTTCTGATTTCAGCTAAAATTCCACTTCTAGAGTTTGCCTTTCCTAATCATCTCTATGTTTCTTTCCCTTTTATCATGGATATTGTTTGATCAATGTTACTTGCATATTTGCTTTCCCTAAAACTATGACTTTCCCCAACACACATAGGCACACACACACAGATGGTGAACTCCTCACAAAAAACAAAAACAAACAAAAAAAACACTTTCTTCTACCTTTCTTCATATATTCAGAATTCAACATAATGTCTGGTATACAATAGGTGCTTAATAAGTATCTATTGACTGACAGTTCAGTAAAACAAAACTTTGCTTATACCTTCTCTATACTCAAAAATGTCATTCCCTATTGCACATCAACAGTCAATATCACAATATTTTAAATGCTCAAAACAAATCTACTTCATCCTTGAAATTATTTATATCTCTTACTACCTGATATAATTTGTTGATGTTCCTAATTTTCCAAATTCCTTTGGACCTATTATCTGTTCCACTGAGTACTTTGTGTGATGATTTTATTTTTCAGATGTATTTCTCCCAAATGACCACTTTTGACACAAAAAGCCTTTGACTTCTATTCTGCTGAATCACCAGCATCCTAAACACATGCTCAGTGTTCAATTCATATTCACTTATTGAATTATATATTCACATATTCAATTTATATTCACTTTTACATAAGATACATTAAAATATTCACATGTAGAATAAAAAAGATATTGAGTGATTTAATAAATTCAGATGAAACAATCAGTAAAATCATGTTTATTTATTTGACACAATCAGAAAACAAAAGATAACTGAAGTTTTCCTTCCTAATGCTTGTTTTTTTTTTTTTTAACATGTAGATACAAACAGCCAAAACCTTCTCTATATCAATATTTATTTCTACCTTGGACTAGAAGGAAGAACTGATCTGAATTCAACTGAGGAAACACATATTGAAGGTTTTGGTATACTCCATGCTTTTGGGTAAACTTTTGCCAATACAATTTTTATTTATATGTATACAATCATATATGCATATACACATACAAACAATGCATACATGTATACACATATATGTATGTGTATAGGTGTGTATACACATTTACATATGTTCTCACACATGCACACATATATGTAATATAGTTACATTCATTTTGGTATATGAGATATGTTACATATATATGCACACATGCATATGTGCATACATGTGATTGTTGTATTGGGTATGCAATATATGTATAAACACATATATACACAAACATGTTCATATATTTGTATATGCACATATATGCTAGACATATGCATGCATACACATATACACATGTATATACACTATTGTTTACATATATACACAAATAAACACACACACGTGTGTGTGTGTGTGTGTGTGTTTGTGTGTGTGTATGTGTATCTCCAATCCTTTTCTGATATACTGGTGCTGTTTTAGAAAATTTAGGCCTTGTTGAATCAGTTGTTTAAAAAAATGGTGTTACCAGAAACTTTTTATGCATATAGATCTTTTTCTCAGGGAGGATATTAATGACAGTTTTTATTTATACAAATAAGAGTTATCATGGACTATTTTTTGGCTTACCTTTTTATTTTAAAATGAGGTATAATTAATGCTTTTCACGTAAATTGACATAATTATCACAAAATGATAGTCATTTGCCACTTCCTGTTTAGATGAACAAATCATTGGGGGGAAAAAGAAAATGATGATGGGGAAGCTTTTGATAGACAAACAGTATTCTGGCATTGAAAAGAATGTTCTTCCAAAGTAGTCTTCTCCTTTCTGTCACAAGTACACAGGGATGTTTAACATCTTCACTTGGACCTTATATATGTTTTTTCATTTAGATTTCACCTTACTTTAAATGAATGTTTCATTTATGTTTCTGTAGTCATTGTTTCTTTTGTTTTTTTGGTTCACTCATCAGTTCATAAAATCTCCACAAAATTTTCTGCAAATCCTCATTTTATTCAGTTCTTTTTCTTCATACTAAAATTTGATATTCCATTACATTAACGTGCCACAGAACATTTTAACCACACCTTAATAAAATCTGATTTAATTTCTTCTATAACATAATTTGTGCTATGTTCTGTCTTGGGGTTGGTGCTCATTCCAGGTCATAAGAATTCATATTCACTTTTTTGGTAATAATTTCAAATCTAATTAAGAATTTTTTGATTATTATTGTTTTTAGGAATTCCAACTTAAAATGTTTCACAAGTCTACTCAGAATACTTCAAAGCTGCTTTCTTCCTACAATTCTGAAATTAATGATGCCTATATTTTGTCATCTTCACCAATTTGTATGTTGTGAGAACTCAAAGCCATTTTATTTGCATTCCCATATAATAAATAATATGGAATATATTTTAATGGAAATTTGATCTTGTAATTCTTTTGAAAATAGCCGTCATATTATTTAACCATTTGTCTATTAGGAAATAATTAAAGGAACTAGAGTAGGTAATGAGGAAGCCAAATTATTACTCTTTGCAGATTTGATGGTATACTTAGACAGCCTCAGAGATTCTGCTAAAAAGCTATTAGAAATAATAAATTAGTATGGCAGAAACTAGGCATTGACCCCTACTTAACACCGTACACCAAGATAAGGTCCAAATGGTTTATGACCCAGTCATAAAGAATGAAATTATAAATAAATTAGAGGAACGCAGGATAGTTTATCTCTCAGACCTGTGGAAGAGGAAGGAATTTATGATCAAAGAAGAATTAGAGGTCATTATTGATCACAAAATAGAAAATTTTGATTTTATCAAATTCAAAAGTTTTTGTACAAACAAAACCAATGCAGACAAGATTAGAAGGGAAGCAATAAACTGGGAAAACATTTTTTACAGTCAAAGGTTCTGATAAAGGCCTCATTTCCAAAATATATAAAGAATTGACTCTAATTTTTATAAGAAATAAAGCCATTCTCCAATTGATAAATGGTCAAAGGATATGAACAGACAATTTTCAGACAAAGAAATTGAAACTATTTCTAGCCACATGAAAAGATGCTCCAAGGCATTATTAATCAGAGAAATGCAAATTAAGACAACTCTGAGATACCACTATACACCTGTCAGACTGGCCAGAATGACAGGGAAAGAAAACGGAATGTTAGAGGGGATGTGGGAAAACAGGGACACTAATACATCCTTAGTAGAATTGTGAATACATCCAACCATTCTGGAGAACAATTTGGAACTATGCTCAAAAAGTTATCAAACTGTGCATACCCTTTGATCCAGCAGTATTACTACTGGGCTTATATCTCAAAGAGATCTTAAAGAAGAGAAAGGGACCTGTATGTGCCAAAATATTTGTGGCAGCCCTCTTTTTAGTGGCCAGAAACTGGAAACTGAGTGGATGCCCATCAGTTGGAGAATGGCTGAATAAATTGTGGTATATAAATATTATGGAATATTATTTTTCGGTAAGAAATGACCATTACATTTAATTCCCAGTCCCTATATTTTTGCCTGCCTACATTTTTTGATTTCCTTCACAGGCTACTTGTACACTATGTCAGAGTCTGATTCTTTTTTTGTACAGCAAAATAACAGTTTGGACATGTATACTTATTTTGTATTTAATTTATAGTTTAATATATTTAACATGTATTGGTCATCCTGCCATCTAGGGGAGGGGGTGGGGGGAAGGAGGGGAAAAATTGGAACAAAAGGTTTGCCAGTTGTCAATGCTGTAAAATTACCCATGCATATAACTTGTAAATAAAAAGCTATTAAAATTTTTTTTAAAAAAGTAATAATCCACAACTTTAGCAAAGTTGCAGGATACAAAATAAATCTATATAAAACATCAGCATTCTTATATATCACTAGCAAAATACAACAGATCGAGATCAAAGAGAAATTCCATTTAAAGTAACTGCTGATAGTATAAAATATTTAGGAATCTATCTTCCAAGGGAAACTCAGGAACTATATGAGCAAAACTACAAAACACTTTCCAGACAAATAAAGTCAGATCCAATCAATTTGAAAAATTAATAAGTGTTCTTGGATAGGGAGAGCAAATAAAATAAAGATGACAATACTACCTAAACTAATCTATTTATTTATCTAGGAAAAATAGCAACAAAATTCATCTGGAAGTAAAAAAGGTCAAGACTTTCAAGGGAACTAATGAAAAAAAAATTAAAATGAAGGTGGCCTAGTTGTACCAGATCTAAAACTATACTATAAAGCAGCAGTTACCAAAACCATTTGGTATTGGCTAAGAAATAGATTAGTTGGTCAGTGGAATAGGGCAGGTTTACATGACAAAATAGTCAATAACTTTAATAATCTAGTGTTTGACAAACCCAAAGACTTCAGCATTTGGGATAAGAATTCACTGTTTGACAAAAACTGCAGGGAAAATTGGAAATTAGTATGGCAAAAACTAGGCATTGACCCACACTTACCATCATACACCAAGATAAGGTCAAAATGGATTCATGATCAAGGTACAAAAAATGAGATTATAAATACATTAGAAGAACATAGGATAGTTTACCTCTTAGACCTGTGAAGGAGGAAAGAATTTGTGACCAAAGAAGAACTAGAGATCATTATGGATCACAAAATGGAAAATTTTGATTATATCAAATTAAAAAGTTTTTGTACAAACAAAATTAATGCAGACAAGACTAGAAGGGAAGCAATAAACTGGGAAAACATTATTACAGTCAAAGGTTCTGATAAAGGCCTCATTTCCAAAATATATAGAGAATTGACTCTAATTTATAAGAAATTAAGCCATTCTCCTCCAATTGATGAGTGGTTAAAGGATGTGAACAGTTTTCAGGAGACAAAATGGAAACTCTTTCTAGCCATATGAAAAGATGCTCCAAGGCATTATTAATCAGAGAAATGCAAATTAAGACAACTCTGAGATACCACTACACACCTCTCAAATTGGCTAAGATGACAGGAAAAGATAATGCTGAATGTTGGAGGGAATATGGGAAAACTGGGACATTGATACACTGATACATTGTTGGTAGAATTGTGAATTCATCCAACTATTCTGCAGAGCAATTTGGGACTATGCTCAAAAAGTTATCAAATTGTACCCTTTGATCCATCATTGTTACTACTGGGTTTTTATCCCAAAGAGATCTTAAAGAAGGGAAAGAGACCTGTATGTGCAAATATGTTTGTGGCAACCCTCTTTGTAGTGGCTAGAAACTGGAAATTGAATGGATGCCCATCAACTGGACAATGGCTGGATAAATTGTGGTATATGAATGTTATGGAATATTATTGTTCTATAAGAAATGACCAGCACGATGATTTCAGAAAGGCCTGGAGAGACTTACATGAACTGATGCTGAGTGAAATGAGCAGAACCAGGACATCATTATATACTTCAACAACAATATTATATGATGATCAATTCTGATAGACATGGCTCTCTTCAACAATGAGATGAACTAAATCACTTCCATTTGTTAAAAAATGAATAGAACCAGCTACACCCAGCGAAAGAACTATGAGAAATAAGTGTGTACCACAACATAGCATTTCCACTCCCTCTGTTTTTGTCCGCTTGCATTTTTGATTTCCTTCTTAAGTTATTTTTACCTTATTTCTGTTTGATTTTTCTTGTGCAGCAAAATAACTGTATGGATATGTATACATATATTGTGTTTAACATATACTTTAACATATTTAACATGTATTGGTCTACCTGCCATCTAGGGGAGGAGGTAGGTGGAAAGAGGGGAAAAAGTTGGAACAGAAGGTTTTGCAAGAGTCAGTGCTGAATAATTACCTATGCA
Organism: Sarcophilus harrisii; assembly: GCF_902635505.1. Classification (NCBI taxonomy): domain Eukaryota; kingdom Metazoa; phylum Chordata; class Mammalia; order Dasyuromorphia; family Dasyuridae; genus Sarcophilus; species Sarcophilus harrisii. Next base: position 99,837,629 of record NC_045428.1, read on the forward strand.
TATATCTTGTAAATAAAAATTATAATAAAAAATTAAAAACAATATTTGGGACAATTTCTGGCATTTGGTATCCTTCTTTAATTTTGTGTTCCAGACTTCTCAACAATTTTTGAAGCAAATATTTTCCATTTTTCTCTTTTAACAACTGATAGCCTTGGTCACGTAATAATTATTTTTTAAATAGAATTTATAAAGGAACCTATGTCAATTGGTTCTATTTTTAATAGTGTTACTTTTAATATGCAATGTACTAATTGTGATACATAGTATAAAATCAATGCCTAACCGTACACCAAGATAAGGTCAAAATGGGTTCATGACCTAGGCATAAAGAATGAAATTATTAATAAATTAGAGGAACACAGGATAGTTTACCTCTCAGACCTGTGAAAGGGGAAGGTCTTTATGACCAAAGAAGAACTAGAGATCATTACTGATCACAAAATAGAAAATTTCAATTATACCAAACTGAAAAGTTTTTGTACAAACAAAACTAATGCAGACAAGATTAGAAGGGAAGCAATAAACTGGGAAAATATTTTTACAGTCAAAGGTTCTGATAAAGGCCTCATTTCCAAAATATATAGAGAATTAACTCTAATTTATAAAAAATCAAGCCATTCTCCAATTGAAAAATGGTCAAAGGATATGAACAGACAATTCTCAGATGAAGAAATTGAAACTATTTCTAGTCATATGAAAAGATGCTCCAAGTCATTATTAATCAGAGAAATGCAAATTAAGACAACTCTAAGATACCACTACACACCTGTCAGATTGGCTAAGATGACAGGAAAAAATAATGATGATTGTTGGAGGGGATGCGGGAAAACTGGGACATTGATGCATTGTTGGTGGAGTTGTGAACGGAATCCAACCATTTTGGAGAGTAGTTTGGAACTATGCTCAAAAAGTTATCAAACTGTGCATACCCTTTGATCCAGCAGTGTTACTACTGGGCTTATATCCCAAAGAGATAATAAAGAAAGGAAAGGGAAATGTGCACGAATGTTTGTGGCAGCCCTTTTTGTAATGGCTAGAAACTGGAAACTGAATGGATGTCCATCAGTTGGAGAATGGCTGAATAAATTGTGCTATATGAATATTATGGAATATTACTGTTCTGTAAGAAATGACCAACAGGATGATTTCAGAAAGGCCTGGAGAAACTTACATGAACTGATGCTGAGTGAAATGAGTAGGACCAGGAGATCATTATATACTTCAACAACAATACTATATGACGACCAGTTCTGATGGACCTGACCATCCTCAGCAACAAGATCAACCAAATCATTTCCAATGGAGCAGTAATGAACTGAACCAGCTTTGCCCAGAGAAAGAACTCTGGGAGATGACTAAAAACTATTACATTGAATTCCCAATCCCTATATTTATGCCCACATGCATTTTTGATTTTCTTCACAAGCTAATTGTACAATATTTCAGAGTCTGATTCTTTTTGTAGAGCAAAATAACGTTTTGGTCATTTATACTTATTGTGTATCTAATTTATATTTTAATGTACTTAACATTTACTGGTCATCCTGCCATCTAGGGGAGGGGGTGGGGGGTAAGAGGTGAAAAATTGGAACAAGAGGTTTGGCAATTGTTAATATTGTAAAGTTACCCATGCATATAACCTGTAAATAAAAGGCTATTAAATAAAAAAAATCAATGCCTAGATTTGACTTATACTTTTATATTTTCATAAGCATGTCCTTCTCAACAAGATAATTTCTTCTTATAACAGTTTAGATTCTTAAGTTTGATAAACATCAGATCAATCCTCTGGATTGAGTCTGTATATATCTCATTCCTGTGATACTTTACTACTTTGTTGTACTGCTTTACTGTGATGTAATAATATAACCTATTATTTGCTATTTCTCTTTTGTTTCTCTCTGATTTGTATTTTAAAATCATATTGGTATGATAGACAATGTTGGAAGGGATTTTCTTTTCTCATTTTGTCAACAAAGATATGCATGATTAAATTAATTTTTCTTTCAGTGGTTTATAGTATTTATTTTTACATACATATTTTCTTGTAGATATCTTTTTTTCTTCCTTTGTGAATTGGTATATAATGTGTTCAATTTCTTTTTCTAATCTGGTTTATTTAAATATTTTATTTCATTTGCTAACATGATTACATTACATTTTCTAAGCATTCATCTATTTTTCTAAGTTATCATTTTAATACATATAATTAAAATATTTCTGATAATATCTATGCTTAATTTTCAATTTTAATTACTTTTTTATTTTAATTGACATCTGGTTTCTTTGAATTTAAAAAGGATCAGACTTTTATAGCAACTTATCCCCAGCATAATACACCATGACTATGGAGAATTTATGCCAGGAATTCAGGGCTGGTTCAATATTAGGTAAATTATTAGCATAATTGATTTTTATCAATAATCAAACTAACAAAAATCGCATGATCATTATAGATCCAGAAAAATATTTGACAAAATTCAAAATCCATTTCTATTAAAAATATTAGAGAGTATAGAAATAAATTGAGTTTTCCTTAAAATGATCAGTAGCATCTATTTAAAATCAACAGTAAGCATCATATATAATGAATGAGAACAAACTAGAACAATTCCCAGTAAGATCAGAGGTGAAACAAGGCTGCCCACTATCACCATTACTATTCAACATTATTTTAGAAAAATGAGCTTTGGCAATAAAAAAAAGAAATGATTGGACATAGAGTAGGTAATGAGGAAACCAAATTATCACTGTTTACAGATGATATGATTATATACTTTGAAAATCCTAAACTAAAAAACTACTATTAACAATTCACAACTTTAACAAAGTTATACATAGATATAATTGCCAGACCTAGGAAAAATAATAACAGAATTTATCTGGAATAACAAAAAGTCAAGAAGTTCAAGGGAATTAATGAAAAAATGAATTTATTAATTTATTAAAATTATTAAATTTATTAATGAAAAATACAAATGAAGGTGACCTAACTATACCAGACCTAAAGCTATATTATAAAGTAGTGGTCATCAAAACCATTTTGTACTAGCTAAGAAATAGAGTAATTGATTAGTGTAATAAGTTATGTTTGCAGGACAAAATAGTCAAAGACCATAGCCTTCTATTGTTTGACAAACCAAAGACTCCAGCTTTTGGGATAAGAACTCACTATATGACAAAAACTGCTGGGAAAATTGGAAATTAGTATGGCAGAAACTAAGCATTGATCCACACCTTACATCATATAACAAAATAAAGTCAAAATGGGTTCATGATTTAGACATAAAGAGAGATATAAAGCAAAATACAAGAATGTAGGATATTTTACCTCTTTGATCTGTGGAGAAGGAAGGAATTGGTGGCCAGAGAAGAACTGGAATATACTATTCAATCCAAAATAGACAATTTTGGTCATATTAAGTCAAAAAAGTTTTTGTAAAAACAAAACCAATACAGCCAAGATCATAAGGGAAATAATAAACTAGGAAAAAATTTAAATTCAAGGGTTCTTATAAAGGCCTGATTTCTAAAATACTCAACTTTATAAGAATTTAAGCCATTCTCCAAGTGATAAATGGTCAAATGATATGAACAGACAATTTTCAGATGAAGAAATTTAAACCATTTTTTTGTCATATGAAAAGGGATCTAAATTGCTATTGATCAGAGAAATGCAAATTTCTCTGACAACTCTGAGGTACCATTAAACACCTCAGATTGGCTATGATGACAGGAAAAGATAATGACGAATGTTGGAGGGGATCAGGGAAAACTGAGACACTAATACATTGCTGCTGAAGTTATGAACTGATTCAACCATTCTGGAGAGCAATTTGGAAATATGCTCAAAGGACTATCAAACTGTACATACCCTCTGATCTAGCAATCTTTCTACTGGCTTAGTAACCCAAAGAGTTCATAAAGGAGGGAAAGAGACGAGCATGTGCAAAAATGTTTGTGGCAGCCCTTTTTGCAATGGCAAGATACTGAGAATTGAATGGATGCCCATCATCTGGAGAATGACTGAATAAGTTATGGTATATAAATATTATGGAATAATATTGTTTTATAACAAATGTTATCCAGAGGATTTCAGAGAGGCCTGGAAAGACTTACATGTACTGATGCTAAGTAAAGTGAACAGAATCAGGAGATCATTATGCATGGCAATAGCAAGATTATATGATAATAATACTGATGGATGTAGCTCTCTTCAACAATGAGATTAAACAGGTCAGTTCCAGTGAAATTGTGATGAAGAGAACAATCTAAGCCCAGAAAGAGGACTGAGGAACCTGAGTGTGGATCACAACATAGTATTTTCACTCTTCATTGTTGTTTGCTTGCATTTTATTTTCTTTCTGAATTTGTTCCCTTTTTGATCTGATTTTCTTGTGCAACATGATATTTTTGAAAATATGTATAGAAATACTAAACATGTTTAACATATATTGGATTGCTTGCCATCCAGGGGAGGAAGCGAAGATTTTGTGAAGTTGAATGTTGAAAATTGTTCATGTATGTATTTTGAAAATAAAAAGTTTTGATTTAAAAAATATATCAGATTTGTCTATTCTTTATAGTTTTATCCATTCTCCAGATACTTTCAATTTATTTATTAATTTAATGATTGTTTTGATTTGAATTTTATTAATCTTGTGTAAATTTTCAGAGCTTCTACTTTTTTTACTTTGTTGTGGATTTTTGATTTGTTGTTCACATTAATTGCTTGGCCAAATTATTAATTTGTACTTCTTTGCTTTTGTGATAAAATTTTTAGATATGTAAAATTTCCCTCACAATTGGTGTTTTTCAGCATGTAATTTTTATTGTGCTGTTTTACTAATTCATTAGAATCATTAATTACTTTAATATTATTCAAAAGCTTTGTATTCAATATAATTTTGTTCTATTGTGATTAATATATAATGTCTTTAGCATTTCTACTTTTCTACATTTGTATTTGGTATCTATGTTACATTCATGATCAGTTTTTGCAAAGAATCAATACCAAGCTGAGAAATAAAAAAATGACTATCTATTCTCATTGAATAATCTCCAGAATCTATCATCTTTTTTTCCAATATATTATCCAGTTCCCTAAATTCTCTATCATTTGTTTAGATTTGTCTAAATCTAAAACTGCATATTAAGGGCCTAGTTGTTATAGTTATGCTATCATTTTCTTTTTCCCAAGTTAAGGGAAGCTTAAAAAATTACATAATGTGCTGTTATGTGCATGTACCAGCTATCTTTAAAAAGTCTTAGGGCAGTTTTGCTCTGTTAAAACTAAGGAGATACCTTATTTGACATTGATTGATATGTATATATTCCTTTTAAGTGCACTGTATTCTCTCTACTCATTATTTTATATCATGTCTATATTCACTATAGTTTCAGATTCTAATTGGGGCAGATAAGTGGTACAGGAGATAAAGTGATAGGCCTCCAGGCAGGAAGTCCTGAGTTCAGATTTTAACATTTAATACCTGTGCAGCCCTGGCTAAATTGCTTAACCCTGTTTTCCCCAGTTCCTTCATTTATCAAATAAACTGGAGAAGAAAATGACAAACCACTCCACAATCTTTGCCAAGAAAACCCCAAATGAAATCATGAGTGGTTGGACATGATGGAAACAACTGAACAACATCTTTATTTGTGTGCTTGATACCAATTTTTAAAAACTGATCTGAAGCAAACTATTTTTGTTCTATCTCATTTTAGTTGTATTTGATTATTTGTGTTTCAAATTTGTTCTTTGTGAAAAAATAATATTGGAATATGTTTCTTTTTTTTATTTTTTTTATTTTATTTTTTTAAATTTAATAGCCTTTTATTTACAGGATATATACATGGGTAACTTTACAGCATTAACAATTGCCAAGGAATCTGTTTCTTAATCCAGATTAGGATTAGTAATCTCCATTTTACGGGTTAATTCAACTCATCTGCATTAAAAATTATGTTTATTAATTTTATTTTACATACATGTTTATATAAATATACACATATATTCATATATATGTATATAAAATCATCTCATCCTCTCTTTTTGTACTTTTTCTTTTTTTTTTTTTTTTTGCTGTTATTTCTCTCCTTATAAATAAGAAAAAAGGTATTATAAGTAAAACAACAGGTTTCCTTTATGGTTCAATTGAAATCTTTATCTTACCTGAGTGTCACCCAAGGTTTTTTGTTTGTTTGTTTTATTTACTATTTGATTCATAACTTCATATTTTACTATTCCTTTGTCTCTCCTATCCTCCTTCTTAAATCTCCCTTTCCCCCCTCCCTGTTATCATTCCCATTTATATTCCTTTTGAGTTTAAAGTATTTCTATGTTGATCTCTCTGTTTCACTCTCTTTGTCTCTGTGTGCCTCTGTGTCTCTGTCTCTCTCTGTCTCACTGTCTCTCTCTCTCTCTCTCTCTCTCTCCCCCTTCCTCCCTCCCTCCCTCCCTCTTTCTCCCCTCTCTCAAACATTCTTCCATGGTTTAGTACAGATTAAGGTGAGTTCACAGCATACCTATGTCCCCTGCCATTCACTCACACTTTCCCCTATAACTAGGGGAATCTTCCTTTTATGTACCACTATTATGTAACAGTAGTTTTTTATCCTTTAGTACTCTGTTCCTTATTTTTATCTTTTTTTGTAATATAAAAACAGAATAAAGGAGAATATATCAATCTTCATTTTCTCTATGATCTTTAAATTATTAGCATCTTCTAAAAACATTGATTTCTTCCACATATTAACATAAAACTTGTTCTATATACTACTTTTAAATTTGACAAATATTTGTCTCATTTTATGTTGTTTTATTTCTAGCATTTTTATCTCAAAATATCAATTTACTTCTTACCTTTTCATCATGAATGCTTGGAAATCCTCTATTGAATTTAAGGTTCATTTTCTGCTGTGGTATTATACTTGTTTTGCAAAATACGTTATCCATGTTTGCAAGCATTTATCTCTCACATTCCCAGTTTTGGCTTGCTTTACAGTGGCAAATGCTAGTCACCAGAGGGGAGAAAATTAGAAATTGAGCAAGAGGTGATAATATTTATATTCCTAAATATAATACCTGAAATTGATCTCTTAATTTTTTTGAGCATTCTAGGCATGGAGGACAGCCAATGAAAATCTTCTGTCAGAGGATGTAATACCTCTTTAGGGAACAACCAGAAAGTTGTGTCACTGAATTGCAGAAAATGTGGCAGAGAGTAAGGGACATGAAGACTGAAAAAGAGGGTTATACAGATATTTGAATGCTAGATTTTATATATGATCTCAAAAAGTAATAGGGTATCACTGGATTTTCTCTATAGGGTGTGATATTTTCAGAAATGTGCTTTAGGAAGACCTAATAGCAGCTGATATGGAGGATATGGTGACTTGGAGAAAAATACTTGAGGCAGAGAAACCAACCAATAGTATATGTGTAAGGCTGATGAAAGCCTACATTAGTCTGACAAATACATTGACTGAGAGAGTGAGAGAGACAGAGAGAGAGAGAGAGAGAGTAACAGAGAGAGCGACAGAGAAAGACAGAGAAAAAGAGAGAAAGGAGAGAGAGAGAGAGAGAGAGAGAGAGAGAGAGAGAGAGAAAGAGAGAGAAGAGAGAGAGAGAGGTGGGGGAAAGGGGATGGGGGAGACAGTGTTAGTTGAGGAATATGCATGGTAACATTAAAAGGTCTTATGATTAATTTGGATATAATGGATAAAAGAGTAAGGAATTGAGGATGATAACAGTGATTAACTCAAGAAAGAAAATAATTAAAAACTTAAAATTTTAAAGAAAAGAAAGGTTAATTTTAAATGTTTTGAAATGTTAAATTTTCAAAGTGTAATGAGAAATGTTAAATGAAATAAGTAAAATATACTGTAAAAAAGAAACAAGTTATTTTTAAATTCATGTTTCATTCATAAAAGAATACCATAATTTAGATCTATCCTTAGTAAACACACTTAGTTCTTGAACTAGGAATTAATGTTTAGAATACCAAAAGTTAAATTAATATTCACAAATGATCTAAAACTAATGTCATTATTAACATCATATTATCTATAAGCAATTTTTACTGTAGAAGCGGAATGGGCCATATACAACCAAGGGCCTTTTTTGCTTGTTTGTTTTTCCTTTTGTATCATCAGTATTCATGATTAAATAATTTATCATATAGTGGCCAGCAAGTAATGATGAGTTTTTTTTATTTTGTTTTTGGTTTTGTTTTCATCTTCAGCTATTCTAGTATTGGAAGGTACATAGAATATCACTAGGAAAAGGGCCTAAATAATTTCTAATATGGAAAATCTGTTGAGTCTTATCACTGTGATGTCATATCCTTCAAGAGTCTGGGGTTATCCTCTGAAATGACATGAGAAGTTTTATTGTATTTTCATCTGTCCCCATAAGATGCAAACTATTTAAAAATAAAATAGGTGTTGATTTTATCTTCATATTTTTGGTATCTGGAGCAGCATCTTGCACATTGTAGGTGCTTAATAAAGGTGTATTTAGTTTTTTTTCCTTCTTTATTTCAAATATTTATAGAATAAAAGTATAGATGGACAAATTTGAATGAAGTGATTTTGCACACACATAAAAATCTCACATTCACAATTATATTCAAAATATATATGATCATTTTAACTAAAATACATAAGCAACAATAACAACAAAAATAACAATTTTATTGTGTAATTGGGGACATGGGATGTTCAAATGTTTAGTTAGTTTATGAGACAGCTTTATTAGCAATAACTTTTATGTACTTTAAATGTCAACAAATAGGCAGAAATGCCTTTCTCTTCAACACTATTATTCACTCTTCAAAGTCCATTATTATAACAATTCAGTGAATCCTTCTATAGAATAAATATACAAAATTTAAAGATACATATTAGTACATGAATGGAGGATGTACAACCCTTGGGCATTTATTTTCCAAAGCAACCACAGGAGATGGTAAATTGAAAACTAATACAACAACCTCTCACCAGTTAAGTTCTATAAGTTGGTAATTTTGTATGGTCCATGAATAATGTTGTTAATGTTTAAATGGCCCTTGGCAGAAAAATGTTTCCATACCTCTGCTCTATGGAGACCTTTCTTTTAAAACTGACTATAAAATTTCACAGGGGAGAATTATTTTCAATATTCAAAATGATCTCTGTAATATAATGAAACTATATCAATTCCTTTTAATTAAATGTAGACATTTTGAACTTTCTGAAAATATCAATTCTTCTCTAGGACACAAGGTGAGGCAGGCCTTCTTCTCTTGTCAATTATCCCCTAATGGTGAGTTATATTTGTTCTCTCTTGTTCCATGTCAGGGCCATTTTGTATATGACAATAGGCCAAAGATTTAATTGGTTAAATATACTGTATGTGGATAAGTACATTTTGTGCTTTTCCTGTGCAAATTATCCTTGTATAATTATGAATCATCAAAAGGGCCCCAAGGTACACATTATACAGAAGTCCCCCTCCAATTTCCTATTTCTTCCTGAAACAGAGATTGAAATTGGGAAAACAACACAAATTAGTTTGCCAGATCTGACAGGTGTTCATTTTAGAACTGGGGCTTTGATTTGGTTGCATAAGGAGGAAGTGAGATTTGTTTAAACATGATAACATAAAGCAATAGCTCAGAAGAATTAGTGAAGTGAGAGAGTGAAACTAAGTACTAGCAGTTATTAAAAATGTTTATAAGGTCAACTCCACATTAAAAACATAAAAAGCAAAGGTATTAAACCATTGTAACAAACAATATTGCAGCCATTAGATTTTATTTGGTGCTTATGGTGCATTGTACCTTTCATTTACATTGCTGAAAGCATTTTGTGTATTTTTTTTAGCATTTATCATAAATATCCTGTCTGTTCAATGCTTGGGTAATCAATATGACCTATGTAGGCCCATGGCCTTTTTACATTCATGATACTTTTCTATTCTATATTCCAAAAAGAAAATTCTCATTTTTTTCTTTCCATATATCCTCTCTTAATAAATGATGAAAACATTTGGAAATATTTTACTTGATATTATATATGATTTTCTGAACCTGGTACAGACAAGGCAAGAAGTTTTTTGGAGATATTTGTCATCATTCCAATATACACTATACATAGATTGAATAAGTTAGCAGTGTTATCAATCTTAAGATTACATACATGTTAATTTCTAGATAATAGAAATTGATTCCTGCCATATTTCAATTTACCTATTTAATCACGCTTTAATCCTAACTAGTTTCTATTAGCAGTTATTGATATCAAAATTTCAATTTGAAGAATTGCCTTTTACTTTCCCAAACTTTCTCTGAAAGTTTTATTCTGCTCAAATAAGAGATAACTATCACTTTCATGATTCATATGAGCAGAAGAAATTCAAATATTTAGCATATCAAATGAGGAAAATAAATAACAGATTTGATATAATTTATAGCAAGTAAATAAAAGAGGCAAATTCATGACAAATTTAAATTTCTGGAATATTTGAAGAGACAAAATTATTGCTTTCAATTTATTCTGATCTAGTTAGCAAATAAAGTATTTGATTTTACTGAAATACCAAATATATTTTGGTAAAATATTTCATTAAAAACATAGGACTATATATTCGTTTTCATAAAGTGTAAAGTCCTATATAATATTATTTTTTCAGTTTTTTTTCAAGTGTTTATCTGTGTTGCTATATGAGACATTTTTGGTCCCTATAAATGGATGATTATTTCGAATATGACTCTTCTCTCTTGTTCCCTGAGAGACAAAAAAAAAAATTAAAAATGCTTGTCATATGACGGTAGAAATATAGAAATATTCAATGACACTGTTACAAATTTTTTTTCATTTAATAAACATGAAAATAGGATCTATTTTTACATTATGAACTACATTTCACAAGTACCAAGATACATTAAAATTTTAACATATGTTGTGAGCTATCAGTGCAAAGCCTATCCCTTTCATGGCTAAGGTTGAAACAGTAAATAATAATATTGGTCAAGAGACTATTATATCTTTTGAAGCTTTTGAAGTTATCCTTAATACTGATCTATATACAAAGCAATGTTGTTAAAAAATTACCAGTTTGCTTCCTCCTTCTCTAGGATTTACCCTCCTTCCTTTTTCTATATCCCTCAATAACATGCAAATTCCTTCAAGGAAAGATGTGTTTGCATGTGAATGTGTTTTGCCATCTTTTTATTCCCAGTCCCTAACACACTAGCAGCTTAATAAATATTTATCACATTGATTTGGCTTCAATTAGAGCTTATTTGGGCTAAATGCAGCTATTATTTTGCTTTATTTGTGATCTGAAAACTAAAATATCAAATGAAGGCAATTAGGATATCTTATACTTTTATCTTATTTGGGCCAAATTAATTGGGAAGTCTTCAGTATTTCTATATATTATTGACAAAGTTCAGCACCAAAAGATGGAAAGGGAAATTTCATTTTAAATAGCTGTAGACAAAATAAAATATTTGTGTATCTATCTGCCAAGACAAACCCAAGAAATATATGGTAAGCACAGTTTGATAACTCATTGGGCATAGTTCCAAATTGCTCTCCAGAATGGTTGGATCATCTACATCCAGAGAGAGGACTGCGGGAACTGATTGTGGATCATAGCATCCTCACTCTTCTTCTTGTTGTTCAGTTGCATTTTGTTTTCTTACTCATTTTCTTTCCTTTTGGATGTGATCTTTCTTGTACAGATAATTGTACAAATATGTTTATGTGTGTGTGTGTGTGTGTGTGTGTGTGTGTGTGATTTAACATATATTTTAACAGGTATGACATATATTGGTTTACTTGTCATCTAGTGGAGGGGGTGGGGGCAGAAGGGGAAAATTTGGAACAGAAGCCTATGCAAGGATTAATGCTGAAAAATTATGTGTCTATATGCGTGTGTGTGTGTGTGTATTGCTGAGGCAATTGGGGTTAAGTGACTTAAGTGACTTGCCCAGGGTCACAGAGCTAGGAAGTGTTAAGTGTCTGAGACTAGATTTGAACTCAGGTCCTCCTGACTTCAGGGCTAGTGCTCTATCCACTGCACCACTTAGCTGGCCCTCCGTGCATTTATTTTGAAAATAAAAAGCTTTATTAAAAAAAAAAAAAACAGAATGGTTGGATTACTTCACAACTCCACCAACAATGTGTTAATGTCCCAATTTTCCCACATCCCCTCCAACATTTGTCATTATCTTTTCCTGTCATCTTAGCCAATCTAAGAATTGTGTAGTGGTACCTTTCATATGTGTTTTTTTTTGTTTGTTTTTTTAATCAGAAAAACTTGTTACAATAACACCCTCCCACCCAGTCACTTATTTCTAAGCATTTATTTTGTTTGTGTGAAATATTTGCAATTATATGAATCTGGTTTTCCATTGATCACTATCCTTTCTTAGGTCAAGAAATATTCTTTAATTCAGAATTATATATAGTATGTTCTTGCCTATTCCTCTAATTTAGTCATGATATGATTTTTTTAGATCAAGATCATTTATATATTTGAAGCTTTATGGGTATGTGATATGAGATGTTTTTCTAAAAAATGATTCTCTTGACTGCTTCTCAGTTTTTTAGGTATTATGCGCCAAATGGTAAATTCAGTCCGAGGACTGGGTCCTTTCATTTTATGAAATACTTCAGAACTCTATTCAGTTACATCAAGAGGTGGGTTACTTAATATATTCCACTGAATAATTTTTTTTTCTATTTTTATTAAACTAGCACATCTTATTTATTATTTCAATGTACTACATTTTGACATCCAGTACAATGTATCATCTTTCCATATATTTTTTCTTTCATTTCTCTTGATATTCCTCCATATTAATTGTGTGTATGTATAATTTCTAGATAGTAAATATGCTTGACTGATAAATCACTGAATATAATGATTGATTTAGAGAGAATTTTTATTTTTATTATCTTCATTCAGGACAGTTGTATACATTTTAAGAGTGTAAGAGTGTTTTATAATTATACTTTGAAAGGTGGGCTCACAGATAATCTTGTAGTTGTTTTAGAATTTTTTTTCTTTTAATCTTTATCTAATTGAATTTCTTTATAATAGATCAGAAAACACATACACATATGTGTGTATATGTATGTATATAATACATAGTTTTCATATTGTTTTATTGAAATTATTGTGCAAATTAGTTTTTTTCTGGAATTTTTACGAATCTCTAAGTATAATATTATATTTGGAAAAGTCTTCTTATCTATGCTTATTTGTTCAATTACTTTATTTTAAAGGTAAATTGCTGTGATTTGTTACAGTGTTTTTCATAATGTTCTTTAATTCTTCTTTGGCCAATAATTCCTCCCTTCTTCAAAGATCTGATAGGTAAATTAATCCTTGTTCTCCTAATTTTCTTATGGTATCATCCTTTATGCCCAAGTCAGATATAGATTTTGACCCTATTTTAGTATAATGCATAAGATTTAGGTCTATGCCGAGTTTCTGACACATTATTTTCCAGTTTTACCATTGATTTTTATAAAATAGTATATTTTTATCATAGAAGCTATAATTTGGGGGATTATATACTTCTAGATTACTATAGGCTTTGATTATTGTTTCATGTATATCTCATCTATTCTACTGATCCATCACTCTACTGAAAATTATGACTCTTTGAAAATGATATGATGATCTACTCAGAACATCCTAGAGAATCATACACAAATCTCCTGGAAACAAGAGCTTTAGCTAAGTTGCAGGATATAAAACAACCCCCCCCACCACCAACAAATCTTCAGTATTTCTATATATTATTGACAAAGTTCAGCACCAAAAGATGGAAAGAGAAATTTCATTTAAAATAGCTGTAGACAAAATAAAATATTTGTGTATCTATCTGCCAAGACAAACCCACGAAGTATATGAACAAAAATATGAAACACTTCTCACACAAAGTCTTATCTAAACAATTGAAAAAATATCAGTTGCTCATGGGTAGGCCAAGCTAACAAAATAAAGATGGCAATACTATCTAAATTGGTTTACACGTTCAATACCAAACCAATCAAACTGCCAAAAAATTATTTTATTGAGATGCAAAAAATAAAAAAAAAATTCAAATAGAAGAACTAAAAAGGGCAAGAATATGGAAATTAATAAAAAATATATATATAAAGGATGTGGCCTAACAGGACTCTAGTATAAAACAGCATTCATCAAAAGCATTTGATTCTGTCTAAGAAATAGAATGATGGATCAGTGAAAAAGGTTAGATACACCTGAAACAATAATCAGTGACTATAGTAATGTAGCATATTATAAATGCCCAAACTACAGCTTCTATGATAAAAATACATTTTTTTACAAAAATTGCTGGTAAAATAGGAAAATAATATATCAGAGATTTGGCATAGACCTTAAGCTCACAATCCATACCCAAATAGCATCAAAAAAGCTACATGATTTACACGTAAAGGATGATAATATAATAAAATCTGGAGATTTTATCTATCAGACATTGGAGAAGGGAGGAATTTATGATTAACAAAGAACTAGAGAATATTCTGAAATGCAAAATAGATAACTTTGATTCCATTAAATTAAAATTTTTTACCAACAAGATTAAAAGGGAAATACAAAGCTGGAAAAAATAACAGCCCATGTTTCTGTTAAAGGCCTCATTTCTCAAGTATATAAAGAACTGTGTTAAATTAGCCCAATTGATACGAACAGATAACTTTCAGATAATGACATTAAATCTGTTTATAGTCATATAAAAATGCTCTAAATCACTATTGGTTAGAAAAATGCAAATTACAACTCTGAGGTACTACTTTATATCTCTGAGATTGACTAAGATGACAGAAAAAGATAATGATAAATGGTGGAGGGCATGTGGGAAAACTGGGACACTAATGCATTGTTGTTGGAGTTGTGAAATTATCTAACCATTCTGGAGAGCAATTTGAAGCTATGCCCAAAGGGCTATAAAACTATGCATATGCTACTACTGGATCTCTATCCCAAGGAAATCATAAAGGAGGGAACAGGACTCACAAGTCCAAAAATGTTGTAGCAATTATTTTTTTATGGTGTTATAGAATTGGAAAATGAGCAAATGCCCATCAATTGAAGAATGACTGAATATGTTATGGAACATTAAAAAATGGAATATTATTATTCTATAAAAATATGATTAAAAATCTAATTTTAGAAAGGCCTGGGAAGATTTGCTTGAACTGATGCTGAACAAAATAGTAGGTACAACAATACACTGAATATAGTCACAGCAAGACTTTGGGATGCTCATCTATGAAAGACTTGGTTTTCTCAGTGGTTTAGTGATCCAAAGTAATCCCAACAGACTTTGGACAGAGAATGCCATCTCCATCCAGAGATAGAACTGTGGATACTAAATGTAAATCAACATATACCATGTTCATTTTTTACTTTTTTCTTCTTTTTTTCCTCTTGTGGCTTTTCCTTTTTGTTCTGATTTTTCTCACCCAAAATGATTCATATAAAAATGTATATTTAGAAAATCTATGTACATGTATAACCAGAGAAATAAAAAAAATTAAAAAGGGGGGAAAAGTGAAAACAGTATGCCTCCATCACTGGATATTCTCCAAAGTTCTTTATCTGGATTCAGATTTTCCATCCCAAGATTATTGGAATTATCTTGGAGCAATGTTTAGTTAGAAAGAGCCAAGTCTATCACAGTTAAACATCAGATGATCTTGCTATTACCATGTATAATGTTTTTCATTCGACATTAATTCATGTAAGTCTTTACACACGCAGATTTTTCTAAAATTAGCCTGTTAATATTGCCTATTGAACAATAATGTTCCATTACATTCATAAACTATAACTTATTTAATCATTCCCTGATCTATGGGCATCTGCTCAATTTCTAGTTCCTTGCAACAACAAAAAAGCTGCTACAAACATTTTTATATTTGAGTCCTTTTCCTCTTTCATGATCTCTTTGGGATACACACTCCAATAGTTACACTGCTGGATCAAAGGGTGTGCACAAATTTATAAACTTTTGGGCATAGTTCCAATTACTTGAGAAGAACAGTTTCAATTGAGCTGTGAGGAAGGAAAAATACATGCCATTAAGGAAGGGTTAGAGTCAGGTAGAACTTGATTGCATAATTTTGTGTTAAAGAAAATAAATGGGATGAAAGCTTAAGGATGCAATTGGTGTATAGGAAACTTTAGCCACCTTTGTTTAAGACAAAATATAATACAGGCATAATAGACAAATATATTTGTAAGAAAAAAGGAAGAAGAAAGCATACATGAGATTACAATTTATTAGAGATGAGACTGAAAACACATTCAAAATCAGCTTCAGAAACCACAACTCAACTCAAAACTTGAGATACCATCTGATATGAAATGACTATAGCCCTAGGAAGCTACTCTTTGTTTTGATGTGTAATTTCTTCCTGCTATTAAGAGACTTTCTACCTAGGCACTCTTGGAAATATAATTTTCTATTGATGTTTTCTTAGCTTTTGGCTTCCAGAATAAAGAATGTAATAATAAGAGGCTCTCCCAGTGTAAAGCAAGTTAAAAGAATAGGTCTCAAAAAAGAGACACCAATGAGTCATTGAAAAGGATACTTTCTCTTATAAAAAAAGAGTTGGACTTTATAAATTCAATACTTATGGTTCTTGAAAAGGGGCAGAAATCAAATCACCTTTAGAAGTGGCAAAAATTTGGAATTCAATATGGGAAATTTTTCTTCAAATCCCCAGTTGGTATGTAGGAACAGGCAATAGTTATTCTAATAAGAAAGTTTGGATTAACTCTACTAAGAGGAAGGGAAAATAAAACATAGAGAAAATTATGCAATGCCTTTTAAATTTTTCACTTGTCACAGGAAGAATAGAATATTATTCTCTGCTTCCTCTGCTTCCTTCTGTGGAGAGAACAAAAAGGAATACTATTTTTCCCTTTGCCTGCTTTATATTTGGGAGGCCTCTGTGGCCTCAAGCCAAAGCAAATCCAAATAGACCTAGGAGAGATCATCTAATCCATTCCACTTGTATGCATGCAGAAGTGTCTGTCTCTGTGATTGCTGTAATGTCCTCAATTTATCGAAGTAATTTGACTTTGCAAGCTAGGAATTTTTCTAAAAAGTGTATATGTATGCAAATTCTAATTATTTATCCCTTACCTAATTTCTCTTGAGAAAAACTGGATGCATTGATTCGGTGACGTTCAAGTAGCCCAATGTCTTATCTTCTACTTGCTTTCAAAGATCTGAAATTGCCAGATTGGGGTGAGAGGAAGTCAGCAATGCATCTGGACGCTCAGTTGTTAATTTATCTTTTAATAGCTTAGTTATGTCATTGATGTGGATACTCTGTCCAGCAAAGAGCATGATAATACATTGCCACTTTTTAAATGTTATGCCTTTACTGACTTTGTCTTTCTATAAATCTTCCAGAGAAGCTGTATCCATTTCATTAAAATCCTTTCTGTTTAATATATATATATATATATATATATATACACACATATACATATATATAGCTAAAAAACAAATTTAATAAGTAAGTCGTTTGACAATCTATCAGTTTCTTACTCTTACGATATAAGAACCTCATTCTTTTTTAGACATGTATAACAACTTTTGACTGTAGCCATTTCATAATATTTCTTATCACGTGTTATCAAAACATTTTAGTCTATTTATGATAAGCATGATTTTTTTTTTCCTATCAATTGTTGGGTCATATTCTGTAATGTCCAGACTAGCTCTCTGGAAGATCTCAGAATTAGCCCAAGTCCTTGGTCTTAGTAGAGGAGTGAAGAAGGCAGAAGACCTGCCACATGGCTGGTCAGAGGCAGAGTCTGGAATCTGCCTTCTTCTCTTGTATCTGAAGCTGAGAGGGTGATCTCAGTTGTCCCAGCCCTTAAACACTTCAGAAAGATTATATAACTATACTACACTGAGCACACACAACCATTACATCACCATAGAGAACCATTATCTCACAATGAATAGGTACTTAACTATAAGCATCATGCTGATCTCCATGCTGAATCCACCTCCTGTTGGGGGAAGGGAAAACTCTCACACAGAGCACTCCCATACCTTGGAGCCGGAAATCGGTTTACATCTCTCCCTATTCTGCAGAGAAAGCTGGTAACCCCCTTGCCTAGGAGACCTACCCTAAAGGCTTTAAAACATGAATAAAAAGATGAAAAGAACAATCGACAGCTTCTATGCAGAAAAAGAGCAGGTCAGCAAACCTGAAGAGACCTCAAACAGCAAAAATGCATCAGACTGTCCTCCTTTACATAATGCTCTCATAGAAGAGGCCATTAAAAGTCTCAAAAGAGAGTTAGAAGATAAATGGGGAAAGGAAAGAGAAGCCTTACAAGAGAGCAACAACTTCCTGAAATACGAATTGGAAAAGTTAAAAAATTCTCAGGAAGTGCAGGGAAACAAAATTAGTGAATTGGAAAAAGAAAATAATTCACTAAAAAAAAAAAATTAGTGAAATGGAAAAAAATTCCACAGACCAAAACAATACATTCAAAAACTCAATTGGACATATACAGAAAGAAGTAAAAAAAGCTATTGAAGAAAATAATTCTTTAAAATTAGAACTGAACAAATTGAAACTAATGATTCATTGAGACAAGCAAGAATCAGTCAAGCAAAAACAAAAATGACAAACTGGAAAAACCACGAATTATCTACTCCTGCAAAACCACAGACTTGGAAAATAGATCTAGGAGAGATAATCTGAGGATTATTGGACTTTCTGAAAACTATGATGAAAAAAGAGCCTAGATACTATTTTACAAGAAATCATCAAAGAGAACTGCCCTAGATGTAATAGAATCAGAAGGTAAAATAGGCATTGAAAGAATTCATCGAACACCTTCTGAAAGAAATCCTAAAATAAAACCCCAAGGAATATTGTGGCCAAATTTCAGAACTATCAGATTAAGGAAAAATTTTACAAGCAGCCAAAAAAAACATTTAAATACCGAGGTGCCACAATAAGGATTCACCCAAGATCTGGCTGCCTCTACATTAAAGGAAAGAAGGGCCTGAATATGATATTCCGAAAGGCACAAGAACTTGAGATGCAGCCAAGAATAAACTACCCAGCTGCTGAGCATTTTCTTCCAGGGAACAAGATGGACATTTAATGAAACAAATGAATTCCATTTGTTTCTGAAGAAAAAACCAGAACAAAACAAAAATTTGATCTCCAAGAATAGAACTCAAGAGATGCAGAAAAAGGTAAAAATAACTCTTGAGAATTGTATTTCTTTGTGGATATACAAAAAGAATACATGTATAATTTGATTGTACTGATATAACATAAAAAAGGGAAGTAGATATGGAAAAGGGATGAGGGCAGAATAAGGTGGGAAGGAGGATAAAAGAGGAAACCACATCCCACAAAGAGGCTAAGGAAACTTATCATATCTGAGGAATTTAGAGAGGGGAGGAACATTGTGTGAATCTTACTCTCATCAGAGTTGGCTCAAAGAAAAAATAATTGACATTTGTTTTAGAGAAAATTCTCTCTCGCCTCATTAAAAACAGGGGAGAGGAAAAGGGAAAGAAAAGAGTAATAAGGGAAGGAAGGGGAAAGACTCAGAGGGGGAGGGAGGGATTATAAAGAGGATAAGTATCGTGATACAAGAGGGGTACATAAGTTTAAAAGGGGAAGAGGGTTGTGGAGGCAAGAATAAGTAAAGCACAATCTGGGGTTAATGGGATGGCAGGAAATACAGATTTAGTAATTCTAACCGTAAATGTAAATGGGATGAACTCCCCATAAAGAGGAGGCAGATAGCAGACTGGATCAAAAGTCAGAACCCTACAATATGTTGTTTACAAGAAACACATTTAAAGCAGGGGATGCATATAGAGTAAAAGTAAAGGCAGGAGCAAAATCTATTATGCTTCAGGTGAAGTCACAAAAGAGGGTAGCCATCCTTATCTCAGATCAAGCAAAAATAAAAATTGATCTAATTAAAAGAGAATAAGGAAGAACTACATCCTGCTAAAGGAGTAAGCATAAACAATGATGCAATATCAATATTAAAACATATATGCACCAAGTGGTATGGCAACTCAACTTCCTAAAGGAGAAGTTAAGAGTTGCAAGAAGAAATAGACAACAAAACTGTAATAGTAGGAGATCTCAACCTTGCACTCTCAGAATTAGACAAATCAAACCACAAAACAAATAAGAAAGAAATTAAAGAAGTAAATATAATATTAGAAAAATTAGGTATGTTGGATCTTTGGAGAAAATTGAATGGAGATAGAAGAGAATATACTTGCTTCTCAGCAGTTCATGGAACCTATTCAAAAATTGACCATATATTAGGACATAAAGACGTCAAAATTAAATGCAAGAAAGCAGAAATAGTAAATGCTTTCTTTCAGATCATGATGCAATAAAACTACATTCAACAAAAGTTAGGGAAATAGACCAAAAAGTAATTGGAAACTAAACAATCTCATCTTAAAGAATGATTGGGTGAAGCAGCAAATTATAGATACAATTAATAATTTCACTCAAGATAATGACAATGATGAGACATCATACCAAATTTGTGGGATGCAGCCAAAGCGGTAATAAGAGGGAATTTTATATCCTTAGAGGCTTACTTGAATAAACAGAGAAAGAAAAGATTAATGAATTGGGCTTGCAACTAAAAAAACTAAAAAGACTAAATTAAAATCCCCAATCAAATACTAAATTGGAAATTCTAAAATTAAAAGGAGAAATTAAAAATATTGAAAGTAAAAACTATTGAACTAATTAATAAAACTAAGAGTTGGTTCTATGAAAAAGCCAATAAAATAGATAAGCCTTTGGTAAATCTGATTAGAAAAGGAGGGAGGAAATGAAATTAGTAGTCTTAAAATGAAAAGGAGAACTTTCCACCAATGAAGAGGAAATTAGAGAAATAATAAGGAGTTATTTTGCTCAACTTTATGCCAATAAATTTGATAACCTAAGTGAAATGATGACTACCTCCAAAAATACAGACTTCCCAGACTAACAGAGGAAGAAGTAAATTGCTTGAATAGTCCCATTTCAGAAAAGAAATAGAACAGGCAATTAAACAACTCCCTAAGAAAAATCCCCAGGACCAGATGGATTTACATGTGAATTTTACCAAACATTTAAAGAACAATTGGCCCTAATGCTATATAAATTATTTGATAAAATAGGGAATGAAGGAGTCCTACCAAATTCTTCTATGACACAGACATGGTACTGATACCTAAACCAAGTGAGGCTGAAAACAGAGAAAGAAAATTATAGATCCAATCTCCCTAATGATATTGATGCTAAAATCTTAAATAAGATATTAGCAAAAGACTACAGAAAATCATCTCCAAGATAATACACTATGATCAAGTAGGATTTATACCAGGAATGCAGGGCTGGTTCAATATTAGGAAAACTATCAATATAATTGGCCATGTCAATAACCAAATTAACAAAAATCATATGATCATCTCAATAGATGCAGAAAAATCATTTGATAAAATCCAACATCCATTCCTATTAAAAACACTTGAGAGTATAGGAATAAATGGACTTTTCCTTAAAATAATCAGCAGCTCTATTTAAAACCATCAGTAAGCATCATATGTAATGGAGACAAACTGCAACCATTCCCAATAAGATCTGGAGTGAAACAAGGTTGCCCACTATCACCGTTACTATTTAATATTGTATTAGAAACACTAGCTATAGCAATAAGAGCTGAGAAAGAGATTAAAGGAATAAGAATAGGCAATGAGGAAGCCAAATTATCACTCTTTGCCGATGACATGATGTATACTTAGAGAACCCCAGAGATTCTGCTAAAAGTTATTAGAAATAATCCACAACTTTAGCAAAGTTGCTGGTTATAAAATAAACCCACATAAGTTATCAGCATTCTTATATATCACTAACAAAATCCAACAGTCAGAGTTACAAAGAGAAATTCCATTTAAAGTAACTACTGATAATATAAAATATTTAGGAATCTATCTGCCAAGGGAAAATCAGAAACTTTATGAGCAAAATTACAGACCACTTTTCACACAAATTAAGTCTGATCTAACCAATTGGAAAAATATTAAATGCTCTTGGATAGGCGAGTAAATATAATAAAGATGACAATATTACCTAAACTAATCTATTTATTTAGCGCTATACCAATCAGACTCCCAAAAAACTATTTTAATGACCTAGAAAAAATAACAACAAAGTTCATATGGAAAAACAAAAGGTCAAGAATTTCAAGGGAATTAATGAAAAAAAAATCAAATGATGGTGGCTTAGCTGTACCAGATCTAAAACTATACTATAGAGCAGCAGTTACCAAAACTATTTGGTATTGGCTAAGGAATAGATTAGTTGATCAGTGGAATAGATTAGGTTCAAGGGATAAAACAGTCAACAAATATAGCAACCTAGTCTTTGACAAACCCAAAGATCCCAGCTTTTGGGATAAGAACTTACTGTTTGATAAAAATTGCTGGGAAAATTGGAAACTAATATGGCAGAAACTAGGCATTGATCCATACTTAACGCCGTACACCAAGATAAGGTCAAAATGGGTTCATGACCTAGGCATAAAGAATGAAATTATTAATAAATTAGAGGAACATAGGATAGTTTACCTCTCAGACCTGTGGAAGGGGAAGGTTTTTATGACCAAAGTAGAACTTGAGATCATTACTGATCACAAAATGGAAAATTTCGATTATACCAAACTGAAAAGTTTTTGTACAAACAAAACTAATGCAGACAAGATTAGAAGGGAAGCAATAAACTGGGAAAATATTTTTACAGTCAAAGGTTCTGATAAAGGCCTCCATTTCCAAAATATATAGAGAATTAACTCTAATTTATAAAAAATCAAGCCATTCTCCAATTGAAAAATGGTCAAAGGATATGAACAGACAATTTTCAGATGAAGAAATTGAAACTATTTCTAGTCATATGAAAAGATGCTCCAAGTCATTATTAATCAGAGAAATGCAAATTAAGACAACTCTAGGATACCACTACACACTGTCAGATTGGCTAAGATGACAGGAAAAATAATGATGATTGTTGGAGGGATGTGGGAAAACTGGGACATTGATTCATTGTTGGTGGAGTTGTGAACGAATCCAACCATTTTGGAGAGTAGTTTGGAACTATGCTCAAAAAGTTATCAAACTGTGCATACCCTTTGATCCAACAGTGTTACTACTGGGATTATATCCCAAGAGATTATAAAGAAGGAAAGGGACCTGTATGTGCCGAATGTTTGTGGCAGCCCTTTTGTAGTGGCTAGAAACTGAAACTGAATGGATGTCCATCAGTTTGGAGAATGGCTGAATAAATGTGTATATGAAAATTATGGAATATTACTGTTCTGTAAGAAATGACCAACAGGATGATTTCAGAAAGGCCTGGAGACTTACACGAACTGATGACTAAGTGAAATGAGCAGGACCAGGAGATCATTATATACTTCAACAACAATACTAGATGATGACCAGTCCTGATAGATCAGGCCATCCTCAGCAACGAGATCAACCAAATCATTTCTAATGGAGCAGTAATGAACTGAACTAGCTATACCCAGAAAAAGAACTCTGGGAGATGACTAAAAACCATTACATTGAATTCCCAGTCTCTTTGATTTCCTTCACAAGCTAATTGTACAATAATTCAGAGTCTGATTCTTTTTGTACAGCAGGGTAATGTTTTGGTCATGTGTACTTATTGTGTATCTAAGTTATATTTTAATATATTTAACATCTACTGGTCATCCTGCCATTTGGGGGAGGGGGTGGGGGGGGTAAGAGGTGAAAGATTGGAACAAGAGGTTTGGCAATTGTTAATGCTGTAAAGTTACCCATGTATATATCCTGTAAATTAAAGGCTATTAAATAAAAAAAAAAAAAAAAAAAAAAAAAAAAAAGAAATGAGCAGGCTGACCAGAAAAGACTAGAAAGACTTACACAAATTGATGCTAAGTGAAATGAGCAGAATCAAGAGAACATTGCACACAGTAACAAGATTACATGATCAACTGTGATGGGTTTGACTCTTTTCAGCAATGAGATGATTCAAGACAATTCCAACAGACTTGTGATATAAAGAGAGAGAACTATGGAGACTGAATGTAGATCAAAGTATAGTATATTCATTTTTGTTGTTGTTGTTTACCTACTTGTTTGTTTTCTTTCTCATATGTTCTTTCCCCTTTAGTCTGATTTTTTTTTGTACAGCATAATGAATATGGAATTATGTTTAGAATAGTTGCATATGGTTAACCTCTACCGGTTTGCTTACTGACTGTCTAAGAGAGGCAGGCAGAAAAGAAAAAAAATTTTGGAAAACAAGGTTTTGTAGAGGAGAATGTTGAAAACTATCTTTGCATGTATTTGGAAAAATAAAAAAGCTATTTAAAAAAGAAAGTTAAAATTAGTAAATTTTATGTAGATATAACCCTCAGATCAGGAGGTGGATACTGTTTCTTCATCACTTCTTCAGAATCATGAATAGTAATTTTATTGAACATAGGTGTTTGGCTTTCAATGTTAATTTTTGTGGTGGTGTTATTGTTATTACATAACAATAAAATTCAAAATTGTTTATATAATAATAGTTTTGTAACAAGTTCTTTTCTTGGTTCTGCTTACTTTACTATGCATCAATTTCTTTAAGTTTTTTTCAGTGTCTCTTTGACATCATCTATTTGTTCACATAATATTATTTATTCACATGTATGTACCAAAACTTATTCAGGTATTTTAAACAGATAAATTTCTCTTTAGTTTATAGTGTTGATACAGATATGTATACACCCACCTATCTGTCAACATTCTTCTTTTATTCTTCCTTTGATCTCTTTTCTTCATAAGGCCAGAAGTTGTATATTTTTATCAAACACATGTACTGTTTAGTAACTTTTTGTATATAGTTCTCAATTGCTTACTAAAAAAGCTGCACCGTCATCATTTTTACTATAATGGGCTGGCTATATTTTCCACACTCAAGGTGCTTGTAATCTTTATTTTTTGAGATAGAAAACTAATGTGTAATCAAAATATTAGCTAAAAATGCAGGACAATGTAATTGAACTTGGAACTATATAGTTTACACAGTAAATTCACATCAACATCTCATCAAGGTATTTACCAAAGTGTAAGGAACTAAGAAAATCCTATTAAAACATCATTTTAACAATACTATATACTTCCTAGTTCAAAGACATCCTCCTTCCCCATTCCTCCATTTAATTAAATAAGGTAATAAGTCTAAGAAATCTAGTTAAGTCCCAGTTTTTTAACCAACTCTGGTGTGATGCTTGCATATTATGTATTTCACACTTTTAAATTTCAACAGCAACATGATCTGAATCCCAATAAAATAATTGCTGTTTTTCATTTTTAAAATGGAAATGAATTTCCTACATGAAATATAAATACCAAAGTGTTACAGTTCTATTACAGCAATGTTGTAAACTATCCTGATGGCCAATGCATGTGCTTTGTATAATTAATTTACTTTTCTTCCATTTATACTTATATATTGCATATATTTATATTGTTGTTATCCTTGCTGTTCAGCTATTTCAGTTGTGAGTATTTTGCTATTTTCATCTCCAGCTCATTTTTACAGATGAATAACTGAGACAAACTAAGGTAAAAGACTTGTATAGTGTCACATAAGTAGCAATTATCTAAGACCAGATTTGAATTATTATTCTGTCATTAGTTTCTTTTTATTCACTCCCTTTTTTGTGGTTTGGCTTCCATCTTTTTTGGAGTGAGACACACAATTATGAAATGTATGTTCTGTAGAAAGTCTTACTTCACTCCTTTTAATTTTAGTTTTCCCTCTGTCAATTAGTTTGAATTTATCCTATATATAGATGGCTACATACATTTGTTTGCATGCTTCTTCACATATTAGATTGCAAACTCCTTGAGGACAAGGTAGAGTCCTTTGGCTCTTTTTTTTGTATTTCCAGTGCTTTTTACTGTGCCTGGCACTTGCTTGGTACTTAATTACTACTAATTGAATTGTATTATTAGTTTTATGAGTTTTTTTTTTTTTTTGAGGAAATTGTGGTTAAGTGACTTGCCCAGAATAACACAGCTGGGAATTGTGTCTGAAACTAGATTTAAACTCTATTTATCTGGTTCCAGGGGTGGTGCTCCATTTACAGCACCATGTAGCTGCCCCTAGTTTCAGTGGTCTTTTAAAAAAAAAGTATATTTGTATTTATTAGCTCAATAAGCTTTGTTCTATTTTTTTAATTTGAAAGGATTATTTTAAAGGTACTTATTCCTAAAAAAAAAAAAAAAAGAAGAAGAAGAAGAGAGGAAGAGGTAGAGGGAGAGGGAGAGGACTCTTGTTTCTCCTCAGAATAACCAAATAACTCAGCTCTGGACTCCCTGGGATCAGACACTTTAACTAGCATTTTCTCTTCTGCCCCTGCTGCTAATACTATCTGCTACTCTAGACCTTTAGATACCTTGTCAAGAGGAGCTAATTTACTAAAACTGAATTCCTCTGAACCAAGATTCACCATAATCAATTACTTGGTCTTGTTTTTGAACACAAATACATACAGTTGTACATTCTGCCTCTTTGTCTGAGACATTTAATTGAAATAAGATTCTCGCTGAAAGAATCTATGATCAATTGCCTTATTATTTCATTTACCATTGCTTTAACTTTCCTGACAAACAATAGCAACAGCACTTCTACTATTATCATCACTTACTTAATCCATATTATCTTCTTGTATTAAATGTGTATTCTTGAAGGACAGATACTATTATGATGGCTTGGACTTTTATTCTCAGCAGGCAACACATTTATTCTCAGCAGGCACTTAGTAAATACTTAATGCTTTTCATTCATTCATTCAGTTATTCATCAATCCATCCATCCACTCATTTTATTGTTTTTGCCAATTCTTTTTTCTTTATGGAATGCTTATTTTCTTCAGTTGTTATGTTCTTATTACTATCATTTTATTTGGTAAACACACACACACACATATATTCCTCCCTCCCCACTGGTTATTGATTCTTCAATATTATATTATTTATATACTTTCCTCTGGAGAGTTAATTCATTCTTACAACTGATTTTATTATTTCATCTCTTTTGTATTGTGATTTATTAAAGATATCTATTTTCAAATAAAAACACAAAATCAGATGAGGACAGAATGTTCACAGAAGAAATCAGAAAGAATGATCTAGATAGATCTCAAGCCTAGAGAGGCTTTTTTGAAATGCTCATGAAAGCCTTCAAAAGACAAGAGAGGTAGAAGAAAAAATGAGAAAAAAGATGAGATACATGAGTCAACAGTTTGGAAAAGGAAGGAAAAATGTCTGAAGAAAACAACTCTTTAATCAGTAGAATAAATCAAATGGAAAAGGAGATACAAAAGATAACTGAAGAAAATCACACATTGAAAAACAGAACAGGGCAAATGGAAGCTGATGACTTTGTGAGACAGCAAGAATCAGTCAAACAAACTACGAAGAATAAAAAAAATGGAAGAAAATGCAAAATGTCTCATTGGCCAAAACACCTGAACTGGAAATTAGATCCAGAAGAAAAAAAAAATAAAAATTATTGGCCTAGCAGAAGGCTATGATCAAAAAAAAAAAAAAAAAAAAAAAAAAAAAAAAAAAAAAAAGGCTGGATAGCATTCCACAAGAGGTCATTAAAGAAAAATGCCCCAGTATTCTAGAAACAGGGAAATACTGGTTGAAAGAATCCATGAATCACCTCTCAAAAGATTCCACAAGGTAAACCCCAAGAAACATTGACATGAAATTCCAGAACTATAATTTCAAGAAAAAAGTACCGCAAGCTGTCAGACAAAAACAATTCACATACCAAGGATCAACAGTCAGGATTACTGACAGCTTCTACAATAACGGATGTGAGGGCTTGGAATACCATATTCAGGAAAGCAAAGGACCTGGAGTTACAGCTAAGAAGTAGCTACCCAGTTAGACAACATCATCTTTCAGGGGAGGAAATTGAGCTTCAAAGAAGTAAGGACTTTCAATCATTTCTATTGAAAAAGACAGAGCTAAACAGAAAATTTAATCTACAAACAGGATGCAAGAAAATCATAAAAAGGTAGAAAGGGGAAAACTATATAATTAAAACTTAATCTGTTTACATCCCTAGATAGGAAATAGCTCTAGAGAACTATCTGTGTAACAGCGAGTAGCTACAGAGAGTAGCATCATATGAACTGAGGATATGGTTGTGAATGGTCTCTAATATGATGCTAGCAAAGGAAAAGGCTTTAGGGAGTGGGAAAACATCTGTACTAGAAAAAAAAGAGGAAAGAGAAGGTGTGTAAGGGGACAGTTAGTTCACATGAAGAGGTTAAAAAAAAACTATTACAATAAATGGAAAGTAGGAAAGGAGATGAACATTGTCTGAAACTTTATCTCATCAATTTTTGTTTTAAGAGGGGAAAATTTAATCATTCAGGTGGGTATACAAATTTATCACACCCTAAAAAGAAATAGGAGGAGAAAAAGGAAAAGAAAAGGGAGAGACAGGATAGAAGGGAGGGCAGAAACACTAAAAGAACAGAGAAGAGAAGGGGGGAAAGGTTGATAAAAGATACAATAATGGGTGGAGTAGGTTTAAAAAAAAAACACAATTAAGGGAAGGGGGAGGAGTGAAAGGAGACAAGGTAATGGGTAGGGTGGGTTCCAAAAAACTAAGATCAGAAAACTAAACAGAATCCTACAATCCTACAATATATTGTTTACAAGGAGCACATTTGACACAGAGAGACATACAGAATAAAGGTAAAATGTTGGAACAGAATTCATTATGTTCAGCTAAAGGAAAAAAAAAAGCAATGATAGCAATTGTGATCTCAGATAAAGTAAAAGTAAAAATAGGTCTTATTAAAAGTGATAAGGAAGGAAAGTACATCTTGATAAAGAGTACCACAAATAATGAAGTAATAAATGTGTATGCAACAAATGATAGAGCAGGAATTTCTGGAGAAGATTTTAATCCAGTTACAGGAAGAATAGACAGCAAAATTATCTAATGGGGGACTTCAAATTCCCCTCTCAGAAGCAGACAAATTTAATCATAAAAGAAACATAAAAGAAACTAGGGAGGTTAATAGAATCCTAGAAAACATAGATATGATAGATCTCTGGAATAGGAACAGAAATGACTACACCTTTTTCTTAGCAATACATGACACCTATACAAAACTGACTATATATTAGAGCATAAAAACTTCACAATCAAATGCAAAAAGGCAGAAATAATAAATGATTCCTTTTCAGACCACAATGCAATAAAAATTATATTCAATAAAGGGTCAGAAAAGATAGAATAAAAACCAATTGTAAATTAAATAATCTAATTCTAAAGTATGAGTGGATCAAACAGCAAATCGCAGAAACAATTCATAATTTCCTATGAGAAAATGACAATAATGAAACAACATGCCAAATCCAATGAGATGCAGTCAAAGCAGTTCTCAGGGGGAATTTTATATCTCTAAATAGTTACATAAATAAAATAGAGACAGAAGAGATAAATGAATTAGACATTCAATTAAAAAAGTTAGAGAAAGTACAAATTAAAAGCCCCCAATTATATGCCAAAATAAAAGTTTTGAAACTCAAAGGAGAAACTAAGAAAACAGAAATTAAGAAAACTATTGAAGTAAAAAACAAAACTAATAGATGGTTTTATGAAAAAAAAAACTAACAAAATAGATAAAGCTTTGGCTAATTTGACCAGAAAAAGAAAAAAAAATCACCAACAGCATCAAAAGTGAAACAATTGAAGTAAATATCAATGAAAAAGAGAATTCAAAGCAATAATTAGGAGCTATTTTTCACAACTCTATGGCAACAAGTTCAATAATCTAGCTGAAATGGATGAATATTTACAAAAATATAAATTTCCTAGAAATTTATAAAAATAACAGAAGAGGAAATAAAATAGGATAATAGACCCATTTTAGAAAAAGAAATTGATCAAGTTATTAAATGAACTGCCTAAGAAAATATCTCCAGGGTCAAATGGATTCACAACTGAATTCTACCAAACATTTAAAGAACAATTAATTCCAATACTATATAAATTATTTGAAAAATAGGTAAATAAGGAGTACTGCCAAATTCCTTCTATGCCCAAATATGGCACTGATATCTAAGTGAGGAAGGACAAAAACACAGAAAGAAAATTAGAGACCAATTTCCCTAATGAATATTGATGCGACAATTTTAAATAAAATGTTAGCAAAGAGATTATAGCAATTTAACAGCAAGATAATACACTATGACCATCTGGGATTTTTACCAGGCAGGCAGGGCTGTTTCAATATCAGGAAAACTATTACCATAATCAGCCATATTTATAACAAAACCAACAGAAATCATATGATTGTCTCAATAGATGCAGAAAAAGCTTTTGACAAAATATAGCACACATTTCTATTAAAAACCCTGAAAGAGTATAGGGATAAAGAAAGTGTTCCCTAAAATAATAAGCATTATTTATCTAAAACCTACAGAAAACATTATTTGTAATGGAAAAAAGCATTCCCAATAGATCAAGATTGAAACAGAGATAACCATCATCATCATTATTATTCAACATTGTACTAGAAATTTTGACTTTAGCAATAAGAATAGAAAAATAAATTAAAGGAATTACAATAGGCAATGAGCAAATAAAACTATCAATCTTTGGAGATGATATGATGATGATGATTATATACTTATACAATCCTAAAAAATCATCCAAAAATCTACTAGAAACAATTCACAGCTTTGGCAATATTTCAGGATATAAAATAAACACAAATCATTAGTATTTCTGTATATTACTGACAAAGCACATCAGCAAGAGATAGAAATAGATATTCCATTTAAAATTACTGTAGACAAAATAAAATACTAGGGGTTGACCTGCCAAGACAAACCAAAGAACTATATGAACACAATAACAAAACACTTCTCACACAAATAAAATCAGATCTAAACAATTGGGAAAATAACACCAATAAGTAAATTATTCCTTGTTCTCTTACATTCAATTTTGTCTGAGCTAATATGATAAAATTGACAATTCTGCCTAAATTGTTTTATTTGTTCAGGGCCAAACCAGTCAAACTGCTAAAACATTATTGTATAGAATTAGAAAAATAACAAAATTCATCTGAAAAACAAAAGGTCAAGAATATCAAGGGAATTAATGGAAAAAATATAAAGGATGATGGCTTAGCAGTGACAAACCTAAAATTATATTATGAAGCAGCAGTCATCAAAACCATTTGGTACTGGCTAAGAAATAGAATGTTTGATCAATGAAATAGATTAGATACACATGACACAATAATCAAGGCCTAGAGCAATTGAGTAGTTGATAAACCACCAAACTGCAGCTTCTGGGAAAAGAACTCACTATTTGCCAAAAATTGCTGGGAAATAATATGTCAGAAACTCAGCATAGACCTACATCTCACATTCCATACCAAAATAAAATCCAAATCTATACATGATTTGGGCATAAAAGATGATACCATAAATAACTTAAGAGAACAAGGAATAATTTACTTAAAGAATATTTGGAGAAGGGAGGAATTTTTGACTCAAGAAGATATAAAAAACATTATGAAGGGCAAACATTGGTAGCATTAAAGTTTTTGCACAAATAAAACCAACAGACACACAATTAAAGGGGAAGTACAAATCTGGGAAAAAATCTTTATAGCCAGCATTTCTGATAAAAGTCTTATTTATAAAATATATAAAGAACTGAGTCAATTTTATAAGAATACAATTCATTCCCCAATTGATATAACATGGGCAAAGGATAACAACAGACAATTTTCAGATGACAGAATTAAAACCCTTATAATTATGTGAAAAAAATGCTCTCAATCACTATTGAATAGAGAAATGCAAATTAAAACAACTCTGATGTGACAACTCATGCCTCTCAATTGACTAAGATGACCAGAAAAGATAAAGATAAATGTTGGACACGATGTGGGAAAATTGGGACACTAATGCATTGTTGGTTGAGCTGTGAAATGATCTAACCATTTTAGAGAACAAGCTAGAACTATGTCCAAAGAGCTATAAAACTGTGCATACCCTTTGATCCAGCAGTGTCATTACAGGGCCTCTATCCCAAGGAAATCATAAAGGAAGGAAAAGGACTCACATATGCACAAATGTTTGTAGCAGCTCTTTTTGTGGTATCAAAGGATTAGAAAAGGATTGAATGCCCATCAATTTGGGAATGGCTGAACAAGTTGTGGTAAATAAAGGTAATACATTATTATTATTATGCAAAAAATGATTAACAAACTGATTATATAAAGGACTGGAAAGTTTTACATGAACTGATGCTGAGTGAAACAAGCAGAACCAGGAATACACTATAGTGTACAATAACATCAAGAATGTGCAATGATCCACTATGAAAACCTTGGTTATGTTCAGTAATTCAGTTAGCCAAAGCAATCCCAATAGACTTGGGACAGAAAATGACATCTGCATCCAGAAAAAGAATTATGAAATTATGAAAATTGAATGTAAATCAACACATGCCATGTTCATTTCTTTTTTCTGTTTTTTTTTCAATCTCTTCCATTTCTTGTGCTCTGATCTTTCTCTCCCAATATGATTCATAAAGCAATGTGTAATAAAAAAATATAAATAATAAAATTATAATAAAAATAAATAAATAAATAAATTCTAAAAGGATACTTTTCTCTCCAGAAATTTTCTATTCTAGTTTTCCTCTTCTTTAGAATGAGAATTTGTCACATATTTTATAGAGAAGAGTCAATTTTTGCCTTATTCTATCAAAATTATCTATATCATCTCCCATCCTCTTTTCCCTTACCCTAGTCTCTGAGAAATAATCCAGGCTTCTCCTCACCAAGATATTTGCTCTATTTGTACCCTAGATTACATTACCTCTCATTTTCACTGATTTTAAATACAGTTCTCTAAATCAAAAGCAAAATGGAAGAAATAGTAAATGCATTTTTTCAGCTCATGATGCAATAAAAATTATATGCAATAAAAGACGAAGGGAAAATAAACCAAAAATTAATGGAATAATAAATTATCTGCTCCTAAAGAATGAGTGGGTGAAACAACAAATCATAGATTCAAAAGATAATTTCATCCAAGAGAATGACAATAATGAGAGAATATACCAAATTTATGAGATTCAGACGAAGCAGTTTTTAGGGGAAATTTTATATCTTTAAATGCTTACTTGCATTAAATTGAGAAAGAAGATCAATGAATTGTGCATGCAACTAAAAAAGCTAGAAAAAGAATGAATCAAAAAGCTCCAATTAAATACCAAATTTGACATTAGGAGTTATTTTGCCCAAGTGTATATGTATGTGTATGTGTATGTGCATGTGTATATCTATATGTATATATATATATATATATATATATATCAGTAAACTTGTAATTTAAGTGAAATGGGAGAATATTTATAAAAATATAGATTACTGAGATTAACAGAAGAGAAAATAAATTAGTTAAATAGTCCCATTTTAGAAAAAGAAATTGAACAAGCTATCAATCAATTCCCTAAAAAACAAAACAAAGCAAAACTTCAGGACCAGATGGATTTACATGTGAATTTTACCAAACATTTAAAAAAACAATTAATTCCAATTTTATGCAAACTATTTTTGCAAAATGGAGAAAGAAGGAGTCCTATTAATTCCTTTTATGACACAAATATGGTGCTGAGACCTAAACAGGTAGGATCAAAACAGAGAAAGAAAATTATATACCAATTTCTCTAATGAATATTGATGCAAAAATTTAAATAAAACATTAGCAAAGAGATTACATCAAATTATCATCAGGATAATACACCATGACCAAGTAGGATTTATAATTTACTATATCAGTAATGAAACTAACAAAAATCATATGATTATCTCAGTGGATACAGAAAAAGAATTCAATTACACCCAACACCCATGTTTATTAAAAACACTAGAGAATGTAGGAATGAATGGAGTTTTAAAAATGATCAATAACATCTATTTAAAACAATGATCAAAAATCCTATGTAATGGAGATTAACTAGAACCATTTCCATAAGTTCAGGGGTGAAACAAAGTTGTCCACTATCACCATTACTGTTCAGTATTGTATTATAAATGTTAATTTTGGCAATAAGAGAAGAAAAAGAAGCTAAAGAATTAGAATAGGTAATGAGTAATACAAATTATTACTCTTCACAAATGATATAATGTATACTTACAGAATCCTTGAGAATCAGCTAAAATAGAACTAGAAACAACTCACACCTTTAGCAAAAATCCACAGAAATGTCCACATAAATTATCAGCATTTTTCTAGCAGCAAGAAATACAAAAAGAAATTATATTTAAAATAATTGTAAATAATATAAAATATTTAGGAGTCAACCTAATAAGGCAAAATCAGGAACTATATGAACATAATTACAAAACACTACACAAATAAAGTCAGATCTAACTATTGGACAAATATCAAGTGCTCATGGTTAGGTCATACTAATGTAATAAAAATGGCAATACTACCTAAATTCATCTACTTGAATAAGTATTAATTAGTGCCATACTATTCAAACTCCCAAGAAATTATTTTATAGGTCTAAAAAACATTATAAAAACAAAATTCTTCTGGAAGAACAAAAGGTCAAGAATTTCAAGGGAATTAATTTAAAAAATGCAAATGAAGGTGACTTAGCTATTCCAGCTATATACTAAAATTATTTTATAAAGCACCAGTCATTAAAAGCATTTGGTACTCATTAAGACATAGAATAGTCAATCAGTGATATACCTTACACTCACAAGACATCAGTCAATTACTATAGTAAGGTAATATTTGATAATTACTAATTTGATAATTAGCTCTTAGGATAAGAACTTACTATTTGACAAAAACTTCTGGGAAATTTATAAATTAGTATGGAAGCAACTAGGCATTGACTCACACCTAACACTCTATATAAAGATAAAGTCAAATTGGGTTCATGATTTAGACATAAAGAATGATAGTATAAGCAAATTAGAAGAACATAGAAGAGTCTTCCTCTCAGATCTGTGAAGGAAGATATTTGTGACCAAAGAAGAGCTGGAATACATTGTGGAATGCAAAATGGATAATTTTGGTTGTATTAAGTTACATTTTTTTTGTACAAACAAAACCACTAGGGATAGGATTAGAAGGGAAGTAATAAATTGAGGGAAAATTAAATTTAAGGGTTCTGATAGTCGCTTTTCTAAAATATGTAGAGAAAATTGACTCAAATTTATAAGAATTCAAATCATTCTCCAGTCGATAAATGGTCAAAGATATCAACAGACAATTTTCAATTGAAGAATTTGAAACCTTTTCTAGTCATATGAAAAGTTGTTCTAAATCACTGTTGATCAGAGAAATGCAAATTTAGAGAGCTCTGAGGCATCAGAACACACCTCTCAGATTAGCTAAAATGACAGGAA
Source organism: Sarcophilus harrisii (assembly GCF_902635505.1). NCBI lineage: Eukaryota > Metazoa > Chordata > Mammalia > Dasyuromorphia > Dasyuridae > Sarcophilus > Sarcophilus harrisii. The sequence goes on from NC_045428.1 coordinate 99,873,204, forward strand.
AAGACAATGATGAATGTTGGAGGGAAAACTGGAACACTAATATAAAGATGGAATTGTGAACTGATTCACCTATTCTGTATAGCAATTTGATACTATGCCCAAAGGGCTGTCAGACTCTGCATAACCTTTGATCCAGCAGCGTCTCTACTGGACCTGTATCCCAGAGAGATCATAAAGGCAGGGAAAGGGACTCAGATGTGCAAAAAATAATTGTGGTAGCCCATTTTGTAATGGCAGCCCATTTTGTAGTGGCATGAAACTGGAAATTTAGTGGATGTATATCAGCTAGAGAAAGGCTGAATAAGTTATGATATATGACAATTATGGAATATTATTGTTCTAAAAGAAATCATCAGCAGGATGATTTCAAAGAGGTCTGGAGAGACTGCTAAGTGCAGTGAGCAGAAACAGGATATCATTGTACATGACAACAGCAAGATTACATGATGATCATTTCTAAAGGATGTGGCTCTTTCCAGCAAGAAGATGATTCAGGCCAGTTGCAATGGTCTTGTGATGAGAGAGGACTGTGGGGATGGAGTGTGAATTACAACATAATCTTCATTCTTTTGTTGTTTACTTGTATTTTGTTTTCTTTCTCATTTATTTTTTCCTTTATGATCTGACTTTTCTTGTGCACCAAGATAATTGTGGAAATATGTATGGAAGAATTGCACATGTTTAACAAATACTGGAGTACTTACCATCTAGTGCAGGGAGAATTTGGAACACAAGATTTTGCAAGGATGAATGTTGAAATTTATCTATGTGTATGTTTTAAAAATAAAAAGCCAAAATAATTTTTAAAACTGCCTTGCATTTATTTTCATGTGTGTTAATATTTCAGTGTCTACATATTTTTAATTTGTTCCCCATATTTTTGGTCAGCACTCATGTTTCTCTCTAACTCATATATCCCACTGTAAAAAAAGGAAAACACAACACCTGAGACAAATAATGATAGTTAAGGAAAATAATGGAAATATTTACTAATTCCAAAATGCCTCTTTTGTACCTTTAGTCCCTTATCCTAGTTACTAGATGGAAAGCAGTGTTCCTTATTAGCTTTATGAAGCTTTATGAAGAAGTCATTGAAATTTTTTTCAAATTTATCTTGAGTAAGAAGTATCAATACTGAATTGATAATAGATTCTTAACCTAGTATTCTCTAGTAGTTTTGTACTGGGTTACAGAGATGAAAATTGTGTTCCTAAATAGAATAGAGAAGAAATTTAATTACTATACTTTGTTCCTTTTCAGTGTTTTATAAAGTGTTTTTGTGGGTCACATTAATGATATTGGATTGATAGAGCTAAGCCTGTCACCACCTGAAATGCTATGAGATTTGTAGTATCAAGATTCCTGCCCATTGAAAAATCATGGATGGATATCCTGAATCATGGATTCTGGTTTCTGAGACTTCCCTCTTATCACATTTCTGGATGGGTCAAAACAGGGCTACAATAAGGCTTTTCGGAATTGTATCATATCTCTAGTTCATGGGATAGAGTGCATTTTTTGTTGTTATTTTGGATAAAGATGACTTATTGACATTTCTCTTAGATCTTCCTCTGTCATCAACCTTCTGTTTCATTTAGAGGTATTTATGTTAAATAGTTCTAAACTGAACTAATCTTAGCTAGAAATTTTCATATTTACTATACTTTATTTCTTATATAGTACTTTTAGAGGGGAATGAAGAAACAGATGAGATAATAGCAAAATAGGTAGAATAAAAATTTGCTGAATAACTTGATCCAAAGAATAGTCACTAATCATTTAATGTCCACCTAGAAGATGATATTGCATATAGAGGACCAAGGATCTCTCATGGGTTTTGTTGGCTGATATATGTTTTAATCAGTGACTTGGTTTAACGTATAGATGATAGCTTTAGTAAATTTGAACATGATAGAAAATTTGGAATGAAACATAGTGTTTCACTAAACTACATAGGCAGAGACTTCTTGAAAAAAATCTTAAAAACCCAGAAAATAGAGTTGGATCAAATAATGAAATTTAATTTGTATAAATGTAAAATCTACTTGAAAAATCAACATTAAAGTACAAGATGTGAAACATATGGCTAGAGTACAGTTTGCATCAAGAAGATTTAGACATTTTAGTGGGCTAATTATTCTACATGACTCAACAGTGTCATGGAAGCCAAGAAAACGAATGGGACTTTAAGCTGTGTTAGGTTATTTGTGGCTTACTGGAAAAGTATAGTCCTGAAGATGGGAAAAGCAGAGTTCAAAACCTACCCTAGAAAAATTTCTATGTGTATGATCCTAGACAAGTAATTTAACTTTTATCTGACTCAGTTCCCTCTTCTATAAAGTGGGGATAATAAAAGCCTTTATCTCCTAGAATACTTATGAGCATAAAATTTAAAAAAATTATATACTAAAGCATTTTGCAAACCTTAAACTGCTATAGTGATGGTGATAGTAATGATGATGATGGTGGTGGTGATAGTGATGATAATCATGATGATATTGATAATTATTGTATGCAATCTCCATAATGAATATTATTTCTGTATTGTATTATGTCTTATGACATATATGAAGAATTGTGTCCAATTTTGGTAGCACATTTGAGGAAAACTGTAGTTAGGTTCAAAAAGACAGAAAGAACAATGGATTTGAACTGAGTAAAACTGGATTCCAATGTTATCTCTAATTCTTAACTGATGAATAACCTTGGCCATGTCACTTAATATTTCTGTATCAATTTTACACTGATAAAAAGAGGGAGTTGGACTAAATGGCTTATAATATCTTCGCAAGTTTAAATTCTTTGAACTCTCATTTTATAATTTATTTTAATTACCAACAAAAACTGTGGGAATGTGATTATTCCTCAGATCAGCAATGCAATCATGCAAAATGAAGTCTTAACATGCAAATGAAATGTGTTTTACCCTGTGACCTTTATAATGTGTAAATCGCTTTTGAGGGGCTTTCAAAGGAGCAGCTGATTGGCAACAAAGAATATGTAGCTATAACATGGTCTTCTTTTTGGTGGACTTTAAGTAGTTGGAATTAACCTGTCCAATAGTACATCATTCCATTTTCAGGATTTTGTGTTTAAGAGTTTAAAGTAGAGACAAATTTCAGCTATGGACTGAAGAAAGGAGACAATTATTCTCAATCAGAAAAGAACTAAATTTAAGGAAACCTTTGTGAAAAGAGAAATCCCTTGGTGTGCCATGAGTTGTAAATTAGCCTTTTGTCATGCTATAGCTACATGTTTAGCTTACTAATTTTATATACATATACATATATATATATATATATTTATATATGTATCTATCTATATATTATATATAGCATATATATGCATATACATATATATACACACACAGTTTTGTGTAGGACAGTTTTGAACTATTTTCTTCTTATACAATTTTATTACATACTTTTACTAATACTAATTAAATTATTGATTTGTTATCATTGTCATCATTGTTGTTGTGCTTCATTCTTGAAGAGGATCAAAATGGTCTTATTATGTAAGGATCAAGGTAGTTTGTCTCACTGTGGATGATTAGACCAATACAAACTTGGAATGCTCTGTTACAGGTTGGATGCAAATATTCCCTATCAACATTTGGATAGATATTCTAAATTGGGCATCTGGTGTTTCTTCTCAGCTAATTCAATTCTGATTTGCTCATAGGGCACAAAAATTTCTCTCATGAAAACAAGCTGAGTGGTTCAATGCTGGGTCTCATATGTCATAAACTATTCTGAAGTTCTTAAGAGAGTCCTTGAAAATGTCCTTATATCACTATTTTGTGAATTCTTTCCTTATGTGAGGTTTCCATAAAATAGTCTTTTTGACAAGTGTTCTTTTTGCATTTAAAAACAACATGGCCAGCCCAATGCAATTGAGCTCTTTGTAGTAAAGTTTGAATGCTTGGCAATTTAATTTGAGAAAGGACCTCAGTGTCTGATATCTTGTCTGCTAGGGGTTCTTCAGGATCTTCCTAAGACAATGCAAATGGAAGCAATTCAGTTTTCAAGGCTGATAGACTGTCCAGATTTCACAGGTATATAACAATGTGGTCAGCACAATACTTCTGTAAAACTTCAGTTTGGTAGTCAGCAAAATACCTTTCCTCATCCCCATTTTGCTTTAGGGACTCTCAAGCACTTAGCTACTTCTAGCATTGCATATCAACCTCATTTTCATTGTGTACATCTCTATCTGACTGCTAACATTGGTAGTACTAGGGCGGGGGGTGTGTGAAAAGAGGGGGGTTAATGATATGACATAAGTTATCCTCCTAGAACTTTAAGTCATTTCTCTGGAAATCATACCTGAAATGGTGAATGTGAAGTGGAGGAATGAGGACATACTAGGGAAATAAGAAATAGAAATGATAGGTGGAGGTGATAGAGATAGATTTCAGTTTTAACATAAAGAAACATTAAAAATTAAGTGGAATTTCCTAATGCTATATTATGAGGCTTCTTATTAGCAGTTTTCAAAGTTTGGCTAATCATTTTTAAGTATACTGTAAAGACTCTAAGGTACTTTCCTAATTTGAGAATAAAAAGTGTTCCATTTGTGGAAAATGTGAATTTCTCTGGTTAGAAAGTAGATGAATTTAGCTATTTCTTCATAGTTTGAATATGTTTAGAAAGATGTTATTCTTAACATCCCTCTTGTTAAACTTAACTGATATGAACACAACATTCAGTCACAAATGATGAGATTTTGATATTTCTTAAAGATATTTCAGTGCCTTGTGTTTCATTTATGGAGTTTGAAACTCTTTGATATGCTCAAGAAATACTGAGTGAAAAATTTAGCCATACTAGGTATTACGTAGTTCAGGGAATTTCTCTCATTCTACTGTGAGAAAAGTTTTAATTATGCTTTTAAGGGAAGATTCTTGATGAAAGAAGGAAGAGATTTTTTTCCACATCATTCTGTCACAAGCATGTAAAAAAATTCTGGACAATTAGAGGATAATACTTTTAGCCCAATGGGAGGGGAAAAAAGCATACGTCCAAGAAAAGCCACAGAGTAGAAAATAGGGAGGAAACAGATTCAAGGAATATGATGTCTTGATGCACCAAATAATACTTCCTATAGACACAAGAAAGGAGCAAATCTTGAAAAACCATTTTAATGATCTGCTAAGAAAAAGGCATTCAAACTGATTGGAGTTGCATGAGCACTCTATAAAAAGAGGATGACGTGCTAGATGATGTATACAATGGTTTCCATTCCTGTTTCACTTCTCTCAAATACTAAACAGGCAAACTTTTTGTGATTCACAAATGATATTTGGAGCTATAGTATTTCAATTGGGTGGAATTATTCAGAGAGTTGAGGTTCATGCCGCAGCTTGATCTTTTTTTAAAAAAAAATATTACTATCAGGGGGATGAGTCAAGATGATGGAGAGAAATCAGGAAGTTGTCTCAACTCTCCACAGTTTCCCTTGGAAACAACTTTCTATAAACAGATTCAAAAGTAAGAGCTGGAACAATTTTCCAGCTTAACATGGTTTTGGAAGACTTCAGGAAAAATCAGTCTCAAGTGGGCAAAAGGTGAACATAGTCCCGTAAGATGGTTTCCCAGCAAGCCAGAAGGAGTGTATTAGCCACAGCACAAAGAGCAATTGAAACTCATTTATCATATCTCAATAACACAATAGCACAGCAAATCAGCAGTGGAGCCTCCAGCCCCAGGACAAAACCAAATTGAAAGCCATAGAAATCAGACAATAACAGGCATGATTAGGTTGCTATTCCATTCATTAAGCAAGTCATCAAACACATGAGTCTCCAAGCACTCAAAGTCAGTGACCTGCACAAGAAGCTTGGGGCATAGTCTCCTGTACCCCAGAAGTAAAGCTCAATTTTGAAAGCCACTAAATTTGATAAAAAGTGAGCAAATAACAAAAAAAGTATCTTGACCATAGAAAATTGTTATAGTGAGAGGGAAAAAAACAAAGCATCAACTTAGAAGAGGCCAAAATTATGAAACCACAAAAGGGGACATGAATTGGTCTCAAGCCCAAAAAGTGTTTTTGAAAGAGCTCAAAATAAAAATGATTTACAAGTCAAATAATTAAAATAGAAGAAAAATTGAGGAAAGAAATGAAAGATATGCAAGGAAGAGTCAACAATTTGAAAAAAGGACAGGAATTAAATAAAGAAAACAATTACTTATATAGTAGAATTAGCCAAATGAAAAAGGAGGTACAAAAAAGCTAACTGAAGAAAATCATACTCTAAAAACTAGAATTGGATAAATGGAAATAAATGATTCTCTAAAACATTAAGAAGCAGTCAAAAATCAAAAGAATAAAAAAAACATAGATCCAGGTGAGGGAATTTAAAAACTATTGCACTATCTGAGAGCCACAATAAAAAATAAAAGTCTGGATAGTATCTTTCAAGGAAAGCTGTCATCATATCCTAGAACCAGAGGATAAAATAGTCATTGAAAGAACCCACTGATCATTTTCTGAAAGAAATCCCCTCACCGCCCCAAAAGTCAGGGGACATTGTAGCTAAATTCCAGAATCAGGTCAAGGATAAACAATTTTCAAATGAAGAAATTAAAACTATATTCTGTTCACAGTTTTATAGGTCTTTGTTTATAGTTTCAGATTGCTTTCCAGAATACTCCTGTTATCTGAGGCAATCTGAGATGTGTGAAGTTGTACCTCAGAATGGTGTTAAATTTGCATTTCTCTAATCAATAGTGATTTAGAGCATTTTTTCACAAGACTAAAAAAAGCTTTAATATCTTCATGTGAAAATTTTCTGTTCATTAGCCCTTTATTTTAACTCTGTGTGTCTTTCTGTTACCAATGTGTCTCTTGTAAACACTAGCTTGTTGGACTGTGGTTTCTAATACATTCTTCTTTGTTTTTGTTTTAAGATTGAGTTCATCCCATTACCATTCACAGTTGTGGTAACTGTTAATTTCCCTCCATCCCATTTTCTTTTTTTATTCTTTTCTATCTATCTTGTCCCTTCTCCAAAGTATGTTTTGTTTCTGACCTCTGTCTCCTTTAATCTGTACTGCATTTTTTTTTTTTATAACCTCTCCTTATATGTCTTTTCCCTTTTACCTCTTATTTTCTTATTAAGGAAAAATTGTTATTCTTATTAAGGTAAGGTAGATTTCTATATCCAATGTGTGGGTAAATATATGCCTATATCTATATTCTTCCCTCTTTGAGGGAATTCTGGTGACAATAAAGTTCCAACATTAAGTGCCACTCCTTTACCCTTCCTCCATTTTCACATGCAGTATAAAAGATTTTCTCTTGTGAATCTCTCTTATGTGAGGAAAAATTTCTTATTTTACTTTTCCCTTCCCTCTCCTCCCAGAACATTTTCAAATCTCACTCAATTTTTTGGGGGAATCAGCTCCTTAAATTGACTAATACTCATGGTCTCTCTCTATGTAGAATCCATTTAATTATCCTAATACTGATAAAATTCTTAATATTACATGTATCATCTAATTAAATAGAAATGTGGGATTCAATGCTATGGAGCCTCTTATGATTATTTTTATACTCTCTTGAATCTTATATTTGAATGCCAAATTTTCTATTCCTATCTAATCATTTCATCAAGTATGTTTCAAAGGCCTCTGTTTCATTACATATGCATTTTTTCCTCTGAAGATTATACTCAAGATTTGCTGTACTCTTGATTGTAATCTAGATCCATTGCCTTCTAAAATTATATATTTTAACCATCTCCTTTAATATGGAAGTCACTAAATTTTGATTTTCATTATGACTCCATGATAATTGAATTTTCTTTTTGATTGTTTTCAACATTTTCTCTTTGATCTAGAAATTCTAGAATCAGGCTAAAATATTCATGGAATTTTCATTTTGGAATCTTTCAGAATGTGATCAGTGAATTCTTTCAATTTCTGTTATGTTCATTGAATCAAAGATAGTGGAGCAATTTTCCTTTATGAATTATTTAAATATAATATCTAGGCTCTTTTGTTTTGTCATGGTTCTTAGGTGCTCTAGTAATTTTTAAATTATCTCTACTTAATATATTTTACAATCCAGTTTTTAGGGATTGTAGGGATTAAAATCCATTTTAGGGATTTTTAGGGATCTTGACCTTTTATTCTTCCATATGAATTTTATTATTTTTTCTAGTTCAATAAAATAATATTTTGGCAGTCTGCTTTCACACTGAAAAAGTAGACCAATTTAGGTATAATTGTCATTTTTATTATATTAGGGTGGCCTATTCATGAACTATTGATTTTTTCCAATTGTTTAGATCTGATTTTATTTATGTGAGAAGTGTTTTGTTAATTACTATTTAGATATTTTATTTCCTCTTCTATTGACCTTGTCAATTTATATTTTTGAAAATATTCATCCATTTTGGTTAGATTGTCAGACTTGCTGCCATAGAATTGTGCAAAACAGCTCCTAATTATTGCTTTGAATTCTTTTTCATTGGTGATGAGTTTACTACTTTCATTTTTGATGCTAGTGATTTGATTTTTGCTTTTCTTTTTCCGAACTAATTAACCAAAGATTTATCTATTTTGTTCATTTTTTTTCATAGACCCAACTCTTAGTTTTATTACTTCAATAGTTTTCTTAGTCTCTATTTTATTGTTCTCTCTTTTGAATTTTAAGATTTCTAATTGGGAGTTTTTAATTTATTATTTTTCCCACTTTTTTAGTTGCATGCCTAATTCATTGATCTCTTCTTTCTCTATTTTATTCATGTAGCTATTTAGAGATATAAATTTCCCCTAAGAACTACTTTGCCTGCATCCCATAGGTTTTGGTATGTTGTCTCATTATAATCATTTTCTTAAATGAAATTATAAATTTCTCCTGTGATTTGTTGTTTGCTCCACTCATTCTACAGAATTAGATTATATAATTTCCAATTGGATTTTAGTCTCTCTTTCCTGGTCCTTTATTGAATATAATTTTATTCCATTGAGGTATGAAAATGAAGCATTTATCTGTTTTTGCATTTGACTGAGGTTTCTCAATTTTTATGTAGATTTCATGTACTGCCAATAAAAAACTGTATTCCTTTCTATGCCTATTCAATTCTCTCCAGAGATCTATCATAACTAGGCTTTCTAGGATTTTATTAGCCTCCCTAGTTTCTATCTTGTTTACCTTAAGGTTAAATGTGTCTAATTTTGAGAGGGAAAGATTGAGGTCCACCACTAGATTAGTTTTGCTGTCCATTTCTTCCTGTAACTGGCTTAAAGTCATCTCTAGGAATATTACTGCTCTACCACTTGGTGTATATACATTTAGTATCATCATTAAATGTATCCTTTATCAAGATATACTTCCCCTCCTTATCTCATTTAATAATATTTATTATTACTTTTGCTTGATCTGAGATCAGTATTGTTACACCTGATTTCTTTTACTTCAGTTGAAGCATAATAAATTCTGTTCCAGCTTTGCTATATATGTGTCTCTGTGTCAAATACGTTTCTTGTAAACAAATGTTGTAGGATTGTTTTTTAATTCCTTCTGCTGAGGGTTTTAGTTGCCGATTTGTTGTAATTAAGATCCTCTTACTAGCTTTTCCACTTTATATCTAACCTGAGCTGAACACCCTTTTCACCCAATTTTGACTGAACTTTCTTGAAATTCTTTCAGTCTCTCTTGAGCTAGAGAATGGATTCATTCCATTAGGCTGTTCATATCCAAGTTTTCATGGGGTTTTTTGAGGGCAACAGGGAGCTGGAGCAGCTTCCTGACTTTATTCCACAATCTTTACTTCACCCCCCAAACTCCAACCAATTCTGTTTTAAAGTAACTTTTTAGTGAATTTTTATGCCTCTTTTTTAAAAAAAATTCAAATTTGCTTTTTACAGTGTTGTTTTTTCATTATTTTTTGTTCCTCTTTAACAAGCTAATTCTCTTTTCATAATAAGATAGAAAAGGAATTTTTCTTAGAAAAGTATGTTCATGTGCCTAGCAGAATAACAAGGAGCATTCAGAACATGTAACAATAAATTTCACTTTCAAGAAAGCATGTATAATAAATTGAAAAGATTATGTTCATGAGTGTTGATTTTTTTGCTTCCATGTAAGTTATTCTTTTGTTCTCTGCAGTGCACTTTTCCCTTTATTGCTTTTGCTCCCTCATCCCCCCCAAGCAGCTACAGTTATGCATGGATACACACACACACATATATACACATCTACATATGTATGGTTACACCCACATACCCATATACATACATCAGTATACACCTCTATCCTTATCTACACACAATGTATATGCATACAAATGTATACACATAGAATTTTCTCTGATCTGAGAATTTTGAAATTTGGCAATACTATCCCATCTTGATGTAATAACTGGCATATTTTCTTTTATTTCTACATTTCCCTTGTATTTTTTTTTCTTTTTTTTCTTTCTTTTTTTTTCTTTATTTAATAGCCTTTTATTTACAGGATTTATACATGGGTAACTTTACAGCATTAACAATTGCCAAACCTCTTGTTCCAATTTTTCACCTCTTACCCCCCCCACCCCCTCCTCTAGATGGCAGGATGACCAGTAGATGTTAAATATATTAAAATATAACTTAGATACACAATAAGTATACATGACCAAAACATTATTTTGCTGTACAAAAAGAATCAGACTCTGAATTATTGTACAATTAGCTTGTGAAGGAAATCAAAAAATGCATGTGTGCATAAATATAGGGATTGGGAATTTAATGTAATGGATTTTAGTCATCTCCCAGAGTTATTTTTCTGGGCATAGCTAGCTCAGTTCATTACTGCTCCATTAGAAATGATTTGGTTGATCTCGTTGCTGAGGATGGCCTGATCCATCAGAACTGGTCATCATCTAGTATTGTTGTTGAAGTATATAATGATCTCCTGGTCCTGCTCATTTCACTCAGCATCAGTTTGTGTAAGTCTCTCCAGGCCTTTCTGAAATCATCCTGTTGGTCATTTCTTACAGAACAGTAATATTCCATAATTTTCATATACCACAATTTATTCAGCCATTCTCCAACTGATGGACATCATTTTTAAAAAAAATATTTCTTTCATTATTTTGTGAAGAATCTTTTTTGATCAACTTTTAGTTTGTCAAATTATTATAATTTTTTTCTTAATCTGCTCTCTAGATCTGTTTATTCTTCTAGTTTTTTCCCCACATTCTATTGTATTTTTTCATATTTTGTTTTGTTATTTTTTGTCTCTTTTAGCTTCACTACCCTTCCCTTTCCCAATTCTAATTTTCAAAGAAATATTTTCTTTTTCTTTTGTTGAGACCCAGGATGACACATCTAGGAAGTATTAAGTATCTGAGACCAGATTTGATATCAGGTCCTTCTGACTTCAGGACCAGTGCTCTATCCACTATGACATCTATATTCTTCTTTAAGACTTTGTATCTTCTTTTCTAATTGGTTAATTTTCCCCATAATCTTCTTATTTTTCTTGTATAGTTCTAATTTATTTATTTAAAAAATTCCTCAATCTCTCTCCTTTGAATTTTGAACTTATTTTTTGAGTTCTCCAACACTCCAACTATTCTGAGCTGGTAGCCATTGAATGTTACACTTCAGGATAGAACAAGCTTTTTAAAAATTTTTAAATTTTATTTCAGTGTCCTCTTCTGAAGATAAATTTCAGTCTTCCCTATTCCCAAAGTAAGTTTCTATGATTGCATTGTTTCTTCTCTGCCTCTTCAATTTTTTTAAAAATAAAAATTGTTAATGTAACACTCTAATCCTGGGGTTGGGAGGATGGTGCATCTAGTTTCACTTCAGCTCTGCCTTCTGGTCTGGAACACCAAACCAAAAGCTTTATCCTCCTTCTAGTGCCACTATTTCTGTTCTCACCATGTTTGCTTGGTTCCTCTCATCAGGGGTGAGTATCTCTGCAGCACCCACCTGTGTCTAGGGTTACTAATCAGCTAAGATTCTTAGAGGCTTTCTTTGATCTTCTCAGGTTGTCCCTGGAGGACCCCTGTCCTACTCCCAGTCATATTTGTTTTTTAAAGTCTACCTTTGTCCTGATGCACAATTTTGTTCTATTTTTGGGGGAAATCTGGAATAGAACAAAAGAAATATAGTAATTTTATTTAGAAGTAATCTCATTTTACAGATAAGAAAATAGAAAACTAGAAATTTTCATTGACTTGACCATAATCACACTATAATAAGTAACATAATTAGGTTTATAGGATCATAGCATCACAGTTTTAGAATTATAAAGTATCCTAGAATTAATCTTTAAAAGCTCCCTTTATTTTTTCAAAGGATGAAACTAAGACTTGAGGAGATTGTACAGTTTGCCCGAAATCAAAATCGATTCAATGCCAAAGGAAGAATTAAGAACTGGCCCCACAGACAATAAATCAAGGACCTTCTTTACTGGTCCTCTAACTATAAATCTTTTTTACTATATCATGATGCTTCTAACTGACATTTTGTGGAAAAAATCATATTGTTACACATGATATATCTTATTATATTTTTAAAATATTAAAATATATGCTTATTACTTCTAATTTTTGTCTGACAAAATGCATATTTGGTTCCTTATTCCCTTCCCCACGTATATTAGTTTTCTTCTTTTCAAGCAGAACATATTTTTTTCCAGTTTCTGTCCAAAGAACTTTAGGTCATACTGCATTATTTTTCAGTTTGTACTGGGAAGTTATTTCACAATTCAGTTTCCAAGACAACTTAATCATCATGTAAAGCAAAAGACACAGATGGCATTGAGCTTTACATTTAAATTCTGAAACACTTACTTTGATTTTTAATTTTTATGCTGTCTCCTAGTTAATTGAATCAGAAATGTAAAGAAGCGTGGGTCACACTGTCCATTTCCTTGACAGAAGACTGTTTCCTTCATTAAGTTTAAATAAATCAAACACATCTCATAAGAAAATCTTTCAATAGGCTTGTATTCAGTTTCAATTTCATTTGCTATTGTATTTCTTCTAGTTATGATTCTTTAACATTATTATTCTTTGCTTTTACTTTCTCTTTATTTTTTGATACTCTTAAAATACCTTTCCATAGTTATTATAATTTTTAAAATAAGCCCAATGAATTGAGCTTATTTCTGAAGAATAACAGTGGAACTTTGTTATGTTTTGAATGAAGATATCAAGGCAGTATTCCGTGGCACTTAAGGGTGAAGCCAATGATGACATCTCCTTAAATTTATCAAATAGTGAATAGTTATACATAGCAGTCATGTTCTGTTTTAAGGGGAAAACAGAAGCATAAGATGAAAAACCTGAAGAGTCATCAATTGTCATTATTTTCTAATTCTTTTGACTTGTCTAGATTGTCTTGTGCATAGTAGGTGATCAAAAAAGTTGTGATTAATTGACTTGGATTTATCATAGGGATCAAGATAGACCAAGCTAATTTTCTGTACTTGAGAGAGTATTTTTCTGCATCAAGGAAACTTATTCTAATAGATTTCTTATCTTAATAATTTTTATCAATTACATATAAAGACAACATTTAATATTAATATTCATTTTAAATAAAAAATTTAGTTCCAAAATTTCTTCTCTCTTACCTTACCTCCCTTCTTCCTAAGATCTACCTAAACACTCTGGTCTAGATTATATATGTGCAATGATATAAAACATGTTTCCATATTCATTATGCTATGAAGGAAGAAACAATTTGCAAAAAAAAAATTGCAAAAAATAAAAGAAAACATGAAAAAAGTGAAAATATCATGTTTTGATCTGCATTCAGACTCCATCTGTTCTTTTCCTGGGTGTGGAAAACATTTGCTGTCATGAGCTTTTTGGAAAGTATGGAGCATTGTATCATTGAATTGCCTAGAAGAACTAAAGTGAATCATAGTTAATAATCACACAATGTTGCTATTACTGTGTATAATGTTCTCCTGGTTCTATTCACTTCACTTAGTATCAGTTCATGTAAATTGTTCCTGGATTTTCTGAAATCAGCCTGCTTCTCATTATAAGTATTCCATAATATTCATATAGCATAATTTATTGACCCATTACCTCCCTAATTGGTGAAGATTGCCTTAATTTCCAATTATTTGCCATCACAAAAGAGCTGCTATAAATATTTTTGTATATTTAGATCTTTTTGTCCAATTTTAATGTAGATTTGACATTTTGGAAAAATGTTAAATTATGATCAATTCTCTTTTTGTACTAGCATTTAAATTGATGATATTAACACAATGAATGAAGCTATCCCTATTTTGGGGGAACTTTCAGTCTAATGGATTAGATAAGAATAAACTAAATTTAAGTATAACTAGAATGAATAAAGAGAAATTTTTTTACAAATAAGTTCAAAAAGAACATGTGAAAAAGAATAAAAGAAGTTGAAGATAAAGCAGTTTTGAAATGGAATATATTATTAGTTTAGGGAATTAAGAATTAACTTATATAGATGGAAGTTGTGGTTCAGTGCCTTGAAGAAAGAAATTTAAGCGGGTGGCAGTGAGGATGGAAATTATTTCAGACATGGGAGATAGATAGCCAATGCAAAGACATGTTTATGAGAAATAAAGACAAAAAGAGAGAAGGTCTGTTCATTTTGATTTGAGTACAAGAAAGCCAAATCTTGTCAAATAGTCTTGGGAAAATAGAGTAAGGCCCTTTTGTTTTATTCATGAAGGAGGTCTTAAAGATTACCCAGTCAAAGTCTTTTCTTTTATGTAACTGGAAGATGAGGCCTAAAAAAGATTTTTAAAAATTGATTCAGTGAAACAGAAAAACTACAGTTTTCATTTAACTTTTGATCTTCTCTTTCTGAGTCCAGCACTCTTTTCACTATATTACTTCAGGAATCAAAAGCTCTCTTATTGCAACAAAACTTTGAGAAAGGTTGTGAAAGACTAATATTACCATTTTTACAAAAAGGAAACTAAGGGCCAAAATAATGAAGATGAAGTGATCCAATTAATATGGTACCCGGGCTAGGATTTCCACATGGGTTACAAGATGCTAAACTTAAAACCATTTGTTAAGTTGATGACTAAGTACATTATATATTTTCCTAGTTTATGATAGAATTGATATATATTCAAGTATTTGATAATTTAGAGTTTGATTGGTGGGAGTGAGAGATTTCATAACTTGGGCACTGTGGACATGCAAAGAATAGTGAAGGTCTTTGAATCATTGGCGAATGACTGGCAAAAGAATCAAAGATAGTACCTGGAATAGACACTGGATATACCAGTTCAGATCTCTTTGACTCAATGCATAATGCTTTTTCCAATTCACCAGTAAATATCTTCTACCTGTTACCCAAGAGGAAAAAGAAAGTGTTTTCATATGTGTATATATATATATATATATATATATATATATATATATATATATATATCCTTATTCAGAGTATTTTCCAATAATTAAATAGTTTTAAAATTAAATAAATTCAAAATAGGCAAGTAGTGAAAGTGTATATTTTAGAATTTGAATTGAGTGAGATGCACCATCTAATATGTTGGAGAAATTTTGCAATCACATGTTTATTTCTTTACATAATAATAGCTTTTTCTTTTACAAAATACACGCAAATATATTTGTTAACATTCACCCTTGCAACACTTCATGTTCTAATTTTTTTCCCTCTCTCCCCTTCCATTCCCTTTCCTAGACAGCAAGTAATCCAATATAGATTAAACATGTGCAATTCCTCAAAAGATATTTCCATATATATTATGCTGCACAAGGAAAATCAGATCAAAATGGGGAAAAATTAGAAATAAAAAAAAAAAAACCTAAGCAATTAAAAAATAACAATAAAAAGATGAAAATACTACATTTTTATTGACATTGAGTCTTCATAGCTCTCTCTCTCTGGATGTGGATGGCTCTTTCCATCACAAGTCCATTGGAATTGCCTTGAATCATCTCAAGTTCATCATATTTAATCATCACATAATCTTCTTGTTTCTGTGTACAATGTTCTCTCGTTTCTACTCACTTCACTTACCCTCAGTTCATGTAAGTCTTTCCAGGCTTTTCTGAAATCAGCTTGATCATCATTTCTTACAAAACAATAATATCTCATTCATTTATATAGGACCTTTCCCCAATGGGTGGGAATCCCTTCAGTTTCTAGTTCCTTGCCACTATGAAAAAGGCTGCTACAAATATCTTTGCTTATGTGAGCCCTTCCACTTTTTATGATCTCTTTGGGATGTAGAGCTAGTAGAGACAATGTTGGATCAAAGAGTATTCATAGTTTTATAGTCCTTTGGACATAGTTCCAAAATATTCTCCAGAATGGTTGGATTAGTTCACAACTCCAGTAACAATGTATTAGTGTCCTAGTTTTCCCACATCACTTTCAACATATATCATTATCTTTTCCTGTTGTCTTAATCAATCTGAGAGGTGTAATGATAAAAACATAGTTCTATACATTAATTTACTTATATACTATGCATCTTATTTTGAAATACATGCACGTGTGCATTTCTAATATATATATACATATATATTTCACATATTGTAATTTATCCACCCATATGCAAAATAAGATTCGTATATTTAGATTTTGGACCTTTGATATGATCACTAAGATGTGAATACTATCACTTTGGAATCTATCATTTAAAAAAAATACTGTCTTTCAGTGAGGCTCCCACATACTTTACCAACATCTCATTAATCTCCACGATCTTTCTATGACCATAGTTGCACTGATGTTTTTTAACAAAGATTTTTATTTTCAAAACATATGCACTGATAATTTGACAACATTGGCCCTTGCATAGCCTTGTGTTTCAGATTTTCTCCTCCTTCCCTCCACCCCCTACTCTAAATGGCAGGCAATCCAGTATTTATTAAACATGTTAAAATATATGTAAAATCCAATATGTATAAAAATATTTGGGGGGGGGGCGGAGCCAAGATGGCGGAGAAGACACACGCGTCTTTCTAAGCTCTTCTCTTACCCTCTTTATCAATATTATATCGAGCCTCAAAAATAGTCTTGACTGCTACAATTTGTAAAGATAGAAGTAGAACAACTCACGCCGAAGAAAATCTGCAGTCTCGCCAAAAAGGTTGGTTCTGGCAGGGGAGATCGGCGCAGACTGGGAGAGAAATTAGGTTTCAAGGAGAGTCTCAAACCCAGGGTGAAGGCACAGATCTCAGCACAAGCGCGCAGCCCCAACCCGCAGTAAGGGGCTTTTCCTTGGGGCAGTTGTGATCCTGCACGGCAGGAGGACTCATCCCGGGTTAGCCTCCAATCTGCACAGGGGAGAGCTCGGCTTGGGGCCATAGAGCTTTTCCAGGGCCGATTTGCATCAGGCAGAGACACTGGGCAGAGTTTGTGGCTGTCTGCATTCTGCGGTCTGCTCTCAGCTGCTAATACTCACAGTCCCACAAGAGGCTCCGGCCTGGGCGGTGACACTTTCACCACTTAGTCTCTAGCCAAGGGCAATCGATAATCCACTCAGCCCTACTAAGCAGTTTGATAGCTCGGCCAGTGCTGAATCCACTTCCTGTTGGGGAAGGGAAAACTCTACCCAGAGCACTCCCATACCTCTGAGCTCGAAATCGGTTTACATCTTTCCCTGCTCTGCAGAGGAAGCTGGTAACCCTGCCTAGGAGACCTACCCTAAAGGCTTTAAAACATGAATAAAAAGATGAAAAGAACAATCGACAGCTTCTATGCAGAAAAAGAGCAGGTCAGCAAACCTGAAGAGACCTCAAACAGCAAAAATGCATCAGACTGTCCTCCTTTACATAATGCTCTCATAGAAGAGACCATTAAAAGTCTCAAAAGAGAGTTAGAAGATAAATGGGGAAAGGAAAGAAAGCCTTAAAGAGAGCAACAACTTCCTGAAATACGAATTGAAAAGTTAAAAATTCCCAGGAAGTGCAAATTGGTGAATTGGAAAAAATAAAAAATCACAGGAAAGTAAGAATCGTGAATTGGAAAAATAAAGAATTCACTAGAAAGTAGGATCTGTGAATTGAAAAGAAAATAATTCACTAAAAAAAAATTAGTGAAATGGAAAAAATTCCACAGACCAAAACAATACATTCAAAAACTCAATTGACATATACAGAAAGAAGTAAAAAGCTAATGAAGAAAATAATTCTTTAAAAATTAGAACTGAACAAATTGAAACTAATGATGCATTGAGACAGCAAGAATCAGTCAAGCAAACCAAAAAATGACAAACTGGAAAAAACCATGAATTATCTACTTGCTAAAATGACAGACTTGGAAAATAGATCTAGGAGAGATAATCTGAGGATTATTGGACTTTCCGAAACTATGATGAAAAAACGAGCCTAGATACTATTTTACAAGAAATCATCAAAGAGAACTGCCCAGATGTAATAGAATCAGAAGGTAAAATAGGCATATGAAAGAATTCATCGAACACCTTCTGAAAGAAACCCTAAAATAAAACCCCAAGGAATATTGTGGCAAAATTTCAGAACTATCAGATTAAGGAAAAAATTTTACAAGCAACCAAAAACCATTTAAATACGAGGTGCCTACAATAAGGATCACCCAAGATCTGGCTGCCTCTACATTAAAGGAAAGAAGGGCCTGAATATGATATTCTGAAAGGCACAAGAACTTGGGATGCAGCCAAGAATAAACTACCCAGCTAAGTTGAGCATTTTCTTCCAGGGAAGAAGATGGATGTTTAATGAAACAAATGAATTCCATTTGTTTCAGAAGAAAAACCAGAACTAAACAAAAATTTGATCTCCAAGAATAGAACTCAAGAGATGCAGAAAAAGGTAAAAATAACTCTTGAGAATTGTATTTCTGTTGTGGATATACAAAAAAATACATGTAAAATTTGATAGTACTGATATAACATAAAAAAGGGAAGTAGATATGGAAAAGGATGATGGCAGAATAAGGTGGGAAGGAGGGATAAAAGAGGGAAACCACATCCCACAAAGAGGCTAAGAAACTTATCATATGTGAGGGAATTTAGAGAGGGGAGGAACATTGTGTGAATCTTACTCTCATCAGAGTTGGCTCAAAGGAAAAATAATTGACATTTGTTTTAGAGAAAATTCTCTCTCGCCTCATTAAAAACAGGGAGAGGAAAAGGAAAAGAAAAAGAGTAATAAGGGAAGGAAGGGGAAAGACTCAAAGGGGGAGGAGGGATTATAAAGAGGATAAGTATCGTGATACAAGAGGGGTACATAAGTTTAAAAGGGGAAAGAGGGTTGGGGAGGCAAGAATAAGTAAAGCACAATCTGGGGTTATTAGGATGGCAGGAAATACAGATTTAGTAATTCTAACTGTAAATGTGAATGGGATGAACTCCCCATAAAGAGGAGGCAGATAGCAGACTGGATCAAAAGTCAGAACCCTACAATATGTTGTTTACAAGAAACACATTTAAAGCAGGATACATATAGAGTAAAGTAAAGGCTGGAGCAAAAATCTATTATGCTTCAGGTGAAGTCAAAAAGAGGTAGCCATCCTTATCTCAGATCAAGCAAAAGTAAAATTGATCTAATTAAAGAGATAAGGAAGGAAACTACATCCTGCTAAAGGTAGCATAAACAACAAGCAATATCAATATTAAACATATATGCACCAAGTGGTATGGCACTCCAGCTTCCTAAAGGAGAAGTTAAGAGAGTTGCAAGAAGAAATAGACAACAAACTGTAATAGTAGGAGATCTCAACCTTGCACCTCAGAATTAGACAAATCAAACCACAAAACAAATAAGAAAGAAATTAAAGAAGTAAATAGAATATTAGAAAAATTAGGTATGTTGGATCTTTGGAGAAAATTGAATGGATAGAAGAGAATATACTTTCTTCTCAGCAGTTCATGGAACCTATTCAAAAATTGACCATATATTAGGACATAAAGACCTCAAATTAAATGCAAGAAAGCAGAAATAGTAAATGCTTTCTTTTCAGATCATGATGCAATAAAACTACATTCAACAAAAAGTTAGGAAATAGACCAAAAAGTAATTGAAACTAAACAATCTCATCTTAAAGAATGATTGGGTGAAGCAGCAAATTATAGATACAATTAATAATTTCACTCAAGATAATGACAATGATGAGACATCATACCAAAATTTGTGGGATGCAGCCAAAGTGGCAATAAGAGGGAATTTTATATCCTTAGAGGCTTACTTGAATAAAACAGAGAAAGAAAAGATTAATGAATTGGCTTGCAACTAAAAAACTAAAAAAGATCAAATTAAAACCCCCAATCAAATACTAAATTGAAATTCTAAAATTAAAAGGAGAAATTAAAAATATTGAAAGTAAAAAACTATTGAACTAATTAATAAAACTAAGAGTTGGTTCTATGAAAAGCCAATAAAATAGATAAGCCTTTAGTAAATCTGATTAGAAAAAGGAGGGAGGAAAATGAAATTAGTAGTCTTAAAAATGAAAAGGAGAACTTTCCACCAATGAAGAGGAAATTGAGAAATAATAAGGAGTTATTTTGCTCAACTTTATGCCAATAAATTTGATAACCTAAGTGAAATGGATGACTACCTCCAAAAATACAGACTTCCAGACTAACAGAGGAAGAAGTAAATTGCTTGAATAGTCCCATTTCAGAAAAAGAAATAGAACAGGCAATTAAACAACTCCCTAAGAAAAAATCCCCAGGACCAGATGGATTTACATGTGAATTTTACCAAACATTTAAAGAACAATTGGCCCCAATGCTATATAAATTATTTGATAAAATAGGAATGAAGGAGTCCTACCAAATTCCTTCTATGACACAGACATGGTACTGATACCTAAACCAGGTAGGCTGAAAACAGAGAAAGAAAATTATAGACCAATCTCCCTAATGAATATTGATGCTAAAATCTTAAATAAGATACTAGCAAAAAGACTACAGATAATCATCTCCAAGATAATACACTATGATCAAGTAGGATTTATACCAGGAATGCAGGGCTGGTTCAATATTAGGAAAACTATCAATATAATTGGCCATGTCAATAACCAAATTAACAAAAACCATATGATCATCTCAATAGATGCAGAAAAAGCATTTGATAAAATCCAACATCCATTCCTATTAAAACACTTGAGAGTATAGGAATAAATGGACTTTTCCTTAAAATAATCAGCAGCATCTATTTAAAACCATCAGTAAGCATCATATGTAATGGAGACAAACTGCAACCATTCCCAATAAGATCTGAGTGAAACAAGGTTGCCCACTATCACCGTTACTATTTAATATTGTATTAGAAACGCCTAGCTATAGCAATAAGAGCTGAGAAAGAGATTAAAGGAATAAGAATAGGCAAATGAGGAAGCCAAATTATCACCTTTGCCGATGACATGATGGTATACTTAGAGAACCCCAGAGATTCTGCTAAAAAGTTATTAGAAATAATCCACAACTTTAGCAAAGTTGCTGGTTATAAAATAAACCCACATAAGTCATCAGCATTCTTATATATCACTAACAAAATCCAACAGTCAGAGTTACAAAGAGAAATTCCATTTAAAGTAACTACTGATAATATAAAATATTTAGGAATCTATCTGCCAAGGAAAATCAGAAACTTTATGAGCAAAATTACAGACCACTTTTCACACAAATTAAGTCTGATCTAACTAATTGAAAAATATTAAATGCTCTTGGATAGGGCGAGCAAATATAATAAAGATGACAATATTATCCTAAACTAATCTATTTATTTAGCGCTATACCAATCAGACTCCCAAAAACTATTTTAATGACCTAGAAAAAA
This sequence comes from Sarcophilus harrisii, assembly GCF_902635505.1. NCBI lineage: Eukaryota > Metazoa > Chordata > Mammalia > Dasyuromorphia > Dasyuridae > Sarcophilus > Sarcophilus harrisii. Next base: position 99,894,955 of record NC_045428.1, read on the forward strand.
TAACAACAAAGTTCATATGGAAAACAAAAGGTCAAGAATTTCAAGGGAATTAATAAAAAAATCAAATGATGGTGGCTTAGCTGTACCAGATCTAAAACTATACTATAGAGCAGCAGTTACCAAAACTATTTGGTATTGGCTAAGGAATAGATTAGTTGATCAGTGGAATAGATTAGGTTCAAGGGATAAAACAGTCAACAAATATAGCAACCTAGTCTTTGACAAACCCAAAGATCCCAGCTTTTGGGATAAGAACTTACTGTTTGATAAAAATTGCTGGGAAAATTGGAAACTAATATGGCAGAAACTTGGCATTGATCCATACTTAACGCCGTACACCAAGATAAGGTCAAAATGGGTTCATGACCTAGGCATAAAGAATGAAATTATTAATAAATTAGAGGAACATAGGATAGTTTACCTCTCAGACCTGTGGAAGGGGAAGGTCTTTATGACCAAAGCAGAACTAGAGATCATTACTGATCACAAAATAGAAAATTTCGATTATACTAAACTGAAAAGTTTTTGTACAAACAAACTAATGCAGACAAGATTAGAAGGAAGCAATAAACTGGGAAAATATTTTTACAGTCAAAGGTTCTGATAAAGGCCTCATTTCCAAAATATATAGAGAATTAACTCTAATTTATAAAAATCAAGCCATTCTCCAATTGAAAAATGGTCAAAGGATATGAACAGACAATTCCTCAGATGAAGAAATTGAAACTATTTCTAGTCATATGAAAAGATGCTCCAAGTCATTATTAATCAGAGAAATGCAAATTAAGACAACTCTAAGATACCACTACACACCTGTCAGATTGGCTAAGATGACAGGAAAAATTAATGTTGATTGTTGGAGGGGATGTGGGAAAACTGGGACATTGATTCATTGTTGGTGGAGTTGTGAACGAATCCAACCATTTTGGAGAGTAGTTTGGAACTATGCTAAAAAAGTTATCAAACTGTGCATACCCTTTGATCCAGCAGTGTTACTACTGGGATTATATCCCAAAGAGATTATAAAGAAGGAAAGGGACCTGTATGTGCACGAAATGTTTGTGGCAGCCCTTTTGTAGTGGCTAGAAACTGGAAACTGAATGGATGTCCATCAGTTGGAGAATGGCTGAATAAATTGTGGTATATGAAAATTATGGAATATTACTGTTCTGTAAGAAATGACCAACAGGATGATTTCAGAAAGGCCTGGAGAGACTTACACGAACTGATGCTAAGTGAAATGAGCAGGACCAGGAGATCATTATATACTTCAACAACAATACTAGATGATGACCAGTCCTGATGGATCAGGCCGTCCTCAGCAACGAGATCAACCAAATCATTTCTAATGGAGCAGTAATGAACTGAACTAGCTATACCCAGAAAAAGAACTCTGGGAGATGACTAAAACCCATTACATTGAATTCCCAGTCCCTATATTTATGCACACCTGCATCTTTGATTTCCTTCACAAGCTAATTGTACAATAATTCAGAGTCTGATTCTTTTTGTACAGCAAAATAATGTTTTGGTCATGTATACTTATTGTGTATCTAAGTTATATTTTAATATATTTAACATCTACTGGTCATCCTGCCATTTAGGGAGGGGGTAAGAGGTGAAAAATTGGAACAAGAGGTTTGGCAATTGTTAATGCTGTAAAGTTACCCATGTATATATCCTGTAAATTAAAGGCTATTAAATAAAAAAAAAAAAATATTTATACAATTCTCTTCCTGCACAAGAAAAATCAGATTAAAAAAAAAAGAAAGTAAATGAGTAAGAAAATAAAATGCAAGCAAACTACATCAAATAGAATGAGAATGTTATGTTGTAATCCTCATTTAGTTCCCACAGTCCTCTCTCTGGGTGTAGATGAAATGGCACCAGTTATCTCATTGTTGGAAAGAGTCACATTCAGCAGAATTGAACATTGTATAATATTATTGTTGCCGTGTACAGTGATCTCCTAGTTCTGCTTATTTTACTTAGCTTCAGTTCATGCAAGTCTCTTATAGAAAAATAATATGCCATAATAATGATATACAATAACTTATTCAGTCATTCTCCAATTGATGGGCATCCATTCAGTTTCCAGTTTCTTGCAACTTCAAAAAGGGCTGCCACAAACATTTTTGCACACGTGGGCCCCTTTCCTTTCTTTAAGATCTCTTTGGGATATAGGCCCAATAGAAACACATGCACTTTATTTGTTAACACAATTTGTACTTTGCATACTTTTCCCCTTTGCTAACTGATATTTCATCCATTTTAGACATCATTCGAAAGTATATTTTGTTTTATTTTGTTTTTAATCTGAATTTAATCAGATATAAAATTCTCCTAGCAATTGACTAGATTTTCCTGCCATTTTGTCTAATATATTTTCAGGGATTCCCAGAAGCATTTTAATTGAACTGCCCTAATTTCTTTAAGCACTGTGTAATGATAATACTAAGACCACATATTTATATAGGGGATTAAGATTTTCTCAGTGTTTTTGTGTATTTAATCATCAAAATATCCCTATAACAAAGGTATCATTATTTCCCTATTCTATATATGAGAAAATTCAGTTTTTGTGAGGTGAAGTGATTTTTCCCAAGGCCACACAGTAATTAAGTAACTGAGACTGGACAGTCCAGATCTCCCAAATTTTAATTCCTGGAGCATATGTACAAAATGAATCTGATATTTCTTTTTGTACTTTACCTGTTTCTTGCCATCCTAGATCTCACCAAGGCCTGATGATCTTTATATGTTTTCATGAATAACTACAGTGAAACTAGATATGATGGGAAAGAAATTCTGTGATATATGTAGAAACCCAGAAACCCCTCATCAGTTAGTTTAACAATAATTTATAAAATACTATCTTTTATTTAAATTCTTTCCTCTTCTTTCTTTATTCTCTTATATTTTGTATTCTTTTCATTCTCTTCCCATCTACTGTCAACCACTCTCTTTTTCCTTTCTCCTCCCTCTCCTATGCTGTTCTCTTTAATCTTATTCTCATCTCTTAGCACATTTGATTTGCTCCCCGTCATCTTATTATCCTCTATATTTTCTTTTTTTTTTCTTTGAGGATCAGTCTTATAATAGATGCCTTTGCACTCCGATCACATAATTATCAATGTTCTAGTAATTCAAATAAGGGCAAAGCATGTATCAATAGAGAAGACATCAGGTAAGCCAACAATTCAGGAGAGTAATCATTTTTAATGACTTTCATATACCAGGCACTGTGCTAAAAAAGTGGGAATTAAAAAGACAAAAAAAAAAAAAAACTGAACAAGAATAACAATAAAATCTACTCTCCCTGAGCCTATAGTGTGATTCTAGATTCAATATGCAAAGTTATGTACCAACAAACTATATGCAGGATCAATTGGAGATAAACTTAGCTATAGAGTATTAGCTTCAAAGGGGATTTGGAAAGACTTCTTTTAGGGAGTGAGATTTAAGCTTGAACTTGAAGAAGCCAGAAAAATTAGGAGATGGAAATAAGAAGGGAAAGAAATCTAGGAATGAGGGAGAGAGATTGCAAAGCATCAGTTTAGGAGATAGAATGTATTTTGTAAATAAAAGCCAGGTGGACCAGATCATTAGTGCATACAATGAATGAATATAAGATGGTAACTACAGCTATATTTGGCTTGGTCCCAGAGTTAAAAATAAAGGAAATAAGAATTTAAATTTGTATTATTCACCTCAAAACAATGTTTGACTATAAATATACTATTTTCATTGCCACCATATGTGTGGAAACTATAATTAAGAGGTAAATAGTTTGCTTAAAGTAAAAGCTGCTCCTTAAACATAAAGTCAGGTCTCCTTCTACTGTTCCAGTCCAAAGAAATAAGATCACTTCTAATTGTTTATTCTTGGACAGTCAATTAAGATGCTTACCCATATCATTTCACTTCATCTTCTTTTGTGCTTCCTTTCTATCTCTCTTTTGTCAAATCTCTAGAATGTCACACTGAAAAAGATTAATTTCCCTTTATGAATCTTTTAATGAGAATCCATCTTTTGTTCCCTTTTTTAAAATAGACTTCTACAGATCTTTCTTGGGAAGATGATAATTATATCCAACTCAGCAGTGTTTGTTAGTAGGTCATTGTTCTTCATCTGTGACAAGCTGGTAAAATGTTGGCATATATAAGAATGAAGGTATCTACAATTGCTGTGACAATGAATCATGTTTCAATGTTCCATTCCCTGATGAGATGACTTGACGCTGCAGTATTTGAACAAGATCAAGTGTTAAAAAAGAAGCCAAAGATAAATATCAATAAAAAAAATTAATACATGTACTTGGATATCATAGAAAGCAAATTAAAAAAAAAAAAAAACCTTCCTTCTAAGAGATTCCTATAAGAGATAAACCAGAATGAAAGATATTTTTGACAAGTATTTTGAAATCCAGGTGTTTACTCAAAATTGATAAAATTGCTTTTAAAATTGCTCATATTCAAATCTGAAAGCTCAACTGTAATGGGCTGAGGTTTGAGCTGATGCACTGAGGTCCCAAGTACATGAGGCTAGATAGTAATTGGGCTATACTCTATTAATATACATGATTGGATAAAAAATGGTCCCTGCCCACTCTCCGTGCAAGTCCTGATGTGTTGTATAGGAAATGACGATTTTGGTGGGTGGAGGCAGAGAGAGAGACAGGAAGAGAAGCTGGGGGAGATTGGGCTGGGTTCGAGACTCCGAGCTGCTGGTTGTGTGGCTGCTGTTCGAGCTAGCTTCTTGACTCAGCTGCACACATTGCTATCGCTGATTCTCTTCCACCTCCGATCCTTCTTCACTGAGAATAAAGACTGACGATTTTCCCCTAACCTGAATTCCTGTCTCGTGCTGATCTTAAAATACACGATCTTCACACTCAACAAATAGACATTATGGTTTTTTTTAGCATTTGCAATTCTAAGACTCAATAGTTACTCAGAACCAAATTTTCCAAAGTATAGTAATTAATCATTGGATGTAAATTGCAAAGGAGGGAAAAGAACATTTTTACTCCATATTTTGTTTGAGTGTGTGTGTGTGTGTGTGTGTGTGTGTGTGTTGTATATTTATAAACATGAAGGACCTTGAAGGTATCAATTGGAGAATTTTCTGAGTTGCATAGAGGTTAAGAATTTGGTTTGTAAAATGGTGGGGTTTTATAATCTGATATTTCAAATGACCCATGACTTATATAGTCAGTATGAATCTATTAATTACCTATTATGTTGCAGGCACTGTGTTCATAAACAGGGGCATAAAAATCTAACACTATTTCCTGCTCTCATGGAACCCACTTTTTAATGAGGGGAAGACAACTTGAACATAATTAGACAATACAAAATATCTAGGTGTTTTGATAGCTGAGGGCAATTCTAAACTACCAAAGCTTAAAGTAATTTAAAGTCAATGTAAGGCAACATGATAGAAGAAGTTACTTCAGTATGACATTCTGGGGGAAAACAAAACTTTAAGAAGGTGAACTTTTGCCCAAAAGGCTATCAAACTATGTATACCCTTTGGTCCAATAGCGTCACTACTAGGCTTTTATCACAGAGATCAAAAAAAAAGGGAAATGGATACACATGGGCAAAAATATTTCAACAGCCCTTTTTGTTGTGTCAAGGAACTGGAAGCTGAATGGATGCCAATCAGTTAGGGAATGACTAAATAAATTATGGTATATGAACGCTATGGAATATTATTTTTCTATAATAAGTGATCAACAGTATGCTTTCAGAAGGTCCTGGAGAGACTTGCATGAACTGATGCTAAGTGAAGTGAGTAGAAACGAGAAAACATTATATACAGCAACAGCAAGATTATGCAATGATCAATTTTGATGGATGTGGCTTTTTTCAACAATGAGGTGATTCATAGACTAGTGATGGAGAGAGTCATCTATACTCAGACACAAGACTGTGAGGATTGAATGTGGATCACAACATAGTATTTTCACTTTTTGTTGATGTTTAGTTGCTATTTGTTTTCTTTCTCTATTTTTTTTTTTTTTTGTTTTAGATCTGATTTTTCTTGTGCAGCATAGTTGTGGAAATGTGTATAGAAGAATTGCACATATTTAATGTACATCGGATTACTCAGAGTAATCCTCACAGTCTAAGGAAGGGGTGGAAGGAAAGAAGAGAGACAAAAATTTGGAACAAGGTTTTGAAAGGATGTATATTGAAAATTATCTGTCCATATATTTTGAAACTCAAAAGATTTAAATTTTTTTTAAAAAGGTGAATTTTTAATAAGGCTTGAAGGAAGTCAGAAAACTAAAGGCCAAATGTGAAGGAAGAGAATATATCAGGCAAAAAGGAGCCAGGACAAAAGCAAGGAGATGAGAGATAGTGAGTCATAATCAAGGAATTGTAAGCAGACCAAATTAGCTGGATAGAAGAGTGAATGGGAGGGTGTAAATTTAAGAAGACTGAAAAAGTAGTAAGAGGTCATATTGTAAAGCTCTAAAGGATAGGAAAGTTAATATTTGATTCTGGAGGCAGTAGCAGGCCATTGGAGCTCATTGAAAGGGGGATAAAAGGGTGACATAGTCAGATGTATTTTTCCTCAGAAAATCATTTGTGCAGTTGAGTGCATTGAAATGAGAATAGTCTTGAGGAAAGGGGACCAGTTACAAGGCTATTACAAAAGTTTAAGTATGAGAAGGCAATTGATGTTGCATAACTAAAGTTCAGGAAAGAGATTGGGGCTAGACATAAAAATCTTTGAGTAAATGCATTGACATGATAATTGAACCCATGGGAGGTAAAAAGATTGCCAAATGGAACAGAATAAAATGAAAAGAAGACCTAGGATAAACGTTCGATGCTACCCATTATAGTGAAAAAATAGCAAAGGAGAAGGAACAGTGCTCGGATAAATAGGACAATTCATTTCATGAAAAGGTTGAGTAAAGGAGGAGAAAGTAATCAAAAGTATCATATGTCCCAGACATTGTCAGCATTCTTGCCACCAATGGATGGATATCTTATCTCTCTATATCTTTTTATCTTATAAAACGATGATCTAGGTTTTATCATTAATTTTCATTGGAGGATCAATACAGAGCACTGGAGTTCTTACTATTATTCCTTTTGTGCTATCTGTGCTGTTTGTTATTTTCTATTCTCAATACATTCCTGGCACCCCTCCATTTTTGATAATACCTAGCCAGGATAGTGTTTCTTGCCTACATTTTTATATGGTGATTACAACTGGCAATTTGAGATGGTCCACTCATCGACCATGTTTTAAATTTCATTTTGTGTTTGAAATTTAATTCTTGTAAAGAGAAGAATTGTAGTATAAATTTATGGAAATGTATCATTTGTGGGAGGTGAGAGGAGCAATGGGTGGAGATTTATTTTTAGAGCAGTGCCTTAGGAAAATAAAAATGCATCATATAGTTTTGTTGTTATGCCCAGGATCATGTACAGAAAAAAAGGCAAAATGTTTTTTAGGTTAAGTATTCATCCAAGAATCCTCATCTATACATATAAGCTGGAGAATTACATATGCTAACAGCTCTAATTAGGTAGCTCTTTAATAAATATTTGTGTAAATATTATTCTTTGCGGAAATAATTTATAGTCCTCACTCTTAAACTCCAAGATCATGATATATTTGTTTCAAGCATATGATGGTATATTATTGCATTATTGGTAGAGTTGCCATAACAACTTATCAAGGCAGACATCTATGAATTAGAAATATGAAAATAGATAATCAAGGAGATATCCTGGGTTCTATGGCTAATTGTGGAGAATTAGAGCATTTCTGCTAAAGGACAATTTGAACACAACCTGTTTAACATTATTGACTATTCCTCAACAAACCATTGTGAAGCCTTTAATTTTTGTTTGTATTATGGTTTTCTTAAAATCAAGGGTTTCTGACATCATTCAGTTTAGACATCAATTCCTTTTGACAAAGTCAATATAACTGTAATGCCTCAGTTTTCTCATCATGTATAAAGACACTGATTGCTTCTTATACTGAATGTCACTAAGATAATTTAGGTCCTCAGCTGAGGTGAGTAGGAGGACTATCTTTTAATGGACAAAATTAAAAGCCTGAAACCTGCCCGTCCTCTCCCCACTCTCTCTGTCTGTCTCTTCTCTCTCTTTCTCTGCCTTTCTACTTTCTAACTGCTTCTCAGTTAAGAGGCCCCTAAAAAGAATGACTGCTATATAATACTCCAAGATCCATGTAAAATAATATCAATTTTATTCGGGCAGCTCAATTTCCAACCAAAAGACCTACAGAAGGCAGAACAATGATGTTGATATAACATTCAAAGAAAAATGGGAAAGAGCTTTTTCAGAACATCTAGAATTAAAGGATACTGACCTTCTATTTTATAAAATTACTTAGTAGTTAACAAAACAATGAATTTGTCCATGACAAGGGTTAAGTTGTTTGACAGAAGTAGAAAAAAAGGGAAAAAATGAACTATTTTCTGTAAAAATTATTTACTTTCCAAAATGATCAAAGACTCAATATAATTGTATACATAACAGGCAGGAAAAAAAATCAAGCTGAGTCTAGCAGGATTCTTTTCTTCCTTTTTTTTTTTTTTTTTTTTTTTTTTTTGAAATACCATTTTATATTTTTTCAATTAAATGTAAAAATAATTCTTAATTTTTTTTTATTTTGAAGTTCAATTTCTCTTTCCACTCCTCTTTCCTTTCTCTGAGATGGTAAGCAATCTAATGTAGATGATAAATGTGCAACCATGCAAAACATATTTTCATGTTGGTAATGTTGGAAAAGAAGACACAGACCCCCCAAAATATAAAAGAGATTTAAAAAGTGAAAAAATGCTATGCTTTGATCTGCATCCAGACTCCACTCCATCAGTCATTTCTATAGAGATAACATTTTTCATCATGAATCCTTTGAAATTGTCTTAGATAAATCATTAGATAGAAAAATCATTCACACAATATTGCTTTTACATACTTCTGATTCTGCTCACTTTAATTGGCATTTGTTCATATAAGTCTTTGCAGGATGTTTTGAAATCTATAGGCTCATCATTTCTTATAGCAGAATGGTATTCCATAACATTCATATACCACAGCTTGTCTAGCTATTCCCCAATTTATGAATATTTGTTCAATTTCGATTTTGTTCCACCACAAAAAAAGCTTCTATAAATTTTTTTGTACAAATAGATCCCCACATATTCACCCACATCTTTTTTAATCTCTTTGAGATAAAGACCTGGTAGCCCTATTGTTGTGTTGAATATGCACACTTTTACAATCCTTTGGGAATAGTTTCAAATTGCTCTCCAAAATGGTTACAATAGTTCATAACTCCTCCAATAGTATACTAGTGGCTCAATTATCCTGAATCACCTTCTACATTGATTATTTTCTTTTTCTGTCATGTGAACCAAGCTGATTGATGTCTCAAAGTTGTTTTAATTTACATTTATCTAATCAATAAAGATTTAAAACATTTTTTTCATATAACTGTAGATAACTTTGATTTCTTCATCTGAACACTTTCTGTTTGTGTCCTTTGGCCATTTATCATTTGGGAAATGACCTGTATTATTATAAATTTCACTCAATTCTCTATATATTTGGGAAATGAGGCTTTTATCAGCAGTTGCTATAATTTTCCCCCAAATTTCTATTTTCCTTTTAATTTTGGTGGCTTTGGTTTTATCTATACAAAAATTTTTAAACTTAATATGAGTGAAATTGTCTATTTAACATCCTTTAATTCTCTCTCTCTTATTTTGTCATAAATTCTTCCCTTAGCAATATATTTGACAGGTAAAATATTGCCTGCTCCCCTCATTTACATTCAGGGGTCAGATATTTCAATCATGTTTATGCTAACTAGGCATCTTACCATAGATAAACCACTAATTTTATTGGACCTCAATAAACTGAGGACCTAGGAGTTATATAACAACATTTTATGTTTGTTCAAAGTAAATAGAGATCTGGCCATAGAGGCAGAAAAAGATGGGATTAAGTCAAGGCAATAAGCTTTTAAGTGTGTATTATATGTTAAACAGTAGTTCAAGTCCTGCCTCTGCCTGTGTGACTCTAGGCAAATAACTGATACTCAAACTTCTTGGCAACTCTCTGAGGCTATAGATTGCAGAGAAGGTACTGACCTATAATGGTAGGGAAACTTTTCTCATCTGAATTTTTCTTATGTTCATGAAATCACAAATACATCCTCTATTATTTAGACCATTAAAATGTACAAATACTTTACAAACATTATCCCATAGGTTATTTATTACTTCTCTGAGAAATTGATATCAATATTATATCCATTTTATGGGAGGGAAACAAGCTCAGAGGAATTAAATGATTTACCCACTAATAACTGTTGGAGACTGAATGTGGATTACAGCATAGTATTTTCACCTTGTTTAGCTATAGTGTTTAGCTAGTTTTATTTAAATGAAAATATGCTACATTCTATAATAAAAACATACAATTTTATATTATGAGTGCCATGCCATCTAAAAGTAGCAAAATTCCATGTGGTGGTATTTCTACTTTTAATGGAGTGATATAATATAAATATGACAGAGTTTCTTCTAAAGGGAAAAAAAAAACTTGATTCAAGGCAATTCCAATACACTCAGGATGTAAAGAGCCATCTGCATCCAGAAAGAGAAGTAATGTGGATCACAGAATAGTATTTTCCCTTTTTTGTTTTTTTGTAAATTTGCTTGTTTTTTTCTTTATTTTTCATTTTCCCCTTTTTGATCTGATTTTTCTTCAGCAATATAATAAATGTGGAAATATGTTTAGAAGAATTGCACATATTTTAACCTATATTAGATTATTTGCTGTCCAGGGGAAGGGTAAAATGGGAGGAAGAGAGAAAAAATTGGCACAAGGTTTTTTAAGGGTGAATGTTGTTTGTATTTCTTGGCATGTATTTCAAAAAATGAAAAAGCTATTATTATTTTAAAAAGATAATTGTAATTAATTTTCCTATCCTTAATCTTCAGATATTAAACATTTCTCTATGATGTACTGAATAAAATATATTTTAGGAATGGTGGTGTGATAAATAGTATTCTTGTCATCTTTTTTTTTTTAATTTTCAGAGTGAAAATAATAACAAGCAAAAGTAAGCCCCTTGAATCAGAAAGGATTAGATTTGAATTTTTTCTGATATATATAATGGCTGTAATCATGGGAAAGTCCCTTAACTTATCCTCAGTTTCCTCATTTGCAAGATGATGATATTATCCTTAGCATTTATCTCATGTGCAGTTTAAATGAGACAATGCAAACAAAATTTAAAGTATTACATAAATGTATAATATTAGTTTTATTGATAATTTCTGGCCTTTTTAATTCCTAAAATATCTAAACAAATCTTGGTAAAGTTTACTTTAAAATAGTCTTACTTCCTTGATTCTGTACCATCTTCATTTGTTTAAATTAGCTAGCACAAGACAACCAAATTGCTATAGGTATTTCTTTCCATGTCATTAATTTTATTGAAACCTATGGGAAAGTTGTTTTTAATCCTTTTCAATTTTCTCGGTGTTCCCTACTGAAAGAAACCCACTCATAATTTTTTTTAATATTTAAAACTTTACCCAGTAATCCATTAGTCCTCCTGATTGTGACAATAATGGTTGACTTCCTTAGAAGCTAGGGAGAGGGCCACATATTTCCATTGAAATTGCTTTTTTTACATATAATTATGTTAATTGTAATTACCAGTTTAATGTGTAGGACAATATCACAAGGAAAGTATAGCCTAATCTAGGTGACATTTGAGATTATAAATGAAATAAATCTTTTGGAGCTGATTCATCTACTTGCCCCTGTCCATTACCTTTAGAGAAGGAGTTCTTAATCTAAAGTCTATGTCATTAGATTTCAGCAGGATCGGTGAACTTTAATGTGGAAAAGTTACATCTTTATTTTCACTAATCTCTTCTAGAAATTTGTGTTCCTTCTATTAAGATAAATAGTCTTAGAAGTGTTCTATAATCTTTACCATATGTTCAAAGTTGCATGATGCAAAAATATTGATTCCTTGCTATAGGTTACACATATTATCATAGATAATTATTGTGGAAAGATAAATTTTAGATAATCAATTCTGTTCCACATCTTTAATTTTACAGATGAAAACTCTAAGACTTATAGGGGTTAGGTAAAATATGAACTGCTATATAACTAGTTAGCATTGGAACTAAGACTATAACTTAGAACTTTACTCTGATTCCTTTAATAAGCAATTGATAAGTTAATCATTACTTTCAATACATAAAATAATATATTCCATGGATTCTGACAGCTTCTTCTGCCAAGAGTGAGGTAGAAGCATTGAATAATTATGAAGAGAATTTAGGAATTCAATAACAAGGTAAATTTTGCTAGTTCTCACTGGATTTTCTTGTGTAGATTCACCAGCTGATTATACAACTCCTTCCTTGCCTTTGCTTCTGCCCTTGGAAATGAAGTAGAGCAAATCAAATCCCTTCTATATGGCAAGTTCTCAAACACTTGAAGATATCTCTCCTATTCTCCCCCCCCATCCCAAAACTTTTATTTTTATTTATTTTTTCTTTCTCTCTTTCTCTCTTTCTCTTTCTCTTTCTTTCTTTCTTTCTTTCTTCTTTTTTTTTTTTTTTTTGCTCAGGCAATTGGAGTTAAATGACTTGCCTAGGATCACACAGCTAGGAAGTGTTAAGTGTCTGAGACCAGATTTGAACTCAAGTCCTCCTGACTTTAAGGCTGGTACTCTAAACCACTGCACCACCCAATTGCCCCACAAAAGTTTTCTACAGGTAAACAAACATCCCTAATTCCTTTAATGAATTCAATTCAACCGAATTCATATCTAGATGCTCATCTCTGACATGCCATGATAAAGATAAAATGACAGAAAAATTCATAAAAATATTTATTTAACCACTGGTAATTTTCAAGAGCAAGTTAAGACATCTCTTATTATGTATGGTTCTTCAGGTACATTACTGCCCTGAAGAATGAGGGAAAATGCTATAGTTCACTGAATAATCACATTTATCGAGTTTTTCAAAAAATTTGAAATAAATTTGTCCATTTTTCTAGAGTCATTCTATGTATATATACATACATATACACACACATATTTTCTGGATGGATCTAGTTGTACATTGTTTCAAAATACAAGTTAATCATACAATTTTAAAATACATTTTAATGCAGGTGATTTGGTAAATTAATGGTGTAGACAAGTTGTCAATTATTGACGATATCTCCATGTAATGACTTGGTGAACAAGCCATTATTGAAGCCATTATTCCACAAAAATAAAAGCCACTAAACAGTTCATCATTCAATAATATAATAATAGTTATTACGGTTTTCCCAACATAGATACCATTGTACTGATTTCTACAGGAAATTTTTGAAGGCATCAAAAGATATAGTTAATGAATATAATTTGCTACTGCAACATTCTGTAGTGATGGAAGTCAAATCAGAGTCTGACAGGTGTGATGGTAAAAATTTTTAGAGAGCACCAGGTTTTATCTTTATGATGTTGTCCAAGTAATGTAGAGATTTTGATCATTCTGGATTTATTTTTCCCCCAGAACAATTGAGACTATTGCCCCAGTCTCTCTCTCTCTCTCTTTCTCTCTCTCTCTCTCTCTCTCTCTCTCTCTCTCTCTCTCTCTCTCTCTCTCTCTCTCTCTTTCTCTCTCTCTCTCTCTGTCCTCTTTCTCTCTCTCTCTCAGGCCATTGGGGTTAAGTAACTTGCTCAGGGTCACACAGCTAGGAAGTATTAAACTCAGGTCTTCCAGACTTCAGGGCTGGTGCTCTATCTGCTGAACCAGCTAGCTGCTTCTCCCAGTTTACCTTTAACACTACAAGTAAATGGGAACTTAGAAATCATTTAATAAAACCCCATCATTTTAGAGATGAAGCTAAGTAAATTTTCCAAGATCTCATAGTGTCCAGGGCCTCTGACTTCAGAACCAATATACTTTATATTGCATAGCAATGACTTTTGATTTGAATTAATATGTAATTTTTAAAGAATAAATAGCAAATATGAAAATTTCCCACTTAATTTTCATAAAATATGTACATTTGAGGTGGGAAATTATTGTTCTTTATTTTAGTTCTGATGGTTCCAATATTTTTACAATGTTCTAAACTCTATTGACCTTAAAGATGGACACTTGCTCACAGGGATGAAATAATTTTTATGTCAAGAACTAAAGTAAGGTTCTGAAGAATTTCATATATGTGTTATAATTTCACTTTAAGAACTGTGGAGATGAGGCAAAGAGCTGAATAGAAATCTCCAGAGATTGATTTTTATTTTTTGCTAATTATCCACAACTCCAAGTATGTGATATTCAAGTCTGACTTTCTAGGCAATCAGTTCAATTGTGTATGCCCCCTCCCTTTAGATGGGGGGTCACAAAGTTTATACTTTTGCAGACTAAATAAATGATGATTGTCAAAAAGCTTTTTCTTGGTCAGTTTTACAAAACTTTAAATATTATATAAAGTTCTGATAACTGATGCATTTCAATTGTCCTGTTTCTAAAGCCTATAACAAAACAGTTCAATTATATTTGAGAATGAAATAGTAAATCTTTTAATGTTTGTGAAAAAGAATGTTATAGCCATATTAGCATTTTATTACTTCATTGCTCAGAAAATTACAAATTATGTGACATCTTTTTCTTATTTAGTTTCTTTTTGTCACTGCTTTCAAGAGCAGCGACTTGCTTAAATCTCAAAACAGGTTAATCTATAGCCACATTTTTATATTGTTTTGTATATTAATAAGATCATGAGAAGAAAAAAAATTCCCCATAACCAGAGGTAAGAGTAAAAATGAGTTAGTCTTCATTTTAGAAATTATACCATCATACCAATGAATGATGGCACACTAGCTTACCAATAAATAGTTCAATAGATTGAATAAAACAATTAGTTTATCCTCGTAGCAATATGAATTAAAAACCTTATTGTTGTTTTGCATTTTCAGTCATATTTAACTCTCTGAGTTGGGATTTTCTTAGCAAATATTCTGGGACAGTTAATCATTTCCTTCCCAGTTCATATTTCAGATTCGGAAATTAGGGTGTTTTACCCACGATCACATAGCTGCTAAGTATCTGAAGACAGATTTGAACAGACTTGAAAGATGTTCTTTCTGACTCTAGATCCAGCACTCTAATGACTACCCTAACTACCTGCCCCTCCTAGTATACCCCACATAGATACAAAATCAGTTACTTTTACAAAATGTTTTACAGAAAAAGTAATTGAAACAAAGTGATACTTCTAGAATAATAGTGAATTTGAACTTGTCTTCCTGAATTGAGGCCTGACACGCTAAAGTTCAATGCTACTTAGCTGCCTCTTCTGCTCACTGATTTTTCCTATATCTTTCCACAATTCTTATCTCTATATCAAATTCTTTCTCTAACATTTTTTCTTTCATACATGTATTTTCTGGAAAAAATAAATTTAATGTGAAGGGTAAAATGTTTAGCTAATCTGCTAAGAATTGTTATATTTTCCTCATGTTAAACTGGATAAAGTTTGAGATTCAAAATCAGGACATTTTGGTTTACAACTAGTTATACTACTTAGACTCTATGATATTAGTTAATTTCTCTGGGATTCAGTTTCACTAGTTAAAGAAGAGATTGAAATAGATGATTGCTGGGGTATTTTCTAGCTCCAAATTCATTTTCCTAAATGAATATGGTAATTATTGCTACCTTTCATTCATACATATTTAGAAGCAATTGATTATTTGATGGATATACCATGGCTGGGAGTCAGAAA
This sequence comes from Sarcophilus harrisii, assembly GCF_902635505.1. Taxonomy (NCBI): domain Eukaryota; kingdom Metazoa; phylum Chordata; class Mammalia; order Dasyuromorphia; family Dasyuridae; genus Sarcophilus; species Sarcophilus harrisii. Next base: position 99,910,782 of record NC_045428.1, read on the forward strand.
AACCCAAGTTTAAATCAGAACTTCAGGTAACTTACTAATAATGTGATTCTGGGAAAGTCAAAACCTTTCTTTATCTAAAAGATTTGTCTTCAATTGTAAAATGGAAAATGTAGCTGAACCCCTATTTCAGACACTATTTCCTTACTCCAGACCCAGCACTCTGTACATTATATCCCACTGGTTGCCTATACTTTTGTAGTCACAGAACATATAAACCTGTAATCATTCCTTTGTTTCACATTTTAAAAAGAACATTGATGGGCTTCATTGTCCAAAAGAGGACAAGCAGGATTTTGAATTGTCTCAAGTTTTGTCTACCTGAGAGGATATAAAATAAATCAATATAAATAAGGAAAGGGAAATAGAATGAATATTTACAAATTACCCATAATCAGGCACTCTGCTAAGTAATTTTTTTTAAAAAATGTTACTTCATTTAAAGCATATAACATGCTTATAATATAGGTGCTATTTCTATCCCCATTTTGAATTTGAGGAAATTATAATTAAAACAACACTTAAGATATGACTAGAAATTAGATATATTGTGAAGTAGTATTTTTTTACATCTATACTTGTGAATTAAAAAAAAAAACCACAGTTTAATGTAATTAATTTGATTTGTAAAATTGTGTTTTACTTTACATATCTAAAGTATTATTTTGAGAAGGGAGGTAGATAATTAAAAAAAAAAAAGTTAAGTATCTGTGCTATATAGCAAAGGATAGTGTGGAAACCTTCACTGAAATATAACTTGGTCAACAATACTGAATTTACTTTCTTCAGTGACTATTCCATTATCAAAAAGGTAATATGTTTTCTCTTTATACATTAGGACATATACAGATTATCTAATGTAATTTTCTAAATTATTGAGCTCTCAGTTGTGTGCTAATTGCCCAGGATAGTCAGAGTCTAAATTTTCATTAATCAATCTCCAGCATTGTGATATTTTAATCAGTTAATTTTAAGTCTTATTCAACTGCAATATAATAGGTGGCAAAAAAGACCTTTTGATGTCAGAGTTTGCATTTAACTTTATGCACAAAAACACACACATAAGAAGAGATAGACATACAGAATAAAAACTAACTAAAAATCATTAAATCCTTTTTTCTTCAAAGGCCAATGTCTCCATTTCATCCAGGACTATTTCCAATCATCTCAATATCTATCTGCCTATCTACCTAGCTGTCTGTCTATCTGTCTGTCTTTGTATCAATCTATCTATCTAGCCACTGGACCCAGATGGTTCTGACAGGTAAAGTAGGGGAAGTGAGTTTGCACACCCCTCCATCTATTAAATCCAATTGACTAGCAAGTCATGATATCACCTCTCTGATATCATGGTCCTCTTTGAGAATCAAGGAAAAACAAAAGGTCTACCTATCAATTTTTCTTTCTCTCCCACTTTTTTACTTGATTTCCTTGGACTTTCCTCCAAGAGAGAAAATTATCACATATGAGAAGTTTATAGTGAAAGAATGCAACTTTTTAAGTAAGGATGTGACTAAAGTTATTCTAAGGTATTAAAAATGTACTACTCATGCCATTTCATCTTTATGATCTTGTAGACTTAGTTTCTTAGTAGAAATTCCTCCCTCATGGTTTTCTGGATGAAAATGACATTAAATGAAAAAAAAATCTGTTTTATATCTAAGGGGGTACCCATCAGTTGAGGAATGATTTAACAAATTATCATGCATGGATGTAATAGAATATAAGCATATTACAAGAATAATAAAAATAATTATTTTAGACTATAATGGGGATCAGAATCAGGCCCAGATTACTTCAGATTATATCTTACTACACACAGGTGCTAGGAATCTGCTTCTTGTTGGATAATTTCTATAGGAAGTATTTTGGGGAGGACTGTGAAAAATACATACATATTCTGTAACAGTTTCTTTTTTACTAAATACATACTAGAGAAGGTATTTGTTTATGGAGCCATCCAAGAACGTCTTACTAGCATTTACCATCTATATCTTGACAGCATTTGGTGATGTTGCATGGTATCTGGTGAGATACAATTTTACAAGAACAAGTGTGAGAGTCCTTTTCTCTTGTTAAGCCCCTAGAAATGAGTCTTTGCTTTTGTAAGTTTGCATTTTTTCCCAACCTAGATGAAGAGGACAGAGGATTTTTGAAATGAATTTTGAAAGATCTGTGGTGTGCCTTAGCACCCAATGTAACATCAATAATTCAGGGACCAAGAAGTGGATTTCAAGAGTAATATTCTGGACCTAGGCAAGTCAAAGGTCAGATGAGGACTTACCTAATAATTATATTGTATTTAGGCATGAGCTTGTTTGCAATAATGCTATATATGAAGTGAGTTAATTTGTAAGCCTACTTTCTTGAAAATGGAAGTTTCACAGGAAAGAATTGACCCCCATATTCATTAAAGGAAATTTATTCATTTGTTCCTAATATAATTATATACATGTACATATATATGTCTTAAATTAATATCTCTTCATCAAGGCTACCAAATGCCAAGTGATTATTAAGACCTGGGATCCTACCCTCATGATCTGTCAATTAATATATAGAACACTGTTTTAAGAGAGTTTTTTGTGATGTTAGCAATGGAGAATTGATTTTCCCAAACTATCAAGATACTTTAACATGCTCAGGTTGATATTTATCCAACTTGGCTTTAGGAGAGTAGGTCAAAGAATGTTTTACTACAAAAGAAACCTATTCACTCTATGAACTGTTTCATAATAAAGCTGGCAGAAGTAGAATTACTGATAAAATAATTGCAATGTAAAGAAAGAGAAAAGAGTGAGAACATGATCAATGTAAAAGCCAATTGTAATTATGGAAAACACAATGCTAATCTCTATTTTTTCCCGTGGTATTCTTCAGTATTTGTATATTTCATTATCAGAGTGCCTCACATTTTAACTATTCCTTAAGACTTAGTCAAAATTGCTGTCTCCATTTTATTCAAATGAAGAAACAGCTTCATAACTGGTTCAGTTATTCTTTCAAAGATTCTTTGCAAAGCTGTTGGCAGAGTTCAAGTTAAAATTCCTAACTTTTTATTTCTTCCCTCTGATATATTCCTTTTTTTAATTTTAAAAAAACTTTTTATTTTCAAAACATTTGGTCAGATATTTTGAAAACATTGATCCTTGCATAGGCTTGTGTTTCAGATTTTCCCTTCCTTCTCCTAGATGTCAAGCAATTCAATATATGATAATATGTTAAAATATATGTTAAATTCAATATGAATAAATATATTTATTCAATTCTCTTGCTGCACAAGAAAAATTAGATTAAAAAAAGAAAGTAAATGAGCAAGAAAACAAAATGCAAACAAAACAATAAAAAGAGTGAGAATGTTATATTGTGATCTGCATCCAGTTCCCACAGTCCTCTCTCTGAGTGTAGATGGCTCTCTTCATCACAAGGTCAATAGAACAGATATCAATCATCTCATTGTTGGAGTCACTTTCAACAGAACTGATCATCATATAATCTTGTTATTGTCGTGTACAATAATCTACTGGTTCTGCTCATTTCTTTATCAGCAGTCCATGTAAGTCTCTCTAGGTCTCTCTAAAATCATCCTCCTGATCATTCTTATAGAACAATAATATTCCATAACATTCATATACCAAAACTTACTCAGCCATTCTCTAACTGATGAGCATCTACTCAGTTTCCAGTTTCTTGCCACTACAAAAAGGGTTGCCACATTTTTTGCACATGTGGGTCCCTTTCAATTCTTTAAGATCTCTTTGGGATATAAACCCAATAGAAACACGTGTAAAGGGCTGAAACTCTGAGTTGATGCACTGGACAATCAAGCACTTAAGGCTAATTACCAATTGGACAATACTCTATTAGCACATGCTTGGAAAATTGCCCTTCCCACTATTCTGTGCTGATTCAATCTTTTGGTGTATACAGAAAATTGTGGGAAGGATTAGGAGGTGGAGTAAAACAAGACAGAGCCACTTTGGTAGTAGATGAAGAGAAGGAAGGTCATGGAGATCCTGTGTCCATCCTTTTCACTCCTACCCCTAAAGACCAAGAATAAAGACCAAGGACTTTTGCTTATCCTGATTCCGGCTGATTCTAAGACATCCAGGGTGCTAAGCTGGTCTTCACATTTGGTGCCCAACATATGGACCAAGGACCTTAATCTCACTGAAGAAGTCCCTGGTGATGAGGAAATAGGGTGAGTATTTTAATAGACAAACAGGTTGCTTACTTTGTTGAGGGCTAAATTAATTACCTTTTATAGCTGAAATGGGACAGATATCAGGAAAATATTCTCCCTCATCCCCACCCCCACCCCCACCCTCACCCCTAGAGGGCACTATAGAAAGCATACTTAAGTTAATCAAGGGACAAGACTTAATTGTAACTTGGGAGCAGATCACTAGACTCTTGGATACATTAGAACGCATGTCCCCATGGTTCTTAAAGGAAGAAGAGATAGGGCTAGATAATTGGAAGCTGGTAGGAGAGCAACTATGTGAATACTACAATGATAAAGGTCCTTGTTCAATTTCCAAGGAAACATTCTATATGTACAATTTAATACAACTGGCCTTAAAGAATCCTGCAAATTATAGAAAAAAAAAAGTTTTAAGAACAGTCAGATGAGGAAGTGTGAGGAAAAAGAGGAAGACAAAGGACAGATTAATGGCAATATCACCAGAAGGAATGAGGATTTAAGTGAAGTTAAAGGGTGTGGTGAAGAGTGTGGTGATTCTCACTCTCACAAGGCAGCTTCAACCCCACCTAAACTAAAACTGGTTCTTGGCACATCCCATCAACTTCACCTTCCAGGATGAAGGGGGGAGGAGTAGTGGGAGGGCAGTGATACCACCAGCACCCCCCCCCCCAGCAATCACCCCCTCTTATAACTAGATAGCAAAAGGCACTACTTAAAGCCACAGAAGAAGGGAAGGATTTAGCTGATTTGAAACTAGGAATGTATCCTGTGATTCAACATTTTTAACTCTTCAGGTCAAGAAAATAGAAGATATGCTCCTTTTGATATAGAAATCCTCAAAGGCCTGAAAAAGGCTTGCACTCTTTATGGGGTTACATCAGCTTATGTTAAGATGTCATTATAGAATTTGGCTTATGAAGTCTTAACCCCTAGGGAATGGAAAACTATAGCAAGGACATGCTTAGAACATGGACAAAATTTGTTGTGGCTTTCTGAATATAGTGAGCTCTGTGGGATACAAGGCCCAAAAAATAGTCATAATGGAGTTAATCCTCCAATTACCTATGACCAACTAACAGGTGTAGGTTCTTATGCAGACATTTAAGTACAGATTAATTACCCCAGAGCAGCATATAAGCTAATTGCTGCTGCTGCTATCAAAGAATTGGCTTTTCTCCCTGGCAAAAATGACAAAGGTGAAGCCTTCACAAAAATTGCACAAGGGCCAAATGAACCCTTTGCTGATTTTGTTGGACATTTGCAGACAACTGTCATATGAACTAATAGTGAAAATGCAGTAACAGAAATTATGATAAAGCAACTTGCTAAAGAAAATGCTAATGAGGTTTGTAGAAGAATTATACTAGGACTATGCAAGGATGCTCCTTTAGAGAAAATCAAAAGATGCTGTGCCTCAGTGCGCACAAATACCTTTTATAGCCAGGCTATGATGCAGACTTCCCAAGATCCGAACATGGGAAGACAGGGTCCCTTCTGGCAAGGGACTTCCAGAGAGACTCGTCAATGTTTTCAATGTGGCAGAATAGGGCATCTGAAAGCTCAATGTTGGCATAGAGACAGAGTGAGAAAACAGAGTGGGAGAACAAGACCCAATACTCCATGTCCAAAATGCAACAGAGGCTTCCATTGGGCATCAGAATGTAGACTGATTCAGGGAAATGGGATGAGGGGCCCAGCCCCAGAGCCCAAGGCAAAAAACACTTGGGGCATGATGGCAGCTGATGCTACACCCAGAGAGTACCTAGAAGTTCAGTACTCAAACATGACCAATCAGCCAGGAAGCAATGTGATGGGAGAAATGGATTATACAATCAATCAGCCAGGAAGCAACCTGATGGGAGAAAGGGATTACAATTGGGGAGAATAGAGTTGTATGCAGCTGGGACAACTAAGATACTCCCTGGAGAGGTGAAATCTGTTCCACTCCAGCCTATAGATCCCTTGCCTCCAGGCACAGTAGGCTTGATGATTTTACCTCCTGAGAGTACTTACAAAACAATGTCCATCCATACACTGATGTGGAAAACTGGGGAATGTGTAGATAATATCCAAGTCACTAATACAGATAAACAATGTGTGACTTATCACCCAGGAGATGTAGTAGCATCAGGATTACTGATACAGACTCCAAATAAGCAATCTGGTGATAGTTGCCCAGATTCTGACTCCAAGCAACGAAATTCAGGAATATACTAGACAGCAGCTATGACAGCTGACCAACCTATGCTCACTATCTATATAAATGGCATACCATTAGAAGGATTGGTAGACACTGGTCCAAATCATACAGTTATTGGAGGTGCCAACTGGCCCAGTCACTGGCCAAAGATTAAGGCAGACACCTACATGTCTGGCATAGGAGGATCAATAGAAGCTGAAGTTATTAGTGCTACCCTTTTGAGACGGACTTTTGAAGGTGAAACAGGAGTTTTTACTCCTTTTATAGTTGAAAAAATCCACATAAATCTGTGGGGAAGAGACATTTTACAACAATGAGGATTACAAATGAGTACTTCAGTTTTTTAGACAGGGCTGCTGTTGAAGGCCTGCCAACACTTTCACCTGTTCCTATTCAGTGGAAAACTGATACACCAGAGTGGATAGAACAGTAGCCCTTCTGTAGCGATAAAATTCAGGCCTTATGAGATATAGTACAAGTGCAACTTGACCAAGGACACTTACAAGCTTCTCTAAGTCTTTGTAATTTGCCAGTATTTATTCTAAGAAAGAAATCTGGAAAATGGAGGATGTTGACTGATTTAAGAAAGGTAAATGAACAGATGGAAACTATGGGAACTCTTTAGCCTGGACTTCCATCTCCTACTCAGTTGCCTAGAGAATGGCTTCTTTGGGTTATAGACATTAAGGATTGTTTCTATTCTATCCTTCTAGATAAGGAAGATATGAAAAGATTTGATTTTTCAGAGCCCAGCATTAACTTAGCTGAGCCTTATAAAAGATATGAATGTACAGTTTTGCCACGGGGAATGAAAAACAGCCCTACTATGTGTCAAATGTATGTTGTTGCTGCTTTTATTCCAGTAAGAAAAGCATTTCCAAAAGTAATATTATTACATTACATGGATGATATATTGGGATGTGCACCTGAGGAACAAATGTTAGAAGTATGTCTACAAAAGACCATAGCAACACTAAGGAACTACAAATTGCATATAGCTCCAGAAAAAAAATTCAAAGACATGCTCTTTTTCAATATTTAGGATATGAAGTATACCCTAAGGTACTTCCAGTACAAAAACTTTCCTTAAGAACAGAGAAGCTAAACACCTTAAATGACTTTCAGAAATTGATAGGAGACATGGATGCGTCCAGTATTAGGCTTGACTAACTATCAATTGCAATCATTATATGACATTATAAGGGGAGACAGTGGTTTAAACGCACCATACCAGATTACAAAAGAAGCTCACAAGGCTTTGAGAGAAGCTGAAATGGCTTTATCCAATGTGGTTGAAAGAGTCACTCAAAAACCCTTGGAAATATCAGTTTTTGCTACACAAGAGGCACCCACAGCAGTCCTTCATCAAGGAGACAGTGTAATAGAGTGGGTGAACCTCCCGGCACAACCAGAACAAAGCCTTTCTCCTTACCCAGTGCTTGTGGCTAGAATTTTATTAAAGGCCATTAAGTGAGCAGTATAATTATCTGGCATAAGACCAGACAAGATATACACCTTTTACACTAATGCACAAATTAACATATGCTGTAAAACCATTTCAGAGTGGCAAATTTTATAGGCCTCAGATCCAAATTTTACACACGGGTCTCCATTAAAGATAACTAAACTATGTCATATTTGGCAATGGATTCTTGAAGAAAAAGTCTCTAAAGTTCCTCTTAAAGGACCAACTGTCTTTACAGAAGCATCAAAACACATTTGTGCTGTATACTCTCGTGACTTAACTATAAAGAGAGTAGTCAGAACTCCCTTTCAGTCCACTCAGCAGAATGAATTGTATGCAATCATTCTAGCTCTTACTTATTATCCAGGAGATATAAATATAATATCTGATTCGGCCTATTCAGTAGGTGTGGTACAAAGAATTGCCACAGCCCAAATAAAATGTGTTGCTTCTAATATATATTAGCACTTTAAGGAACTTCAAGAGCAAGTGAGAAAACATCCAGGTAAGATTTATATCTTGTATGTCCACTCTCATAGTGGACTTCCAGGTCCTATTTTTGATGGTAATTCAAAGGCAGATAGCCTTTTAACTATGCTGGCCAATACTCCTTTATTTCAAGAAGCCCAAGAATCTCATTTTAAATATCATCAAGCTGCTCGAATTTTACATTTACAATTTGAGATAACAAAAGAGGAAGCTAGGAGCATAGTAAAATACTGTACAGCTTGCCTCTCTTTGTATGTTCCTACACTCCCTCCAGGAAAGAACCCTTATGGTTTAAGACCCAATGAAATTTGGCAAATGGATGTGACCCATTATGAATCTTTTGGTTGTCTGTCTTTTATTTATGTTGTAGTAGACACCTTTTCAGGATTCATTTTTGAAATACCAGCAGCAAAAGAGACAGTCTGAGTGATCACTGAATTCCTTATCCAAGCATTTGCAATTATGAGTGTGCCACAAGCAATAAAAACAGATAATGGACCTACATATACTTGTAAACATTTTGCACATTTTTGTGCACAGTATAAGATTTTACACACTACTGGCATACCCTTTAATCCTCAAGGACAGGCAATAGTAGAGAGGAGAAACAGAGACATTAAGATGCTCCTCCAAAAACAAAAGAAATTAGGAGCCACAGGTAACCCTAGAGAACTTCTAAATTTAGCTTTTTATACTATTAATTTCTTGATTTTTGACAAAGATGCACTGGCTTTGGCAGACAGGTTTTATAATCCACCTGAAGGGCAGTGTCCAGTATGAGCAGCTCCATTATCTTTAGATAATTGCCAGGTGATGTGGAAAGACCCAGAAAGTGGTGAATGGAAGGAACCAGATAGGTTAACTGCTTGGGGGAGAGGGTTTGCTTATGTCTCTACAGATGGAGAAGGAATCAGATGGGTGCCAATGAGCCATATTTGTCTTGTCCATCGGAGAGAGACAGAACAGACCCTTGAAATGAAAGAGAAGACCCATGAAACATTGGGTGGTTCTGTCATTGACTGTGCCCACCACTGAAAGAGCATGGTATAAAGAAGGAAAAGTGACCTGTAAGTGCACGAATGTTTGTGGCAGACCTCTTTGTAGTGGCCAAAAACTAGGAACTGAGTAGATACCCATCAATTGGAGAATGGCTGAATAAATTGTGGTATATGAATAATATAGAATATTATTGTTCGGTAAGAAATGACCAACAGGATGATTTCAGAAAGGCCTGGAGAGACTTACACAAACTGATGCTGAGTGAAACAAGCAGGGCCAGGAGATCAGTATATACTTCAACAACAATATTATATGATAATCAATTCTGATGGATCTGGCCATATTCAGCAATAGGATGAACCAAATAATTTCCAATGGAACAGTAATGAACTGAACCAGCTATGTCCAGCGAAAGAACTCAGGGAGATGACTAAGAACCATTACATTGAATTCCCAGTCCCTATATTTTTGCCTGCCTACATTTTGGATTTCCTTCACAGGCTAATTGTACAATATTTCAGAGTCTGATTCTTTTTGTACAGCAAAATAACAACTCGTCATGTATATTTATGGTGTATTTAATTTATACTTTAATATATTTAACATCTACTGGTCATCCTGCCATCTAGGGGAGGGGATGAGGAGAAGGAGGGGAAAAATTGGAACAAAAGGTTTGGCAATTGTCAATACTGTAAAATTATTCATACATATAACTTGTAAATAAAAAGCTATTATTAAAAAAATAATATAAAAAAAGAAACAAAGAGCATGGTAGCTATGGCATTTGACTCATGGACATCAAAAATTGTTGGACTTCAAAACCCTCAGGAATCATTGGAATCCCTGAGACATGTAAAGATTTTTGTAGGACTTCAAAACCCTCAGGAATCATTGGATTCTCTGAGACATGATAAGACTGTTGTTAGATTTGAAAACCCTCAGCAATCATTGGATTCTCTGAGACATAATAAGATTTTTGCAGGACTTCAAAAGCCTCAGGAATGAATGAATTCTCTGAGACATGATAAGTCTGTTGTAGGACTTGAAAACCCTCAGGAATCATGTGATTTTCTGAGAAATGATAAGACTGTTACAGGACTTCAAAATCTGCAAGAATTATTGGATTCCCTAACACATAAAAACACTGTTGCAGGATTTCAAAAACTTGAGGGGATCATTGGATTCCCTGGCACGTGAATCTATGGACAATAGATTGGTTTTGGACTATCTCTTGGCTGCTGAAGAAGGCCTATGTGTGACTGTTGTTTACATACCCTCCTTCTATCACTTCTGGGAATCTTTTACAACACCATGTTGATTTATATTGTTTGTTATATCACTACTTGCATGTAGAATTCAAGTTTGTTACCACATCGAGCTTGCACTGGCTGTGGGGAAAGTCATAACAAATAGCCTATGCATTATTTCTATGCGCTTGTGTAATACCCCCCATGCCAATGATTTTGAACATATCTGTTTTGAATAATACCCTTTAGCCCAGAAACCTACTAGCAATCCCCACTTCCCTTTGGTGCTTTTCATCTCCCTTCTTGAGATGTCAGGGTGGGTGTGATCACCTGTGTTCTAAAACAAAAGAAAACAGGAGATGTAAAGGGCTGAAACTCTGAGTTGATGCACTGAGGTCGGACAACTGAGCATTTAAGGCTAATTACCAATTGGACAATACTCTATTAGCACATGCTTGGAAAATTGCCCTTCCAACTTTTGGTTGGATTCAATCTTTTGGTGTATACAGAGAATTGTGGGAAGGATTAGGGGGTGAAGTAAGACAAGCCAGAGTCACTTTGGCAGTAGATGAAGAGAAGGAAGGCTCTGGAGATCTTATGTCCATCCTGTTCACTTCTACCCCTAAAGACCAGGAATAAAGACCAAGGACTTTTGCTTATCCTGACTCCGGCTGATTCTATGGCATCCAGGGTGCTAACTTGGTCTTCACAGACATGCACTTTATTTGTTAACACAATTTGAACTTTGCAAACTTATTCCCCTTGCCAACTGGTATTTCATCCATTTTACACATCATTGAAAAATACCTTCTGATTCTAAGGTATCAGGGCAATTTTCCTTTATGATTTTCTGTAGGATGATGTCTAGGTTCTTTTCTACATCATGGCTTTCATGAAGTCCAATAATCCTTAGATTGTTTCTCCTAGATCTATTTTCTAAGTCAGTTGTTTTTCCTAGGAGCTATTTCATAGTTTCTTTTATTTTTTTTTCATTGTTTTCTGTCTTTGTTTGGCTGATTCTTTAAGTTTTATTGAGTCATTCACTTCCATTTGTTCCATTCTAATGTTTAGTGTATTATTTTCTTCAGTTATCTTTTTAGCTCCTTTTGTATTTGGCCAATTGAATTGTTTTGTTCATTGCATTTTTTCCATTTCACAAATTTTGTTTATCATTGAAATGTTATCTTTTACATATCTATTTTGTATGGCATTATATTCTTTTTTTTATTCCTTCTTGCAATGATCTCATTTTCTTTCCCCATTTTTCTTTTAATTCTTTTTTAACATCCTTTATGCAGTCTTCAAAGAAAGCCTTGTGAAATGGCACATTTCTCCCTTTGGAGTTTCATCTGGAATTGCTTTGTCTTTAAGAACTGCAGGATTGATGTCTATTCATCTATCTCTCAATAAAATCTGTCTATGGTGAGAGTTCTTTTTTTTTTTTTTTTTTAAGGCCAAGGAGTGACAGATGCTTTGGTTTACCCTGGGTTAGTTCTGCTGATTGATTTCCAGAGGTGGGTAATGATGACTAGGTCCAGTGTTCTTCCTGGGTTCAATGGTTTACAATTTGCCTTTTGTAGCAAATCTGCCAAATCATTTGCTTGCATGCAGGACAGAGTAGCCTAATAGGCTTACAGAAGATTCTCAGTTTCATGGAAACTTCAACACTCTGAGTCCCCACCCAGCTTCTTGCCCTGGTCTCCCTGTGTATTTGTCTGGGCTTGGCAAACTGTCCCCCTGTCTGTTTGAAACAGACTTGTTCTGATTTTGTTCCAATGTATCTTCTTCTGGGAATGTATTATACTCCAAATATTTGCGGGTGCTTTTATTCCAAAACCAGTTTAGAGGCTTAATCTGCTATTGGTCTGAGAGAAGGTCAGAGGAGGTCACAGAAAGTCATGTCTGTTCTCCACCATCTTGTCTAAGACTACTAATCTCTTGAATGAAAGATGATAAACTCAAGGTGCAGAAAGAGACAAATACTTTTAGGCATATTTTTTGCAAAAAATTTGTTTGTTCTTCCAATTGGGAGTCAGGGGAGGGAGGATAGTGATGTATTGGTTGATTATTTTTTTGATCAAGAAAGGGATAAATTTGAACTATATAGATCAATGTATTTATTACCCTAACCCTGCTTCTTGAATTTTCCCAGTGAAATTCAAATGTTAATTCTTTGTGTTCCCAACAAAAGTCATGTGCAACTGTGATATTTGGCTCTTGCTCCTACCATTCTACCAATGGATACATCATGAAATATCTCCAAAGCCTCTAATGGACTTCTATTGGAACTCTGTTAAATTTGAAACTATTGCTTTCTTCTCTTTATTTATATCTCCTCCTTGTATTATTTTCTTTGTTCTCCTCTGTTTCAAACATCCTTGATTAATCAAAATAGCCCCTTTTCAAATCTTTATCATTCTATTAACCAAAGGAACTTCAATATGTAAGCTGATGTTATCTCTTTGTTGATAAAAAATTTAGAATTTTTTATATTTTTCTGCTCTCTACTAAGAGTTTATCACATTGTAACTTGTATAATTGTGACTTAGATATACACCTTGTGCCCTAATAGATTGTAAGGTATTTTGACTGAAGACTGGAGTCTTTGAACCATAAATGGAACCCTATAGGCAATCCAGTACAGGTTTTTCATCTTTATAAGTATTAACTTCTTATTTTCCATCTTACTGAACTAATTTGAGACTTCTTTCTTTGACCTCTTTACTATTCCCCTCCAACAGTTATCTTCTTTGAATCACCTTTTCAGCTTCTTTTAGTGTGTTGTCATTATTAAATTATTAAGTGAATGAACCAACTTTCTATTTGTATCAACAGCACTTAGCACAATGTGTGAAGAATATTGTGTTTAATAATGATTAAATAGAGATGAAATAAGTCACAAAACTCTTATTATTTCTAACTACCTCTTCTAAACATGTCCAAGTATTATATCTTTTACATAGTAGACATAAGAAGTATTTGCTAAAGTAATGGTTTTGGGATAAATCAATATTTGATTTTAAAACTCAGTTGCAATATAGGATGAAAACACATTGCTAAATTATAGCATATATAACTAAGATAAAGTGGTTTCAATAAGTCTTAAGACAAATATGGATATGATATAATATATAAAGCTATCCAAATCACTTTAGTTTACAATAACTAAAGCATAATGTTCAGACATTCATAAAGACTCATTCTGGTAACTCATCTGGGTATGGTAATAAATTGGATTATTAAAGATTATGCCAATCACAAATTCCATGTAGTTTTATCATATACAGAAAACTTTTAGTGTGATTCTCTAATTTATCTACTTTCTCTGTATTAAGGACTTACTTATCTACTTTGTCAGCACAAAATGGCTCATTGTTAGAAGAAAAATATATTTGTTAATAAAACTATTTCTCACATCAGTTGATGAAAAATGAAAACAAAATAACAATAACAACATCGTCACTACCAATAATAATAATAATAATAATAATCATGCTCCCTTAAGCCTTTGTGAGGCCTTTAGGATCCTTGGATGCAAAGATAATGACAGAAAGGGGGTAGGTAAAGGATACTAGGAAGTGATTTTCTTTTATAAAATTTTCATTTTACACTACACTCATTTGTTTATATTTTTTTCATTATACCCCCTAGGTACATTATCTGCCTGAAAGATTATATTAGTCCTCACACAAATGGCTCATCAATAACTTCTGCTTTGGACACCTCTGAATACATAAGGGAGCAGAGTTCCTCCCTAAACCATCATTTAGGTAGGGCAACCAGGGCATCTTGTTTCTTCCTTTCTCTACCACTTGTACCTTTTAAACTTTTTTTAATCACCTTAAACCATGGACCTATCTTTCTCCTCTCTCTCTGATTTTTGTTTCCTTTTGTATATTTTTCCTGTTGGATTTTAAGCACTTTGAGGATAACAACTATTTTTATTTTTTGTTTTGTATTACAACACTTTGGCAGATAATAGCAACTTGATATTTAAAAACTGACTTTTTAACCAGCCATCTATAAACTTTAACTTAGTTTTCAGTGTCCTAAATTGTCCAAACAACTATGACTAGACATAGTCCTGGAATAACCCAATCCATTTAATCTTGAAAGTAAACATGCAAATGAAATGAGGGCAAGAAACTAAATTGTTGACCAAAAAAAGGGTTCACAAATGCTTTTTGAAGAGGCAAAGTAAAGACTTTTGGAACAGTCATTTTCATATAATTATAAGAGAGTAATTATCTAGAAAGCCTATAAGGATAAAGATGTAAAAAACAAACCAAAAAAAAAAAAAAAAGGATTTTGAGAGTCAAGACGGCAGAGATAGTCATAAATTTCTGTAACTCCCATATTCACTGCCAATAATAACAAAATAGAAACCCTGAAACAAATCTTAGAATGGAAAAATCTGCAAAAAGATGGAGTGAAATGATTTGCTTGATCTCATTGCTGATGATGGCCAGGTCCATCAGAACTGGTCATCATCTAGTATTGTTGTTGAAGTATATAATGATCTCTTGGCCCTGCTCGTTTCATTCAGCATCAGTTCATGTAAGTCTCTCCAGGCCTTTCTGAAATCATCCTGTTGGTCATTTCTAACAGAGCAATAACATTCCATAATAGTCATATACCACAATTTATTCAGCCATTCTCCAACTGGTGAGCATCCACTCAGTTTCCAGTTTCTAGCCACTACAAAAAGGGCTACCACAAACATTCTCAAATACAGGTCCCTTTCCCTTCTTTATATCTCTTTGGGATATAAGCCCAGTAGTAACACTGCTGGATCAAAGTTATACGTTTTCTTTTTCAGCATAGTTCAAATTGCTCTCAGAATGGTTGGATGTATTCACAGTTCCACCAACAATGTATTAGTGTCCCTGTTTCCCATCCCCTCAACATTCCCATTATCTTTCCCTTCATTTCTTAAAATCCGGGTTGTAATGGTATCTCAAGTTGTCTTAATTTACATTTCTCCTAATTAATAATGACTTGGGCATCTTTTTCATATGGTTGGAAATAGTTTTCAATTTCATCTGAGAATTTTTTCATATCCTTTGACCATTTATCAATTGGAGAATGGCGTTTTTTTATAAATTAGGTTAATTCTCTATATATTTTTAAATAGGCCTTTATCAGAACCTTTGACTATAAAATGTTTTCCCAGTTTATTGCTTCCCTTCTAATCTTGTTCTTATTTTGTTTGTACAAAAACTTTTCAGTTTGAATAGTCGAAATTTTCTATTTTGTGATATTAATGATCTCTAGTTCTTCTTTGTCATAAATTCCTTCCCCTTCACAGGTCTGGGAGATAAACTATCCTGTTTCCTCTAATTTATTAATAATTTCATTCTTTATCCTGGTCATAACCCATTTTGACCTTATCTTGGTTCGGTGTTAAGTGTGGATCAATCTAGTTTCTGCCATATTAGTTTCCAATTTTCCCACAATTTGTATCAAACAGTAGGTTCTTATCCCAAAAGCTGGGGTCTTTGGGTTTTTCAAACACTAGGTTTATAGTTTTTAGTGTTTGTCCCTTAACCTCCTATTCCACTGATCAACTAATCTTTCCTTAGAATCAAATGGTTTTGGTAACCTGCTTATAATATAACTTTAGATCTGGTACACTAAAGCCACCTTCATTTTTTTTTTTTCATTAATTCCCTTGAAATTCTTGACCTTTTGTTTTCCATATAATTTTTTTATTATTTTTATAGGTCATTAAAATAGTATTTTAGGATCTATTGGTATAGCGCTAAATAAATGATTAGTTCAGGTAATATTGTCATCTTTATTATATTTCTCCCCTATCCAAGGCATTTAATATTTTCAAATAGTTAGATCAGACTTAATTTTGTGAAAAGTGGTTTAATTTTCCTCATAAAAGTTTCTGATTTTCCTTGGAATAGATTCCTAAATATTTTATATGTATTACTTTAAATGGAATTTCTGTTTGTAATTCTATTTTGGATTTTGATATGAATATAAGAATGCTGATGACTTATGTGGGTTTATTTTATAAAGCAACTTTCTAAAGTTTTGGATTATTTCTAATAACTTTTATTAGAATCTCTGGGGTTCTCTAAGAACCATCATATCATCAGCAAGGGTGATAATTTGGTTTCCTCATTGCCTATTCTTTTCCTTTAATCTCTTTCTCAGCTCTTTTGCCAAAGCTAGCATTTCTAATACAATATTAAATATAATGTGATAGTAAAACTTTGTTTCCTCCCTGATCTTATTGGAATGGTTGCTGTTTGTCCCCATTACATATAATCTTACTGATGGTTTTTAAATAGATGCTGCTATTATTTTAAGAAAAATCCATTTTTCCCTTTCTCTCACGTGTTTTTTAATAGGAATGGATGTTGATTTATCAAATACTTTTCTGCATCTATTGAGATGGTCATATGGTTTTGTCAATTTGGTTATTAATATGGTTTTGGATAGTTTTCTAAATTAGACCAGCCCTGCATTCTGGTATAAATCCTACTTGATCATAGTTATTATCCGGGGATGATTTTCTTGTCTTTTTGTAATATTTATTTAAGATTTTAGCATCAATAATTAGGGAGATTGGTCTATAATTTTCTTTCTCTTTTTCAACCTACCTGGTTTAGGTATATACCATGTCTGTGTCATAAAAGGAATTTGGTAGGACTCCTTCATTCCCTATTTTATCAAATAATTTATATAAATTGGGGAATTGTTCTTTAAATGTTTGGTAGAATTCACATTAAATCTATCTGGTCCGGGATTTTTCTTAGGGGTTGATTAATAGCCTGTTCTTTTCTTTTTCTGAAATGGGACTATTCAAGCAATTTCTTCCTCCTCTTTAGTCTGGGAAGTCTATATTTTTGAGGTTCATCCATTTCCTTAGTTTAAATTTTTGGCATAAAGTTGGGAAAATAACTCCTAATTATTTCTCTTTTCCTCTTCATTGGGGAAATTTCTCCTTTTTCATTTTAAATACTAATTTCATTTTCCTCCCTCCTTTTTCTAATCAGATTTACTAAAACATCTATTTTATTGGCTTTTCATACATCCAACTCTTAGTTTTATTAATTACTTCAATAGTTTTTTTACTTTCAATATTATTAATTTCTCCTTTTTAATTTTGAATTTCAAATTTAGTATTTGATTGGGGTTTTAATTTGGTCTTTTTGAGTTTTTTGTTCAAGCCAATTCATTAATCTTTTCTTTCTCTGTTTTATTCAAGTAAACCTCTAATGATATAAAATTCCCTCCTATTACCACTTTGGCTGCATCCAACAAATTTTGGTATGACGTCTCATCGTTGTCATTATCTTCAGTGAAATTATTAATTGTATTTATAATTTGCTGTTTATCAATCATTCAAGATGAGTTTTTGTTTACAATTACTTTTGGTCTTTTTCCCTTTTTTTGAATTAGTTTTTATTATGAACTAAAACGAAAGCCTTTACTATGTCTGCCTTCTTGAATTTAATTTTGAGGTCTTTATGTCCTAATATATGATCAGTTTTTGAATAGGTTCCACGAACTGCTGAGAAGAAAATATATTCCTTTCTGTCTCCATTCAATTTTCTCCAAAGATCTAACATACCTAATTTTTCTAATATTCTATTTACCTCTTTAATTTCTTTCTTATTTGTTTTGTGGTTTGATTTGTCTAATTCTGAGAGTGCAAGATTGAGATCTCCCACTATTACAGTTTGGTTATCTAATTCTTCTTGCAAATCTCTTAACTTCTCCTTTAGGAAGTTGGATGCTATACCATTTGGTGCATATATGTTTAGTATTGATATTGCTTCATTGTCTATGCTACCCTTTAGCAATATGTAGTTTCCTTCCTTATCTCTTTTAATTAGATCAATTTTTGTTTTTGCTTGATCTGAGATAAGGATGGCTACCCCTTCCTTTTTGACTTCACCTGAAGCATAATAGATTTTGCTCCAGCATTTTACCTTTACTCTATATGTATCTCCCTGCTTTAAATGTGTTTCCTGTAAACAACATATTGTGGGGTTCTGACTTTTGATCCAGTCTGCAATCTGCCTCCTCTTTGTGGGAGAGTTCATCCCATTTACATTTATGGTTAGAATTACTAAATCTGTATTTCCTGCCATCCTAATATCCCCAGATTATGCTTTACTTTTTCTTGCCCCACCAATACTCTTTCCCCTTTTTAAATTTATGTACCCCACTTGTATCACAACGCTCACCCTCTTTAAAATCTCTCCCTCCCCACTTTTTTATGTAATATCAGTAAAATCAAATTATACATGTAATCTTTTTGTATATCCACAACAGAAATACAATTCTCAAGAGTTCTTTTTATCTTTTCTGCATCTCTTTAGTCCAATGGTTAGAGATCAAATTTGTTGTTTAGTTCTGGTTTTTTCCTTAGAAACAAATGGAATTCATTTGTTTTATTAAATGTCCATCTTCTTCCCTGGATGAAAATGCTCAGCTTAGCTGGGTAGTTTATTCTTGGCTGCAATCCAAGTTCTTTTGCCTATCGGAATATCAGATTCCAGGCCCTTCGATCCTTCAATGTGGAGGCAGCCAGAACTTGGGTGATCCTTATTGTGGCACCATGGTATTTAAATTGCTTTTTTCTGGTTGCTTGTAAAAATTTTTCCTTAATCCGATAGTTCTGAAATTTGGCCACAATATTCCTTGGGGTTTTTATTTTAGGGTCTTTTTCAGAAGGTGTTCGATGAATTCTTTCAATGCCTATCTTACCTTCTGATTCTATTACATCTGGGCAGTTCTCTTTGATGATTTCTTGTAAATTAGTATCTAGGCTCTTTTTCTCATCATAATTTTCGGAAAGTCCAATAATCCTCAGATTATCTCTCCTAGATCTATTTTCCAAGTCTGTCGTTTTTGCAAGTAGATAATTCATGGGTTTTTCCAGTTTGTCATTTTTTTGGTTTTGCTTGACTGATTCTTGCTGTCTCAATGAATCGTTAGTTTCTGTTTGTTCAGTTCTAATTTTCAATAAATTATTTTCTTCATTAGCTTTTTTCATTTCTTTCTGTATATGTCTAAATGAGTTTTTAAATGAATTGTTTTGCTCTATGGAATTTTTTCCATTTCACTAATTTTTTTTTTTTTGTTTTAGTGAATGATTTTCTTTTTCCAATTCACAGATCCTACTTTCTTGTGAGTTCTTTGTCTTTTCCAATTCAAAATCCTACTTTCTAGTGAACTCTTTATTTTTTTCCAATTCACAAATCTTACTTTCCTGAGATTTTTTTACTTTTTCCCATTCACAAATTTTGTTTACCTGCACTTCCTGGGAATTTTTTATCTTTTCTAATTTGTATTTCAGGAAGTTGTTGCTCTCTTGTAAAGCTTCTCTTTCCTTTCCCCATTTATCTTCTAACTCTCTTTTGAGACTTTTAATGGTCTCTTCTATGAGAGCATCATGTAAAAGGGGACAGGTGAGATTCCCCTTTGGGGTATTGTCTGGTGCCTGTTTGCTGTTAGTCTCTTCAGGTTTGCAGACCTGCTCAGAAGCTGTCAATTGTTCTTTTCATTTTTTTATTTATGTTTTAAAGCCTTTAGAGTATGCCTACTAGGCAAAGGGGTTACAAGCTTCCTCTGCAGAGCAGGGAAAGATGTAAACCGGCTTCCAGCTCCGAGGTATGGAAGTGCTCTGAATGAGAGTTTTCCCTTCCCCCAACCAGAGGTGGATTCAGCACTGGCCAAGCTACCAAAGTGCCCAGTTGGGCTGTGTGGGTTAGAGACTGCCCTAAGGCTAGACACTAAGCAGTGAAAGTGTCACTGCCCCAGGCCAGAGTCCCTTGTGGGGCTGTGGGTATTAGCAGCTGACCACAGATAGCTGGCTCTACTGGAAGTCTGCCCGGAAGTCTCTGCCCAATGCAAATCAGCCCTGTGAAAGCTCCATGGCCCCAAGCCGAGCCCCCGACTGTGCAGATTAGAGGCTAACCTGGGCTGTGCCCTCCTGCTATGCAGGTTTGCAGCTGCCTCAAGGAAAAGCCCCATACTGCCAGTTGGGGCTAGGAGCTTATGCTGTGATCTGTGCTCTCACTTCCGGTTTGCGGTTCTACTCCGCCACTTTCCTCTCTCCCAGCTTGTGCTTATCTCTCCCTCCCTCTTTCCCCCCCTCCCCTGCCCTGGGACAAACCTTTCTGGGGAGACTGCACATTTTCTTTGGCTGGTGAGTTGTTATACTTCTTATCTTTATGAATTGAAGCAGTCAAGACTATTTTTGAGGCTCGATATAATATTGATAAAGAGGGTAAGCGAAAAGCTTAAAAAGTCGCCTGTGCCTTCTCTGCCATCTTGGCTCCTCCCCTCCAAATATTTTATTTTAGAGAAGAACATTACAGGGGTAGTTCTTTAACAAGCTATGGTATATAAATACAATGGATTACTTTCTGCGCAGAAGGAAATGATGAACATGCAGATTTCAGAAAAATCTGGAAAGACTTTATGATCTAATGCAAAGTGAAATGAGTAGAACAATGAAAATATTCTATAGAGTATCAGCAATTTGGTAAGATGATGAACTATTGTTATGGGCCAGAACTCTGAAACAAAGATTCTTACAAGATGTTATGTCAGTGTAATTGATGATACAATGGTTATCTAGTTTAGCATGGTGATTAATAGTTCTCTAAGTTCAGCATGATTGATTTAATCTTACAACAAATATTGGTTTCCCAGTGATATAATGATTTGTTTTTACTCAGTGTAGAGCATATAAACTGGAAGCCTCAGCTAGATTCATTCAGAGCTAGGGAAGACAAGCAAACTCGAAACTGAAGCCCCAGCACTTGCACTCAGATTCATTCATTTCATCTCATACCCTGTGGTGGCAGGCCTGTCCTCCAGCATTTTCTCCACTGAAACCAAGACTCTGGAAGGCCTTTAAGAAAGCTAACTGGGCCCCAGCAAAGAAGAAAAAAAAACTTTTTTTTTTTTTTTTTTATACCTGACCAAAACGTTATTTTCCTGTAGAAAAAGAATCAGACTCTGAAATATTGTACAATTAGCTTGTGAAGGAATTAAAAAATGCAGGTCTTCATAAATATAGGGATTGGGAATTCAATGTAATGGTTTTTAGTCATCTCCCAGAGTTCTTCTTCTGGGCATAGCTAGTTCAGTTCATTACTGCTCCATTAGAAATGATTTGGTTGATCTCGTTGCTGAGGATGGCCTGATCCATCAGAACTGGTCATCATATAGTATTGTTGTTGAAGTATATAATGATCTCCTGGTCCTGCTCATTTCACTCAGCATCAGTTCGTGTAAGTCTCTCCAGGCCTTTCTGAAATCATCCTGTTGGTCATTTCTTACAGAACAGTAATATTCCATAATATTCATATACCACAATTTATTCAGCCATTCTCCAACTGATGGACATCCATTCAGTTTCCAGTTTCTAGCCACTACAAAGGGCTGACAAACATTCTATATTAGGTCCTTTCCTTTTATAATCTCTTTGGGATATAATCCCAGTAGTAACCTGTGGATCAAACGGTATGCACGTTTGATAACTTTTTGAGCATAGTTCCAAACTACTTCCAAATGGTTGGATTCGTTCCACAACTCCACCAACAATGCATCAATGTCCCAGTTTTTCCTGCATCCCCTCAACAATCATCATTTTTTTTCCTGTCATCTTAGCCAATCTGCAGGTGTAGTGGATCTTAGGTTGTCTTAATTTGCATTTCCTGATTAATAATGACTTGGAGATCTTTCAAAGACTAAAATAGTTCAATTTCTTCATCTGAGAATTGTCTTTCATATCCTTTGACCATTTTTCAATTGGAGAATGGCTTGATTTTTTATAAATTAGAGTTAATTCTCTATATATTTTGGAAATGAGGCCTTTATCAGAACCTTTGACTGTAAAAATATTTTCCCAGTTTATTGCTTCCCTTCTAATCTTGTCTGCATTAGTTTTGTTTGTACAAAAACTTTTCAGTTTGGTATAATCGAAATTTTCTATTTTGTGATCAGTAATGATCTCTAGTTCTGCTTTGGTCATAAAGACCTTCCCCTTCCACAGGTCTGAGAGGTAAACTATCCTATGTTCCTCTAATTTATTAATAATTTCATTCTTTATGCCTAGGTCATGAACCCATTTTGACCTTATCTTGGTGTACGGCGTTAAGTATGGATCAATGCCTAGTTTCTGCCATATTAGTTTCCAATTTTCCCAGCAATTTTTATCAAACAGTAAGTTCTTATCCCAAAAGCTGGGATCTTTGGGTTTGTCAAAGACTAGGTTGCTATATTTGTTGACTGTTTTATCCCTTGAACCTAATCTATTCCACTGATCAACTAATCTATTCCTTAGCCAATACCAAATAGTTTTGGTAACTGCTGCTCTATAATATAATTTTAGATCTGGTACAGCTAAGCCACCATCATTTGATTTTTTTTTCATTAATTCCCTTGAAATTCTTGACCTTTTGTTTTCCATATGAACTTTTTTGTTATTTTTTCTAGGTCATTAAAATAGTTTTTTGGGAGTCTGATTGGTATAGCGCTAAATAAATAGATTAGTTTAGGTAATATTGTCATCTTTATTATATTTGCTCGCCCTATCCAAGAGCATTTAATATTTTTCCAATTGGTTAGATCAGACTTAATTTGTGTGAAAAGTGGTCTGTAATTTTGCTCATAAAGTTTCTGATTTTCCCTTGGCAGATAGATTCCTAAATATTTTATATTATCAGTTGTTACTTTAAATGGAATTTCTCTTTGTAACTCTGACTGTTGGATTTTGTTAGTGATATATAAAAATGCTGATGACTTATGTGGGTTTATTTTATAACCAGCAACTTTGCTAAAGTTGTGGATTATTTTCTAAAACTTTTAGCAGAATCTCTAGGGTTCTCTAAGATATCATCATGTCATCGGCAAAGAGTGATAATTTGCTTCCTCATTGCCTATTCTTATTCCTTTAATCTCTTTCTCAGCTCTTATTGCTATAGCTAGCGTTTCTAATACAATATTAAATAGTAATGGTGATAGTGGGCAACCTTGTTTCACTCCAGATCTTATTGGGAATGGTTGCAGTTTGTCTCCATTACATATGATGCTTACTGATGGTTTTAAATAGATGCTGCTGATTATTTTAAGGAAAAGTCCATTTATTCCTATACTCTCAAGTGTTTTAATAGGAATGGATGTTGGATTTTATCAAATGCTTTTTCTACATCTATTGAGTTGATCATATGGTTTTTGTTAATTTGGTTAATAACATGGCCAATTATATTGATAGTTTTCCTAATATTGAACCAGCCCTGCATTCGTGTTATAAATCCTACTTGATCATAGTGTATTATCTTGGAGATGATTTTCTGTAGTCTTTTTGCTAATATCTTATTTAAGATTTTAGCATCAATATTCATTAGGGAGATTGGTCTATAATTTTCTTTCTCTGTTTTCAGCCTACCTGGTTTAGGTATCAGTACCATGTCTGTGTCATAGAAGGAATTTGGTAGGACTCCTTCATTCCCTATTTTATCAAATAATTTATATAGCATTGGGGCCAATTGTTCTTTAAATGTTTGGTAAAATTCACATGTAAATCCATCTGGTCCTGGGGATTTTTTCTTAGGGAGTTGTTTAATTGCCTGTTCTATTGAAGACAAGACTTTGAAAGAGATAATAAAGCATTTGGACTTTAACTTCTGGCTACTCTTGTGTTGATTACTCTACTGAAATGAATGCTGCTCCCAAGACCTCCAGAAAACCTAACCAAGAACATTACAAACTATGAATGACAGTTCTCAAAAACACAATGATCAAAGGCAAGTACTAAGGACTCATAAAAAAAAAATTAAAAAAAAAAACACTTTTCACATCCAGATAAAGAACTGATAGGCTCTGAATATAGATAGAAGCATATTTTTTCCACTTACTTTATTCTTTTTCATGATTTTTTTTTTGCCATTGAATCGTTTTTTTCCTTTCACAACTGTGACTAATATGTACATGTTTTACATGACAGCATATTTATAAACAATATCAAGTAAATTACCACTTTTTGGAAGAGATGAAGTGGGCAGAGATATTTAGAATTCAAAATCTTGTAAAAAAATATATATTATATATATATATGAGAAAAGTGTAAGACAGCCAATAGATATAAGCAAGATCTGTAAAGATTCGCATATTAAAGAAAAATAGAGGGTGGAACCAAGATAGCAGAGAGGAAACACACTTCTTTGTGAGCCTTCCTGCTTCCCTCACACTATTTATGAATTTCAGCTTCTGAATTAGTTATGTACTGTCAGAACCCATGCATATTGGGAGTTCAACACCTTAGTAACAGGAGATAATCTTGAAGATCGCCAGAAAAGGTCTGTTTTGGTCATATATGGGCATGGGAGGAGGCTGGACTGGGCGCAGATACAGGCAAGCACGTAGGCAGAGCATAGAGGCCAGCACACACTAAGCAGGCCCTAGGACAGGGTGTGGTCTCCATGGGCAGAAAATCTGTGGGGAGGACTCTACCACAGTGTCAGGTACTCTGCCCTGGCTGAAAGCCAATAGATCAGCAGAGAAGGTATAAAACTTCCAACAGAAGCATAAAAGGTAAAGATTGTACCCCAAAACACTGGAGTCTCACAGGACCTGGCCACACCCACCCAGCACCAGGAATGACTCAGCATGATCCCAGGATAGCCTGGAAAGCCCTCATTGCCCCCAAAGCAGACCCCAACTATTCTTTTTTTTAAATAAGTAAAATGGCAAAGTAGGCTCTAACTATAATATAGCCTCTATGGTGAAAGAGAGCTATTTTAAAACTCTAAAGAGACTAAAAGCCGATTTTCTTTAGATGAAACCCAAAAGAGGGAAATAACCTGTTCCCCAACAGGCAAGCCTCTCCTAGAAAAAATTTAAAATGATCTTATAAGAGAGCTAGAAGAAAACTGGGGAAAAGAAAGGAAAATTCTGCAAAAGGATTTGGAAAAAGAATATGACTCATTAAAGGAAAAGATTTGTTAAAGTGGAAAAATAAAACAACTCCCTAAAATTTGAAATGGAAAAGATAAAGAACACTCAGGAAAACAGAATTTCTCAATTGGAACAGGTAAAGAACTCCCAGGAAAACAGAATTTCTGAATTTGAAAAAGAAAATAACCTCAAAAATTTTGGTGAAATGGGAAAAAATTCCATAGAACAAAATAACTCATTTAAAAACTCAATTGGACAAATACAAAATAATAATAATAATAATAATAATAAAACAAATGAAGAAAATAACTCATTAAAAATCAAAATTGAATAAATGGAAATAAATCACTTGGGGAGACATCAAAAAACAGTCAAATAACCCCCCCCAAAAAAAAAAGAAAAGAAAAGAAAGAAAGAAAGAAAAGAAAAAAAGAAAAAAAATTAAATACCTACTTGGGAAAATAACAGACATGGAAAATAGATCTAGGAGAGATAATCTAAGGATTATTGGACTTTTTCAAAATCATGATAAAAGAGAGTTTAGACACTATTTTTCGGGAAATCATTAAAGAGAACTGCCCAAATGTCATAGAATCAGAAGGTAAAATAGACATTGAAAGAACTCATCAAACACATCCTGAAAGAAACCTCAAAATTAAAACTCCAAGGAATATTGGGACTAATTTCAGAATATCAGAGCAAAAAAAAAATATATATATATTACAAGCAACCAGAAAAAACAATTCAAATACCAAGGAGCAATAAGGACTACTCAAGATCTAGCAGCAGCCACAAATAAAAGGATTGAAGAGCCTGGAATCTGACATTCTGAAAGGCAAAGAAACTTGGAATGCAGCCAAGAATAAATAACCCAGCTAAACTGAGCATTTTCTTCCAGGGAAGAAGATGGACATTGAATTAAACAGGTGAATTACACTTGTTTCTGATGAAAAATCCAGAGATAAACAAAAAAATTGACTTACAAATATAGGATTCAAGAGAAGCATAAAATGGTAAAAATAACTCTTGAGAACTGTATTTCTGTTAGGGGTACACATAGAGAATACATGTATAATTTGATCTTACTATTATAATATAAAAAGAGGAACTAGAGGTGTAAAGGAAATTGTACCAGAAAAAGGGAAAAGTGGAGGTACTGCATCTCACGAAGAGGCAAAGAAGACTTATTATATCTGAGAGAAAGAGGGGAGGGAGATGAACATTGTGTGAATCTTACTCTCAACAGATTTTGCTCTAAGAGAAAATATTAAACATCTTTGGTTTACTGAGAAATTTCCCCCACCTCATTGATAAGTGGGAGGGGGAAAGCATAAAGGGAAGTGGTAGACTAAAAAAAAGATAATACAGAAATAGTATGGAAAAGGTTCAAGAAAGGGGGAGGAACTCTAAGGGGGATGGAGGGATTCAAAAGAGAGAGGGCTGTGTGAGGCAAGTGATGCCCATAAGTTTAATACTGAGGAGGAGGAATAAGAGGGAAAGGAAAAAGAAAGGTATAATTTAGGGATAAGATGGCAGGAAATACAGATTTAGTAGTTTTAACGATAAATGTGGTTGGGGTAAACCCTCCCATAAAGCAAAGCTAGATAGCAGAGTGGATTAAAATCCAGAATCCTTCAATATGTTGTTTATAGGAAACACATTTAAAGCAAGGTGATACATACAAAGTAAAGTTAAAAGGTTGGAGCAGAATCTATTATGCTTCAAGAGAAATCAAAAAAGCAGGGATAGCCATCCTTATCTCAGATCAAGCCAAAGCAAACACTGATCTAATGAAAAGAGATAAGGAAGGGCACTATAATTTGCTAAAAGGCAGCATAGATAATGAAGCAATATCATTATTAAACATATATGCACCAAATGGTATAGCATCTAAATTCCTAAAGGAGAAATTAAGAGAGCTGCAAGAAGAAATAAAGAGCAATACTATAATAGAAATCTCAACCTTGGATGCTCAGAATTAGATAAATCAAACCACAAATAAATAAGAAAGAAGTTAAAGAGGTAAATAGAATACTAGAAAATTTAGTTATGATAGATCTTTGGAGAAAACTGAATGGAGATAGAAAGGAGTACATTTTCTTTTCGGCAATTCATGGAACATATCCAAAAATTGACCATATATTAGGACATAAAAACCTTAAAATCAAATGCAGAAAGACAGAAATAGTAAATGTATCCTTTTCAGATCATGATTAAATAAAAACTACATTCAATAAAAATCCAGGGGGAAATATATCAAAAAGTAATTGGAAAATAAATAATCTCATCCTAAAGAATGAATGGGTAAAACAGTAAATCATAGACACAATTAAAAATTTCATAATGCAACAAACCAAAATTTGTGGGATGCAGCCAAAGCGGTAATAAGGGGAAATTGTATGCCTCTAGAGCAGGGGTCCTCAAACTTTTTAAATAGGAGGCCAGGTCACTGTTCCTCAGATTGTTGGAGGGCTGGACAATAGTAAAAACAAAAACTATGAACAAATTCCTATGCATGCTGCATGTATCTTATTTTGAAGTGAAGAAACAAAATGGGAACAAATACAATATTTAAAATGAAGTAAAGGTAAATCAACAAACTTACCAGTATTTCAATGGGAACTATGGGCCTGCTTTTACCTAATGAGATGATCCATGTCTGGTTCCATATTTGTTACTGCTAGTCACCGTTAGTCTTGATCTGGTTGGAGATTTCAAATGTTTCATTCTAGAAAAAGTCTGTTCACAGACATAAGTGCTGCCAAAGATAGTTGCCATTTTGAGTGCATGGTTCCTGAGATGAGGATGTCTCAGAAGGGAGAGATGCATAGAAATCATGAAGACTGCTTGATTTGAATGTGTCTTTCAGAGAGTCACAATTCTTAGCCAGTTCCATTTGGTAAATTGTATCCACATTTTCATTGTCAATATAAAATGGGTTATGGAAAAGCTGTGTGTCCTGTTCATGGAAATGAAGCTCTTTAAATCTAAATTGGAACTCCTTTTGCAATTTTTCCAGTGAATCCACACATGTTTTGTTTGGGAATGCAATCAGCGGTTTTTCCACTAACAGATATTGAGTTGTGGGGAGATGAAGTTTTCCTCCTTCACTTGTTTGATGAGGAGGCCTAATTTTACTCCAAATGCTTTGACATGTGATTGCATATCACAGATGAGCTTCCCCTTTTCTTGAAGTTGCATATTGAAATTGTTGAGTAGCTCTGTTACATCTGTCAGAAAGGCAAGGTGCCATTTCCATTCTGCATCACTGAGCTCTGGTACTTCTTTGTTTTTTGAAAGCAGAAAAGTTGTAATCTGTGGAAGTAAGTCATAGAAACGTTTCAAAACTCTTCCTCGACTCAGCCAATGGAGTTCTGTGTGATATAGAACATCTTCATATTCGACATTTAGCTCAGACAGAAATTCCTGAAATTGTCTTTGATTTACTGCATTAACTCTAATGAAGTTAACACAAGATACCACAATTTTCATAACAGAGTCCCACTTCAGCGATTTACTACATAGCTGTTGTTGGTGGATGAGGCAGTGTATGGCTATTGGATGAGAATGGTTATGTTTGTCCATCTCTTGGTTAATGCGAGCAATTACTCCTTTCTTATACCCCACCATGCTAGGAGCACCATCAGTTGTTACACTGGCTAGTTTAGCTCAGTCCAGCTCCAAACCATTCATAGTTTGGCAAATCTTTTCATAGATATCCTCTCCTGTAGTTGTTCCTTTGATGCTTTGCAGTTCAGCAAGCTCTTCTATGACTTCAAAATAATCATTCATCCCACAAATAAAAATTAGAAGTTGTGCAGAATCACAAAAACATCATTGCTT
Organism: Sarcophilus harrisii; assembly: GCF_902635505.1. Lineage (NCBI taxonomy): Eukaryota > Metazoa > Chordata > Mammalia > Dasyuromorphia > Dasyuridae > Sarcophilus > Sarcophilus harrisii. The sequence goes on from NC_045428.1 coordinate 99,940,163, forward strand.
TCATCAAGTGCCAAGGAAAAATATGAAATTTTTTCATGGAGGTTTGCAAATGTTGATGCAGATTGTCTCCCATTTCTTCAATCCTCTGTGTAATTGTAGGTCCTGAAAGACTCACTGTACTAAATAAATCGGCCTTCTCTGGACACATTTCTTTAATAATAGAAAGAAGGCATTCTTTAACAAATTCTCCCTCCACAAATGGTCTCCAGTGTGTGCTATTAGCTTGGCAACTTGAAAACTTGCTCGCAGTGATGAAATATTTAGCTGCTTCTGGTTCACAAAAGTATGTTGCCGAGTTGTCAATATATTTTTTCAGTTTTAATATTTTTTATCTTTTCTCACTCCTCCAACCAAACAATCATATTGATCTTTATGTTGAGTTTCATAGTGGTGATGCAAATTATATTCTTTGAACACAGAATATAGATCTGGCATATCAGACATATAGCTCTTTTCTTGTACTGCATGAAAAAGTAATCATAAGTCCACCGTTCTTTGAATATCCTATACTCCGAGTCAATTTTTCTTTTTCTTGACATCATTATTTCCTAGGGATTCCAAATTGCTATTAGTAAAATACATATATATATATATATATATATATATATATATATATGTATGTAGATATATATATATATGTATGTATATATATATATATATATATATATATACAGCGCTACAAAAACAATATACCAGCAGTAACTTTGGCCACACAGAGACATACAGACTGCAATGCCCAACTTCCTCCAAGCTGCCTCTGTGCTGTGATACTTCTGTTTCCCACACTCTCTCTCCTGCTCTTTGCGCTCCTGTTTCCGACCTTCACTGTTGCAATGAATTCCCCCTGCCGTGGCTGTGACATACGCAGTATGCACTGTACATCCCCTGCACCTGTCTGTTGTGGTGGCTGCCATTACTGTACAAGGCCACAGGCTGTCAGTTTTCTGTCTTCTGCATCTCTCTCCCTTCCCCACAACACACACCTCGGCCTGGGAACTCGCCTCACCTCAGTATTTCCTCACACTCTGTCTCCACCACCTCAGCCCAATGCCAGAAGTGTGCGTTGCTAAAGCGAGTTTAGGTCGAACATCACTTCCGGTCTGATTTTGCCATAACCCGGCAGGTCTCATAAACATCCTCAGTGGGCCACATCTGGCCCGGGGGCCATAGTTTGATGACCACTGAGCTAGACATAAAGAATGAGATTATAAATAAATTAGAAGACATAGAATAGTTTACTTCTAAGATTTGTGGAGGAGGAAGGAATTTCTGACCAAAGACCTAGAGGTCATTATTGATCACAAAATATAAAATTTTGATTATATTAAGTTAAAAAGTTTTGTACAAATAAAACTAATGCAGACAAGATTAGAAGGAAACCAATAAACTGGAAAACATTTTTTACGGTTAAACGTTCTGATAAAGGCCTCATTTCCAAAATATATGGAGAATTGCCTGAAATTTATAAGAAATCAAGCCATTCTCCAATTGATAAATGCTCAAAGGATATGAACAGATTTTCAGATGAAGAAAATGAAACTATTTCTAGTCATATGAAGAGGTGGTCCAAATCATTATTGATTAGAAAAATGCAAATTAAGATAACTCTGAGATACCACTACACACCTGTCAGATTGGCTAGAATGACAGGGAAAGATAATGCGCAATGTTGGAGGGGATGTGGGAAAATAGGGACACTGATACATTGTTGGTGGAATTGTGAATACATCTAGCCATTCTGGAGAGCAATTTGGAACTATGCTCAAAAAGTTATCAAACTGTGCATACTCTTTGATACAGTAGTGCTACTACTGGGGTCATATGCCAAAAAATCTTAAAAAAGGGAAAGGGACCTGTATGTGCCAAAATGTTTGTGGCAGCCCTTTTTGTAGTGGCTAGAAACTAGAAAATAAATGAATGTCCATCAATTTGAGAATGGCTGAATAAATTGTTGTATATGAAGGTTATGGAATATTACTGTTCTGTAAGAAATGACCAACAGGATGATTTCAGAGAGTTTTGGAGAGACCTACATGAACTGATGTTAAATGAAATGAACAGACATGAACTGATGTTAAGTGAAATGAGCAGAACCAGGAGATCATTATACACTTCAACAACTGTACTATATGGTGATCACTTCTGATGGACATGTCTCTTTTCAACAGTGAGATGATTCTAACTAGTTCCAATTGTTCAATAATGAAGAGAATCAGCTACACCCAGAGAGAGAACTATGGGAATTGAGTGTGGAACACAATATAGAATTTGCACTCTTTCTGTTGTTTGCTTGTATTTATTTTTTTCTCAGGTTTTTTAACTTACTTTCTAGATATGATTTTTCTTGTGCTGCATGATAACTATATAAATATGTATGCATATATTGTATTTAGCATATACTTTAACTTATTTAACATGTATTGGACTACCTGCCACCTAAGGGAAGGAGGGGAAAAATTGGAACAGAATGTTTTACAAGGGTCAATGTTGAAAAAGTTTCCCATACATATGTTTTGTAAATAAAAAGCTATAATAAAACAAAAATCTGTCCAGGAGTACTGAGTCCCCACACTTGAACTCTAATAAGATAGTTCTCTTTGTAATGAGTGAAGGAAATGATATAATATTGAAGAAAATAAAAATGAGAAAATGTAATTTTGAAGATCAAGTAAACATAGAGGAAATCTGTGCTGGAGCCAATTAAATAAAATGAAGTTAGCAAGCAATCATTTTTAAAGAGGTCACTAGAAATTCTCTAGAATTCCAAAAAGGACACTAGCCATTGAGGTAGCAAGAAACACAATGAGATTGAATATTATGAAGTATTTTTCATTTCAACTGTATTGTTTCAATTCAATTGATTTCATTTCAAATACTAGTTTCCACATAGTTTTCCATTACTTTAACTGGTATTTATTTTTTAAGAGTTACATAGTTCTTCTTTTCTCCAACAACTGGCTATTTGCTTATGTGCCTGCCTTTTAAAATCTGGCAATAGGTAATAAATCCAAAACACATTCCTTCAAAACTTCATCCAAAATAATAAGGAAAATTGCTGCTTTCCTGTAAACATACAAATAAATCATAATCAGACACAGATAAATCTTCCAATTCTAAGATTCCCAAATCAACTCCACAGTGTGTTGCCAAATCACTGTTTTTCACAAACAGTTCCCTGATGAGGCCTTTATTTCATTTCTCTGCTCTCTGTAGAAATTTAAACACTATCTGCTGAAAACGACACATTTTAGTCCTACAAGTATACATTCAGGAACACAGATATCCTTCCCTAAAAACTTTTGTCTCTCAGCAAAATGCAGTTTCTAAACAAAATCTTTAAGTTATTGTCAGCCAAGCTAAATAGAACTCGCTATAATTTATATCTTTTTAGGATGGGGAGAATTGTTGAAGTTATTCAATCAAAAACCTAAACAGCAGCTTTCTTCCAAGCTCACACTTTAACTTAGGCAATTTTACAAATTTGAATTAACAGGAAAGTCAGAAGCTGATGACTGGATATTTATTAATACCTTTATTAATGGTCAAATGTCTCAGTAGTTAGATTTCTTGTAATGTATTTTGTTTTTATTTATTGGTCACTTACTAACTAGCATTTACATTATCATAGTGCTGTATTCTTTATTTTCTGAAAAAAAATCCTGATTTTCTGTCATATAAGAAGTAAATCAATTGCAGGCATTTGAACTTCTTTCCAGGCTGATGTGTCTAAGAGCTGAGAAACAATATTCAAAATGAGCTGTGACCCAAATGCAATCCTAAAAAGAGTTCTGCATCTTTGAAATGCCATTTCTTATACTCAATGCATTTTTCCAGGATTTTTTTTTCCTTTTTGTAAAGTCCAGAATACAACCCATAGTTTATCCATTTTCCATCATGAATTGGAGATACTTTCTTCTTATTTTAAACAGTTTTTCAATGAATGGTCAAAATGTATCAAGGAATATTACCAGAAACTTCCTTAAGCTATCATACAGTGTCAATTGTTCATTGAAAGTAGAAGTAATTCAAAGAGATAATAAAAAAGTGAAAGAATTCATATGAGCAAAAATGTTTGCAGTAGCTTTTTTTTGTAATGGCAAGGAATGGAAATGAGTGGACTCTCATCAGTTGGAGAATAGCAGAACCAAGAGAACATTGTACACCATGGCAACAAAATTATATGATGATCAACTGTGATGGGCTTGATTCTTTTCAGCAATGCATGATTCAAGATAATTACAATTTTAGTTGGGGTGGAAAATGCCATTCACATCCAGAGAGTAAATTATGGAGACTGAATGTGGATTGAAGCATAGTGTTTTCATCTATTTTTTCCTTTATCATTTTTTTTTTACTTTTTTATTTGACTTTTTTTTTTGCACAAAATTACAAATACGGAAATATATTTAAAAGGATAGCACATTTTAAATCTATATGGGATTCCTTTTTCCCTTAAGGAAGTAAGGCAGAGGGAGGGAAGGAGAAAAATTTGGAACAAAATTTTTTAAAAAATGAATGTTGAAAATTATCTTTATATATTTTTGGGAAAATAAAATACCATTGAGAAAAAAGAAAGTAGGAGTAATTTATATGACTGTAACTAATTAAAATTAGATTGTGGATATATGGATATTTCTAGGCATTAGGAGGCTTTATCAAAACTTTTGCAAATGTGCTTAAAGTCTGCAATTCCTCATAACATAAAGTATACAAGATCTATAAGAATTATAACCAGTTACAATATTTTAAGTGAAAAAGAGGATAATTAGAAGAAATAATGCATTATTACTTTCCTTCATTTTAAAAAGCAAGTAATTCTCTCACAGACTATTTTCCTTTTAAATATAATCCTAATCACAGACTATATCTGATGTGGCCTTTATTTCTATTTCCCTTTGCAAAGGACATTTTTTAAATTGTTGCTTCCATTGACCTCTCTCTGAGATGAATGCACTTAAAAGAATATATAAGTATTAATGAAAATAATATATAGCTTAAATGTGAAGAAGATTGGACTCTCCATTGATATATATATATATATATATATATATATATATATATATATATTTGCCAAGCATCACATGCATTTATTAAATATCTAAAAGTAATTAGCATGTATTGACTGATTATCCAACAGTCATTTAGAAAACTGAGATAATGTTTGCCATCTTTACCTTAAAAAGACAATCTTTGACATTATTTAGCTTGTTTGTTGTTGGGCGTATTATAGAGCTCTCAAACTATTATAATTTTTCTAGGTATGGCAACATAGAAAGAAGAGTCACAGGGGAGGTGTTGGATTCCATAGGACTTAGAAATACTTTAATTACCATTAATTGTGTGACAACAACAGGAAAGTTAGGTCACTTTCTTGAGCCTCAGTTTCTGCAAAAGTAAAATGGGATGCTTTAAAAGAAAACCTCTAAGGTTCATTTTGTTTTTATATGTTACATCTGATGATAAGTTTCTTATTTTGAACTTAGAAAATAATATGAATGTTCCTTTATGTGGACATCTTTATTAAGAATATTTCCCTCTTTCTGAAAGTTATTTATTTATTGAAAATAATTTGTATTGATTTTATTTATTGGCCATTTGCTGGCTAATATTTAGCTTCTCATAATATTGTATTCTTCATTTGCTTAAAAGATCTTAGTTTTTCTGGTAAGGAAGAGCTGAGTCAACTGCCTGCACCTGAACCTTTCTCTGAGCCAAGGTGTCTAACATTTGAGACTGAAGATTAGAGAATGAACTATGACTAAAAACAATCTAAAAGGAGTTCTAGATAATATGAAAAGATAGTTTGCCACATTTGGTGCATTTTTCAGGAGAGTGGGTTTTGTGTGTATGCATGTTTATGCATGTGCAGGTGCACACACACAAGCATGCTGTCTTTGACATTCTATTTCCTTTCTTTAAGACTAATTCCCCCCATTTTTCTAACCCTTGGGATCAATTCCAAGTTGTTTTTGTTGCTTTTTTTCCCCCCAACCCACTTCTTAGCTTCTACTTTTGATAGTAGGTTTTTCCTTATTCTTTTGGATTTTATGTTCCTCCATAGATATAGTATTTGATAAAGTTATGTATCTGTGTACTTATTATAGCTTCCCCAAAGAATATAAATTACTTCAGGAAAGGAGCTGTTTTGATTTTGTGTTTGTAATCACCCTAACTCTTCCACACATCCCACATACCTTGCACTTGATACAAGTAGAGTTTTATTAAATGCTTGGAGTTTTAAATTGAATTGCAGAAGCTCTCCTGACATTTGTTTCCTAAAGATGTAGAGTTGTCAGCAACCACAATTTTTCTGACATTATAATATTCAAATATATTGTGTTGACTGTTAGAAACCTTGAGTTATTTCTATAAATTCTTTTCAGAAATAGCACTGGTGAATCATCTTGACTCATTTTTTTTGCTTTTATATGACTAGTGCTTAGAATACTCTAATAATACACACACACACACACAAACATATACATGTTGATTGATTGTGACTTCCAAGTTAGAACAAAACAGAATTAATTACTAGAAGGTCCTTTAATGCTGAGATTTTAGTATTTGGCGAGGTCTCTAGACCAAAGGGAGAGAGAAAGGAAGGAAGAAAGGAAGAAAGAGAGAAAGGAAGCAAGGAAGGAAGGAAGGAAGGAAGGGAAGGAAAGAGAGAGGAAAGGAGGGAGAGAGGAAGGGAGGGAAGAAGGAAGTAAAGAAGTAAAAGGGGTAAGAAGGAAGAAAAGACAGAAATGAAAGGAAGAAAGGAGTTAAAAAAAGGAGGATTGAGACAAGAAAGAGAAGAATGTAAGGAACAAAGAAAGGACATAAGGAATAAAAGGAGAAAAAGCATTTTCTGTCTTCCTGTTATTTCTTTTGTTGTCCCCTATTCATAGAATGTTCTACCTCTTCAACTCTGTCTAATTTCCTGAAACTTTTTTGAAGTAACAACTAAAATTCTATGTTTTACAGGAAGCCATTCCCAACATAAATTAATTGTAGGAACATCATTCTTTTAATTATTTCCTATGTATAATATATGATACATGTATATATGAATATAAATATATACATGTGCATACACATGTATGCATATGTGCATAGAAAAGTGTGTATAACACACACATATATACATATATCTATAACTATCAATCTGCATCTAACTATTTTTGTCTATCTATATATAAATCTGTTTATCCATCTTCTTTGAATAAGTTTGTTTGCATGTTGTTTCCTCTGGATTATGAGCTACTTGAAGCCAGGGACTAACTTTGCCTCTTTTTGTATTCTCAAAGTGCTAACGAACTGGGCATATCCTTTGATCCAGCAGTGTTTCTACTGGGCTTGTATTCTACAAAGATCATGAAGGAAGAAAAGGGCCCCACATGTGCAAAAATGTGGTAGCTCTTTTTGTAGTGACAAAACATGGAAACTGAGTGGATGCCTCTCACTGGAGAATGGCTAAACCAGTATATGAATGTTAGAAAATAGTATTGTTCTATAAGAAATGATCAGCAGAATAATTTCAGAAAGCCTGGAGTGACTTTCATGAACTGATACTAAGGGAAATGAGCAGAACCAGGAGATCATTATACACAGCAACAGCAAGATTACAAGACAGTCAATTCTGATGGATATGGCTCTCATAAACAATGAAGTGATTCAGACCAATTCCAATGGTTTTGTGATAAAGAATCCCACCCATATGCATCCAGAGTGAGGACTGTGGGAACTGTGTGTGAACCACAACATAGTATTTTTCACCCTTTTTGTTGTCGTTTACTAACATTTTGTTTTCTTTTTCATTTTTTCCTTTTGATTTTTTTTTTGATGTTTCCTTTTTGATTTTTTTTTTTGTGCAACATGATATTTGTGGAAATGTATATAGAGGTAAATTGCACATTTTATATATATTGGATTACTTGCTGACTGGGGGAATGGATAGGAAGAGAGGGTAAAAATTAGAACACAGGTTTGTAGGAATGAATGTCAAAAATGATCTATGTATATATTTTGAAAACAAAAATCTATAATTAATAAATTAGATATCTTACATTACTTGGCAAGTATAAAACCAATAGAACTGTTACTGTCTAAAATAGGACAAATAGTTGATACCTGATAGGGAATAGCTTTATAGTATTACCCAAGGACATTACAATTCTTTGGGTAATGGAAGTTGTTGTTTGTTCTGCTTTTTTGAAGAGGCCTAAAAATTATCAAGGTGCGATGTCTTTTTAAATTGTATTTAAATTTATTGATTAAATAATTTGTATCATGTCATAAATATATTGATTTATATTATATATTATATTATAAAAATAATAATTTTAAATTAAATTAATAATGAAATTATCAATTAAATAATCAAAATAAATTTTATTTTATTTAAGTGATACAGAGTTACACAAAATCAGGAGCTTCATTTTCTCTTCTAATGTTTTTTGAAAACCAGTGGTAAGACAAAAGTTATGATGACCAGTGATCACTCAGTGTGCAGTGGGTAACTTTGACATTTCAATGTCTGACTAGCTTTAAGTTCTCCAGAGTGCCAGCTTTAGACCATGTTCATGGCCAATGTAACAAGTCTTTCTTATTCATTTATTGTGACATGGATATCTAATACAACAATGGTCTGAGACTTGTCAATTACCTTCAACCTTTCTTTAGCCAGTCTGTCTATGTAATTTTACCAGAGAGTGACTGCTGTGGCTGCTTTAGTTTCTTGGAGTTACAAATGAGAGCTTACTGGCAGGTAGAGACCAACAATAGATGAACAGCCTTGAAAAAAACTTGGCAAGCCCTTGCACTAGAGATGCTAAATTTCCTTGAACATACCATGGTGTCAATATACCATATAAATGGGCATGAGGGATGCTGAAAGAATGATTGATCTTACTACTCATTTCCTAAACACACATATTTCTTATACGTATAGTTGACATATGGATACCAAAGACACATAGCTTCCTCAGGTATGCTTTTACAAATGTGTACCGACATATGTACTTATTTTTGATTCCCCCCTCATATCTCATTTTATATGCTCTCTGTTGTTTCCCTTCTTCACTGCTGATGTAATCACCTTTGGAAATTTACTCCTTAGGCGGAAGAGGGGTCTATTTCCCATCATTTTTGCTATGTATTTTGTTATGCATCGTTGCTCTGCTTTGTTTTGATGGGGGCTTGTAAAATATATCTTTGATTCTAGTGCCTTATTTTGGACTACTCACATATAAGCATGAGTGCTTTAGGTGCTGTACATCTGTAAAATGAAGTTGATAATTCTTTACTATCTCCCAAGGGTATAGTGAGAATTTAGATATATATCATTACTATATTGCATAGTAATTATTTAATAATTGTTGAAATGAAATGAAATTAAAATGAATATGCTTACTAAGTGTTGAAGGTGTTATAATAGAGCTTTTTACTACTAGTAAAAATATCTTCATTAGAAGTATGAAATATGAAAATAAGTAGTTTTGTGTACTAGAAGACTGAAGAATAAAGAGAAAAAAAATTCTTAATCACCTAAGTCCCTGTTTTTAAAGAAGACAAAGGTTATCTAGGGATGGAATAAAATATTAGTGGTCAGGACTTATTAAGTCCAATAATAATGTGACTGTAGAACCTGTGCAAATAGTAAATTTAGACCTTACCTGAGAAAAGAGATTATCTGTCAAGGCATCCATCTGGCAACAATAGACCTACACCTGTTCCTAGCACATAGATAATAAGCCTAACTGGCAGAAATCCAGTCTCTGTCTTAAATGTGGCTTCTTATTCTAGAGCTTGTTTCTCTAATCAGATTCTGTCTCTGGGTTAGTTAGTAAGGATTTATGGTTTATACCCTTAAAACACCTTAAAAGATGATAGTGTGCTTTTTCCTGTATATGTTAGAAGACAGGCTTTTATTATAATAAGTCTTTTGAGATAATTAGGCTTGAATAATCAGAGTGATCACAGGCTGTGTCTTTTTGTGCTAAAAATCTGTTTCAATTATTTGCTGCTGAGTGCTACTGAAATAGTACTGGAAATAATAAATATGTCTATCTGGTGCTCAGTTACAGAATTGCAGGTTTTTACCCCCTTCTTTTAATATGTGATCACTGCCATTTGTTGAACCATAGGTTTTTTCCATCAATTCTACCATGGGTGATTTAAATTCAAAGCAGACTATGTAATAGGCACTTAACAAATAAGATCCTGTTTCTTTCTTTTCTTTTCTGCTCCATATAGCATACCACTTGGGATATTAAATAGTAAGGGATCAAGACCATGGATACATATTTGTTCATCTGCTCCAAGTATGGAAGTCATGAGGATAATGTTATGGATGTGATCTTTTGATGTAGAGAAAGAAGACTGAACAATAATTTTCATTAGATCTTTTGCCAAGGGGACAAGGCAAAAAAAGTACAGTTGGCTTCACAGTGGGTTTTTTTTTTTGGGTGGGGGGAGGAAGGAAGGCATTCCAAGTACCTGTTTTAGTAATGGAGATGATCATTGGCATGTTTGAGAGTTAGCACTTTCCACATCAACACAAATCATAAATAGTCTCTGAATTAGTTGAGGGCTTTATCAATCTGAGTTGCAATGAGAAATTCTATTCTTGGCCCCTAGGGATATTAAAGCTTAAAGCTTACTGTGGTCTCTATTTCTATGCTTGAAATAAAGAAATGTAACTTTTCAAGTTGGTTATCTCTTTTGAATATTAGTACAATTTTCTTATTCACTTCTAGCATTTGTGCCACTTTCAAGATCTATTAATCTTGCAGGTAGTTGTGTTGATCTCTGGAGGCACAATTAGCCAATTTTTTTGGGGGGAGGGGAGATTCTTTTGTTTTTGGTTGTTTTTTCTCCTCATTTTAGATACTGATACCCTGATTTGAAGTTTAGGTAAAGTAATATTTGAAAATCAGAAATGCAAAGATAAAATCCACCTCCTTATGTAATAAAAAAAGTTCACTCTTTGAATGTTTATTCAAAATACTGCAATTTATCACTTATGGATAATTCTTTTAACCTGTAGTTTTCATATTTCATTTGTACTTTGTATAACTAACCATTAATTATGCTTCCCCCTTCAAAAATATACCTATTACTGAATCTAGTCTTAGGAAATGAAAAAAAAAAAAAAAAAAGAGAGATTAGTGGGGAAAAAAATCAAACTTGGGAGCACAGAATTTATAATCAAAACAAAAACTCAAATCCACAAAAGCAACCCCTTTGAATGTGTTGCTTTACTATTTATGTGCCTTGACCAGCTTCCCTTTTCCTTATGGGATTTCAACCCTCTATTGACTACTGTATGACTCTTTCTATCTGACAATTAAAAGCCTAACACAATTTCATTATTACTATTACTACTTGTAATGTCTGGGCTAGCTTTCTTGATGATCTCTGGATGGGCCTTGGACTTAGCAGGAGAGTCACCAGGAGGATGATCAGGGATAGATTCCGGAGTGTGGAGTCTTGAGCTCAAGCTCTCTCTCATTCAAGTCTCTCTTGGGACTGCTTATTTCAAGTCCTCTAAGCTCTTAAATAACTTAGTCCTATTACATCACTATGGAACACTGAGCACCTGCTAACTGTAGAACCATTACATCACCATATCACACTAAGTACTAAGTATAAGTGAACTAGAGAACCATTATCTCATCAATAACACTGAGTAAACACCCTGTTGTAAGCATCCTTGTTTCAAGTATACTTTTCCAGAGTTCTGGCCCTCTACATCTCCTGCTTTCTTTTGTTTTAGAACACAGGTGGTCATGCCCTCCCTGACTTCTGAGGTGTAAAAACACCAAAAAGGAAATGAAGAGTCAAACCAGATATTGTTAGCAGGTTTCCTCTGGGCTTAAGGGTCTTCCTTGAAAGAGGCATACATAAATCCATCAGCATGGGAGGTATTACACAAGCACATTGTAATATAACACAGGCTAATAGTAATATAAAAAACAATATGAATCAACATAAGGAATTATACATGTCCATATATTCCATAAGGAGGGAATGTAAATAACATTCACACATACACCTCCTTCAGCAGCCAAGAGATATTCCAAAACCAATCTTTAGTCCATTACTTCATATGTCAGGGTATCCAATGATTCCTGCAGAATTTGAAGTTCTGCAACTATCTCGTTGACAATTTTTGATGTTACTGAGTCAATTGCCATACACATTGGGTTAACAGCCACACTCTTTCTGTGGCACACATACTCAGAGATGGAAACATTAGATGTTCTTGGGTCTTTTTCTTTGTTTCAAGGGTCTTCTCTTTTTTTCTGTCTCTCTTCAGTGGACAAGGTGACTAGGCTAACTGGCACCTCTAATTACTGTGTGATCTGCTCCTGTGTCTACTAACGCTTCCAGTGGTATGCCATTTACATAGATAGCTTAGGATGATCAGCTGTCACAGCTGCTGTCCAGAATATTTCTGGATTCTGATTTGATGGAGTCAAAATCTGGGTAAATATCACCAAATTGCCTATTAGGAGTCTGTATTAGTAAACTTGATGCTACTAATTCTCCTGGTTGATAAGTCACACATTGTCTACCTGTCTTAGTGACAGGGATATTATCTATATATTTCTCAGTTTTCCAAATCAATGTATGTTATGGGCCAGAACTTGAAACAAGGTATTAGGTGTAATTGAGGACACAATGGTTAAATCTAATTTAGCATTGATTTAATCCTACAACAAATAATGGTTTCTAGAGATATAATGATTAGTTTGTACTCAGTGTGGGGAACATAAGGAGAAGCTCTCAGGACCAGAAAAGAAAGGTGCACTAGAAGCTCTCAGAGATTGAGACAGATTCATTCCACCAACCACCTTTGTGGTGACTGCAGGCTGAAGCACAAACCTTTGCATTCGGAGAGATTCAGAGGGCAGAGAAAGAGGTAAGAGCTCAAGCCTACAGAACCAAGGAGAGATACAGGCCTCTAAGAAAGCTAATCAGACCCCAGGAAGGATTTGGACATTAACACCTGGCTGTACTTGTGGTGATTACTGAACTGAAAGGAAGACTGCTCCCAGAGACCCCAAGAAAACCTCAACAGAGAATATTACATTTTAGAGGGAACATTACATTTCTAAATCAGTGCAATTGATAGAAACAATGGTTATTTAGCATGGTGCTTAACAGTTCTCTAATTCAGTATATGTACTTAGTACTTACTATAGTTCTACAAGATTCACACCTTTGATAAGAGACCATATAAGCTTGGACAAACTCATCCAGAATCAGAACTAGGGAAGACAGAGAAGTGGTGGCAGGCTCTTCTCCTTCACTTCTCCACTGAAACCAAGATCCAGAAAGCCTCCAGAAAAATTAGCCGAGCTCCAAGTGAAGGAGACAAGACTTTGAAGGAGACAGTAAAGGATTTGGACTTTAACTCCTGGCTACTCGTGTGGCGACTACTGAAATTAAACAAAGGCTGCCTCCAGAGGCCCCAAGAAAACTCAACGGAGATCATTACATTTTAGAGAAGAATATTACAAGTGTATGGATGGACATTGTTTTGTAAGCACTTTCAGGAGAGTCAAATGGTAAAGTCTATTGTGCCTGGAGGCAAGGGATCTATAGGCCAAAGAGGGACAGATTTCACTCTCCAGGGGATTTCTCAGTAGTCCCAGCTGCATACAACTCTATTCTCCACAATTATAAGCTCTTTCCCCCATCAAGTCGCTTTTTGACTGATTGATTATATAAACCCTTTCTCCCATCAGATTGCTTCTTTGCTGATTGATCATGTTGGAGTATTGAACTTCTAAAAACTCTCAGGGTATATAGCATTGGCTGCCATCAAGCCCCAAGTGTTTTTTGCCTTGGGTCCTGGGGCTGGGCCCTGCATCCCATTTCCTTGAATCAATCTATATTCTGATGCCCAGTGGAAGCCTCTATTGCATTTTGCACATGGGGTTTTGGGTCTTGTTCTCCCATCCTGTTTTCTCACTCTATCTTTATGCCAACATTGAGATTTCAGTTATCCTACTTAACCTCATTGAAAGCATTGAGGAGTCTCTCTGTAAGTACCTTGCCAAAAGGAACCCTGTCTTCCCATGTTCAGATCTTGGGAAGTGTGCATAGCCTAGGTATAAAAGGTATTTGTGTCCATTGTGGCACAGCATCTTATGATCTCATCTAAAGGAGCATCCTTGTGTAGTCCTAGTATAATTCTGTAAACCTCAGTAGCATTTTCTCTAGCAAGTTGTTTTACCATAATTTCTGTTGCTGGGGCGGAGCCAAGATGGCGGAGAAGACACACACGACTTTCTAAGCTCTTCTCTTACCCTCTTTATCAATATTATATTGGTCTCAAAAATAGTCTTGACTGCCAAATTCAAAGATAAGAAATTAGAACAACCCACCAGTTGAAGAAAATCTGGTCTCGCCAAAAAAGGTTGGTTCCGGGGGGGTAGATCCTAGACTGGGAGAGAAATTAGGTTCTGAGGAGAGCCTCAAAAAATGAAAGCACAGATCTAAGCAAAGGCAGAGCCCCCAAACCTGCAGTACGGGGCTTTTCCTTAGGGCAGTTGTGACGGCGCGGCAGGAGGACGAACCTGGGGCCTCCAATCTGCCCAGTGGGGGGCCTGCTTAGGGCCATAGAGTTTTCCAGTGCCAATTTTGCATTGGTGGAAGAGAAACCCTGGGGCAGAAGTTTGGTCTATGGTCAGCTGCTTAATACCCAGTCCCACAAAGAGGGCCTGGCCTGGGGAAGGGACACTTTCCACCCCCTTAACTTCTAGCCTAGGGCAATCACTAACCCACACAGCCCAACTGGGCACTTCCATAGCTCGGCCAGTGCTGAATCCACTTCCTGTTGGAAATACGAATTGGAAAAGTTAAAAAATGCCCAGGAAGTACAGCGAAACAAAATTGGTGAATTGGAAAAATAAAAAATCTCCAGGGTGGAATTGGACTTGAAAAATAAAGAATTACCAAGAAAGTAGGATTTCCGGAATTGAAAAAGAAAAGAACAATTTAAGAAAGTGGATCTTGGAATTTGAAAAAGAAAATAATTAATTAAAAAAAATTAGTGAAATGGAAAAAATTCCACAGACCAAAAAATACATTTAAAAACTCAATTGGACATATAAGAAAGAAGTAAAAAAGCTAATGAAGAAAAATAATTTTTTTTAAAAAATTAGAACTGAACTAAATGATTCATTGAGAAGAAGGAATCAGTCAAGCAAAACAAAAAAAATGACAAACTGGAAAAACCATTGAATTATCTACTTGCAAAAACGACAGACTTGGAAAAAATAGATTAGGAGAGATAATCTGAGGATTATTGGACTTTCTGGAAAACTATGATGAAAAAAAGAGCCTAGATACTATTTTACAAGAAATCATCAAAGAGAACTGCCCCAGATGTAATAGAATCAGAATAAAATAGGGCATTGAAAGAATTCATTTGAACACCTTCCTGAAAGAAACCCAAAATAAAAACCCCAAGGGAATATTGTACAAATTTCAGAAGATCAGATTAAGGAAAAAAATTTTTACAAGCAGCCAAAAAAAACATTTAAATACCGAGGTGCCACAATAAGGATCACCCCAAGATCTGGCTGCCCACATTAAAAGGAAAGAAGGGCCTGAAAGGATATTCCGAAACAAAGAACGGGAGCAGCCAAGAATAAACTACCCCAAGCTGGGTTTTTTCCAGGGAAGAAGATGGAATTTAATGAAACAAAAATTCCATTTGTTTCTGGAAGAAAACCAGAAATAAACAAAAATTTATCTCCCAAACCTATAGAACAACAAAAGAGATGCAGAAAAGGTAAAAATAACTCTTGAGAATTGTATTTCTTTGGGATATACAAAAAGAATACATTAATTTGATTGTACTGATAATAATAAAAAAGGGAAGTAGATATGGAAAAGGGATGATGGCAGAATGGTGGGAAGGAGGGATAAAAGGGGAAACCACATCCCACAAAGAGGCAAAGGAAACTTATCATATCTGAGGGAATTTAGAGGGGGGAACATTGTGTGAATCTTTACCTCATCACAAAGTTGGCTCAAAGAAAAAAATAATTTTGGAATATGTTTTAGAGAAAATTCTCTTCCCCCATTAAAAACGGGGAGGAAAAGGAAAAGAAAAGAGAATAAGGGGAAGGGGAAAAGACCAAAGGGGAGGGAGGATTATAAAGCATGTTTAAGGCTTGTATAAAGAGGGGTCCAAAGGTTTAAAAAGGGGGAAAGAGGGTTGGGGGAGGCAAGAAAAAAACGCAACTGGGTTTTAGGATAGAGGGAAAGGATTTATTAATTTAAACCAAATGGAATGGGATGAATTCCCAAAAGAGGAGGCAGATAGCAGACTGGATCAAAAAGCGAACCCCACAACAAATTCTGTTTAAAGAAACACAATTTAAGGGCAGGGAGAACATATAGAGAAAGGTAAAAGGCTGGAGGAAAATCCATTATGTCAGGTGAAGCCAAAAAGAGGGAGCCATCCCATCTCAGATCAACAAAAGCAAAAATTGGATCTAATTAAAAGAGATAAGGAAGGAAACTACATCCTGCTAAAGGGAGCATAAACAAAAAAGCAAATCAAATTAAACATATTGCACCAAGTGGTATGGCATCCAACTTCCTAAAGGAGAAGTTAAGAGAGTTGCAAGAAAAATAGACAACAAAAACTGTAATAGTAGGAGAATCCCAACCTTGCACTCCCAGAATTAGACAAATCAAACCACAAAACAAATAAAAGAAATTAAAGAAGTAAATAGAATATTAGAAAATTTAGGTATGTTGGATCTTGGAGAAAGAAATTAAGAGATAGAAAGGAATATATTTTCTTCTCAGCAATGGAATTATTAAAAATTAACCATATTAGACATAAAGACCTAAAATTTAAGAAAGCAGAAATAGTAAATGCTTTTTTCAGATCATGATCTAAAAAAACTACATTCAACAAAAAGTTAGGGGAAATAGACCAAAAGTAATTGGAAACTAAAATAATTATCTTAAAGAATGATTGGGTAAAGGCAGCAAAATAGATACAATTAAAATTTCACCAAGATAAATGACAAATGATGAGACGTCATACCAAAATTTGTGGGATGAGCCAAAGAAGGAAATAAGAGGGAATTTTATATCCTTAGAGGCTTACTTGAATAAAACAGAGAAAGAAAAGATTAATGAATTGGGCCTTAAAAAAAAACTAAAAAAGACCAAATTAAAAACCCCCAATAAATAAATACTAAATTGGAAATTCTAAAATTAAATTGAAAATTAAAAATATTGAAAGTAAAAAACTATTGAACTAATTAAAAAATTGAGTTTTCCTATAAAAAGCCAATAAAATAGTTTTGGTAAATCTGATTAGAAAAAGGGAGGGAGGAAAATGAAATTAGTAGTCTTAAAAAGGAAAAAGGGGAACTTTCCAAATTAAAAATTAGAGTATTAAGAGTTATTTTGCTCAAATTTATGCCAAAAATTTGATAACCTAAGTGAAATGGATGACTACCTCCAAAAAATATAGACTTCCCAGACTAACAGAGGAAGAAGTAAATTGTTTGAATAGTCCCATTTCAGAAAAAGAAATAGAACAGGCAATTAAACAACTCCCCTAAGAAAAATCCCCGGAACCAGGATGGATTTAATTGAATTTTACCAAACATTTAAAAACAATTCCCCAATTATATAAATTATTTGATTTTAGGGAATTGGGAAACCACCAAATTCCTTCAAGACACAGAAAGGTAAATGATACCAAAACCAGGTAGGGAAAACAGAGAAAGAAAATTATAGACCAATTCCCTCCCCTAATGAATATTGGATGCTAAAAACTTAAATAAGATATTAGAAAAAGACTTACAGAAAAACACCCAAGATCTCCAATGATCAAGTAGGATTTATACCAGGAATGCAGGGCCGGTTCAAATTAGGAAAAAACTATCAATATAATTGGCCATGTTAATAACCAAATTAACAAAAACCAATGATCATCCCAACAGATGCAGAAAAAGCATTTGATAAAATCCAACATCCATTCCTATTAAAAAAACACTTGGAGTATAGGAAAAATGGACTTTTCCTTAAAAAAATCAGCAGCATCTAAAAACCATCAAAAGCACCAATGTAATGGGCAAAACCATTCCTAATAAGATCTGGAGGAAACAAGGTTCCCACCATCACTGTTAAATTTAATATTGATTAGAAATGTTAGCTTTAGCAATAAGAGTTGAGAAAGAGATTAAAGGAAGAAGAAAGGAAAATGAGGAAACTAAATTATCACTCTTTGTTGGATGACATGATGGTATTAAGAGAACCCCAGAGATTCTGCTAAAAAAATTGTTAGAAATAATCCACAACTTTAGCAAAGTTGTTGGGTTATAAATAAACCCAACATAAGTCATCAGCATTCTTATATATCACTAACAAAAATCCGACAGTCAGAGCAAAGAGAAATTGCATTTAAAGTAACTACTTGATAATATAAAATATTTAGGAAATGACCTGCCAAGGGAAAATCAGAACGTTTGGAGCAAAATTTTAAGACCATTTTTCACACAAATTAAGTCTGATCTAACCAATTGAAAAATATTAAATGCTCTTGGATAGGGGCGAAAAATAATAAAGATGACAATATTACCCTTAAATCTATTTATTTAGCACCATACCAATCAGACCCCAAAAACTATTTTAAACCTAAAAAAACAAAACGTTCATATGGAAAACAAAAGGTCAAGAATTTGGGAATTAATGAAAAAAAATCAAATGAAGGTGGCTTAGCTGTACCGGATCAAAATTTAATTATAGAGCAGCAGTTACCAAAACTATTGGTATTAAAGGAATAGAATTAGTTGATCAGTGGAATAATTAGGTTCCAAGGGAAAAAAGTCAACAAAATACAACCTAGTCTTTTGACAAACCCAAAG
Source organism: Sarcophilus harrisii (assembly GCF_902635505.1). Classification (NCBI taxonomy): domain Eukaryota; kingdom Metazoa; phylum Chordata; class Mammalia; order Dasyuromorphia; family Dasyuridae; genus Sarcophilus; species Sarcophilus harrisii. The sequence goes on from NC_045428.1 coordinate 99,959,059, forward strand.
ATCCCAGCTTTTGGGAAAGAACTTACTGTTTGATAAAATTGGGAAAATTTGGAAACTAATATGGCAGAAACTAGGGCATTGATCCATACTTAACGCCGTAACCACCAAGATAAATAAAATGGGTTCATGACCTAGGCATAAAGAATGAAATTATTAATAAATTAGAGGAACACAGATAGTTTACCTCTCAGACCGGGAAGGGAAAGGTCTTTATGACCAAAGAAGAACTAGAGATCATTACTGATCACAAAATAGGAAAAATTCCTTTGATTGTACCAAACTGAAAAGTTTTTGTACAAACAAAACAATGCAGACAAGATTAGAAGGAAGAAAAACTGGGAAAAATATTTTTACAGTCAAAGGTTCCTGATAAAGGCCCTCATTTCCAAAATATATAATTAACTCCTAATTTATAAAAAATCGCCACCCCCCAATTGAAAAAATGGTCGGATATGAACAGACAACCCTCAGATGGAAATTGAAACCGTATCTAGCCATAAAGGAAAAGATGCTCCAAGTCAAATTAATCAGAGAAATGCAAATTAAGACAACCTAAGATACCACCACACACCTGCCGGATTCCAAGAGACAGGGAAAAAAATGATGATTGTTGAGGGGCAGGGAAAAACTGGGAAATTGATGCATTGTTGGTGGAGGTGAACGGAACCAACCATTTTGGAGAGTAGTTTGAATTATGTTCAAAAGTTATCAAACCAGATACCGTTTGATCCAGCAGTGGTTACTGGGATTATATCCCAAAGAGATTATAAAGAAGGGAAAGGGACCTGTATTGCAATGAATGTTTTGGCAAGCCCTTTTGTAGTAGCTAAAAACTGAAACCGAATGGATGTCCATCAGTTGGAGAATGGCTGAATAAATTGTGGTATATGAATATTATGGAAATTAGTTCTGTAAGAAATGACCAACAGGATAATTTAGAAATGCCCGGGGAGACCTTACACGAACTGATGCTGGAGGAAATGAGCAGGACCAGGAGATCATTATATTCCAACAAAACTATAAGGATGACCAGTTCTAATGGACCGGCCATCCTCCAACGAGATCAACCAAACATTTCTAATGGAGCAGTAATGAACTGAACTAAATATGCCCAGAAAAAGAACTCTTTTTTGGGAGATGACTAAAACCATTAATTTGAATTTAATCCCTATATTTATGCACACCTGCATTTTTGATTTCCTTCCAAGTTTAAATTGGTTATTTCAGAGTCTGATTCTTTTTGTACAGCAAAAATAACGTTTTGGTTTGTATACTTTGTGTGTCTAATTTATATTTTAATATATTTAACATCTACTGGTCATCCTGCCATCTAGGGGATGGGGTGGGGGGGTAAGAGGTGAAAAATTGGAACAGAGGTTTGGCAATTGTTAATGCTGTAAAGTTACCCATGCATATATCCTGTAAACAAAAGGCTATTAAATAAAAAAAAAATACCAAAAAACAAAAAAAAAAATAATTTCTGTTGTTGCACTTTCACCAATAGTTCATATGACAGCTGTCCGCAGATTTCCCACAAAATCAGCAAAGAGTTCATTTGCATCTTGGGCTATTTTTATGAAGGCTTCCCCTCTTATCTTGCCTTCCTGGGAGGGTGCTCAATGCTTTAATAGCAACAGAAGCAATTTGCCCATATGCTATCAAATGGTAGTTACCTGAGTTAAAGGGTTTGTATAAGGATCTCCACCTGTTACTTGGTCAAAGGTAACTGGTATATTAATTCCAAGTTGCCTATTTCATTGGTCTTGTATTCTACATAATTCACTATACTCTGAAAGTTTTGTCCAGGTTCTAAATATGTCTTTGCTATAGATTCCCAATCATCAGGGGTTAAAATTTCATAAGCCAAATTCTCTAATACCATTTTAACATAAGATGATGTAGACCCATTAATAGTGCAAGCCTTTTTCAGATATTTGATAATTTCTAGATTAAAAGAAGTTTATCTTCTCCTGGCTTGACCTGAAGTCAAACTGTTCAATCACAGGATATGCTTCTATTTTTAAATCAGATATATCCTGCCCTTCATTTTTAGCTTTAATTAGTGCCCTTTGTAATAGTGTCAGAGGGGGTGGATAAAGCTGCTGCATCAGTGCTGCTGATGGTGTCATTGCCCTTGCCCCTCCTCCTCCTCCCTCCACCCAGGAAGGTGAAAATAAGGAAGGGGGTCAGAAGATGTGGAATGCCCTAAGGATGCCTACTCTGGTGTACACTAAACTGAGCTGTGAAGGTGAGAAGCACCACACTCTTTAAGCTCTTCAGCATTGTACTTAATTCTTTTCTAGTCCAACTTTCCATGTCTTTCAGCTGCTTTGTCAGTACCATTCCCTGCTTACTCTATTTCCTCACATTTCCTGGTCTGGCTGTCCACATTAAAATGTTTCCTTGTTTTAGAATTTGTGGGCCTCTTTAAAGCCAGTTGTATTATGTTATAAATAAGGAATTTTTCCTTAGTAATTGAATCCAGACCCTTAGCTTCATAATATTCAGTTAATTGCTCTCCCACTATTTTCCACGTACCTGGCTCTAATTTTCCTTCCAAGGAGATGTGCACTCGAATATATTTAAGAGTCTATTGATCTTCTTCCAAGTTACCAACAAACCTTGCTTCTTTATTAACCTAACTATGCATGTTATACACTTCTCTTAGGGTGGGGAAGACTCTGCTTAATATTTGCTCCATTTCAGCTGAAAAATGAAAGTGACCAGTTTAGCTCTTATCAAAGATTCCTCCTTGTCTATTTTTGTACTTACCTTATTTTTGGGTCACAGGGTCTTTTCCATTGAGTTTACAATCTTGTCAGTCAAACGGCTAAGTGTAGGACCTTATGTCCAGAGCCTCACATCTAGGGCCCCACATCTAGTGTCCCATGTTGGGCACCCAAATGTAATGTCCAGGCTAGCTTTTTCAAGGGTCTCTGGATAGGCCTTGGCTTAGCAGGAGAGTTACCACAAGGATGGTCAGGGATACAGTCTTGAGTCTTGAGTCTGGAGTCTGAGTTCGAACACTCTCTCACTTGAATCTCTCTTGAGTCTGCTTATTTCAAATTCTCTCAACCCTTAAATACCTTAGTACAATTACATCACTACAGCACACTGAACATGTGCCAACTGTAGAACCATTACATTACCATACTAAGTACTAAGTATATGACAATTTAATTGATAGAAGTCAATGGCTACTAGAAATCCGTAGCAGAAGCAGAGGGAGAAGGAATGGATTCAGGGATATAACATCATAGATCTCATATGCAAAAATGTTTTATTTGTATATTAAAATCACTGACATTAATTAACCATAACATCCTTTAATCTTGCATTTTTCATTATACTTCACTTTTCTTAAGCTTTTTTTCTGCTTTTACCAACAATTCTAATTTTAACACTTCCCAGAACTTTCTAGTCTATCACTCTTATTTTACCTTTAAACTTCTCTCTTTCTAACATACATAAACTAGTTACAACTTGACTTCCACACTACCCTATATTCTCTATACTTTCAATGTTACTTGTTAAATCTCAATTCTAGGTTATTTATTCTACTTACATATTTTTTTTTACTTATATACTGATAAACTGAGTCAGTAGTAATCACATAACCATTCTAACTCTATATGCTTCAAATTGTTGTTATCAAACTTCAGGAGGATGCTTAATGGATGCTTGTGTGTATATATGTCACAGAGCTCCATTAACATAGCTTAAATAAAATATTAACTCTGAGAGAGAACAAGAATTATTTCTTTTTTTAAAACCTTTTTTTTTTTCATCAGTGTCTATCTAGTACATATTAGGGTTTCACATGTACTTGTTAAAATGTATGGAACAGAAAATATTCAAAACAATGTAGTGATTAAAGGTGAATTATTATCCATTGTCATATGGTACATGCTCTTAAGAATACACAGTTCTATTGTCAGAAAAATGCTCTTTCTAGATAATTTTTGCAACTTTCCATATTGACTCCATTACTGCCCTTTCTGATCCTCTGGTTAAGATTGCCTATTATTTTATTGTCAGTTTAAAGAATAAATGTTATAAGCTTTTTATTCTTGCATCCAATCTTAACTTATTTATAAACAAAAGCTACTGTAGAGAGAGAGAAAAATTGGAAGTCAGGAAAACAGAAATTCAAATACAGCTTTTAAAATATCCTGGCTGTGTGAACTTGGGCAAATAGTTTAATTTCTCAGTGTTTTTACCAACTCCTGAAGGTTATAAATTACAGAGAAGGTGTCACCCATCTTCCTAACAAATGTTTTCTCATGTGACAATTCTCTATACCAATGACATCATAAGTCTGTATCTTAACTTGACTATCATGAGATTGCTAGTGTGGCAATGTTAAAGGACTGTTTTGATCTTTATGAATTGTCAGAGAATCACAAATATTAGTGGTCATCAACAGTAAGAATAACAACATATTGACTTCTGATTTTACAGGTTTTTTCCAAGGAAAACAGTAAATCTTAAAACAGTATGTTATGATCAGGAGGATGATTTCAGACAGGCCTGGACAGCCTTACATGAACTGATGCTAAGTGAAATGAGCTGAACCAGGAGAACATTGTACACAACAACATCAATATTATACCGCGATCAATTCTGATAAATGTGACTCTTTCCAACAATGAGATGATTGATGACAATTCCAATGATATTGTGATGTGAGCCATCTACACCCAGAGAGAGGACTATGGGAACTGAATGTGGCTCACAAGATAACATTCTCACTCTTTTTGACGTTGTTCTCTTGCATTTTGTTTTCTTACTCATTTTCTTTCCTTTTTGATCAGATTTTTCTTGTGCCGCAACAGAATTGTATAAATAAAATTGTAAAAATTGTATAGAATTGCAATATACATATTGGATTTAACATATGTTTTAACATGTATAACATATATTGGATTGCTTGCTATCTAGGGGAAGGGAAGGGAACGAGGGAAAAATCTGAAACATAAGGCCACTCAAGGGTCAATGTTGAAAGATTATGCATGCATATATTTTGAAAATAAAAAGCTTTAAAAAAATAATATATTGCTCAGGCATTCCGTGTTATCTAACTCATTGTGACCCCATATGCAATTTCCTTAGCATAAAAGTTTGTCATTTCCTTTTCCAGTGAATTAAAGTAAATAGAGGTTAAGTGACTTTTGTAGTATAGCATATATACTACATATAGTATATTTTGTAGTATAGCATATAGTATAATGAATATCTGAGGCTCTTTCTGACTCAGGTCTTCCTGACTCTAGGCTCTTTCTATCCAATCTAGCTTCCTAGATGCATTCTAAAACAATACATAAATGACATCATCAACACCTTCATTAAACCACATCTGAAATCGGTGTACTTGATTCATATGAAAAATATATCTTTTCCAAAGTGCATTTTACTCTGGCTTTTGGCTTTTTTTGTCTAACTCATGGTAACATTTACAAATCCTTTAGGGGTAAGAGAGTTCTCTTAATAGATTTTTCAGACTCAGGTTTTTTTCAGAGGGAAATGTTTAAAATCTAGCATGCTATTAAGTGCAGATTTTTTGTTTTTATTTTGTTGTTGTTGTTGTTTTTCCTAAAGAGAGTTCTACATTCAGTTACAGCTTTAACATTTGGATGAAAAAAAGTCTAATAGAACTCTTCTTAACTGAAAAAAAAAGGAAATATAATCAAATTATCTTTCTAATATAGTGTATAAAATGGAAAGGAAGGAAATGACATAGGATACTGTTACTCATTGCATATAAAAAGGTATTTAAGAAGAAATTAAATTGAAGTATATTCAGCATAATGTTAATTGATGTAGAAAATGTCAACCCAACTTGCTCATAATAGAGATGAGTAAATGATTCAAAGTAATTTCAGCTGTGATGAACTTGCTCACTCAAGGTTTTCATTCTGGCCCTGTGTCCTTGAGAATAGGCAATTTTAAAATACTTAATCAGAATCTTGGCTCATCTCTATTACTTAAGATTTCTTAGAACTGAAAGTTAAACTTGTCACAATTTATTAAAAATGTTAATACGGTGTTGTCCAGTCTAAAATGATTGTCAACTTCTTTAATTTTTCTTCTCTGTCTTTCTTCTGACCCATAAAGTATATATCTGATCTATCTATTTTCCAGGGCAAGAATTAAATCTTCTTATTTACTTTGCATAATATCTGGTATTACATGATAATAAATCACTGGGCTAATAATATTTTCTACTTATCTATCCTTATCCTGTGCAATATTCTATGTCCCAATTTCAATTGCTATCTCCCTTGTTTCCCATTATTAGATGATTCTGTTAAATTAATCTCAGTTCAATTTAATTCAACAAGCAGAAAAACTACCATGTATAAAGCAAAGGTGAAATTGTTATCTAAACAGGGGAAAGAGATGATGATAAAAGGTCAAAGGAAGAATTTTCATAATAGGTTTTTGCCTAATCAAAACAAATGGAGTGAGAATCAGAAAGAAAAAAATAATAATTTTTGGAAAGCAAGTTTAATGGACTCACACTACATAATGAAGCAATTCAAATATGTAATTATAAAACTTATTCCCCAATATAAGTGGTCAAAATTAATAGGAAAAGTGAGCTCTCAAATAAAGAAATGCATGCTGTTAAAAACCACAAAATTTCTGTCACTAATAATAAGAGAAATGATGATCAAAATTGCTTTTATATTCTACCTCATACCCATCCAATTGGCAAAGATGACAAAAGAAGAAAATAGCAAAACCAATTCTCAATATTATTTTATTTTTTCAATACATGTAAAGATAGTTTTCAACATTCTTTGTGGTAAGGATTTTCTTCCTCCCTCCCTGAGACAGAAAACAATCTTATAGAGATTAAACATGCAGAATCCTTCTTAACAAAGTTCTCTCTTTGTCATGTTTTACAAGAAAGATCAGACTAAAAGGGAAAAACAACACAAGAAATAAAAAGCAAACAATAAAAAAAGATGAAAATAGTATTCTTCAATCCACATTCAGTCTCTATAGTTCTCTATATCTCTTTGTATGTGGATAGAATTTTACATCCATTGTCTTGGAGCACCTCATTGCTGAGAAGAGCTAAATGTATCATAGTTGCTAATCACATATTCTTGCTGTTATTAGGAATGATGTTCTTCTGGTTCAGCTCACTTCATTCAGCATCAGTTCATCTATGTCTTTTTAGGTTTTTCTATTCTCATAGAACAGTAATATTCTATTACATCCATATGCGGTAACTTATTTAGCCATTCCTCAATTGATAGGTGTCCACTTAATTCCCAGTTGCTTGTGACTACAAAAAAGAGCTGCTGTAAACATGTTTCCCCATGTGAGTCCTTTTCCCTCTTTTATGATTGCTTTGGGCTATAGACTCAATATAACTTCTGGATCAAAGGGTATGCACAGTTTTATAGCTCTTTCAGCAGAATTTCAAATTGCTCTACAGAATCATTGAATCATTTCATAATTCCACCAACAATGCATTAGTATCTAAGTTTTCCCATACCCTCTCCAACATTTATTGACTTTTCTTGACACCTTAACCAATCTGAGAGGTATGAAGTGGTACCTAAAAGTTATCTTAATTGTTATTTCTCTAAACAATAGTGATTTAGAGAGTTTTTTTTTAAAATATGACTATAAATGGTTTTAATTTCTTTATCTGAAAAATTGTCTTTTCATATCCTTTGACTAGCAAAGAGGAAAATAATGAACAAGCTGAGGGACGGACAGACAGACTGGAGCACTGTTGGTAGAACTAGAAATTGGTCCAATAATTCTAGAAACAATTTAGAACTACATCTTTATTCCAGTGATATAACTATTAGGTATGTGCTTCAAGGAAGTCAGGGACAGGAAAAAAAAAAAAAGATATATGTCTAAAAGTATGTATAACTTTTTTTTTTTTTTTTTTTTTTTTTTTTTTTTGCTGTGGCAAAGAAATGGAAATAAAATAGCTTTCTATAAATTGCGATGAAAAGCTGAATTAATTGTGTTATATTAATACAATGACATTTTGTTATGCTTAGTAAATGTGGACATATTCAGAGAATATGGACAGAGTTTTATGAAATGATTCACAATAAAGTAAATATAACCCAAATAATAATTTGGGTAAAGAACCCAGTAATTTAAAGAGCAACTGAAGACTCTGAAAAACTTTAGAAATTTGAATAAAGTAATTACCAATTATGAATTCAAAAGACAAGTGAATGATCTCTTACTAAAGATGATGGATTAAAGGTACATAAGCTAAATAAACCATCTCAGATATAACAAGAATCTTGATTTGTTTTACTTAAATATGTGTGAATATTGTTATATGCATTTATTTGTATTACATATTAATATAAACTTATATTTTATAAATCTGCATATTTAATTCGCATTTAGAAATATATTTATTATAAGGAAAGTTTGTTTGTTTGTTTTTGCTTTTTTCTTCTTTGATTGAAAATTAAAATGGATTGCTGGGAAATGGCCGGTAATAAAATTAAATAAATAAAACATTTTAAAAGTTTGGAGAAAACTCTCCTGGGCTTTTGAAAAAATCATTATTTTTCTGAGAGAATTTCTCCTTCCCTAATAGTTAAAAGGAGGATTATACCAATCCCTATTTAATATATATGTGGAATTATGTTATTTGTAGTTAATTGCAAAGAATATGTCATTAAATTAAGACACAGATCAAATTTATTTGTGTCATTTAAATGATAGAAAATTGTAATGTTCTCTGGTCGGTTTTCTTGGGGTCTCTGGGAACAGCCTTCATTTTAGTTAGAGTAATCACCACAAGAATAGCCAGGTGTTAAAGTCCAAATCCTTTATAGTCTCCTTGCCTGGGGCTGGGCAGCTTTCTTAGAAGCCTTCCTGAGTCTAGGTTTCAGTGAAGGAAGTGCAGCAGGCCAAGCCAGCCACCAGGAGCCTGACTGAAGGTAAAATGAATTTCTGTCTCCTTGGCTCCAAGAGCTTCTAATGAATGCTCTTGTCTTCTGTGGCTCTCAGTCTCTGCTTAGATGCTCCACCCTGAGTATAAACCAGTCATTATCACTAGGAAACCATTATCTGTTGTAAGATTAAATCAATCATACTGAACCATGCTAAACTAGATAACCATTGTTTCATCAATTCCACTTAGTACCTTGTAAGCATCCTTGTTTCAAGTTCAGAGTTCTGGCCCATAAAAGAAAATTATTAGAAATCATTCAAAATATAAAACTTTTTGAAATTTTTGAACTTTAAATATTTAAATATAAATTGACAGTAACTTGAAGAATGTTTTGGAAGAAGAAAAACTTATGTTGAAGAATGCCAGATCAGAAACTATTTTGGTAATTCATATGTAAAGTTATGAGAGCTAGACTTATGATAGTGGTAGCAGAAACAGATGAAATAAATATTTCAAAGTCTGGTTATACAAAATGTGGCAAATTACTTTAAGAGGTGAAATTAAATAGATTAATTAAAAGGGTTTGTTGTTATTTTGAGGTTGTGGATCTGGACAAATTTTCACATTACTGTGAGTGGTAGGGATTTGTTTGAAGGCTATATAGGATAATGCTTGAGCTATTTTGAGTATGAAGTCATTCCATATATTCCTCTTCATTTCAATTCATAATGGATATTATGCAGAGATGGTATACTTACCTTTTTTTTTTCCTATTGTAATAATAAACAATCATTGTTGGACCAAGGTACTGTTTCACTGTAGTTCTCCAGAAAGGGACCCTTCTCCTCTACATCTGATCTCTCAATGTAGCTGAGTTCAGAAGAAGGGATTTTTTTTTTTTAAATAAGAGGGAGGTTAGGCTTTCTTTTCTCCTACTTTCTCTTTTTAAACACCTCAGCCTCATGGGGCAAAAGTATCTAAAGCCTATGTTGAGACTCATTACTAAGAGTTTCCTGAAAAGAGATATAGAGAAATATTCAACATACAATATGAATCATGTTGGTTGGTTACTTATTTCCTACACAAAAGCATAACACTAAACCACAAAAGACTCATAAGCATGAATTTATAGTAATATACTCAATGAAGTAATAATGCTAACTATTGTTATACTGGCTTTGAAGGTGATATCTAAACATTAGCAAATTCATAGGACTACTCATCAAGGATTTTCTATTTTATCTTGGAACTTGCACTCTAAAAATACTTTCTAACATTTTTTTTAAATAGGTCAGATTTAGAGCATTTACCTTGTTTATCCTCTCCAAGAGCTCTGCAGTAGCTGCTTGGGATTTCTAGTGGAGCTGCCTGTTAGGATTATGGATCAAAAATTCCTCAGTCCTCACATTTGTAATAGATCAAATCAAATCCTGGCCATATCCGCCTGGACAATGGTATTTGATCACATATTCAGCAAAAGGAAGCAAAAATTAACAAAGGTAGCCAGGGGCCCCTGAGCAAGTTTACCTAATTCAGTTCATGTTCCATGTGATGATGGAAAGTTGAGAAAGTTAAATGAAAATAGATATTTGGGAAAGTAGAAATATTTTTATCAACATGCCCAATTTATGAGAGCAGAGGAAAGTGTCAGTATTGTCCTGTTTTTATCCTAGAGTTCTTTTTTATAGATATGTATGTGTGTATGCGGGAATGTATAGGTGTGTGTGTTCTGTCTGTTTGTCAATGTTAATTGCTACAAAATGTTATAGATAGTATAAAGGCTTTTACTAACATATATAAGTCTATTTTGACTCCTTGGTAATAATTTATAAAACTGCCTTTGTTATGTTTAAAAGTTTACAAAATAATTCACATATTCTATTGCTTTTGAGGTTCCAATTACAAGGAATTAGGTACTTACAGGTATTATTATGTTCCTTTTTACAAATGAGTGGTCTGAGGGTAAGAAGAATTAACTGACTTGTTAATATTTATCTGCATAATAATTGTTAGTACTGGCATTCTAAACCAGGCATTTCCTTGATAAAATTATAATACTCTTTCAATTCTTATATGCTACTTCAAATACTATCTTTATCTTTGGATAATTTACCAAGGGAAAGAGAATTATTACTGCAACTCTAAAGACACATCCGTTTTCAGAAAAGAAAACAAAATAGATCAATCCTCTCATTTGAGGAGACCAAGGCTCAGAAAAGGAAAATAATTTCCTTTACTCTATTGTTAGGTATTGATAAAACCAAGAATACAATTCCTAGGGCAGTTCTTCTTTAAGCAAAACCACCAAATGCCTAAGAATGTGTTTATTTTGATTTGAGTATTGGTAATGAAAGAAACTAGTAGGAATTCTTTGATAAAGATTCCATTTATAAATTATTTTAGGTGCTTTAATTTTTGGAACATTCCCTTTTGGCATTCCTAGGAGAAAGGCTAGTTGGACTGATAAAATATTTCTGAAAGAATTCCATTTTTCTTCATGCTGTGTGGATTGATCTCTAGTCCCCTTACTCTGCAGATGTCTGTAGAAAACCACTGTACTTTTATTTTGTAACTATTAAATATTGTCACTATTTGCATTTCTTTGTTGCATTTCATGTGATTCCATAATTACCCTTAAATATTTAGTTATGTTAAAAATTTTGACAGGGGAACAATTGGGTTCTTCAACATTTCTTCTAGGATGGAGTTTTATGCACTTGCTGAATGTTGAGAAGCATGGCACAATTCAGAAATACTTAATTATTTTTGTTAATTATGGGTTCTACATTTCCATTTATTTTCATTTCTTTAACAATTTAATTTACCCATTTTAGAAACTCGCTTGTGTAGAATCATTGTCATATGTGGATGACTTTTCTAAGAAATTATATTTTCTGTGTCATGTTTTTCTTAGCAACTCTATTCTTTATCACTTATAATTCTATCAGCAGGATCTTCCTCTAACTTAGTGTTTATGAATTAGAGTTTAAAAAATATTTTGATAACTATTTCATAGGGTTTTTGGTAATCTTATGAATTGTACTTTATGCATTTAAATATATTATGCATTAAATGTTTTATAAAATATAATACAGAAATATATTAAATATAATAAATATACCACACACACATATATTATGTGGGGTCATTAGGGTTCACTGGCCTGCCACTAGGGTATGTAATATAAATAAATCAAATTGCCCAGTTATATAACATTTTTGGCATAAGAATTACTTTTATGGGATTTCCTGTCAATTGTTGCCTATACCTTTGATATAATCATTATGGCCTTTTATTTTTTAAATTATCTAATTTAAACTTATCTGTAAATATTTAGCTAAAATTTTATCTTATAAATTGAATCATAAAATTAAATAATTTGGAGATTTTAAAGGACTTTTGTGGCTATCTAGTCCAGTATCTATCTACCTATCTATCATCTATCTATCTCTTTATCTATCTATAGAGCTAAGAAGGCACATTAGAGGTAGTAAACTAGGTGCACTTTTTCAATATTCTTGTTCCAAAAAATTTTTAAATTTTAAAGTGGCAGTCAACAAGATGTCAAGGTGAGACATTTTTCTAGCCTAAGAAAATTTAGGAAGTTATAGTTGAAATCTCTGACACTAGTTTGAAGACTAATCTGGAGCAGTTGGACAACTGGAAAAGATTACAGGGGACCAATTTGTCCTGGGTACAGATGATGCTAATTGGCAATCTATTGCTTATATATACCTAGGTACCATTCTGGGTCACAATTCCAGGGAAGAAAGAAATGTTTGTAGGTGATTTAAATGGAGTGGGAACCCTGGTAACAGTTTCAGGGTCAAAGGGAGCTCTCACCCTTGAGTCTCTAGAAAAGTAATGGCTCTTCCTGGTTAAAGACTGGATTGTAGACGCAGAGGGCACTGATTACACCTTTCTTAGACTACACCACTTTAGAAGCACTAAAAACTTGCAAACCCCCCCACAATTACCTCTGAAAGAAATAATATGGGAAATCCTGAACCTGGGAATAATGCCTCCCTATTCACAAATGAGCAAAGTCTGACTTTAACATAAAATTCAAAGTCAACAAATAAGCTGTAAAATTAGCAAATAATAACAGCAAAATAACTTTATCATAAAAATTCTTTTAAGATGGCAGAGAAGAGCAATCATACATTTAAACTAAGAGAGTAACATTAAAAGTTACAACTATACCTCAAATAAAAAACAAATAAGAGAAAAATAAGAAATTTGAGAACAGGGAATTAAATTTTCATAAAAGAGGCATAAAAATTGAAAAAAAATCCTAAAAAACCCAGAATTGGTTAATAAAAGAGACACAAAAATTCAGGGAAGAAGATAATTTCTGAAAAATTATAATTAGGCAACTGGAAAATAAATACTCCATACAACTTCAAGAAACAAAGTCAGAAGAATAAAAACAAAATAGCACAAATGTAAAATATCTCATCAGAAAAAAAAAAAAAAACTGACCTGAAAAATACATTAAGTATGCACATACATATTGGACTACCACAAAGTCACAATTCTTAAAAAGAGCCTAGACATCATGTTTTTAAAAATTAGAAAAGAAAACTGTCTCTCTATCTTAGATTCAGAAAGTAAAATGGAAATTGAAAGAATCTGATGATGACTTTTCTGAAAGTTAATACAAAATGAAATACTCCCAGGAATATTTTATCCAAATTCTAGAGTTCCCAAGTCAAGGAAAAAAAAATATTGCAAGCTTCCATAAAGAAACAGTTCAAATATCATGGAGCCACAGTCAGTGTCATATAAAACTTAGTGACTTCCACATGAAAGAAATAGAGGACTTAGAATATAATAATCAAAAAAATGAAGAATTTAAGATTACAACTAAAAATCATTTCCAAGAAAAACTGAATATAATATTTTAAGGGGGGAAATGTGTTTTTAGTGAAATAGAAGCTTTCCTGATGAAAAGGACAGGTGAACAGATGGTGAAACATAAGAAATGTAAATATGAAAGAGAAATCATAAGGGATTCAATAAGATTAAACTGTTTATATTCATAAATAAGATAATTCAGGTAACTCTTAAGAACTTTTTCAAAGGACATAGGACAATTAAAGTAGTAATTAGAGGGCATGTGTCTGAGTGGATTATGTTGGAAGGATATCTAAAAAATAAATGAAGGGTGAAGTAGAAGAATGCCCCAGGAGAAAGGGGAAGAGTGAGACTGAATAGAATACATTTCCTCACATAAAAGAAGGAAGCGTTGTTTTTACAGTTGAAAGGAAAATGGGTGTAAGTGGACTGATAATCTTTGAAACGCATTATCATCTGAGTAGATTCAAAGAGGTGGATTTAGAAATTTATCTAAACTTATAAAGAAATAGAAGGGGAAAATAATTAGACAAAGGAGAGGGGATAATAAAATTGAGAGTGGATTAAGAGCAATGTGGCTCTATGCCCAAAGGGTTTTATAAAACTGTGAATAACTTTTGCCCAGTGCTGTTATTACTGAATCTGTAGTACTAGGAAATCACAGAGGGAAAAGGACCCACATATGCAAAAATGTTTGTAGCAGCTCATTTTGTGGTAGCAAAGAATTGGAAAAGGAATGGATGCCCATCAATTGGAAAATGGCTGAACAAATTGTGGTACATGAAGGCACTGGTGTTATTCTATAAAAAATGATGAACAGTCTGATTATAGAAAGGCCTGGAAAACTTTATATGAACTGATGCCGAATTACACAGAATCAAGAATACATTGTACATAATAACAGCAACAATGTACAATGATCAACTATGAAAGGCATAGTTCAGTAATCCAAAGCAATCCCAATAGACTTAACCAAAAAAATTCCATCTGCATCCAGAAAAAGAATTAAGTAGACTGGAATGTTAATCAACACATTCTATACTCTTTTCTTTTTTCTGTTTGTTTTTTGTCTCTCCCATGGTTTTTCCCTTTTACTCTGATTTTTCTCTCCCAACATGATTTATAAAGCTATATGTATTAAAAATAAAAAAACTTACTGCAATAAATAAAAGAAATGGAGTGGTTAGAAGTAAAATAAATTAATGAGGTGAGACAGGATAAAAATAGAGACAACAGAATAAGTAGAAGAAAATAGGATGCTGGGAAATGTAAGTTAGTCATCATAATTTTTAATGTTGTAATGCCGGAGAAACTGAGCAAGACAAAGATTAGAGAACAATTTAATAGTTTATTAAATAGAGAGATATACTGGGACCAAATGGATCCATGGTTGGTTCCAGGGCTAAACGAGACTATTGTCTCAAAGAATCCAGCCCTGATTATTGAGACAGCAAGATTTTTTTATAGGATAACAAGAACAATGACATAATGGGGGAGGTACCTGGATGAGGATAACCTAATGGGGGGAGGCACCTAGGATGACACAATGGAGGGAGGTACTGGAGAGGTTACTGATATTCTAAATGATATCTAAAATGGATAGACCTTTATCCTATCAAATATTAAGAAGGAATGATTATAGCTTAAAGATATAAAACCTTTATCTCATCAGACAATAAGAGGGAAAGGTTATAACCTGAGGCAGAGTAACTAAATAGGACAATGGGGAAACTAGGTCTGGACATTAAAAGGGAACTGTGCACAACATTGTGAATTGGATGAACTTATCTACAAAATTTTAGCAGATGACAGAAAGAATTAGAAACCAGAATTCAACAATATGTTGTTTAAAAGGGACACTCTTGAAACACAAAGACACTCAGAGTTAAAAAACAAAGCTGGATTAGAATGAAATATGCTTTACCTGAAATAAAGAAGAACATGGTAGCAATCCTAATCTCAGACAAAGCAAGAACAAAAATAGACCTAATAAAATAATTAGGGATATTTTGCTTAGATAATGAAGTAATATCAAAGGTTTTAATAGCAAGTTTCTCTGATAAAGGTCTCTTTTCTCAAATACAAAGAGAATGAGTCAATTTTATTTTTAAAAGGTTTTCCCCAATTGATAAATGGTCAAAGTGTGAGAACAGGAACTTTCAGAAGATGAAATGAAAGTTATATATAGTCATGAAAAATGTGATCTAAATCACTATTGATTAGAAAAATACAAAGTAAAGTAACCCTGAGATACCTCATCAAAACATTTCAGAAATGAAAAATGCTAAAAGAGATATAGGAAAATAGGTATACTAGTGAATTTCTGGTAAAATGATAAAGTAGCCTAACTATTATGGAGAGCAATTTTGAACTATTTTAAAAAAGTCTATAAATCTCTGTATGCTTCTTCACCTAGCAATACTAAAACCATATTTATGTCTCAGAGAAATCAAAGAAAAAAATGAAAAGGGCAGTTCTGGGGGTAGAGCCAAGATGGCTGAGTAAAGTCAGGAAGCTGCTTGAGCTCTTCCAGTTTCCCTTGAAAACAACATGAAACCAAGTCTCTGAAGAGAGTCTAATAGAATGAAACCACTGTACAACATTGAAAAACTTCAAGAAAGGTCAGTCTCACTGGAATGTAAAGGCTATTCAGCCCAGGTCAGATAGACACTGGGGAAGTCAGTGAAAGGAGCTTAATCACAGCAAATCAACAACTAAGGCTCTCTCACTATTGGCTCAGTAGAAGAGCAAATCAGCGACAGTTTCAAGTCTCAGTTCAGAAGACAAATACTGGAAAACCAAGGAAAAACATTGTCTGAATAAAACAACTCTTTTAACAATTAAAAAAACTAAAGGGAAAAGAGATACAAAATTTTACTGAAGAAAATCATCAATTAAAAACTAGAACAGGACAAATGGAAGTTCATGACTTTATAAGACAGCAAGAATCAGTCACACAATATAAAAAGAATGAAAAAAATGGAAGAAAATGTGAAATAATTCATTGGAAAAACAGCTGCCCTGGAAAATAGATCCAGAAGAGACAATTTAAAAATCATTTGCCTAGCTTAAAGCCATGACCAAAAAAAGAACCTAGATAGCATTCTACAAGAGATCATTAAGGAAAACTGCCCAGATATTCTAGAAACAAAAGGGAAAATACTCATTGAAAGAATCCATCAATCAACTTTGGAAAAAAGATTCCACAAGGAAAACTTCAATAAAAACTACAATGCCAAGGAAAAAATTTTGCAAACTCCCAGAATAAAACAATTTATATATCAAGGAAAAACAGTCAGTATTAACTAGGAAGTGGCAGTTTCTACAATAAAGGATTGGAGGGCCTGGAATAATATATCATGGGAAGCAAAGGACCAAAAATATATTGGGAGATACAATCAAGAATTAACCACCTAGCAGATCTCATCATCATCTTACATGAGGGGAGATGCAGCTTCTATGAAGTAAGAGACTTTCAATCATTTCTATTGAAATGTAATGCTAGAGAAACTGAGCAAAATAGAGATTAGAGAACAATTTTATAATTTATTTTAAAGGGAGAGATTTACTGGGACCAAATGGATCCATGGTTTGGTCTCAGGGCTGAATGAGACCAAAGAATCCAAAGAAAGAGCTCAAAGAATCCAGCTGTGAATGTCAGATACAAGATTCTTTTTATAAGGTAATAGAACAATGACATAATGGGGGAGGTACCTGGATGGGGATGACCTAATGGGGGGAGGCACATAGGATGACACAATGGAGGGAGGTACTGGAGAGGCTCCTGATAGTCTAATGATGTCTACATTATGAGGGAATGGTTATAGCCTAAGGTCCAAGATATTAGACCTTTATCCTAACATTAAGAGGGAATGGTTATAACCTGAGGGAGAGTAACTGAATAGGACAATTAGGGAAACTGGGTCAGGACATTAAAAGAGAACTGTGACACAACAGAAAAAGCCAGAACTAAATAGAAAATTTAATCTACAAACACAGAATGCAATAGAACCATAAGAAAGTAAACAGGAGAAAATGTATATTTAAAAGCCAAATTTTTTACTTCCTTAGATAGGAAAACAATATCTTTAAGTCTTCAGAACTGTATCAGTCACTAGGGCAGAAAGAAAAGGGCATCACATACACTGAGGATGTGATTATGAATGGACTGTGATATGATGACATTAAAGAAAAAGACATTAAGAAATGGAAAAAAGGGGCAGAACCAAGATGGCAGAGGGCAGACACGACTTTGTGTAACCTCCTCTGACCTTTCTCAGACCAACAGTAGATTAAGCCTCTAAACTGGTTTTGAAGTCAAAGAATCCACAAATCTCTGGAGGTACAACACAATTCTAGAATAAGTTACTTTGGAAGAACTTCAGAACAAGTCTGTTTCAAATGGACAGGGGGACAGTCTGCCAAGCCCAGAATGCAGCACAGGGAAACTAGGGAAAGGAGCTGGGGCCAAGAGTCAAAGCTGTGTAGCTTCCACACACTTGAGAATCTTCTGTGAGCCTCTTAGGGCCACTCTGTCCTGGTTGCAAGCAGGTGATTTAGCTGATTTGTATTTTGTAAAAGGCAAATTGTAAACCACTGAGGCCAGGAAGAACACCAGATCTAGCTGCCATTACCCAGCATTGAAATCCATTAGCAGAAGTGCCTCAGGTCAAAATAAAGCAGCTGCCACTTCTTTGTATTTAACAGAACTCAAGCCTTAAAAAAATGAATTAAAAAAAAAAAAAACAAAACTCTCACCATAGATAGCTTTTATGGAGAGAGAGATGAACAGACCTCAAACAAATCCTGAGGTTCCTAAAGGCAAAGCAACTCCACATGAAGCCCCAAAGAGAGACAAGAGCTAGTACCCATTTCACAAGACTTTCTTCGAAGATTGCATAAAGTATCTTAAAAGAGAGTTAGAAGAAAAATAGGGAAAGAAAATATCATTGCAAGAAGGAATGGAAAAGGCATAAAATACCCTACAAAAGAGATATGAAAAAGACTCCAATTCACTAAAAGCAAAATTTGTGAAATGGAAAAAGCATCAAATGAACAACAAAAAAATACAATTGACCAACTGCAAAAGGTAACTGAGGGCAGAGAGACTAGGGAAAACTGTAAGAGAAGGGGGAGAGGGTTGGTAGAAGATAAGATAGTGGGTGGAGTAGGTTAAAAAAAACACTACTAAGAGAAAGGGGAGTGATAGGAGATAAGGTAGTGGGTAGTGTTGGTAAAAACACACACACACACACACACAAAGCAAAGGACAGGTTGAAAAGAAAAAAACAAAATTATATAAAAAGGGAAAAAATAGGATGGAGGGAAATATAGAGCTGGTAATCATAACTGTTAATATGAAAGGGATAAATTCTCCCATAAAATGGAAGCAAATATCAGAGACAAATAAAAATCAGAAACCTACAATATGTTGTTTACTGGAAATACATTTGACACAGAAAAACACATACAGAGTGAAGATAGAAGGGTAGAAAAGAATTTGTTATGCTTCAGCCGAAGCAAACAAAACAAAACAAAGAAACAAACAAAAAAACAGGAGTAGCAATTCTGATATCAGAGTAAGCAAATGTGAAAATAGATCTTGTTAAAAGAGAAAATACATCTTGATAAAAGATACCAGAAATAATGAAATAATAACAATACTAAATGTATTTAGACCAAATGGTAGACCAAGAAAATTCCTAGAAAAGATTTTAAGCCACTTACAGAAAGAAATAAACAGCAAAACTATTCTTGTGGGAGACCTCAACTTTCCCCTCTTAGAAATAGACAAATGCAAGCAGAAAGAAAAGAAAGAAAAAAGGGAGGTAAAAATAGGGATAGAAAGGAATACACCTTTTTCTCCACATTACATGGCACCACCAACAGCAAAAAAATAAATAAATAAATAAATGATCTTGTAGTATGGCATAAAAGCCTAACAAATGCAGAAAGGCAGACATAATAAATGTTTCCTTTTCAGACCACACAATGTAATAAAAATTGTATTTAATAAATGATCATGGAAAAATAGACTAAAATCAATTGGAAACTAAATAATCTAATGCTAAAGAATGATTTGGTCACATAACAAATCATAGAAATAATCCATAATTTCATCTAAGAAAATGAAAATAATGGACAACATACCAAATTTTATGGGATGCAGTCAAAGCAGTTTTTAGGGGAAATGTTATCTCTCTAAATAACTACATAAATAAAGAAATAAGACATCAATGAATTAGTCATGCAACTTAAAAAGCTAGAAAAAGAACACATTTAAAACTCCCAATTAAATATCAAATTAGAAATTTTGAAACTCAAAAGAGAGATTAATAAAATAGAATCTAAGAAAACTATTGAATAAATAAAATTGAGTTGGTTTTATGAAAAAAAAATGACAACATAGCTAAATATTTGGCTAATTTGATCAGAAAAAAGGAAAGAAAAAAACCAAATTACTAGCATCAAAAATGAAAGGGCTGAAGTTACCACCAATTAAAAAGAAATGAAAGCAACTTTAGGAGCCCAACTGTATGGCAGCAAGTCTGACTCACCAACTAATTGTGTACTAACTGAAATGTATAAATATTTACAGAAATATATATTGCCCAAGTTAATAGAAGAGGAAATAAAATACTTAAATGGTCATATTTTTGAAAAAAGAAATTGAACAAGGCATTAATGATCTCCCTAAGAAAACATTTATAGGTCCATATGATTCACAAGTGAATTCTACTAAACATTTAAAGAACAATTAATTCTAATACTATGTAAACTATTTGGAAAACAAGATAAAGAAGAATCCTGCTACATTCTTTCTATGCCGCAAATATGGCACTGATAATCTAAACTAGGAAGGGCCAAAACAGAGAAAGAAAATTACTAACCAATATCCCTAATGAATATTGATGCAAAAATGTTAAATAAAATATTAGCAAAAACAGCAGGATAATACACTATGACTAAGAGAGATTATTCCAGGAAAGCAGGGCTGGTTCAAACTACTGAACTATTAGCATAATCAACTATATCAATAATAAAACCAACAGTAATTATGTGATAATCTCAATAGATGCAGAAAAAGCTTTTGACAAAATTCATCTGGAAGAACAAAAGGTCAAGAATATTAAGGGAATTATGAAAAAAAATACAAGTCACCATCCTTTGTATGTTATAAAGCAGTTGCAATCAAATCCATTTGGTACTAAGAAGTATGGAGTGGATCAGTAGAAACAATTAGCAGAAAAAGTAGAAACAAATGACACCATAATTTGATAAACTCCCAAATTCCAGCTTCTGGAATAAGAACTCATCATTTGACAAAAAATGCTGGGAATAGTAGAAAATAATATCTAAGAAACTTGATGTAGACCTATATCTCACACCCCATACCAAAACAAGGTCAAAATGAATACTTTTTTTGGTGCATAAAGGATGATACTATAAACAAATCGGGAGAATAAGAGACAATTTGCCTATCAGATCTTTGGAGAAGGGAAGAATTTGTGACCAAAGAAGAACAAGAGAACATTATGAAAGGCAAAATGGACAACTTTGATGACATTAAATTAAAAAGATTTTATACAAACAAACCCAATAGAAACCAGATGAAAAGGGAAGTACAAAGCTGGGAAAAATTCTTTACAGACAATATTTCTGATAAAGGTCTAATTTCTAAAATATAAAAGAAATGTCTCAAATTTATAAGAATGCAAGTCATTCCTCAATTGATAAATGGTCAAATTATATGATCAGATAATTTTCAGAAGACAAAATTAAAGGCATTTATAATTATATGAAAAATGCTCTAAGTCATTATTGATTAAAGAAATGTAAATTTATAAAACCTCTGACTTACCATCTCTCACCTCTTAGATTGGCTAAAATAACATGAAAAGATAATGACAAATGGTTGAGGGGATATGGGAAAGCATTGTTGGTGGAGGTGTGGAATTCAACCATTCTTGAGAGCAATCTGGAATCTATGCCCAAAGCCCATAAAACTATGTATACCCCTTGACACAACAGTGTCATTGCTGGATCTGTATTCCAAGGAAGCCATAAAGGAGGAAAAAGGACCCACATTTGCAAAAATGTTTTTAGCAACTCTTATTGTGGTAGCAAAGAATTGGAAAAGGAATCAATGCCCATCAATTGAAGAATGGTTGAATAAGTTGTCGTACATGAAAGTGATGGAATATTATTGTTTTATTAAAATCATGAACAAGATGATTATACAAATACCTGGAAAGATTTACATGAACTTGTGCTTAGCAATAATATGCAATAATCAAGTATTAAAGGTTTGGTTCTTCTTAATAGTTCAGTGATCTAAAACAATCCCAATGGACTTTGGATAGAAAAATGCCATCTGCATCCAGAAAAATAACTAAGGAGACTGAATGTATATCAACATCTGCTATGTTCATTTCTTTTTTATGTTTTTTTAATCTTTCCCGTGATTTTTCCCTTTCATTCTGATTTCTTTCTTCCAACATGATTCATAAAGCAATGTGTATTAAACATTAAAAAAACTAAAAATGAAAAGGACCTCTTTGTATATACAAACACACACATATTTATCTAAATGTATGCATGTATATTCATGTATATACACATACATATATATATATATGTATATACATATATATACACACACACAGACACAAACATACACACATATGCAGTTATTCTTTCTAAAGCAGGACATTTTCTATTTGAGTTTTGATATATCATAGCTTGAAATAATTATGACATTTTGGGGAGATTTGTGAAAGGCACTGATAAGATACAAAGGACAGTAAACGACACAGACAAAACTTAGAACCTGAAAGTTGTATAAATATATGTATAGTATTATGGAATATAAAATATTAAACTTTTAATATAATAATAATTCCAGCTTCTTCTCTGGATGAAGGGAAGGCCAGAAAAAAAATTTATATGAATTTTCCAGATCATACCCCTAATCTCAGTGATGTAGAAGCAGTAACTGTATATATGGATACACAATACACATGTGTTATATATACACATACACATATGCATACAGTGTATGTATATATGTCTATGCCAGCTCCTTTTGTGACGGCAAAGAATTGGATATACAGAGAATCTCATCAATTAGCATATGTTTGAAAAAGTTTTGGTATATGATTGTAATGGAAGACTATTTTTCTTTAAGAAATGATGAGAGGCATGATTTAAGGAACGCATAGTAAGATCTTTTTGAACTCATATAAAGTGAAATGAGAAGACTTGGGAGATCTTTGTGTACAGTAACATCAATGTTTTAACATAGGATCAACTATGAAAGAGAACCATTATGATCAAAACAATAATGGGACAATTAAGGACTCATGATGGTGAATGCTATCTTCTTCCAGAGAGGAAAATGATGAGCTCTGAATGTAAATCATTTATATGTGTCCCAGGAGATGTTTTCTTTTCCTCCCTTAGAGTGGTTTCATATCATTGGGAGAATTTATGGGACAAGTCCAGTATTTTCATAAATGAATATAACTAAGATCCAGGAAGGCAAATCTCTAACTTCCTTAAGAGTGACTAGAATTCCAACTTCTCCTCTTATCAGCAGCTGACTACTCTAAGCCCTCAGCTAGCTGTTTCTATCCAGGAACTGTCAGGTTTATTGCACTATAACTCACTTTCAGTAACTTGAGATATTAACTATATTCAATGACTGTTCTATCTAAAGGCCCTTAACTTTTAACTGCCACTTCTGCTATATAGCTTCACTTCAGTCTCCTGTCTTTCTCACTTCTTAGGCTGTTGGCATCTTTTTATTAAAATCACACAAGTGTCTAATTCCCAGTACAGAAAACACTTAAAGATCAGGCATGAAAAGGAAAAAAAATATTTTACACACACACACACACACACACACACACACACACACGTATATATCCATCAAGATTCAGGCTGGTACCAAAATCCTCCAGTGAACAGATCCAGACATTACATTTGGAGTTCAATGTGGGCCCTAGAAAGCAGAGCACACAGAAACTCAGCTGATCTGGTGAGCAGTCCCCAGAATTAAGTGGGAAGATTCCAAAAGGTCTAATCTACTCAGTTTTGTTTTTCAGCCAAAAATGGGATAAATGCTAATAAAAAAAATCTCTCTCAAAAGAAGTATCAGGAATGTTTAATTAAGTTAATAGAGAAGCAAGGTTTGTTGGTAATTCAGAAGCAGATCACTGAGTTTTTAAATATAGTAGAGTGCACATTTCCGTGGCTTTCTAAGGAAGAAAGGTTGGAGCCAGAAATGTAGAAGGTAGTGAGAGAATAATTAATTCAATATTACAAGGGTAAGGATCCTGACTTAATCTCTGAGGATACATTCCTTATGTACAATGTGATGAAATTGGCTTTAACAAATTCCACAAAGATCTTAAAGGAGGAAAAGGGACCCACATGTGCAAACAATGTTTGTGGCAACCCTTTTTATAGTGGCAAGAAACTGGAAACTAAGTGGATGCCCATCAGTTGGAGAATGGCTGAATAGGCTGTGATAGATGAATATTGTGGAATATTATTATTCTGTAAGAAACGACCAACAGGATGATTTCAGAAAGGCTTGGAGATACTTACATGAACTGATGCTGAGTGAAATGAGTAGAACCAGGAGTTTACTACAGCAAGTAGTATCTGATGGATACTACTGACTATCTGATGATCAATTCTGATGGATGTGGCTCTGTTCAAGAATGAGAAGATTCAAAACAGTTCCAATTGCTCAGTGATGAAGAGAGATATCTACACCCAGAGAGAGGACTGTGGGAAATGAATGTAGACCACAACATTGCATTCTCACTTTTTCTGTTATTGTTTGCTTGCATTTTGTTTTCCTTCCCAGGTTTTTTTTTTTTTTTTTTTTTTCTTCCTTCTTGATTGGATTTTTTTGTGCAGCAAGATAACTATATAAATATGTATATATATATATATATATATATATATATATATATATACACATGTTAAATATGTTAAAGTATATGTTAAATCCTATATGTATATATGTATACATATAGGATTTAATATACTTTATATATATATATATATATACATATAGGATTTATAATATATATATATAAATATACATATATATATATATATTTATTATATATATATATTATATTATTATATATTATATATTATATATATATTATATATATATATTATATTATATATATATATATTTAAAGTATATGTTAAATCCTATATGTATATATGATATATATATATATATATATATATATATATATATACATATATACATATAGGATTTAACATATACTTTAACATATTTAACATGTATTGAACTACCTGCCATCCAGAGGAGGAGGTGGAGGAAAGGAGGGAAAATTTGGAACAGAAGGCTTTGTAAGGGTCAATGCTGAAAAATTACCCATGCATATGTTTTGTAAATAAAAAGCTTTAAAAAAAATATCTTACAAAGAAAGCTTCTAGCATGGGCTGTCAGACAAGAAATTATGAGAACCAGGAGTAGGGGATGGTACTGACAACACTGGAGTGCATAGTGAGTGGGGTAGTCAGGAAGATAAGAACAATGATGGGAAGTTTGAGGTGCATGGCATTTCTGCATTTCTCAGCCCAGTTTCACTTCTGCCTAAGCCCCATCATGCACCTTTAGGATATTGCCTGCCTCCTGATCCTCCTCCCTCAGAAGGAGGAGCAGGGAGGTGGTGACATCAGCTGCAACCACCCATGTGGCTATCTTGCCCTCCACCTGCAATATCCCTAGGCAAAGCAAAAGGTAAAAGACATTTTACAGCAACTGAGATAACAATTGAGTACTTTGACTTTTTAGGCAGATATAAAGGGCTGAAACTCTTAAAAGGTGTGCTTGAATCAGACAACTGAACACTATAGGCTAATTACCTATTTGACAATGACTCATTAGCATATGTTTGGAAAAATGGCCCTTCTAACCCTTAGTGCTTACTCAATGTTTGCTGTATACAGATAATTGTAGGCAAAGATTAGAGGATTGGGTAAAACTAGCCAGACTTCACTTTTCTTCAGGACAAGAAGAGAAGCTGGTGGTGAACCTCGTGGCAGTTTGTCTATCTCCTTCACTTCTCCCCTAAAGACCAAGAATTTTTACTTACCCTGATTCTAGCTGTTCCTATGGCTTCCAGGGAGTCAATCCTGACTTTACAAGCAGAATCCCTGTTGAAAGCCTGCAAGTACTCTCACCTGCTTCCATCCAATGAAATGTTAATACATCTATGTTAGTTAGTGACCCTTAACCAGTGAAAAATTTTAGTCCTTATTACATATAGTATAGGAGCAACTTGACCAAGGACACCTACAATCTTCTCTAAGTCCTTGGAATTCCCCTGTATGTGCTATAAAAACAAATCTTGAAAATGAAGGATATTGACTGATTTGAGGAAAGTGAATGAATAAATGGAAATTATGGGAACTCTTCATCCTAGGCTTCTAAATCCTACTCAGTTGCGTAGGGAATCGTCTCTTTACTCTGTCCCTCTGGATAAGGAGGATATGAAAAGATTTGCATTTTGAGTGTTAATTTAGCTGAGCCTTATAAAAGACTTGAATGGGCAGTTTTGCTACAGGGAATGAAAAATAGCCCTACCATGTGTCAAATATATGTGGCTGCTACTCTTACTCCAGTAAGAAAAGCATTTCCAAAAGTTATGTTGTTACATTAAATGGAAGGCATTTTGGGATATGTCCCTGAGGAGCAAATATTAGATGCATACCTACAAAAGAATATAGAAACACTAAGGAACTACCAATTGTTTATAGCCCCCGAAAAAATTCAAAGGCATACTCTTTTTCAATATTTAAGATATGAAGTATACTCCAAAGTATTTATGGTACAAAAACTTTCTTTAAGAACAGAGAAGTTGAACACCTTAAATGACTTTCAGAAATTGATAGGAGATATCCAATCAGTGCATCCAGTGTTAGGCTTAATTACTTCTCAATTAAAACCATGGTATGTCATTTTAAGGGGTGAAATTGCTTTAGACTCACCACATCAGCTTACAAAAGAAGCTCAAGAGGTTCTGAGAGAGGTTGAACTGGCTTTTTCTACTGTGGTTTAAAGAGTCACTCAATAACTCTTAGAAATATCAATTTCTGTTAGAAAAGAGACACCTTCATCAGTCCTTCAAGGAGACAGTATAATCGAGTTGGTGACCCTCCAAGCATAACCAGACCAGAGGCTTATTCTTTACTCAGTGCTTGAAGCTAGAATCTTATTAAAAGTCATTAAATAGGT
Organism: Sarcophilus harrisii; assembly: GCF_902635505.1. Taxonomy (NCBI): domain Eukaryota; kingdom Metazoa; phylum Chordata; class Mammalia; order Dasyuromorphia; family Dasyuridae; genus Sarcophilus; species Sarcophilus harrisii. The sequence continues at coordinate 99,986,100 of NC_045428.1, forward strand.
AATAAAATTATTTGGGATAGGACCTGAGAAGATATATACTTTTTATACGAATATACAAATTAATATATTCTGTGAAAACATTCCAAAGTAGCAATTTTTATTGGTTCAGCTCTAAATTTTACCTTTGGGTTTTTCTTAAAGATAAACTGTCTATTACATAATTGGCCATGGATTTTTAAAGAAAAGGTTTCTAAGATCCCTCTTAAAGGACTGACCAACTATCCAATGCATCCAAACATAACATTTGTGCTGCATATTCTCCTGACAACTATAAAAAGTAGTCAGAATTTCTTTTCAGCCCATTCAGCAGAATGAGTTGTATGCAATTACACTACCTCTTACTCATTACCTATAAGATGTAAATATCAGATTCAGCTTATTCAGTAGGTATGATATAAAAAGTTGCCACAAGCCAAATAAAATTTATAGCCTCCAACATGTTTCAGCTTTTTAAGGAACTTTAGGAGCAAGTGAGAAACTGGTCAGTTATTACATTTTATATGTCCCATCTCACATTGGTCTTCCAGGACCTATTTTCCATGGAAACTCAAAGGCAGATGGCTTTCTCACCATTGTAGCCAACACTCCCCTATTTCAGGCTGCCCAAGAATCTCATTCTAAATATCATAGGCTGCTAGAAGCTTTGCATTTACAATTTGGGATAACAAAAGAGGAAGCCTGGAGGATAGAAAAAGCTTGTACAGCTTGCCTTTTTTTCCCACACTTCTATACACCCTCCAGGGAAGGATCCTCATGGTTTGAGACCCAGTGAAATTTCTCAGATGGATGTCACCCATTATAAATCTTTTGGCCATTTATCTTTTATCCATGCTGTCATGGACACTTAAGGATTTACTTTTGTAGTACCAGAAGCAAAAGAAATGGGCAAGGTGGTCACTGAATTCCTTACATAGGCCTTTGTAGTTATGGGTGTGCCACAAGCAATAAAAACAGATAATGGACCTGCATATACTTCCAAATATTTTGCACACTTTTCTACCCAGTATCAAATTTCACACACCACTAGCATACCTTTTAATCCTCAAGGACAGGCAATAGTAGAGAGGAGAAACAGACATTAAGATGCTCCTCCAAAAACAAAAGAAAGGGGAAGTCATAGATAATCCTAGAGTACTTCTACATTTAATCCTTTATACTGCCACAGATAACCCTTGAGAACTTCTAAACTTAACTCTTTATACTATTATTTTTTTTTTCATTTTTGATGAAGATGCACTATCTTCAGCAGACACATTTTGTAACTTGCCAGAAGGGCAGTGTCCAGTGTGAGCAGCTCCAGTATCTTTAAATAATCTCCAGGTGATGTGGAGAGATCCAGAGATCTTTATACTTTATACACCTACACACTTTATACCTCTCAGATTGGTTAAGATGATAGGAAAAGATAATGATAAATGTTGGAGGGAATGTGGGAAAACTGGAACTATGCCCAAAGGGCTATAAAACTTTGTCTATCCTTTGATTCAGCAGTGCTACTATTGGTTCTATATACCAAAGAAATCATAAAGGAGGAAAAATAACCCACATTTGCTCAAATGTTTATAGCAGCTCTTTCTGTGATACCAAAGATTTGGAAAATGAGTAGATTCCCCTCAGTTGAGGAATGACTGAATAAGTTGTGTTTTATAAAATAATGGAATATTCTTGTTTTATAAAAAGATGAACAAGCTGAGTTTAGTAAGACCTGGAAAGATTTACTTGAATTGATTCTGAGCAAAACATGCAGAACAAGCAATAAAAATAAAAATGTGTGATGATCAATTCTGAATTGAAAGACTTGGTTTTTCTCAGTGCTTAATGATCCAAAGCAATCCTAATAGTCTTTGGCCAGAAAATGACATGTGTATCCAGAAAAATAGCTATAGGGATTAAATGAAAATCAATTCATGCTATGTTCACTTCTTTTTTTCTATTTTTTCTTTCTCTCCCAGGATTTTGCCCTTTTTGTTCTGATTTTTCTTTCCCAACATGATTCATAAAGCAATGTTTATTAAAAAATAAATTAAGAAAATAAAAATAATAAAGTTTCCTTTCTTCTTTCTGAGAATATAGCATCTCAGTATCTATGCAATCTAGCCATGATAGAGGTAACAGGACATTTGCCTATATCAAAATATAATGTAATGTCAGATTTGCAGAAGAAGAGTGTGTGTGTGGGGTGACTTTCTTTTTGTGAGTTGGTAACTTTTGACGCCTGACACTGGCCATCAAGCAAGTGTGGGAATACACTTCAGTCTATTGCCTCAAGGTATAATGTCATTTCTGTTACAAGATATTATTGAAAGAGACTATGTTTTCATTTAACCCTTTTGTGCAGAGTCTGTCTCAATAGACTCAAATAATTTAGAAACACAAAACAAATCAAAACAAATGAAAGCTGCAATTTGACCCAAAATGAAACATATTATATAAGGTGAAGAAAATAATATAATAAGCATTTCTGGTATTAGCCTCAGGTGGGTGAGGGGAGAATGTTGCTTTTAAACAGTATTCATCACACAGAAACTATGTATGGTCTCCAATAAAAATTCACAATTCAGTGCAAATACATTTACTGAATCATTGAGAATATATTTTTTGAAGACCCATTCTTTTTTTTTTTTTCAGTACCAAACTATGCATTGTGAAAAATAGAGAAGTAATTTAAGATATGGTAGCTATATTTTAAATGCTTTTTGTTGTTTTGAAGATAGTTGAACTATATATAGGAATATACTTCAGAGAACTATTAAGTTTCTAGGAAGACTAAATGAAGTCTGTTCTGTAGAAGGCAGAACTCACTATGGATTGGAATCATCGGGAAATTTTCTATGGGAAAATATTGATTTTGCCCTGGTCCTAAAAAAACAGGCATACATTTTTTCTTTGAAGATATGTAAGCATTCTTACAAACTATATGAAAGTCTACCTTATATATCTTTGGTTGATTTCTGAGCACTGTATTCTACTGAAATGAACACTAGCAGCAGATCATTCTTGGCTACTGGACTGATGATCAGCATCCCTTAGTGCCTTAGATTCTCTAGGAATAAGAATATCTGGCTGATATCATATCTTTAGAGCAAAGTTTGTTGAGACAATCAAATGTGAGGAAAGATTTTGACATGTAAGTTACCTCATGAAAACATGCTTGGAACTCTGGGAAGCTGCATTAAAAACTCTTAGTGGGATATCATCAGTTGGTCAATAAATGTGATATACTTTACTTTCTCTAAAGAGGCAGCAGGTAGATTCAGCTTCCAATTACTAACCAGGAGCCCTTCATAATTGTGTGGCTCTTTCATCACTGTCTCCATAAAACTTTGTTATCAAGAGGCAATTTTAATTTTATTTTTAATTCATTCTTAGGTTTTAAATTATACAAAATTTTCTTTAAAAATGGTTAAGAATATAAATAACTAGGAAAAGATGAAATTAGAAAGGAATCAGATTTTTAAAAAAAAACAATTTCACACAAGAATGAAATCATTAATCAAAGTCTTTTAGTGCTCAAATCACTTAGAAAAATGAGGAAACTATTTATGATTCTTTATAGTTATTCCAGATCATTCCAGAAACAAATTGTTCCACCCCTTTGATAGTTAAATGGTTCCCTTTCCTTCTGCCTTCAGCTTTTTTTTTTTAAAGCCATTACAATTTCATTTTTTTTAAAATGGCATTTATATTATATCAACTCCAAGGTCAACAATAATACGTAACTTAGAAGTTTAATGGTTATAATCTTAACTTTCTTATCTGAAAATGAAGTCATAAAATGGAGGAAGATTTTTAGGAAAACCATATTTCTTGCTAAGAGCTTTTGACTATAGACTTTTTGCTCCCAAAATAGAATTTAACTAGATAGAGGTAAATGATTCAGTGAATAGAATCCTAGAATTGAAGTTAAGAAAATCTGAGCTAAAATCTTGCCTCACTCAGTTATTAGCTGTGTGTGCCTGAGAAGTTATTTAAATTCTTTCAACCTCAGTCTTCTCCTCTGTAAAAGGGTACTAATATTAGTCCTTAATTCACAAGTCTGTTGTAAGGATTAAATGAGATGGTATACATAAAACATTTGCAAGGCATAAAGGCCAGAAAAATGCTAGCTATTATAAGAAACAACACCAAACATTAATGCTATATTTAATTGTGAAAAATAGGCCAACACTATCACATAAGCTTTTGGTGTTTACTTAATAGAATGGTGAATAGTCATGTTGATCAATATTAATTATGTTTAGTGTGCTAGACTTAAAACAAAATAAAACATTCAGGACACAAATTCTTTGCTTTAAGGAATAGAGTTGACAAACGTAATAATGAAGGAGGGAAACTTTTAGAATCATCCTCATACATTACCAGTTTCTATCCCTTTTAAAAACTAAATCTCCATTTCTCAGTGTCCTAAAGTTGTAGGCCTTTTGGTTACTTTATTGGTTTTCTGGCCTGTAGTCATGACACTCATTAAACTTCTCTATTCTGTATTCTACCTTCTCAGTGTCTATATTCTAAATATCTAAGTAAACTGCAAAAATAATTTTTGTGAATTTAATTTATTTCAATGAACAAAAAATATTTTTTTTCTTTCTTCTACCTCATTTAAAAAATGAAAATAAAAACCCTTGCAGCTAATATCCATAGTCAAATGAAGCAAATCCTTAAATTATTCATGTTGAAGAAAATGTCTCATTTTGCATTGTAATACTATCCCTCTTCTATCAGGAAATAGGTAACATGCTTTTGCATCAATTCCCTAGAACTATTATTGGTGATTAAGTTGTTAGAAATTCTTATATCTTTGAAAGTTCTCTTACAATGTTGTTATCATATGAATCATTCTCTTGATTTTCTTCAACTTATAAATCATTTAGAATTAATCTGCCCAGGTTTCTTCAAAAAATTGTACATCATTGCTTTCAGCACCACAATATTCCAGTATATCCAAATATTATTTGTTCTGCCATTCACTAATTGATAAGACCCACCTTGGTTTATACTTCTATGACACCACATCAAAACTGTGTTCAGTATGAGCTATTATATAACTAGCGTATGCCAGAATGAGTTCTTGTTTTATTGAGCAGATTTTTGTCAAATCTAATTTTTGTTAAATTGTGACTTTTTATCCTTCCACACATTAAGTGCTTGAGAAATATCTGTTATCTGCCATCTTGGTCAACTTATCTATTTCTTGATCTATACTAAATCATTTTTGGAGACTATTGTTTTATAGAAGAATATGAAATTTATTTCTGCTAGTGTCATTCCTTCTTGCTTTTTTCATCATTTCTCAAGTTTCTTGAACTTTTCTTCCTACAGATGAATGTTATCATTTTTTCCTCTCTCAACCAATTAATTTTTTTTTTTGTGTGTATATGTGTCAGGCACAGTGCTAAATGCTAGGGAGACAAAGTTTACAAAGTCAAATTATAGTCCATTTCCTCAAGGAGCTTTAAATCTAATGTACTGTACTTTTTCGTAAAGTAATGTGTTCATACTTTCACATAACAAAGAATAAATATAACAATTTAGGAATGTTTTTTAAAATCGTTTTTATTATATTGACTTGGCCACATCACTAAAAACTATTTCTCCAATTATCATGTATTTCTTTAGTTCTTTAAAAATCTGGTAAGAAGATTCTGGGAAGATGGAGTAGTGGGTCAGAAAACTTTTTGTTCTCCAAATTTCCTTCACAGAAAAAAATTAAACATTGCCTGTGAGGGAATGTAGAAAAACAGAAGTAAACAAAAGTTAAGGTAAAGCAATTGTTCTCCTAAGGCAACTTAAGAATTTTCCAGGAAAGACTTGACCCTCAGGAGCAGAGATTCAACCTAAATTTGGTATAAACAATTACAGGCTAACTCTGAAAAATCAACAAATAAGTACTGAGGGCAGCTATGGTTGGAAGGGAGCCTCAGGCTTAGAAACATTTCTCTCAGACTGTCTGTGGGTCTATTGGATGGGTAAGAGAAGACTGAAAGACCTTCCATTGTTGAGGGATGCAAAGCATAGTTTTGTTGACCACACATGTCCCAAGTTAGATAGCCATTGCTGGGGGAAAAAAAAGAATTACCACACACTTGAATATTGTAGCAGATGAGGGGAGACTCAGCTGACTGTGAGTACTTGCAGATGAACAGAGTCCCTGATTTCACTTCTGCAGAAAAGAGAATAATTATAGTTTATCACCAGTGGAGAGATCACAGGAAGTAAGATAATTTGCAGCACAGCATCATCAAGAGCATTGGAATAGGTTTAGGAGTAGAGAGGAGTAACCAAGGTTGAGCTTCCAGATACAATTCAAAAAATTACAGTATGAAAGATATGAAACTTAGGGAATAATTCCACATAGCTTAATTCTAGGATTTGATTACAAAAATAGCTGATAAAAACAAGCAAACAAACAGAAAATAATAATGAACAGGTAAAGGAAAAAGAATACAACTTAGATAATATGAGGATAGAAAAGATCAGGGTTCATATTCAGAGGAAGATAATGAAGCTGAAAAAAACACTCTTTTTTCAATAAAAAATATCAAATAGTTCCATGCATAAAATGATTTCTTAGAAGAATTTTAAAAATCAACTAAAGACTCAGAAAAAAAAGAAAAAACAAGAACAATTCTAGAAAATTAAGAAAATTATGAAAAGAAAATTTACCAACCTGAAAGAAAAAGAAACAAACAAGGAAGAGAATAATTTCATGAAAACTAAAATTGGGTAAAGGAAAGACACAGAGAAATAACCAAAAGAAAAAAAATCAAAAGAAGGAAGAAATAAAAGAATATTTGAAACATACCATTACAAAAAACTAATCTGGAGAATAGATTGAGGAAAAATAATGTAAGAATAGTTAGATTTCCTGAAAATTATGATCAAAATAAAAATCTTGATAAAATATTACAAGAAATTTTAAAGGAAAATTGACCTGAAGTTTTAAAACAAGAAAGCAATGCAGAAACAGGAAAATAAACAAATTTAAAATGCCTATCATTACAAGATCCCAAGAGAAAAACTTACTTGAATAGTATAGCCAAGTTTCAAAGCTCCCAGGTTAAGAAAAACTAACAACAACAAAAAAAAAACATGCAGCTACAATAAGGATTGCATTGGAATTAACACTTAACTACGTTGAAGGATTGTAGGTTTTGAAACACCATATTTTTCAGAGCAAAAGAGCTGAGGTTATGACCAATGGTAGCTTACTTTTCAAAGTTAAATATAATTCTCCATGGAAAAATATATTTAATTAATTGAAAGATTTATAGACATTTGTAACTAGAGTAGCAGAACTTATGGGGAAATTTGACATATAATATACAGGGGGAATATGAAGAAAATATTAAGTACCAATTATAAGGGATTCAATAAGGTGAAATCATTGATATGAGAAAAAATGTTATCAGTTCTCTTAGGACTTATTTTTATTTTGATAATTTGAAAGGAAAGCTTGAAATTAGTTGAGTATAATAAGGTTGTTTCAAAAAAATATAAAATTTTGTAGAGAGAGTTATAAAGGAACAATTATCTCATGCAGATGAGGCAAAAAGGGGTGAAGTATAAAAGAAGCTAGTAGGGAGCATGATGATTAGTGCTAAAACCTCATTCTCATTAACAGATGACACATATCTTCTAAGTTCAAAAAGAAATAAGGCAGCAAAGGAATAGGGTAGGAAGAAAGGATAAGAGGGAATCTTGAGGGAGTGGATAAAATAAAGATTAGGAAGGCAAGATAGCATGTAGAAGAATGAAGAGAGATAAAAATAGGCCAAAAAGGATTAAGAAGAAAAATAGAAAGCAGTAAAATATACAATAAATAATTAGAGATTAAAAGGTGAATGGGTTGAATTTGTCCATATATGAATATATGCATAAAATATTTTTTGTGCAAGTAATATTAGAACTCAGTAATTGAATTAATATTCATTGTTTGTGGATAAGTAGAGTCAATATAAAAAGAAAGACAATTTTATTTGACTAATCTAATTATGTAATGCCATCCAAAATAAATTACCATAAAATTATTAGAGTTAGAAAAAGTAATAACAAAGTTCAATTAGAAGAACAAAAGTTCAGGAATGTCAAAGACACCGGGGGAAATATATAGAGGAAATAGATTCAGTAGAGTCAGACCTTAAAATATTAGAAGGTAAGAGCATTGTCAAAGTGTGAAATGAGTAATTTTGAATATTTTAGATTAAATTTTTCTTGTATAAATAAAATCTATGTTTTCAAGGATTGAAGAAATATAGAAAAGGGTAATGTATATGTGTACATTTATAGATATCAAGTATAGTATGGTCTTACATATGTGTGTAAATAAATGTTAGGCTTATAGATATATGTATACAAATATGTCTATATGTGAATATGTATATGTATGCATGCATGTATTCATTATATCTCTATGCCTAATTGTAGCCTTCTTGGAGAGGGAAAGGAAAATAAAGTATAAAAAGCACAGAAGAGAACAAAAATAAAACCTACAAAGAAGGAAAGAAAACCTGGAGAGCTACAAAAACAATATATAGTATTTATTATATAGTTATTTTTTGAAATGGAAATTTACCATTTTTATTTAATCCTCTCATATTCTATTGTGTACATGATATTGTTTCTTATTTTGACCTTGTTTATTTTTAGAATAAATTTGAATATTTAAAAAAGATAAGAAAAGTACCTCTTGTTGATTCTTATAATTCATGAGTAAGTTTCTTGATAAGTAGACTCATAAGGATTTTATATATTTAATAGTTATTTTAATAGAATTTTCTATCTTTCTTCAGTTATATTATAGGCATTACATAATGCTATTTTATTTTATGTGAATTTCAGTTTTATCCTACAACTTGCTTTACTTCTGATTTTATTGTAAAGGCCTTCAATTTGTCTTCATTATATATCATGTTGGCTTCTGTTTTTTGAAAAGAAACTATGCAAGATTAATTTATTCCAATATTTTCTAGTGTTTTTTTTGTTTTGTTTTATTTTAAGAAAAATAAATATTTTGCTTTACTAAAAGCTTCTTTTCAGGATATTTGATGCAATGATATATTATTCCCATTAATAGGTAGTATTGTATTGATTTTTATAATATTAAATCAATCTTCTATTTAAATTTCAAATCCAATATTTTATTTTGTACATAATCTCAGGATTTTATGTTGTAGTCTCTTTGATACTATTTCATTTTATTTTAAATGGCTGAGCTAATTTTCATTTAGGGATATTGTTTTATAGGTTATTTGGAACCTGCCTATGTTATCTTTTGTTTCAGAAAAGGAATTTGGTCAGAAATAATTCTTATTGTTCTAATTTTTCAAATGATTTTTATTTGGTCAATAAAAATATGTGTGTATATGTGCGAGCCACTTCAATAAATAATGGAGATACAAATAAAATCAAATGACTATCCTTGATCTCAAGCTCCTCTCAGTTAAATATCATTGAAATAACTATAACCTAACAGGTTATATACATGATATTTTATATATAAACAACTGAGAGAAAACACTATCATTAAATATGATAAACAAAGTCTTTCTACTGAAGGTGGCATTTCTTTGCAACTTGAAAGAAGCCAGGGAATAAAACAGGCAGAAATGAGGAGAGAAGACATATTAGGCATTTTAAAAACTATTTGGAATAAACGCTGTTACCTTTCATATCAGAAACCAAGTACTCAATAATATCATTATTAAATTTGTCTCTCTCATAACTCATTTATGAAAACCTGAACTTTCGTACTTAAATTTTTTATGTGTCTTTGACCCTTAATACAATTCTAATGGTTTGATTACAATTAAGAGTTCTTCATAAAATTGCAGAATGTAGGAATTGTGAATCATTGACATGCCATACAACTCTTGCTTAAAAAGAAGTTCTATTTTTAAGAAGTCAATCTTTAAAAAACAAACAAACTTATTTTTTCTTATGCATCTCTATTAAAAACATTTGCAATTTATGAAACTAAAATTTAGCTATTCATTTTCTTCTTTGTTTAAATTCTATACTTCTAAATGTGAAATCACATAGGGATTTAGAATTGATGATCCAGGCTTATTTATCCAGTAATTAGCCCACTGACTTAAGCAAAATAAGCATTTGATAGTGCTTGGTTGTTGAATTAACTTTTTATGGCTCTTCTTTCCCATCCTATGAGCCTTTAGAAACAGAAAACAAATTGTTTTCCAGCTATCACGCTGTGAGAACCAAGAAAATCACCAAAAAGAAGGTTTCAAGGATAATGTAATAAAATAGAAAGACATAAAAAGAGTGAAATCAAATATCTTCTTTCTTAATTATTGCAAATAGTTTTCATGCATTCATTACTGAAAAGGATGTGATATAATTGGGCAAGGAAATTATTCAAATTTCATACCTTTTATATGAATAATTCCATTACTGGATTTATAACCCAAGAAAATTTTCCAGTGTCACTAAAAATCAGTCAATCATTTTTCTATCTATCTATATTTATATAAATCTATCTATCTATGTAAATTATCTCTATAGGAATAACTCAAAACTAGGAACAAAATATATGCCATATTATAGGGGAATAAATTAGATAATTTTGCCATATTAATATTAGTGGGATGTTATTTTATACCACACTGATATGAAGATATGAAAGATATCTTGTGAAATAAATATTGGAAAACTTATATGTGGTAAACTAGAGTGAATGAAAAGAAATCATATACAAAATGATTAGTTTCATAAATGAAAACCCAGAATAAGCATATTCACTCTCTCTCAGAATAATATTTTACATAATTTCTGGGGGTGTATTCAAGATGACAGAGTAAAGTCAGGAAGCCGCTTGAGTTCTCCCACTTTCTCTGAAAACAGGAAATCAACCCTCTGAACAGAATCTGATGCAATGAAACCACTCTTCAACTCAAGGTAAACTGGAAGAACTTGAAGAAAGGTCATAATCACTGGGGTGAAAAGGGTGTTCAGCCTTGTAATGTTCTTTGTTTCAGTTTTCTTGGGGTCTCTGGAGTCAGCCTTAATTTCAGTTCAGTAATTACCACAACAGTAGCCAGGGATTAAAGCCCAATCCTTTATTATCTCTTTTAAAGTCTTGTCTCCTTTCCTGGGGCCCAGTTAGCTTTCTAATAGTCCAGATTCTTTATTATCTCCTTCCTGGGACTGGGCAGCTTTTTGGAGAGCCTTTCAGACTGGCCTTGGTCTCAGTGGAGAAATGCAGGAGGAGCCTGACACCAGTGGCCTGACTAAAGATCAAATGAATATCTGTCCTTGGTTCTCAGAGCTTGAGCCCCTGCCTGTCTTCTCTGCCCTCTGAAAAGGGCTTCTGAAAAGCTGAAAAGCTTCTCTTCTGTGGCTCTCAATCCCTGCTTATATGCTCCACACTGAGTATAAAACCACTCATTATTTCACTAGGAAACCATTATTTGTTGTAAGATTAAATCAATCATACTGAACTTAGAGTACCTATTAATCACCATGCTAAACTAGACAACCATTGTATTTATCAATTCCTCTGAGTTAGCAACTTGTAAGAATCCTTATTTCAGTTTCAGAGTTCTGGCCCATACTGTAGCCCAAGTCAGATAGACTTTGGGAATGCTGGTGGAAAGGTCTTAATTATAGCAAAACAGCAACTAAGACCCTCAATCCTGACTCTGTAGAGAAGCAAATCAGTGGGGCAGCTTTCAGTCCCAGCACAGAAAGCAAACTCTGGGAAATCAGACTGTTTTCTGAACAGAGCAGGCAAAGCTACACAAATAAAAAGGGCCCTTCTGTTCAAAACCAAGGTCCAGAGCTACCCAGGAAGCTTTGAACAATTACCCCTTTACTCCAGAAGCAAAGATAAAAGATAAAAGTAAAACAAAAAACACCAAAAGAAAAGAAAATGAGCAAGAAACAGAAAAAAAAAACCCAACAACAACCACCAAAAACAAACAAACAAACAAACAAACAAACAACCTTGACCATAGAACGCTACTATGGTTCACAGCAAAACACAAACTCAGATGAGGACAGAATGTCCATGGAAGAAATCTCAAAGAGTGAGATGAAGTGGTCTCAAACCCAAAGAGACTCCTTGGAAGTGCTCATAAAGGACTTCAAAGAGCAATTAAGAGAGGTAAAGAAAAAATGAGAAAAGAAAAGAGACATGTATATGAGAGTCAACCATATGTAAAACAGTCAATCACGTGAAATAAAAGAAACTCCTTAAACAGTAAAATAAACTAAATGGAAAAAGAGATACAAAAGATAACTGAAAAAAATCACACATTAAAAACAAGAACAGAACAAATGGAAGCTAATGAGTTTGTGAGACAGCAAGAAATCAGTCAAATAAACTAAAAAAAAAATGAAAAAAATTAAAGAAAATGTGAAACAAATCACTGGTAAAATAGCCAACCTGGAAAATAGATGCAGAATAGACAATTTAAAAATTATAGCCCTACCCGAAGGCCATGATAAAAAAAAAAAGCCTAGATAGCACTCTACAAGAGGTCATTAAGGAAAATTGCCCCAATATTCTAGAACTAGAGGGAGAAACATTGAATGAAAGAATCTATCAATCACCTCTGGAAAGAGATTCCATAAGGAAAACCCCAAGGAAATTTGTTGAAACTCTAGAGTGATAATGGAATATTCTTCCCTAAAATGTAATATTCTCTGGGAGCAGGTTTCTTCAGGGGCTTCTGGAGGCCACCTTAGTTTCAGTTTAGTGTAATCATCCCAAATGCAGCCAGGAGTTAAGGCCCAAATTCTTTATTATCTCCATCAAGATCTTGTCTCTTTCCTTGGGCCCAGTTAGTTTTCTTAGAGGACTATCACTCTCCTTCGTTCCAAGACCTTCTGCTACTAGTCCTTTGTCTCTGCCAGGTTCTGCCTCTAGCTTCCTCCAAATGTCTCCAAAGCCAAAGGTTTGTACTTCAGTCTCTAGCCAGCACAAAGATGGAAGATGGAATGTATCTGTCTCTTCCTCTGAGAGCTTCTAGTAGGCTTGTCCTTCTGGCACTGAGAGCTTCTCCTTATGTGCCCCCCACTGAATATACACCAATCATTATATCACTAGGAAACCATTATTTGTTGTAAAATTAAAGCAATGCTAAACTAGATTTAAGCACTGTCTCCTCAATTCCACTTAGTACCCTGTTTCAAGTTCTGATCCATGACATCTCCTTGTAGGATCAGATCAATCATACTGAACCATGCTAAATTAGATAATTATTGTCTCCATCAATTCCACTGTCTTAGTATCTTGTAAGAATCCCAATATGATAATCTCAAGAAAGATCCGCAAGCTGCCAGACAAAAATTCAAATATCAAGGTGCAGCAGTCAGGATTATCCAGGATCTGGTAGCTTCTACAATAAATTAGTGGGGGTTTGGAAATCTGTATTCTGCAAGATAATTGACCTGGTATTACAAACAAGAATTTACCCAGTGAAATCAGCATCATCTTTCAGGGGAGGAAATGGAGCTTCAATAAAAAAAAGAGACTTTCAATGATTGAAATAGAACAGAATTAAACAGAAAATTTCATCTACAAACACAGGATTCAAGAAAACCATAGAAAGGTAAATAGGGGGGAAATGGATGGAGGATGTAGTTATGATTGCACTCTGATGTGATGACATCAAAGAAAAACACATTAAGGGGTGGGAAAAGGTTTGCATTGGAAAAAGAAGAGGTAATTATAATAGGAAAATTAGTTCATATGAAAAGGTGCAAAAGACTTATTACAATATAATAAAATATAATATAATAAAAATGACAATTCCACCTAAATTGGTCTACTTGTTCAGTATCAATCAAATTACAAAAGTATTATATTATAGAACTAGGAAAAAAATAATAAAATTCATCTGAAAGAACAAAAGATCAAAAATATCAAGGGAATTAATGGAAAAAATACAAGGAATGGTGGATTAGCTGGAACGAACCCTAAAACTATACTATAGAGCAACAGTTTTAAAATCCATTTGGTACTGGCTAAGAAACAGAATGGTGGATAATCAAGGCCTATAACAATCTGGTATTTGATAAACCCCTAAAGTCCAGCTTCTGGAATAAGAACAAAAATTCCTGGGAAAACTAAACAATTATATATCAGAAACTTAATCCTACATCTCACAAACCTAACAAAATAATATTAAAATGTATACAAGATTTGAATGTAAAAGATGATACCATAAACAAATTCAGAGAACAAAGAATACTTTACCTATCTGATCTTTGGAGAAAGGAGGGAATTTTGACCAAAGAAATAGAGAATGTTATGAAAGGTAAAATGGTCAACTTTAATTATATAATATTAAAAAAGGTTTTGCCCAAAGAAAAAACAACAGAAATAAGGTTAAAAGGGAAGTACAAAGTTGAGGAAAAATCTTTACAAACAGTATTTCCCGTAAAGGTCTTATTTCCAAAACATAAAAAGCACTGTGACAAATTTATAAGAATACAAGTCATTTCCCAATTCATATATGGTCAAATGATATGAACAGACAATTTTCAGATGACAAAAATTAATACTACCTGTAGTTGCATGAAAAATAATATAAATATCGATTAGAGAAATGAAAATTAAAACAACTGAGATATCACCTTACACCTCTCAGATAGGCTAAGATGATAGGAAAACATAATGATAAATATTACATGGGATGTGGGAATACTGGGACATTAATGCATTGTTTTTTTTTTTTTAATTATAACTTTTTATTTCCAAGATATATGCATGGGTAATTTTTCAGCATTGACTATTGCAAAACCTTTTGTTCCAATTTTTCCCCTCCTTCCACCCATCCCCTCCCCAAGATGGCAGGTTGACCAATGCATGTTAAATATGTTAAAGTTAAATACAATATATGTATACATGTCCATACAGTTATTTTGCTGGACAAAAAGAATCAGACTTTGAAATAGTGTACAATTAACCTGTGAAAGAAATAAAAAATGCAAGTGGACAAAAATAGAGGGATTAGGAATTCTATATAGTGGTTCATAATCTCCCAGAGTTCATTGACTGGGTATGGTTGGTTCAATTCATTACTCCTCTATTGGAACTGATTTGATTCATCTCATTGTTGAAGAAGGCCAAGTCCATTAGAATTGATCATCATATAGTATTGTTGTTGAAGTATATAATGATCTCCTGGTCCTGCTCATTTCACTCAGCATTAGTTCATGTAAGTATCTCCAGGCCTTTCTGAAATCATCTTGCTTGTCATTTCTTACAGAAAAATAATATTCAATAATATTCATATACTACAATTTATTCAGCCATTCTCCAATGGATGGGCATCCACTCAGTTTGCAGTCTCTGCCTTTACAAAGAGGGCTGCCATAAACATTCTTGCACATACAGGTCCTTTTCCCTTCTTTAAAATCTCTTTAGGTTATAAACCCAGTAGTATGCAAAGGGTATGCACAGTTTGATAACTTATTGAGCATAGTTCCAAATTGCTCTCCAGAATGGCTGGATGTATTCACAATTCCACGAAAAATATATCAGTTTCCTAGTTTTCCTACATCCCCTCCAGCATCCCGCATTATCTTTCCCTGTCATTCTAGCCAATCTGACAGGTGTGGTATCTCAGAGTTCTTAATTTGCATTTCTCTGATTAATAATGACTTGAAGCATCTTTTCATAGGGCTGGAAATAGTTTCAATTGATTCATCTGAGAATTGTCTGTTTATATCTTCTGACCATTAGTAAATTGGAGAATGGCTTGATTTTTTATAAATTAGAGTCAATTCTCTATATATTTTGAAAATGAGGCCTTTATCAGAACCTTTGACTGTAAAAATGTTTTCCCAGTTTATTGCTACCCTTCTAATCTTGTCTGCAATAGTTTCATTTGTACAAAAATTTTCAATTTGATATAATCAAAATTTTCTATTTTGTGATCAAAATGATCTCTAAGTTTTCTTTAGTCACAAATTCCTTCCTCTTCCACAGGTCTGAGAGGTAAACTATCTTATGTTCTAATTTATTTATAATCTCATTCTTTATGCCTAGTTCATGAATCCATTTTGATCTTATCTTGGTGTACAGTGTTAAGTGTGGGTCAATGCCGAGTTTCTGCCATACTAATTTCCAATTTTCCCATCAGTTTTTGTCAAACACTGTATTCTTATCCCAAAAGCTAGGGTCTTTGGATTTGTCAAGCACTAGATTATTAAAGTTATTGACTGTTTTGTCCTCTGAACCTAACCTATTCCACTGTTCAACTAGTCTATTTCTTAGACACTACCAAATGTTTTTGGTAAGCGCTGCTTTATAATATAATTTTAGATCTGGTACAGCTAGGCCACCTTCATTTGATTTTTTTTAAATTAGTTCCCTTGAAATTTTTGACCTTTTGTTTTTCTATCTGAACTTTGTTCTTATTTTTTCTAGGTCATTAAAATAGTTTTTGTTTTTGTTTTTGTTTTTTTTTTTGGGGGGGGAGTCTGATTGGTATAGAAGTAAATAAATAGATTAGTTTAGGTAATATTGTCATTATTGTCATCTTTAATATATTTCCTTGGCCTATCCAAGAGTATTTAATATTTTCCCAGTTAATTAGATCTGACTTTATTTGTGTGGAAAGTGTTTTGTAGTTTTGCTCATACAGTTCCTGATTTTCTCTTGGCAGATAGATTCCTAAATATTTTATACTATTGATAGTTACTTTAAATGGAATTTCTCTTTGTAACTCAACTGTTGGATTTTGTTAGTGATATATAAGAATGCTGATGGCTTATGTGGGTTTATTTTGTATACTGCAACTTTGCTAAAGGTGTGGCATATTTCTAATAGCTTTTTATTAGACTATCTGGTGTTCTGTAAATATGTCATCATATCATCAGTAAAGAGTGATAATTTGGTTTCCTCATTACCTACTCTAATTCATTTAATCTCTTTCTCAATTCTTATTGCCAAAGCTAGCATTTCTAATACAGTATTGAATAATAAGGGTGATAGTGGTCAACCTTGTTTCACTCCTGATCTTACTGGGAATGGTTGCAGTTTATCCTCATTACATATGATGCTTACTGATGGTTTTAAATAGATACTACTGATTATTTTAAGGAAAAGTTCATTTATTCCTATAATCTCAAGTGTTTTTAATAGGAATGGATGTTGGATTTTATCGAATGCTTTTTCTGCATCTATTGATATGATCATATGGCTTTTGTTAATTTGGTTATTAATATGGTCAATTTTACTATTAGTTTTTCTAATATTGAAGCAGCCCTGCATTCTTGGTATAAATTCCACTTGATCATGGTATATTATCCTGGGGATGATTTTCTGCAGTCTTTTTTGCTAATATCTTATTTAAGATTTTAGCATCAATATTCATTAGGGAGATTGGTGTATAATTTTCTTTCTCTGTTTTCAACCTACTTGGTTTAGGTATCGGTACCATGTCTGTGTCATAAAAGGAATTTTGGTAGGACTCCTTCATTCCCTATTTTTTCAAATAGTTTATATAGCATTGGGGCTAATTGTTCTTTTAATGTTTGGTAGAATTCACATGTAAATCCATCTGGTCCTGGGGATTTTTTCTTAGGGAATTGATTAATAGTTTGTTCTATTTCTTTTTCTGAAATGGGACTATTTAAGCAATTTACTTCCTCCTCTGTTAATCTGGGAAACCTATATTTCTGGAGGTAGTCATCCATTTCACTTAGGTTATCAAATTTATTGGCATAAAGTTAGGCAAAGTAACTCATTATTTCTCTAATTTTCTTTTCATTGGTGGAAAGTTCTCCCTTTTCATTTTTAAGAGTAACAATTTGATTTTCCTCTTTCCTTTTTCTAATTAGATTTACCAAAGATTTATTTATTTTATTGTTTATTTTAATAAAACTAACTCTTAGTTTTATTTATTAATTCAATAGTTTGTTTTTTTAAACTTTCAATATTATTATTTTCTCCTTTTAATTTTAGAATTTCAAGTTGAGTATTTGATTGGGGGTTTTTAATTTGTTCTTTTTCTACTTTTAAAGTTGCAAGCCCAATTCATTGATCTTCTTTTTCTCTATTTTATTCAAGTAACCCTCTAAAGATATTAAAATATTCCCTTATTACTGCTTTGGCTGCAGCCTACAAGTTTTGGTATGATGTCTCATCATTGTCATTATCTTGAGTGAAATTATTGTGTCTGTAATTTGTTGTTTCACCCAATCATTCTTTAAGATGACATCATTTAGTTTCCAATTACTCTTTGTTCTATTTACCCCTAACTTTTTGTTGAATGTAGTTTTTATTGCATCATGATATGAAAAGAAAGCATTTACCATTTCTGCCTTCCTGAATTTAATTTTGAGGTCTATATGTCCTAATATATGGTCAGTTTTTGTGTAGGTTCCATGAACTGCTGAGAAGAAAAGTATACTGCTTTCTTTTACCATTCAGTTTTCTCCAAAGATCTATCATACCTCATTTTTCTAATATTCTATTTACTTCTTTAATTGCTTTCCTATTTGTTTTGTGGTTTGATTTATCTAATTCTAAGAGTGCGAGGTCCCCCACTATTATAATTTTGCTCTCTATTTCTTCTTACAACTTTCTTAACTTCTCCTTTAGGAAGTTAGATGCTATACCACTTGGTGCATCTATGTTTAGTATTGATATTGCTTCATTGTCTATGCTACCCTTTATCAAAATATAGTTTCCTTCCTTATCTCATTTAATTAGATCAATTTTTGCTTTTGCTGGATCTGAGACAAAGATGGCTACCCCTGCTTTTTTGACTTCTCCTGAAGCATAATATATTCTGCTCTAGCCTTTTACCTTTACTCTCCCTGCTTTAAATGTGTTTCCTGTAAACAACATATTGTAAGATTCTGACTTTTGATCCAGTCTGCTATCTGCCTTAACTTTATGGGAGAGTTCATCCCATTCACATTTACAATTAAAATGACTAATTCTGTATTTCCTGCCATATTATTATCCCCAGATTATGCTTTTCTTTTTCTTATTCCCTCCCCCTTTACCCCTTCCCGGTATTAAATTTATGGGCACCTCTTGCGTCACACAGCGCTCCCTCTCTAGGATTCCTCCCACCCCCTTTAAATCCCTTCCCCTTTCTTGTACTCTTTCCTTATTACTTTTTTCTTTTCCCTTTTCCTCTTCCACTTTTTAGTGAGGTAAAAGAAGTTTCTCTGTAAAGACAATATGTCAATTATTTTCTCTTTGAGCCACTTCTCATGAGAATAAGATCCACACAATGTTCCTCCCCATCTCTAAATTCCCTCAAATATAATAGGTTTCCTTTGCCTCTTTGTGGAATGTAGTTCCTTTCTTTTTATCTCCCCTTTCCCCTTTTTCTGACCTTATCCCCTTTCCATTTCTCCTTTCTTTTTATGTTATATCAGTAAAATCAAATTATACATATTCTCTTTATGTATATCCACAATAGAAATACAGTTCTCAAGAGTTCTTTGTACCTTTTTCTGCTTCTCTTGAGTCCCATGGTTGGAGTTCAATTTTTTTGTTTAGTTCTGATTTTTTACTTAGAAACAAATGAAATTCATCTGTTTTCTTAAATGTCCATCTTCTTCTATGGAAGAAAATGCTGCTGTGCTTAGCTGGGTAGTTTATTCTTGGCTGCATTCCAAGTTCTTTTGTCTTTTGAAATATCAGATTCCAGGCCCTTCAATCTTTTAATGTGGAAGCAGGAGTGATCCTTATTGTGACACCTTGGTATTTGAACTGTGCTTTTTTTTTTTGTTGTTGTTGTTTTTGGTTTTGTTTTGTTTTTGTTTTGTTTTGTTTTGTTTTTATGGCTGCTTGTAATATTTTTTCCTTAGTCTGATAGTTCTGAAATTTGGCCACAATATTCCTTGGAGGTTTTTTTTCCCCTTAGGGTCTTTTTGAGAAGGTTTTTGATGAATTCTTTCATTGCCTATTTTACGTTCTGATTCTATTACATCTGGGCAGTTCTCTTTGATGATTTCCTGTAAAATAGTATCTAGGCTCTTTTGTTCCATTATAATTATCAGGAAGTCCAATAATCCTCAGATTATCTCTCCTAGATCTATTTTTCCAGGTCTATTGTTTTTCCAAGTAGATAGTTAACATTTTTCCCTAATTTTTCTTTTTCTTTTTTTTTTTTTTTTGTTTTCCTTGACTAATTCTTGATGTCTCAATGAATCATTTATTTCTTTTTGTTCAGTTCTGATTTTTAATGACTTATTTTCTTCATTAGATTTTTTTTTTTACTTCTTTTTGTATATGCCCAATTGAGTTTTTAAATGAGTTGTTTTGCTCTATGGAATTTTTCCCCATTTCACTGTTTTTTTTTTTTTTTTTTTTTTTTTTTTTTTTTTTTTTTTTTTTGTTTTTTTTTTTTTGTTTTTTTTTTTTGTTTTGTTTTGTTTGTTTTTTGTTTTTTACTGAGTTATTTTCTTTTTCCAATTCACAAATCTTACTTTCTTGGGAGTTCTTTATATTTTCCAATTCACAATTCCTACTTTCCTGGGAGTTCTTTACCTTTTCCAATTAACAAATTCTGTTTCCCTGCACTTCCTGGGAGTTCTTTACCTTTTCCAATTCATATTTCAGGAAGTTGTTACTCTCTTGCATAGCTTTCTTTCTTTTCCTAATTTTTCTTCTAGCTCTCTTTTAAGATTTTTTATACTTTTTTCTAGTAGAGCCTTGTGTGATATGGAGCAGATTATATCCCCCTTTGTGGTTTTGTCTGGAGACTGTCTGCTATTAGTCTCCTTGGGGTTGAAAGCTAGCTCTCTCTGTATAAAAAAAAGATTTTTAAACTAATTTTCTTTAAAGACTTTAGCTTCTGCCTTCAGGGCAAGGAGATTACCAGCTTCCTCTGCAGAGCAGGGATAGATTTATGGACAGTAGCTATCCTGCCAATGGGCTGCAAAGAGTGACTGAGCTGTGAAAATGCTCTGGGAAAAGCTCCACACCAGAAGTGACTCAGGCTTGAGTAGCATGGGACGAGCTGTGGAGTGCCCAGCCAAGAGCCCTGCTGTATGGGTTAGTGATTGCCCTGGGGCTAAAGGCTGAGCAGCAAAAATGTCATTACTGCAGACAAAAGCCCACTGTGGGTATTAGCAGTTGCCTTGCTCTGCACAACACTGGTAGGGTCTCTGCTCAGGGGAGCACAGTAGAGCTGTGAATGTCTTATTGCCCCAACCAAGCCCCCCATTGTGTAGATTAGAGGCTGCCCCAAACTGTGCCCCCTGCTGTATAGATTTGTGACTGCCCCGAGCAAGCCCAGTTCTGCAGAATGCAGCTACACAGCTGTTCTGTGGCTTGTGCTGGTTCACTCACTTCTGGTTTTGGGTGGGTATAGCCAGATCCTGTTAGGTTCCGGCGGTTTTTAGAGTACCCTTTACCTTTGCGTTTAATTTCTTTGCTGGTCTATTGCTTTGCAACCAAAGTAGAGCAGTCAACTTATGGTGGAGTACTGTCTGTAAATTTTCCAACCATGGAGACCACTGCCATCCGCTCTGCTCAATATGCTAGCCTCTTGTTATCCCTTCTTGTACTGGTCTGCTCCCACCACTCAGGTCAAACCTTTTCTAGTGATCTTCCAGATTATCCTCAGTTGGTAAATTGTTCTACTTCTAATCTTTGTGGATTTTACCAGTGAAGTGCTATTTTTGAGGCTGAATTTAATATTAGTAGTGAGGGTATGAGAGAAGCTCAGAAAGTCGCATGTGCCTTCCCCAACATCTTGGCTCCGCCCCTGACACTAATGCATTATTGATGGAGTTGTGAAATGATCCATTTTGGAGAGCAATTTGGAACTATGCCTAAAGGCCTATAAGACTGTGCATACCCTTGGACCAACAGGTATTTATCTCTCCTCTTCCTTTTTACTGTTAAAAACTTTTTCTTGCTTCTTTATCTGTGACAATTTATCCCATTCAACCTCTTTCTTTCCCTTTTTCTCAGTAAATATCTCTCATTTTATTTTCTTATTTTTTTAGATATAATTCTTTCACATTCAACTAATACTGTGCCTTCTGTCTACACATACTCCTAACTGCTTAATAATAAAAAGTTCTTCAAAGTTAAAAGTATCATCTTCCCAGACAGCAATGTATACAGTTTAACATTATTAAGTCTCTTATGGTTTTTCTTTCATTTTTACCTTTTTATGCTCTTTAGGGTCTTGTAATTGAAAGTCAAATTTTCTATTCAGACAAGAATGCTTGAAAACCCTGTGTGTTTTGTTCTTTCTTGTCACCATAGTAACTTTCTATGGTCAGGAAACAAAACAAAACAAAACTTTTTTTTTTTTTTTTTTTTTTTTTCTGTTGCTTGCTTATGTTCACAGACTACTCTTTGAATGGGATTTCTTTGTTAAAGTAGGGCTCAGTTTTGAAGTTGAAGGGTGCATTGCCCCAAACTTATGCAGCTGTTTTCAGAGATACTACCAGATATCTAAATTTTCAAGTTTTCTAAAGTGGTATGAGCTAATGCCTGTGCTTTGGTCTATGAGTAACCCAAAGCACTCTTTTCTGGCCCAGAAATGTGAGGAACATCCCCAGTCTCCTGTGTTTGTAAACTCTTCAGTCCTAGTGTTCTTTCTTTCCCTTGGACTACAAGGGAAGCATTGCAACTCATATCAGAATTTGGACAAAATAAGAGTCCTGCCTCATCACTATCAAAGAGACCCCCTGAAATCTTGTTGTAACCAGTTGTCCCACCCCTTTCTATCTGTAGAATAGTTGCTGTTTCAGTGTCTCCTAAGGCATGCCCCTGATTTTCTGGCATTGTCTGAAATGGGCTGTGCTTCAGTCTCATCAGGATGTAACAGAGCATTTCTGCTGACTGTTCAATTTATCCTGCACTTGAAAATTATTTCACACCATCATTTTGTGAATTCTGCTGCTCAAAATTTTTTTTAATTTCATTAAAGCTTTTTATTTTCAAAATACATGCATAGATAATTTTCAACATTCACCCTTACAAAACTTTGTGTTGCAATTTTTCCTCTTCTTCCCCTTCTCCTTCCCCATATTGCAATAATCCAACACATGTTAAGCATGTGCTATTTTTCCACAGATAATTCCACAATTATCATTCTTTACAAAAAAATCAGATCAAAAAAGAAAAAAAGAGAAAGAGAGAAAGAAAACTTCTCTAGACTTTCTAAAGTTGTTGTTTCAAACATGTTTGGAGGGTTAGAAGGAAAGCTTGTTCAAGTTTCTGGCATTACTCCATCATTTTGGCTCCACCCCCTTAATGTACTTTTAAAAAATAGTTCTACATAAAGGAGAATCATAGAAATTCTACCTTTTTTTTCTTTGTATTTTTGATGTTTATTGATGATTGTTATTTATAATGAAACCAGTAACTAATTTATATTTCTCAAAGTAGAAATTATGGTTACTTTAAAAAAAAAAACTATGATTTCGATACTGTGTGTTCACATCTACTGACATAAATGACAAATTTTACATATATTATCAGCAATTTAATACATTGTTGAAGGTAAGAGGGGGAAAAGGAAGAAAAAAACAGAGATAGAAAGGCAGAAACAGAAAGAAAGAATCAGAAGGAGAGACATGGAGAGAGAGACAAGGACAGAAGCAGAGAGATAGAGACAGAGAGACAATAAAATAAAAATTAATTGGTGACAAACTTTTCAGCATTCCTTTAAGGTGAGGGCAATATTGTCTTTCTACATATAATACATAGCACTCTACCCACAATTAGTAATTATTTTATAGATTATTTGATTTATTAAACGTATTAAGTACAGTGAATCAGATAAAACATTATTGAATAGATTGATCAATTAATGAACATCTTCAATATTCTTTTGGTCTGGTACTAAAATGACAATCTATTGCCAAGCCTCTACCTGAAGATTTTAAAACTTTATAAGAACAGAAAAGGCTCATATTACACTTTGGTAACCCCAAATAACCCTTACACATCAATAAGACATTTAAGAGAGAAGTTGATGAGATAAAAATAACAGATTGAAAGACACTTTCAAAAGTTAGTAAATTTATTTCCACACCTTCAAGTGATAATATATGTAAATACAGCTTTTTAAAGTTGTAGACAATCTGTACAACTGAAGATTCCATTTTATATATTAGTAACATGTTTGTAGATTAAAAATATTTTGGTCAAGTGGCAAGATATAAAACATACTAACAAAAATCATAAACATTTCTATATATTACTAAAAATTAAAATGGGAAGAGTTAGAGAGATTCCATTTAAAATAACTACAGACAATTTAAAATACTTGGGTGTCTATCTCCCAAGACAAACCCAGAAACCATATGAACACAATAGCAAAAAAATTTACATAAATGAACACAGATGTAGACATTTGGACAAATATTTGTTTTTTGTTATGCTGAACCACTAAAATCAGAATGACAATTCTACCTACATTTATGTATTGTGTCATTTCAATCAAACTACCAAAAATTATGTACATGTTTAAAAAAAAAGAATAGCAACATTCATTTTGAAAAACGATGCTCAAGATCAAGGAAATCAATGACAACAACAACAATGAAGGGAGGGAAATTACTAAAACTAGATTTCAACTATATTACCAAGAAGTAATCATCAAAAAAATTTATTACTGACTACTGGAAGAGCTGTAGAATATAGATTAAGTAGACAAAATACAATAGTAAATGTCCATAGTAATATAGTGCATAATAAATCCAAAGTTCCAACATTTTGTGATAGGCACTCAGTATTTGACAACATAAACTGCAAAGTAGTTCGACAGAAATTAACTATAGACAAATATTTCACATTTTAAAGCAACAAATATCAAAATGTGTATGTGAATTGGATTTAAAGGGTGATGTCATAAGCCAATTTAGGGGACTGTGGAAAATTTTACCCATTAGTTATATGGACAAGGGAATTTTTTTAATCAAATAAGATATAGAGAACAACAAAGGCATTTAATTTTGATTACATTAAATAAAAGAAAAGAAAAATATTTTCAAAAACAATAACAATGCAGCCAAGATTAGAAGGAACCAGGAAATTGGGATGGGAGCAGGGAATCTTGTAGGGATTGTTATTATTATTATTATTATTATTTTTATCACAGGCCACGTTTGTCAACTATATCAACAATTGAGTCAAATATATAAGAATATGAATCATTATTTAATTGATTGAACATAGTTAATGTGGAAATATGTTACCATTATTGCACATATCTAACATATATCAGATTGCTTGCCATGTTGAAGGGGCTTGGAGGTGGGAAGAGAGAAACATTTGAAACTCAAAAATCTTATGAAATTAATGTTGAAAACTATCTTTACATGTAATTGGGAAAAAAAGAAAAAGGAGGAGAGGGGATAATAGAGGAGGAGAATGAAGAATAAGATTAAAATGAAGTTTGGTTTCAAGAAAACCTGAAAAGTGATACAAAATGAAAGGAGCAGAAGCAGGACATTTTTCATAGCAACAGCATTATAGAAACATGATCTTCTGTAAATGACTTAGCTAATCTCAGTAATAGAAAGATTCAAGACAATTCTAAAGGACTTAAAGTGAAAAATGTCATTCCCCTCTAGAGAAATAATTCTGAGTGCAGATTGAAACATAATTATTCCACTTTCCTTAATTTTTTGTCACCTACCTACTACAGAAGCATGTTTTGCATAATTTTGTTTATATTATTGATATCATATTGCTTGCCCTCACAGTTGGTGGGGAAGTGATGAGAGATTGGGAGAAAAATCAGAACTATATTTTAAAATGAATGTCAAAAAAAAAATATTTTAAAAGAAGAAAAAACAAAATAAAGTGTACTCTCAAACATTAAAAAAAAAAAAACAAAAAAACATCTTGAATAATGCCTGCTTAAAAGGGTACTTTTTTTTGAAAACTTTATATCTTGTGATTATATGATGAAATTAATCATAATTTATTGTTTTTAAAAATAATATCAGTCCCAAATCCCATTGTTAGGGTACTCTCTCAATATTAGTTGAGATAATTATTATGTCCACTATTGGATGTGGCATAATTGATGAAAGCTAGGGAGTTTTAATTTCTTTTCTCTTTTTGGGAACCCAGAACTTTGAGTCACTTTGTATACCATTGCCTTACAGTTTCAAGTATGAAATGGAAAAAAGTAACTCTACTTCTGGTTGACTTTGGCAAGACACAAAAGAATATGGTATATCCCTATCCCTTGCTTGCTACATTAGAGACTTTGGGGATCTTCTTGAGTGAGATCTATAGTTTTCTTTTTTGAGCTTTTATATAACTCTCAGTGGAAAACCACTCTTTAATTCTGCACCATCTGGTATATATTTAGATTTCTATTTTTTTTTTATTAATTTAAATACATGGGTTTTCTTTCCTTTTTGCTATGTGTTTTCATTATTAACTTGGTTTTAGGTAGGAAAGGAGTCAAGCCTTAGAAACTGGACACAGATTCACCCTTGTCTTCTACATTAATACACAGAAACAAAAAGTGAGATTGAATTTGATCATATCCCCTAGATTAATAATAATAATATCTGTGGCAAAAAAAATGATAAACTTCTAGCTCAGTAGCCACTGGTTTTGAAGAGACCAAAATGATTACTGCTAATCTCACTTTTATGCCTCCCTATTAAGGGATAGGTCAGTTCTCCGAGAGCCTCCACAGCTGTGGATCATAACATCTGAAGGGGTTGCAAGGCAGCCTTTGCTGACACAGGTGTTGTGGACTGGGAACAGGATAAATTGGAGGCAAAGGGTAGAGGCAAGAAATCAGACAATATAGCCTCTCAGTCAGAGAAGTCAGAGAACAGCAATTGCCTCTCAGTCTCTTTGTATCATCCTCTCTCAAGAGATGATCCATTCTGGGTTGGAGCTCCAAGCAGCCACTGCTGGGTCGCTCCCACATATTCTAACACCTCTCCCATGAATTCTAACACTTTCCCTTCTGGAAGAAACAAAAGCCTTTCTTGAAGAATGGTGGGGAGAGAAGAGAGTAGAAATGGTTATTCTGCCTTCCTTTGAGACACATAAAGACCACCTTAACTATACTTAAACCAATATTATATTGAATGGGGTTTTTCTCCATAAAAATAAGTTGTAGAGATGCTACCCAAAATTAGAAGGAATCTCTTCTCTTGGGAGTTCCCCTTTAGAATGAATTATAGGTTCTTCATGTAACTTTTCTACTTTATTATATAATTTCTACAAACTGCCCAATTGTACTTTTTTGATCATTACCATCTATTACTTTTTTTTTTTTTAATTTAATAGCCTTTTATTTACAGGATTTATACATGGGTAACTTTACAGCATTAACAACTGCCAAACCTCTTGTTCCAATTTTTCACTTCTTACCCCCCTCCACCCCCTCCCCTAGATGGCAGGATGACCAGTAGATGTTAAATCTATTAAAATATAACTTAGATACACAATAAGTATACATGACCAAAACATTATTTTGCTGTACAAAAAGAATCAGACTCTGAATTATTGTACAATTAGCTTGTGAAGGAAATAAAAAATGCATGTGTGCATAAATATAGGATTGGGAATTTAATGTAATGGTTTTAGTCATCTCCCAGAGTTATTTTTCTGGGCATAGCTAGCTCAGTTCATTACTGCTCCATTAGAAATGATTGGTTGATCTCGTTGCTGAGGGTGGCCTGATCCATCAGAACTGGTCATCATCTAGTATTGTTGTTGAAGATATAATGATCTCCTGGTCCTGCTCTATTTCACTCAGCATCAGTTCGTGTAAGTCTCTCAGGCCTTTCTGGAAATCATCCTGTTGGTCATTTCTTACAGAACAGTAATATTCCATAATTTTCATATACCACAATTTATTCAGCCATTCTCCAACTGATGGACATCCATTCAGTTTCCAGTTTCTAGCCACTACAAAAAGGGCTGCCACAAACATTCGTGCACATACAGGTCCCTTTCCTTCTTTATAATCTCTTTGGGATATAATCCCAGTAGTAACACTGCTGGATCAAAGGTTATGCACAGTTTGATAACTTTTGAGCATAGTTCCAAACTACTCTCCAAAATGGTTGGACCCGTTCATAACTCCACCAACAATGCATCAATGTCCCAGTTTTCCCGCATCCCCTCCAACAATCATCATTATTTTTTCCTGTCATCTTAGCCAATCTGACAGTTGTGTAGTGGTATCTTAGAGTTGTCTTAATTTGCATTTCTCTGATTAATAATGACTTGGAGCATCTTTTCATATGACTAGAAATAGTTTCAATTTCTTCATCTGAGAATTGTCTGTTCATATCCTTTGACCATTTTCAATTGGAGAATGGCTTGATTTTTATAAATTAGAGTTAATTCTCTATATATTTTGGAAATGAGGCCTTTATCAGAACCTTTGACTGTAAAAATATTTTCCCAGTTTATTGCTTCCTTCTAATCTTGTCTGCATTAGTTTTGTTTGTACAAAACTTTTCAGTTTGGTATAATCGAAATTTTCTATTTTGTGATCAGTAATGATCTCTAGTTCTGCTTTGGTCATAAAGACCTTCCCTTCCACAGGTCTGAGAGGTAAACTATCCTATGTTCCTCTAATTTATTAATAATTCATTCTTTATGCCTAGGTCATGAACCCATTTTGACCTTATCTTGGTGTATCGGCGTTAAGTATGGATCAATGCCTAGTTTCTAGCCATATTAGTTTCCAATTTTCCCAGCAATTTTTATCAAACAGTAAGTTGTTATCCCAAAAGCTGGATCTTTGGGTTTTCAAAGACTAGGTTGCTATATTTGTTGACTGTTTTGTCCCTTGAACCTAATCTATTCCACTGATCAACTAATCTATTCCTTAGCCAATACCAAATAGTTTTGGTAACTGCTGCTCTATAATATAATTTTAGATCTGGTACAGCTAGCCACCATCATTTGATTTTTTTTTTTCATTAATTCCCTTGAAATTCTTGACCTTTGTTTTTCCATATGAACTTTGTTGTTATTTTTCTAGGTCATTAAAATAGTGTTTTGGGAGTCTGATTGGTATAGCGCTAAATAAATAGATTAGTTTAGGTAATATTGTCATCTTTATTATATTTGCTCGCCCTATCCAAGAGCATTTAATATTTTTCCAATTGGTTAGATCAGACTAATTTGTGTGAAAAGTGGTCTGTAATTTGCTCATAAAGTTTCTGATTTTCCCTTGGCAGATAGATTCCTAAATATTTTATATTATCAGTAGTTACTTTAAATGGAATTTCTCTTTGTAACTCTGAGTGTTGGATTTTGTTAGTGATATATAAGAATGCTGATGACTTATGTGGGTTTATTTTATAACCAGCAACTTTGCTAAAGTTGTGGATTATTTCTAATAACTTTTTAGCAGAATCTCTGGGGTTCTCTAAGTATACCATCATGTCATCGGCAAAGAGTGATAATTTGGCTTCCTCATTGCCTATTCTTATTCTTTTAATTTCTTTCTCAGCTCTTATTGCTATAGCTAGTGTTTCTAATACAATATTAAATAGTAACGGTGATAGTGGGCAACCTTGTTTCACTCCAGATCTTATTGGGAATGGTTGCAGTTTGTCTCCATTACATATGATGCTTACTGATGGTTTTAAATAGATGCTGCTGATTATTTTAAGGAAAAGTCCATTTATTCCTATACTCTCAAGTGTTTTTAATAGGAATGGATGTTGGATTTTATCAAATGCTTTTTCTGCATCTATTGAGATGATCATATGGTTTTTGTTAATTTGGTTATTAACATGGCCAATTATATTGATAGTTTTCCTAATATTGAACCAGCCCTGCATTCCTGGTATAAATCCTACTTGATCATAGTGTATTATCTTGGAGATGATTTTCTGTAGTCCTTTTGCTAATATCTTATTTAAGATTTTAGCATCAATATTCATTAGGGAGATTGGTCTATAATTTTCTTTCTCTGTTTTTAGCCCACTTGGTTTAGGTATCAGTACCATGTCTGTGTCATAGAAGGAATTTGGTAGGACTCCTTCATTCCCTATTTTATCAAATAATTTATATAGCATTGGGGCCAATTGTTCTTTAAATGTTTGGTAAAATTCACATGTAAATCCATCTGGTCCTGGGATTTTTCTTAGGGAGTTGTTTAATTGCCTGTTCTATTTCTTTTCTGAAATGGGACTATTCAAGCAATTTACTTCCTCTCTGTTAGTCTGGGAAGTTCATATATTTTGGAGGTAGTCCTCCATTTCACTTAGGTTATCAAATTTATTGGCATAAAGTTGAGCAAAATAACTCCTTATTATTTCTCTAATTTCCTCTTCCTTGGTGGAAAGTTCTCCCTTTTCATTTTTAAGACTACTAATTTCATTTTCCTCCCTCCTTTTTCTAATCAGATTTACTAAAGGCTTATCTATTTTATTGGCTTTTTCATAGAACCAACTCTTAGTTTTATTAATTAGTTCAATAGTTTTTTTACTTTCAATATTTTTAATTTCTCCTTTTAATTTTAGAATTTCCAATTTAGTATTTGATTGGGGGTTTTAATTTGGTCTTTTTAGTTTTTTAGTTGCAAGCCCAATTCATTAATCTTTTCTTTCTCTGTTTTATTGAAGTAAGCCTCTAAGGAATATAAAATTCCTCTTATTACCGCTTTGGCTGCATCCACAAATTTTGGTATGATGTCTCATCATTGTCATTATCTTGAGTGAAATTATTAATTGTATCTATAATTTGCTGCTTCACCCAATCATTCTTTAAGATGAGATTGTTTAGTTTCAATTACTTTTGGTCTATTTCCTAATTTTTGTTGAATGTAGTTTTTATTGCATCATGATCTGAAAGAGAAAGCTATTTACTATTTCTGCTTTCTTGCATTTAATTTTGAGGTCTTTATGTCCTAAATATGGTCAATTTTTGAATAGGTTCCATGAACTGCTGAGAGGAAAGTATATTCCTTCTATCTCCATTCAATCTTTCTCAAAGATCCAACATACCTAATTTTTCTAATATTCTATTTACTTTTAATTTCTTTCTTATTTGTTTTGTGGTGTGATTTGTCTAATTCTGAGAGTGCAAGGTTGAGATCTCCTACTATTACAGTTTTGTTGTCTATTTCTTCTGCAATCTCTTAACTTCTCCTTTAGGAAGTTGAGTGCCAGTATCCACTTGGTGCATATATGTTTAATATTGATATTGCTTCGTTTGTTTATGCTAGCCCTTTTAGCAGGATGTAGTTTCCTTCCTTATCTCTTTAATTAGATCAATTTTTACTTTTGCTTGATCTGAGATAAGGATGGCTACCCCTGCTTTTGACTTCACCTGAAGCATAATAGATTTTGCTCCAGCCTTTTACCTTTACTCTATATGTATCCCCTGCTTTAAATGTGTTTCTTGTAAACAACATATTGTAGGGTTCTGACTTTGATCCAGTCTGCTATTCTGCCTCCTCTTTATGGGGAGTTCATCCCATTCACATTTAAGGTTAGAATTACTAAATCTGTATTTCCTGCCATCCTAATAACCCAGATTGTGCTTTACTTATTCTTGCCTCCCAACCCTCTTTCCCCTTTTAAACTTATGTACCCGTCTTGTATCACGATACTCATCCTCTTTATAATCCCTCCCCCCCCTTTGAGTCTTTCCCCTTCCTTCCTTATTACTCTTTTTCTTTTCCTCTTTTCCTCTCCCCATTTTTTAATGAGGCAGAGAGAATTTTCTCTAAAACAAATGTCAATTATTTTTTCTTTGAGCTAACTCTGATGAGAGTAAGATTCACACAATGTTCCTCCCTCTAAATTCCCTCAGATATGATAAGTTTCCTTGGCCTCTTGTGGGATGTGGTTTCCTCTTTTATCCCTCCTTCCCACCTTATTCTGCCATATCCCTTTTCCATATCTCTTTCCTTTTTATGTTATATCGGTACAATCAAATTTTAATGTATTTTTTGATATTCACAACAGAAATACAATTCTCAAGAGTTATTTTTACCTTTTTCTGCATCTCTGAGTTCTATTCTTGGAGATCAAATTTTTGTTTATTCTGGTTTTCTTCAGAAACAAATGGAATTCATTTGTTTCATTAAATGTCCATCTTCTTCCTGAAGAAAATGCTGAGCTTACTGGGTAGTTTATTCTGGCTGCATCCCAAGTTCTTGTGACTTTCAGAATATCATATTCCAGGCCTCTTCTTCCTTTAATGTAGAGGCAGCCAGATCTTGGGTGATCCTTATTGTGGCACCTCGGTATTTAAATAGTTTTTTTTGGCTGCTTGTAAAATTTTTTCCTTATCTGATAGTTCTGAAATTTTTGCCAATATTCCTTGGGGTTTTATTTTGAGGTTTCTTTCAGAAGGTGTTCAATGAATTCTTTTCAATGCCTATTTTACCTTTCTGATTCTATTACATCTGGGCAGTTCTCTTTGATGATTTCTTGTAAAATAGTATCTTAGGCTTTTTTTATCATAGTTTCGGAAAGTCCAATAATCCTCAGATTATCTCCTAGATCTATTTTTCCAAGTCTGTCGTTTTTGCAAGTAGATAATTCATGGTTTTTTCCAGTTTGTCATTTTTTTGTTTTTGCTTGACTGATTCTTGCTGTCTCAATGCATCATTAGTTTCAATTTGTTCAGTTCTAATTTTTAAAGAATTATTTTCTTCATTAGCTTTTTTTACTTCTTTCTATATATGTCCAATTGAGTTTTTGAATGTATTGTTTTAGTCTGTGGAATTTTTTTCCATTTCACTAATTTTTTTCTTTTGTGAATTATTTTCTTTTTCCAATTCACAGATCCTACTTTCTTGCGTGTTCTTTGTCTTTTCCAATTCACAGATCCTACTTTCTTGGGAGTTCTTTGTCTTTTCCAATTCACAAATCCTACTTTCTAGTGAATTCTTTATTTTTTCCATTTCACAATTCTTAGTTTCCTGAGATTTTTTTACTTTTTCCAATTGTATGTTCAGGAAGTTGTTGTGCTCTCTTGTAAGGCTTCTCTTTCCTTTCCCCATTTATCTTCTAACTCTCTTTTGAGACTTTAATGGTCTCTTCTATGAAAGCATTATGTAAAGGAGGACAGTCTGATGCATTTTGCTGTTCTGAGGTCTCTTCAGGTTTGCTGACCTGCTCTTTCTCTGCATAGAAGCTGTGGATCGTTCTTTTCATCTTTTATTCATGTTTTAGAAGCCTTCTAGGGTATGTCTCCAGGCAAGGGTTACCTAGCTTCCTCTGCAGAGCAGGAAAGATTTAAACCGATTTCAGGCTGGAGGTATGGGAGTGCTCTGAGGTGAGTTTTCCTTCCCCAACAGGAAGTGGATTCAGCACTAGCTGGAGCGCATCAAACAGCTGTAAGTAGGGCTGAGTGGATTAGCGATTGCCCTTGGCTAGAGACTAAGGGGTGAAAGTGTCACTGCTCCAGGCCGGAGCCTCTTGTGGGACTGTGAGTATTATCAACTCACCGCAGACCGCATACCGCACCGAACTCTGCCCCAGTGTCTCTGCCCAATCCAAATCGTCCCTGGAAAAGCTCTATGGCCCCAAGCCGAGCTCCCCACTGTGCAGATTGGAGGCTAACCCGGGCTGCGTCCTCCTACTGTGCAGGATCACAACTGCCCCTAGGAGAAGCCCCGTACTGCGTGTTGGGGCTGCGCTTGTGCTGAGATCTGTGCTTTCACCCTTGGTTTGAGACTCTCCTCGGAACCTAATTCCTCTCCCAGTCTGCGCCGATCTCCCCCCTGGCCCCGGAACCAACCTTTTTTGGCGAGACTGCAGATTTTCTTCGGCCGGTGAGTTGTTCTACTTTTTATCTTTACGAATTGTAGCAGTCAAGACTATTTTTGAGGCTCGATATAATATTGATAAAGAGGGTAAGAGAAGAGCTTAGAAAGTCGCGTGTGTCTTCTCCGCCATCTTGGCTCCGCCCCCCCATTACCATCTATTACTAATATACTTGAAAAAATCCAAGAGGTAATTATTAGATACTATAAAGTTCTAGTTCAAATTTACTAAAATAATGTTTTTAATCAACTGATTTCTTTGAAATAGAAGCAAAAAGTATGATCTGCATAGCTTTATAATTCATTTAATGTGTGCATTTTTAAAAATACACTTTTTAGAGTTGCTAATTTGGTTCAGGAGGAAAATTAGGAGCAACATGAATTCTTACAGCAGCTCAGGATAGCCACCACCTGGTAACATAATTGTTATGCTTAAAATACACATTTAACGAAATAGCTTTGGTTTCTGCTCAAAAGACAAAGTGAAATTTATATTGTCTCTAAACAACATTAAATACCCTATATCATGAACATGTCTATTCAAGTTTCCACACATTATTTTTTAGGTAGATATACATTTTCCTTTCTGTAACTCCCACAAAAATATTTGATTCTTTATTTTCTTCACTAAAGATATATAACTTATCATTCTCCTGTGTCCAACTCCATATTTTTCATAAATAATAATAGGAAGTAAAGACATAACAGAAAGCAAGTAAATGGAGATTGAATAGAAAGGCATAAAAATCCAGATTATTATAATATAAATAGCAGATTTGTATTGCTGTGAAGGGTGAAGATGATAAAGCTTGAGTAGTCAGGAGAGAGAATATATACTCACAGATCTTCATAATATATGTGTGTGTCCATATATACATATGTGTGTATATTATACATATATATGTGTAATCCTTGTCACTTAAATATGCCTTCCATAATTATAGATTATCATAGTTCACAAAAACTAATATGTAATAAAGGTAACAAAATATTGAATAAAAACATTTTATATCAGCAATCTAATCAATGGGGATTTAAAATTTTCCATTTTTATACAAGTCATACCAAACCACTAAGCAAACAAAATTGCACTGTGAAGATTTATTGATTCTCTCTATGCTGTACTGATCCAAAATTTGTGTATTTCATCTTATAAAATCTTTAGTATTGGGCAATTTAACTAATAGAAAAGGTAATATCATCTAATGATTTAGGTGAAGTCATTTTAGATACTTTTTATATTAGGAATTTTGTGTAAAAACTATAGTTTCAGACATAATTTCACTGACTAGTATAGTTCTGCACTTAAGCTCAATGACTATTATGGACCTACTACATCCTTTATTTCTCTGGTTCACACTATGGTTCAGTATTTATTTCCTTTGTCATATGATATGTTCCTTTTTCATAATAAGTGGGTGCTTTAGGAGTGTGTGTGTGTGTGTGTGTGTGTGTATGTGTAAAATAGGTTGCTTCTGCTAAATGTATCCACAAAACAAAGGTAACACTAATTTTACCTAATGTTTATAGAGTTCTTTCAGTTGCAAATCACTTTTACCTTGTATGACATTAGATATTAAAACAAACTTTGTATATAAGAAAAATAAGTGTAAGTCAACTAATACATATCCAGTGCAAGTCATATATTTTTGGAAGTGTGAGCTGAATGTTTTTTGGTTCCTTTTATTTATTTATTTTTTTGGAAAGAGTTTAACATATTAAGAAAAAATCATATGATATTAAAGAAACAGAACTCATCACCACACAAAGCTATGGAAATATGGACACTTCTTAGTCAACAAAAGAATGACATAGAACATTTAGATTATATGATAAAGTGTTAAAAAACTAATTATAATAATAATTGTAGATAAAGCATATCTCTCTTCACTAAGGATTGGAAAAGGTTGACATCAGGAATGTTTTATCAAATGATGACCAACTTGGTTCTTCTCAATGGTTCAGGGATCCAAGGCAATCTCAGTAAACTTTGGACAGAAAATTCCATCTGTATTCAGAAAAAATAACTTTGGAGATTAAATGTGAATCAACACACACTATGTTCATTTTTTTTTTCTGTTTTTTTCTCCCCTTTTTTCTTCTTTTCTTATTTTTCTTTGCAATGTGTATTAAAGTAAATACATGATTCAGAAGAAAATAAGAAAAGGAGATAGACGGTTTAGTCAGACTGAAATTTTGTGAAAATCAATTGGGGGACTGAAAAAATGATGAACTGAAGTGGGAAAAAAAAACAAAATTTCAGGCAGACAGAGTCTTTTATAGACTATTGCAAATGTTATGCAGTGATGAGAGCTTCTAACAACACAGTGGCAGTATTAAGAAGAGAAAATGGGTGGGGTTTATTCAAAAGATTTGCAAAGGTATAACTGATAGATATTGGAAAATGATATGACTGGGGGAGTGAGTTAGAGAGATGGTGAGGAGTTGAGGATAACTCCTAAGTTGGGAGCCTAAAGAACTGGGGAATTAATGTTGCCATCTAAAGTATTAAAGAAGGCAAAAAGTGAGTAGGATTAAGGGGAAAAGTAATGAGTTTAATTTTGGAGTTGTTGACTTGAAAATATCTACAGTTAAAAAGGGAGTTTGACTGTCAGCAGAGAATTTGAGACAAAAAAGGTAGATTTGATGATCATAAGCATAGAGATAAGTAAATCCATGAAAGCTGATAAGATAACTAAAGGAAGGAGTAGAAAGGGAGAAGACAAAAGGACCCATGACATTTTCTTGAAGTATACACATTTTGACAGCTTTATCTAAAAGATGACTTAAGAAAAAAGACTGATAGGATAGTCAGATAGGTAGGAAGAGGGAAAAGACATAGTGGCATCCTGAAATTCTAGAGAAAAGAGAAGGTTGTGGAGAAGATAGTGATCAGTAGTATGAAAGTATAAAGAGGAATTAAGGAGAATAAGAATTGAGAAAAATCCATTGGATTTGGTATACAAGACAATTATTAACTCTGTAGAAAATAGTTTTAGTGGATTAAGATTGGAAACCAGATTATAAGGGGTCAAGAAAGAAGTGAAGAAGAGAGAAATTGGAGGCATGTGGAGGCATTCCTCTTCCAGGAATTTATCTATAAGGCCAAGAAGAGATATAAAATCTCAGTGGAAATAAAAGGATCAAATGAGGAATTTTTTTTAAAGCTAGGGGAGAGATGGACATATTTGTAGGAAATAGGGAATGAACCATAGAGGGGAAGACTGAAAATAAGTGAAAAAGGGACAGCTAGGTATCGCAGTGGACAGAGTACCAGCCCTGAAGTCAGGAAGACCTGAGTTCAAATTTGTTCTTAGACACTTAACACTTCCTAGTTGTATGGCTCTGGGCAAGTCACTTAACATCAATTGCCTCAGGGGAAAAAAAGTAAAAGAGTAGGAATGACTGAGGGGGTGATTTATTGGAAGAAATGGGAGGTCTAATTTGTAGTCTAAGAAATCAAATTGACAAAAATTTATCAATTAATCTTGTTCTCCTTCTTTCACTCTTTCAAGGCTCAAGTCAAGGCCATTTGCTACCTTACTTTTTTCCCTTTCCCCCATACCAATATGTTAGTGTGCATCAATTAGCTCTTCCTTCTCCTCCTCCTCCTCCTATCATATCATATAGTGCATTATGGTTATGTACTACATTTTAATAGAATGTTAACATTCACAAAAATACATATATAATGTGTTATTCATGTTGTTACTTAATTTGAATATATTTTTCATGTTTATTTATATATGTCATTTCTCCCCAGTATAAAGTAAAGACCTTGAAATGAGGATTGTTTCAGTTTTACCTAACAAAGAGATTTACAAACAGGCAAATGTTTATTGAAATAAATTGAGGTCAACTAAATTATATTCTCATTTCAAGAAAAGAAAATTAGAAAGAAAAGGGCAGAGATAGTAATGTTCTATAAAAATCAACATTCCAAATGACATGAATCTTCACAGTAGAAGAGAACTCGTAAAAAAAAGTTCCCCGGAAAAGTTAAAATAAAACTATTCAGGAGTGACCACACTGAACATTTCACAACGAGAGGAAAAAAACTATTTCAATGATGCAAATGCATTGTTCTGTGTTTATTTTCTATCAGACTATCATAGAATCTAAAATCAGAAGAGGCTTGAGATATCATCTAGGTAGATATCACCCTACCTTTTACAAATGACAAAATTGAAATCCAGGTAAATTTGTTGATTGTGATCTCCATAAAGGCAAGGACTGTGCACTTTGCACAGTTTCTGACCAAGAAGAAGTACTTAACAAATGTTAGTTGACTTAACATGGAGTCACTCACAAGACTTGAATTCCATTCTCTTCTTACAAGTCTATTAAAGCTATCTCTCTTTTTAGTGTGCTTTTCACTGACCAATGTTTTATAGCTTAAATACAAAGCTGTCAAAAGATAAACAATTTTGAGGATGATATCACAAAATGCCATTTTTAAAAATTTTGTTTTGTTTTTTATTGTATTTCATTTTTTCCGAATACATGTAAAGATGGTTTTTCAAAATTCATTTTTGTAAAACTTTGTGTTTCAAATTTTTGTCCCTTATTCCCTTACCTCTTTCCTCCACAAGACAGCAAGCGATCTGATATAGGTTAATGTGTGCAATTCTTTTTGTTTTTTCATAATTATAACTTTTTATTGACAGAACCCATGCCTGGGTAATTTTTTACAACATTATCTCTTGCACTCACTTCTATTCCAACTTTTCCCCTCCCTCCCTCCACCCCCTCCTTTAGATGGCAAACAGTCTTACACATGTTAAATATGTCACAGTATATCCTAGATACAATATATGTGTGCAGAACCGAACAGTTCTCTCGTTTGTGCAATTCTTTTAAACATATTTCCATACTTGTCATATTGTACAAGAAAAATCAGATAAAAAGGGGAAAAACTACAAGAAAAAAAAATCAGTCGACAAATAATCAAAACAAAAAGGTGAAACTGCTATGCTTTGATTCACATTCAGTCTCCACAGTTCTCTCTCTGTATGTGGATGGCATCTTCCATCATGAGCCTAATGGAATTGCCTTGAATCATCTTATTTTTGAAGAGGGTTATTTCACATAAAACAATACCATTATATTACATTCATATATTATCATTTATTCAACCATTCCTCATTGGATGAATATTCACTCAATTGCAAGTTTCTCACCACTACCAAAAAGGTACTTCAAACATGTGGGTCCTTTTCCTTTTTTTATGACCTCTTTGGAATGCAGACCCAGTAGAGAGAGATGTTGGATCAAAGGTTATGCACAGCTTGATAGTCCTTTGAGCATAGTTCCAAATTGCTTTGCAGAATGGTTGGATTATTTCACAACTCCACCAACAATATTAAAATGCCAGCTTATTAGGGGAAATGGAAATAGAAAAGAAAGTTGGAAACCTGTAACTTATGAGAAAATAAGTAGATGAAATTGAGGGCCATTTCACCAACATGACTTCTGATATAAAAATAACAAGTAATTCTCCATGGAACAAATATATTATAGTATTAGAAAGAAAAAGAGGAAGCGAAGGAGAATTATGAAAGGTAAAAGGAAAAAGAGGAGTGTTGTAACTGACATATAACCATAGTAGTAATATCTAATATTTATATAAAATTTTTAAAATTGCAAAAATGTTTTATTATTCTCCTTTACCAAAGGCTAATTTACTTTAAAAATAGATATATTCATTATTATGCTCTCTCTGAATTAAATGCCAAAGCCCTTATTTGAAATTTTGATTGTTTTGAAGACAGAAACTTTCTTGTATATATGACTCTGAAAGCAGTATATTATTTTGAATCCCATCATTTTGTCATATTCCTTTGACTATGTTAAATTTCTTTTTTTAAAAGTCATGTTCTTTAAAAAACCAAAAGAATATTTAGAACTCATGAAGAGCATACAAATAATGACCTTGAAGAAGGAGTTTTCTTTACTGTCACAATTTAAGCATTTCTGCATGAAACATTTCAAATGTCTTCCTTTGTATTTAATTCTATAAAGAAACTGGAGTTTCTCACCCATATAACCCTTGATCATGAGCAACATTGATTATTATGGCTTTTGCACATGCACATTCAATAGTAGCTAATCACAATCCTTAGAAAGATCAAATGAAAATCAGACAACCCTGAAGGAAGAGTCAACCAGATTTTCTGAAACACAGTACTAGGAAAATTGAATTCAAACTAATGGACTGAGAGAATGCTATTGCCAAGAGTAAGATGCTGATGAGAGGTGGAATCCTAGTCATATTATTTTAGGTGCTGAATGGCTTGCTCTAAAATTTTTAAATCTTATCAGTTCCTCCTGATCCTTTTTCCAGAGTCCCTATTTTATACCCTGTATAAAAATAGATATTGTTTTTGTGGAGATAAAACATGTAAATACATTACTTTATTTCTGTATAAATTAATATTAAAGTTTAAATCACATCAATTTCTTCTTACTACTTGAAACTAAGAGTACTGTTAAATTTTCATGTATTCAGGTGAAAGAAACCAAAAAGTTATATGAAAAGTACAACTATTATAGTCTCCAAATTTATAAAATTGATGCATAGTGATGTCATTTTGTCTTGTCTACCAACTAAAATTTATTTGTACATATCATACTAAGTCTGAAACCATAATTCACTATAATCATTTGACTGAGTAAATGTATATGTCATGATAGTATAGATACTGGACAATGCAAAAGAGAGACCATTTTATTAGACACTTTACATAATAATTGCCTAACTAATATGTAATGGGCTGAGGCTTGAGTTGATGCACTGAGGTCCCAAGCATGGGACTATACTCCTATATAGTAAATATAGTAGCCTAAATAGCCTAAATAGTAATTGGACTATACTCAATTAATATACATGCTTGGATAAAGAATGGCCCCCGCCCACTCTCTGTGCAAGTCCTGATGTGTTGTATAGGAAATAACGATTTTGGTGGGTGGAGGCAGGGAGACAGGAAGAGAGGCTGAGAGAGATTGCTGGGGGTTTGATTCTAGTAGTTGCTGGTCTTATGGCTTCTGTTCTAGCTAGCCTCTTGACTCAGCTGCTGACATTGCTATTGTCTCTTCCCTTTTTCCTCCAATCTTTCTTCATCTCTGCTAAGAATAAAGATTGATGATTTCCCCCTAACCTGAATTCCTGACTCCAGGTGATTTTAAAATACATGGTCATCACACTATTAAGATGTTCTGGAACTGCAGATATTCTTAAAATTTAAAAAGAATAAAAAATTTTAAAAATGGTTATATTCTATGGTCTATTAAGTAGAATGTTTGACTTGGAATCAGAAAAACTTTTTTTTGAATCCTATCTTTGCCATTAACATACTATGAAGTAAAGGGCAAGTCAAAAAAAAATTTTTTTGCCTCATTTCCTAATGAAATGAGAATCATAATATCTCTTATATATGAATTCTCAAGGTTATTATAAGAATCAAATAAAATAATGTATTGTATTGTACTGTGTATTCTGCAAACTTTAAAGCACTGTATAAATACTAGCTCTGATTATCACTATTATTAATAAGGCAATGAACCTGAATTTAGAAAATTCTGAATTCAAATCCAGACTTAGGAATTTATTCAGGGTATGACTCTGGGCAAGTAATTTAGCTCATGTCTGTTTCATATTCCTCATCTATATAATAGAGATAAAAACAACATCAACCTCTCAGGGTTGTTGTGAAGATAAAATTCTATAACAAAATATATTGTATACATTATTATTCATTCACTGATCCATTCATTCGTTTATTTATCTATCTATATATTTATTTATGACCACATGATTCTATTTCTGTTCAAGCAGCAGAGGATATTTTTGCTTATAGAAAGTATTAATTATTATTTTTTGTAATCTCCAGACCTAAATATGTCTTGGGAAAACCAGATTTAATTAGACCACTGTCTCTGAAGATTGTAAATGCAAATAAAAATTATCCAATTATGCTGAAATCATCAATGGTGACATTCTACATAATTCATAGCTCATAATTAAATAAGTGAATGGCATCATTTGTTTCTGATGATGGGTGATTTACACTGTAGCAGGTTTGCAGTGTTATTTTTCACTTCTTTAATAACAGTGTCACTTTCCAGCCAATGAAAATCCAACAACTCTTCAGAAGTCAGGTCTGTTCATAAGAAACAAGAATGAATCACTAATAAATGCTTGCAATTTAAAAAAAAAATGAACTGAATGCAATATCTGTAATTATATCACCATGATTAGCTGAAGTGAGTATAATGAACCATGCACTGAATATTTATAGACATAACAGAAAGCCTCCATTATCCAAGTGTACTTTGATCTTGGTAAGTCCACTGAGTATTATATTGAAAAGTGACTGACTCCTTTTTAAAGGGTTAGAATTGTTAGCTATTTTGAGGCATGGAAATTCTGTATTAAATAAATGTTTAATATCTTGGTGACTTGGCCACATTTTTTCTTTGGGAACCATTTTTCCTAAATGAAGTCATACATTTACACAGGAAATGAATGGACAGGAAGCACTCAGATCACTCAATCTCATTGTCTTAATATTAGCTATATATGACTGGATAAGGTGAGCTCATCGAGAAAAGCACAAGAAGAACAAAAGTATTGCTTCTCTTCTTTAGAAAATACATAGATTTACTTATTGTTTCTCAACATGATGTAAAAGACAACATGTTGTCCTCAATATGAGGTAAAATGGAAACTAAGTAGTACATAAATACATATGTTTATGATTTAATACAGCGTTAAGGATATATTCATTATGAGTTCCAGCTGAGTTTTGCTTATTCAGAAAATAAATCATATAATTTTCAAAAACTTTATCAAACTTTAGTTTCTCACAAGATTTTGATTTAAACTTTCCTTAAGCTTATAAGGACAACTTCCTTATAAACTACACTTCATACTGACTACTGAATTTAAAGGTTTTTGTTTTCTCCTTTTTTCATTTTCAATTGTCCAGTTCCCAATAGTAGTTCATTCACAATGAAGTTAAAAACCTACCAACATACCTAAATTTATAATCATACATTAACTTTATTAAAGACAAAAATAATTGATATCATTGAATATTCTATGCAAATTTAACTCTTAAAGATAGCTTAGGTATGTATGGACACCAGACTCAACCCTCAGGTCTAATACATAGATTCTCTATTTGATCTAGGCAATGAAATTTTCAATTTCCTTCTCAGTTTTAGAATGTGTTCAATTATATATTCCAGAGCTAAAAAGTCCCAGTTACATAGAAGTAAATAACCAGACATTTAAAACTTTATATTAAAAATACATGACAGACATTTGAGATTCAATATCTTCTTTGTTAAGATTAGAAGATGCAAGTACTAGATCCTTACACCAAATTGTCTCTTTTAAAATATCTTTTGAGGTATTCTTTGATATTATAGGACATTAGAAGAGGTCTAATTTTATACACTATTGAAACTTTCATCCTCTGAAAGATCAAAGATTTTATTATTTGCACTGATAAAAACCCTTTAGTAGTTGCTAAGGCTGCTAATTTCATATTCTGTATGTCAGCCTTAGATGATGGAAGTAGTTCATTTCCAAAAATGTATTTGAAATCTTTTCAGTTTGGTAACCCCTCTAAGTACTTATATTCATTCCACTGGAAAGTTCTTTAGGAAATAAGAATCAAC
This sequence comes from Sarcophilus harrisii, assembly GCF_902635505.1. Lineage (NCBI taxonomy): Eukaryota > Metazoa > Chordata > Mammalia > Dasyuromorphia > Dasyuridae > Sarcophilus > Sarcophilus harrisii. The sequence continues at coordinate 100,029,467 of NC_045428.1, forward strand.
TCCCTGTTATAATGAAGTCAAACATCAATATTGAAAAAAAAATGCTTTTACATTTGGCTTAATAATCATTGCATTTCTACTATACTGAACTCACAATTGTCACATTCTGACAGAGTACAACTCAGAACCACCTTCAATTCTAGATAAATACACATTAAGTTGAAATATCATGTAATAGACAGTAGACCTATCAACTTAGTTATGCTAGGTTTATTTATATTGCTAAATCAGTATTAAAATACCATTTCTTCAATAGCTTTATATCATTATTGATAATAAATAATTTACCAAAGTAGAACATCTCTTATTATCTGGCACTTTCTTTTATCCATCATGAATCAGAACAAGGCAAAATGAGATAATAACAAAAGCTTTTGAAACTTCACAAAAATAATAACTCACAAGTATGTGAATTTTTAAATCTCACACAATGTCTGGAATCTCATAGAACATTAAAAATTTAGTGGGTGACATAGATTTACTAACAATGATCTTTTCTAATCCAGATATTTTAAAGCAAATATAAGAATGGGAATTTTACCTCTGTCTTAGTTGAAGTAGTCAGTGAAAGACTAGACAGATCAATATAGCCAGTCGATCAATTGTACAAACTAGAGGTTAAGAAAGTTTATTTCAATCCAAACAAAAATGTATAAATAAGTCAAAACCCAGTAAAAAAAGAGAAAATATTTGTGTCTCTCTGTGTTTGTCTCTGTCTCTGACTGCCTTTCTGTCTCTCTCTCTTTATATCTTGTCTCTCTCTGTCTCCCACTTCACCTTCATCAAAGACCATAGAGAATTGGCCAGTTCAAGAATAGACAACCTGGCTGAATAAGTGATTATATAATAAGTAATTATATCACCTGGAGAACAGTGACATCATGAGGACAAATATTTTTATAGATAGAGTCACTTGTGAAAGAAAACTGCTTCAAGAAATATGACTTCTTGCATTAATTAGAGAGAACAGCTATGGAATTAAGCAAAAGAAAACCCTCCAAAACCCCCCAAAAATTAATGTCCAGAATATAGAAATTTAGGCGTTTTTAACCATTGCTTTGATACAAGTATTTTCTCTATATGTGTGTCACTGTTTGAACCAAGTTTTCCCATAAGCCAGCATGCATATGGATAAAGTATGCCTCTGCATTTGGTGGGGGTAATGTGGGTATTTGGGCCAAACTCAATATTCCTACTTGTCTAAGGTATTACTAGCTATCTTTGGCTTTGAAATAAGAGAAAGTCAGGTCAAGTTCATTGTATTAGCTGAATGAAAATTATATATATTAAAAGTCTAGCTGATGATGAAGGTGAGGCAGTACAGCTTCTAAGAACAAGCAAGTAAAGGTGGGATTAAGGATGCAAATGCTAGTGGAAAAGGAGAATTCCAGAACATTAGGAACTTTCAAAATTGCTTATGAAGGGGAATTATGCTGTCGAGATAAGACCACCTCTAGTAAAACTGAGGACCAGGACTAGCAAAATCCCAAGGCATCATCATGATGACTTTGCTAATGATGGAAGGAAAATTTCTCTGGATTGGAACAACTTTTATACACCCTCCCTAACTAAAGATCCCGATTTACCCAATGTATGTGCATAGCATGACGTTTATCTGAGCAAGTTCTGACACCTTAAAATATTTTGAAAGCATTATTTTGAAGAAATTAAATATTTTGCAATATTAAATCAATTAAAACATCAACAAACTAACTTTGAAATTAATATCACTAAATAGTTTCTGACAATGACTATTTTCAGGTAGAAATATATGTATATTTTTGACAAAGGTGGATATAAAGCTTCCAAACCCAGCCAGCTTCCTGGGGGATCAAATTACAAAAGAAGGAATTTTGTAAGTTAGGAAAAAGAGGTTCCTATAATTGATCAGATGAACGAGAACTCCATATTTAAACAAAGAAATACCTTCAAGTACTATGCTAATGACCTATGTTAATTAATTAGCATTTGTTAAGCAGCTATTATCTGTCTACTACAGGTCCAGGTATTATACTAGGTGCTAGCAATGCAATTAACATAATGAAAAAATCTCTACTTGAAGGAAGCTTAAAGGGGTACTTGATTTCCATAGGGAATAGGTGATAAGCATAGTCAGGATTTAACTGGATGGAAGCAAGTGAGCAAGACTATAAAATAGAGAAGAAGGAAGAAGAGTAATGAGAAAATAAGGATTTAAAATATAAAAGAGATAACTCAACTCACACAGACTTTTTTTATCAAACACCCAAGAAACTGTCATGATAAATTAAGCATCTAGCATTGGGAATAAAAGAAATTTCTGGAATAGCATCATTACTCCTTTTTCAAGAAAAGACTGTTATCTTATTCTGGCTACTGTTATTAGAGAAAGCCATAGGAGTTAATTTTATAATTACAACAGTTATTTGATTTGATCTTACATCTTTTACCTTTACCTTGTAGTTGAAAACTATACTGTTTTATATACATCTTGTGTTGGTGCATGTTTTTTCAGTTATTTCTATCACCCAGAAGCCTTAAATTTGAATGGCTATCCATTCTCCTATAATGCCATGTCACTTTTTTGCTGAATAAACTTCAATGGCTTCCCATTTTCTTTAGGATAACATATATGAATTTTATTTGATTTTAAAAACTACTCATGAGACAGCCAGAACACTGGTCCTACAGTCAGGAAGACAAGTTCAAATCCATCTTCAGACATTCTATGATGTGGACAACTCAGAGACCCTGGGCAACTCAACCCTAATTGTATCAAAAAGCAACAAAAGCAAAAACAAAAATTTACAATCTGAGTCTAGCTTGCATTTCTAGGATGATTACATTCTACTTCTCTTTCTCTATTCTGTGAGAAAGCCAAAGAGGCATATTTATGTTAACTATATTTAAGACTGAATCATTTTGACCACCAAGAGTTTGAATAAGTAATATTCCACTCTCATCTCTCCATGCTCAGAATTCATTCTCATTCTCTATCTCTCTCTATCTGTCTCTGTCTCTGTCTTTCTTCTGTCTGTCTCTCTGTGTCACTCTCTCTTCCTTTTTCTGCCTCTCCCCTTTTCTCCTTTATCTCTATATCATGCAGGACCTGGATTCCTTCAGTATTTCTCTCAAGGGTCAACTACTTCACTAGTTTTGTTTTTTTTAATTTCAGCCATTCCTAGGGGGACATCCCCCAAATTTACTTTTTAAAAAAATTTTTGAATATGTCCTTTATTTGCTAATCTATGAAAATGTGATAGCTTTTTTTTTATAATATAAATTCCCTTGGGAAGCTTTTTATATCCCAAACAGCAAATAGCAGCAAAGCAGCTATTAAATCAAAGCTTACTAAGCATAAAATAACAAAAAATTCTCAAAATTATTGAAACAGGAGAAAAAGAAAAAAATCTGTTGATCACCACCTCAAAATAATCTCTAATTGTAAATATCCAAAAACTGTGATTGGCAAAACTTTTAGACTACCATTGAGAAAATACTTCAAACATTAGGAAAAACAAAATATCTTATACATCAGTATCATATTAGGTTTTGCATAATAGAGGAAATACTAGAATATATTATTCCAGAAGGCAATAGAAAACGACAAACTGAATTATAATTTTCCCTGAAAAAAAGATTTTAGTACTACAGAAGAAAAAAATAGTAATTCAATAACAGAAGCAATGATTTCTAAACATTCATGTTCAGAGTGAGAAATTATAAGAGATTTTCAAATAAAAATATTGGAGATGGAAAAAAATCTATATAAACCAGCCAAGATAAAATGTAAATAAACAAATAGCTACAAAATGGTCACAATATTGTAAAGAAAAGCCCTGAAGGACATTAAATTTTTCATATTCACCTAATGTGTGGTTTTCAGTCAACTTCCCCTTTAAAGGAAGGCAATTTATTCCATAACATTTTAAAAAATGTTGAAGCTTTTTATTTTTCAAAACATATGCATGAATTATTCTGTGACATTAACCCTTGCAAAACCTTTTAATTCCCCCCTCACCTATCTCCTCTCCTAGATGGCAAGTAGTCTAATATATGTTAGATATGGTAGAAATATATTTTAAATCCAATATATAAACATACATTTATATAACTATTTTGATGCACAAGAAAAATAAAATCGGACCAGGAAAAAAAATGAGAAAGAAAATAAAATGCAAGCAAACAACAAAAAACTAGTGAAAATGCTATGTTGTGAACTACACTCAGTTTAGTATTGTTATTACTTCATTATCTATGTCAACTTTAGCTTTAGCAAGATATAGTTTCCTTCTTTTACCTTTTTTTATTAGATCTATTTTGGCTTTTATTTGATCTGAGATCAGGATCACTACCCCTGCTTTTTTTTTTTTTTTTTTTTTTTTTTTTTTTTTTACTTCATCTGAAACATAATAGATTCTGCTCCACCTATTTAACTTTATTGTATATATACATCAGTATGCTTTAAATGTGTTTCTTGTAAACAACATATTGTAGGATTTTCACTTGTAATTCAGTCCACTTTCCACTTCCGTTTTATGAGAGAGTTCACCCTATTCACATTCACAGTTAAAAGACTAGTCCTGTATTTTCCCCATCTTATTTACCCCAAATTATACTTTTCTCTTTCCTTTCCTCCTTTCCCTCCTGCCCAGTATTTTGCTTCTGACACCACTTCTCTCAAACAGCCCTCCCCTTTCATACTCCTCCTTTCATATTCCTCTACTCTAGTATTTCTATTTTCCCTTCTATTAGCCCCCTCCTTTCCTTTTCTCTTTCCCCTTCCACTTCTCTATAAGATGACACAAGTTTCTCTGTGAAACCAAATATGTCTAATATTTTTGCTTTGACTCAAATTACTCTGATGAGAGTAAGATTCACATATTATTCATCCCCTCCCTTATTTCCCCCTGTTATAATAGGTTTGCTTTGCCTCTTCCTGTGATGTAATTTCCTTCATTTTACCTCCATCTCCCCTTTTTTCCATTGCAATCCTCTACCTCTAGTTTCTTTTTTATATTATGAGAAAAAAAATTTAATTTTTCCTACACTATCCATGTATACCCATTATAGAGACATAATTCTCAAGAATTCTTTCCTTTTTACTTTTTTATACTTTTCTTGAGTTCTATATTTGGAGGACAAATTTTTTGCTCAGGTCTGGTATTTTCATCAAAAATAAATGAAATTCACCTATACCATTGGGTGTTCGTCTTCTTCCCTAAAAGATAATGCTTTTTTAGCTGGGGAGTTTATTTTTTTGGCTATAATCTACATTCCTTTGCTTTTTGGAATATCAGATTGCAGGTCCTTTGATCTTTTAAAATGAAAGCTTTTAGATCCTGTGTAATCCTGATTGTGGTCCTCTGTATTTGAATTGTTTCTTTTTGGCTGCTTGCAATATTTTCCCTTGCTACTATAGTGATGAAATTTAGCCACAATATTCCTTTCATTTTGGGGTCTCTTTCAGGAGGCAATCAGTGAATTTTTTCAATGGCTTTTTTGCCTTCTGATTTTAGGTATTCAGGGCAGTTTTCTTTGATGATTTTCTGAAAGATAATATCTAGGCTATTTTTTTCATCATGATTTTCAGGATGACCAATAATCCTTAAATTGTCTCTGCTAGATATATATTCCAGGTCAGTTGTTTCTCCAAGTAGGTATTTTACATTTTCTACTATTTAAAAAAAATTGGTTTTGCTTACTTGATCTTGATGTCTCATTGAATCATTCATTTCCAATGCTGCAGTTCTGATTTTTAGTGAATTATTTTTTTCAATTACCCTTTTTAGTTCATTTTGTATTTGGCAAATTGAATTTTTAGATGAGTTATTTTGTTTTGTAGATTTTTTTTTCATTTCATAAATTTGGTTTTTCAGGGAGTTATTTTTTTTTTCCATTTCACAAATTCTGTTTTTCAGGTGCTTATTTTCTTTTTCCATTTCACACATGGTTTTCTAGGGAGTTGTTTTACTTTTCTATTTTGTAAGGAGTTATATGCTTTTTACATTTCACTAAATCTATTTTGTAAGGAGTTCTCTTCAGATAATTTCTGCATTTCCTTTTCCAAACTCTCTTGCAAGTTGTCATTTCTTTCCCCCAATTTTTCTTCTAACTCTTTTTTAAGATCCTATTTAATGTCCTCTAAGAGAGCTTTGAGAGATGGGGACCAATTTATACTATCCTTTGGGGTTTCACCTGGAGACAATATGCTTTTAGTGACTTCAGATTTTGAAATCTGTTCTTCTCTTTCACCATAAAAACTATATATTGTTAGAGTTCTTTTTTGCTTTTTTGCTCAGTTAAAAACAAAACAAAACAAAACAAAAAGAAAAACAAACAAACACACACACACAAAAAAAAACCTTGAGGTCTGTTTTTTAGAGCAAGGAGGATATTGTCCAAGGTTCCTCTATAAGCAGCAGGGGCTGTTCTAAGTCAGTACTGATTGACTTTGAGTGCCAGATGGGTGTGGCCAGGTTCTGTAATATTCTGGCTTTTTGGGATACAATATTTGCCTTTTGGACTTGTGTCGGATTTCTTATAACTAGTCTGTTGATCTCTTGGCTTGCAACCAGGGCAGAATAACCAACACTGCTGTAGATTCCTTCTTCCAGCACATGAAGTTCACACCATCCTGAGACTGTGTGCTGCCTGTGCTGGGCATCTGTGCTTGCCCTGCTTGTGCTTGCCTCTCTCCTGCCTCATTGAAATAAACATTTTTTAAAGATCTTCAAAATTATCTTCTGCTGTTAATTTGTTACACTTCCAGTATTCTTGGGTTCTGTTACTCCTAAATTAGTTCAGAGACTGAATTTGCTGTTAGTGTGAGGATCTAGGGGAGAGCTCAGAAAAAGACATGTCTCCTCTCTGACATCTTGGCTCTGCACACTGTCCCATAACATTTTAAAGAAACCAAAAAGGAAGTGAATGACTAAAATTAATTAAAACTTTTGAAGCCTATAAATTTTTAAAGGCTTTGTCCTTAGTTTTAAACACTAAAATGACAAAAGCAAAATAAAAAGTTAAAATTCTAGAAAAATTTTTATTTTAAAGGGCTTTTGGTTATAAATATTTTACATGTTGTCTTTTACTACAACTATTAGTATTATTACTAACATTAATATTACCTCTAATATTATTATTACATTTGAGTGTCCTTACTCCAATAGTTCTATTATTGCAATAAGTATTTGTATTGGTGTGTGTGTGTACATGTGTGTGCATGTGTGAATGTGTGTGTGTGTATTTACTTAGGACACAGTAGCACAATGTGTGTGTGTATATACTTAGGGCATCTCTGGGCTTATGACCAGAAAGAATTCAGTTCAAATCCAATCTGTCAATTTCGAGCTGTGTGAATCTGGGAAAATCCCTTCACATTTCTCTGCCTCAGTTTCCTCAGTTGTAAAATGGTGACGATATATTGCCTATTGTTTTGAGAGGATCAATTCAGGTAATAGTGGTAGAATGGTTAACATAGTATTTGAAACATATTAATAAATTAATAATTAGACAATTAATAAATGTTCCTTCCATTCTAGTAAGTTATCAAAAGTTTTTCATCTATGCAATAATATAAATGACTTGAAATTCCAAAACAAACTTCACTGATTTGATTTTATGGAAATTAGTAAAAACAATCACTGCATTATCTACTTTTACTAGTTTCAAACTCATCATATTAGGCTTCACTGGTTGAATTTTATTATTTCTTTCTCCTAGAAATATGAGTACTATGTTTTAACAACTGGCCAATGGCAAAAGCTCAAAAATTAGAATATACTATTTATCCAATGCAAGTTTGTAGTCCAGTAAAATCTTTAATTCTTTTTTCCCCACACAAACACTTTTGTATTTATGCTTATTCAATACTGTATTTCTCCCATTGAATTTTTATTTATCCTTTGTTAATTTGAATTGAACTCACTTTCAATTGACATTAATTCTTGTGTGACAATCCAAGAAAAAGATATTCTCAGAGAAATTTGAGGGAATCTATTGTATGGAAAGTAGGACAATGAGACCTTATTCAGAATTAAAGTTAAAAAAGGCACCCAATTGTCAAAGAGTGTGAAAATAATGTAATATTCTTCAATGAAGCTCCTGTGTAACTATTCCATGGACTTACCAATTATATCCTAAAGACTATAGAGATAATTATACTCAGCTGGTAACATGAACCCATGATAACTTGAAGAATTCTTTATGGGATCAAAAAAGGCAAAGCTTTTACTTTTTAATGGTAGTTATCTATATTGATTCCCCATCCCCACTCCCTTTGATTGATAGTTATTTGCTAAGGTCTTTGACTTTTTGATCCCATAAAGAATTATACTTAATTCACTAGGATGATTCAACTGTATAAGAAAAAAAGACAAGTTTTTTTTTTTTTTCTTCTTGTACCTAAATGTTTTAGGATTCTTACAAGGTGCTAAGGCAGTTATCTAATTTAGCATGGTACTTAACAGTTCTCTAGTTCACTAATGTACTTAGTACTTATTAGAGGTCTATAAGATTCACACCATTAAGAGAGCATATATAGGCTAGAAGCCTCAACCAGGATTCAGTCCAGGAGATTCACAAATCAGAGAGGACAAGCCCTTTCTGAGAGGCAGAAACAGATTCATTCCAATTTCTATCTTTGTGCTGGCTGGAGGCTGAAGCTGTCAGAATCAAAGGATTAGCAGGCAGGAGCCCTTGGAACCAAGGAGAGAGATAGGCCTCTAAGAAAGCTAACCAGGCCCAAGGAAGGAGACAATAAAGGACTTTAACTCCTGGTTGCATTTGGGGTAATTAAACTGAACTGAAACTAAGGCTCCTCCCAGAAGCCTCCCAAGAAATCTGTTCCCAGAGAACATTATGTTTTAGAGAAGAACATTACAGAAAACAAGCTACCAAGATGTAATGTAACACTTAAAACAGATTATCCTGAGAACATTCATAAAAGAAATTGCAAGGAAAAATACAAATAGAATGAAAGTCCCACAAATCTGCTGATACTTTTATGAAACCATACTTTTATCATAATAATAAGTAAAATGGACCAAGGTTCCTATTAATGTGTATAATAGCTTATCATAGTCATATGCTTTCCATTCCAATTTTCACTATCCAAAAGTATAATTACTTAAAATATGGTCATTTGTTTGCACCCAATGGTTCCATTTTTAGGAGGATGGCAATGGAGATGTTTCATTAAAATTAACATGAACTCTTGACAGAGATAAGGTATATATGGTTATAATCTGAGTGAGGTTGGATTTAAATAAATCTTGAGAGTCCTTTTTAATTCCATTTTTGGGGTAATTATGAAATTTATGCAACATATCAAGGTTTGCAAAGAAATTCATATACACCATTCCATTCTACAACTAAAATATATGTCATAGTGGACATCGTCCTTTCAGTACTCTAGGTAATCTTTTAAGATCACAAGTTATCAACAAATTGCTGGTTTGCATTGTTAGAGGGACTTTTAACAATGGTATTTCCTCATCCAGATGAAATCACAGGTATTTTCCTACCCTCCACTATCCCCAAATATTATCAATATAACCTTCATTCTGTCCAAGCAATATTATGCATCTCAATTTCATCCTCACTTCTCCAGTATCTATGCTTTAGTTAATACTTTATCCCTTGTTTAAAATGGACTCCTCTCATAATTCTCCATCCAGTGCAATGCATCCTTATCCTTCAAGGCTAAAGTATTGCTCATTTTCCTCATTGAATATATTCATTTCCTCAATATAATCATAATCATAATCATAATAATACCCTTTCTTTGGTCAACCCATGCTTGCTATCATTGTGGAGGTTTTCTGGAGGCAGCCTTAGTCTCAGTTGAAATAAATAATTACTCCAAAATCACAGCCAGCTGGTAAAAATGCAAACATTTATTTCTCCTTCCAAATTAGACCTGTTAGTTGAGGCCTATCTCTCTGTCTGGCTCCAAGAGATCTTGCAGCTTTGTCCTTGGCTTCTGTCTCTGCTTTCTTCAGCCTCCAGCCAGCACCAAGGTAGAAGATGCAATGAATCTCTTGCCTCGAAGATAGGGCTTGTGGGTTCCAAGAGCTCTCTCCGACTCCAAGTAAAACTGTCTCCAGCTCCCAGAGTTTCTAGTAACTCCTCAAGTAACTAACTCAAATAATTACCTCAAGTAAGTACCTCCAGTCAGTTCCCAAGCTCCAAGAGCTTCCTCTATTTATGTGATCTCCCAAAGGTTAACTCCACCTTCTGGGGGGAGAGGGATTCTGGGTTATCTCCCAGAGTGCAAAACCCTAACCCTGAACTCTCCCAAACATGTGAACTCCATTGAGTACTTAGATACTTATGAGCTCTCTAAAGGTGTGAACACAAGCATTGTTCTATCAGTTCCACTTAGTACCTTGTTTCAAGTTCTGGCCCAAAATATCTCTTTCTAAGATCAAATCAACTCCAATGGCTTAACACTTTGTAAAGATTCCAACATATCATCTTTAAATTTTCTTTTGCCTTTGATTCTAAAAAATTCTGTTCTCACACCCTGTTGATTATACTTCTAGAGTGTCTTTGCATTTACCCCTCATTTTTACACTCACAACTTCTACTTCATAAATCATTTGTTAATCGTACTCCATGTTTCCAGAATAAATTCTTCAAAGTAATACTGAATGAGAGAATGCAAAAAGCATTATCTCCAATTAAAATATGACAAATATGAGACTTGGTTGGACAATGATTTTCTTATACCTAATAATTTGATGAGAACCAAAGTTTTAGTGGATATTTTTCTTGCTCCAAGTTCAGTAATATTTTTATTATATTATTCTGTCTCAAACTGATCAAAATCTTGGAATTAGTATTATTATATGAAACTCTTAATTTTGCAACATCTGCTTAACTTACTATTGCCATCCAGTCTTCTTCCTGAAATACATCATTTTTCTACTGCCTAAATAATCTTACTTAATATGGATCTGGTATTATACTATCATTCATTGATCTTCAATAGTTCTCCATTAATTATTAAAGTACATCCCTCAAATAAAAAGTTAGGCCCTCCACAAATAAAATAAGTTAATTTAATCCATCCTTTGCCTCAATTATATGCTCCATTTTAATAAAGCTATTATGTTGTTCTAAAAGCCTACTCTTTTGCATCTTTGAATTTTTAATTCCTGTATTCTCCTGTGCTTGTTACATTTACATTTCAATTCAAACTATTCCATGCCACCTTTAGAAATCTTTTCTTGAGACACCAAATTATCATTCTTTGCTGATGATATGATGGTATGTTTAGAGAACCCCAGAGATTCTACTAAAAAGTTATTCAAAATAATCCACAACTTTACCAAAGTTGCAGGATAAAAAATAAACTCACATAAATCATCAGCATTCTTATATATCACTAACAAAATCCAACAGTCAAAGTCACAAAGAGAAATTCCATTTAAAGTAACTATTGATAGTATAAAATACTTAGAAATCTATCTGCCAAGGGAAAATCAGAAACTTTATGAGCTACAAGACACTTTTCACACAAATTAAGTCTGATCTAACCAATAGGAAAAATATTAAATGCTCTTGGGTAGCACAAGCAAATATAATAAAGATGACAATACTACCTAAATTAATCTATTTGTTTAGTGCTATACCAATCAGACACCCACAAAGCTATTTTAATGACCTAGAAAAAATAACAACAAAATTCATATGGAAAAACAAAAGGTCAAGAATTTCAAAGGAATTAATGAAAAAAAAAATCAAATGAAGGTGCTTAGCTGTACCAGATTTAAAATTATATTATAGAGCAGCAGTTACCAAAACCATTTGGTATTGGCTAAGGAATAGATTAGTTGACCAGTAGAATAGGATAGGTTCAAAGGACAAAATAGTCAATAACTATATCAACCTAGTATTTGACAAACCAAAAGACCACAGCTTTTGGGATAAGAACTTGCTGTTTGACAAAAATTGCTGGGAAAATTGGAAATTAGTATGGCAGAAAGTAGGCATCGACCCACACTTAACACCATACACCAAGATAAGGGCAAAATGGGTTCATGACCTAGGCATAAAAATGAGATTATAAATAAATTAGAGGAACACAGGATAGTCTACCTCTCAGACCTGTGGAAGAGGAAGGAATTTATGACCAAAGAAGAACTAGAGATCATTACTGATCACAAAATAGAAAATTTAGGGTTAGAAAGCTTTTGTACAAACAAAACTAATACAGACAAGATTAGAAGGGAAGCAATAAACTGGGGAAATGGTTTTACAGTCAAAGGTTATGATAAAGGACTCATTTCCAAAATATATAGAGAATTGACTCTAATTTATAAGAAATCAAGCTATTCTCTAATTGATAAATGGTCAAAGGATATGAACAGACAATTCTCAGATGAAGAAATTGAAACTATATCTAGCCATATGAAAAGATGCTCCAAGTCATTATTAATCAGAGAAATGCAAATTAAGACAGCTCTGAGATACCACTACACACCTGTCAGACTAGCTAGAATGACAGGGAAAGACAATGCAGAATGTTGGAGGAGTTGTGGGAAAACAGGGACACTAATACATTGTTGGTGGAATTGTGAATACATCCAACCATTCTGGAGAGCAATTTAGAACTATGCTCAAAAAATTATCAAACTGTGCATATCCTTTGATCCAGCAGTGTTACTGCTGAGCTTATATCCCAAAGAGATCTTAAAGAAGGGAAAGGGACCTGTATGTGCAAGAATGTTTGTGGTAGCCCTCTTTGTAGTGGCCAGAAACTGGAAATTGAATGGATGCCCATCAACTGGAGAATGGCTGAATAATTGTGGTATATGAATATTATGGAATATTATTGTTCGGTAAGAAATGACCAACAGGATGATTTCAGAAAGGCCTGGAGAGACTTACATGAAATGATGCTGAGTAAAACGAGCAGGGCCAGGAGAACATTATTTACTTCAACAACAATACTATATGATGACCAATTCTGATGGACTGGGCCATCCTCAGCAATGAAATAAACCAAATCAGTTCCAATGGAGCAGTAATGAAGTGAACCAGCTACACCCAGTGAAAGAACTCTGGGAGATGACTAAAAACCATTACATTGAATTCCCAATCCCTATATTTTTGCCCACTTGCATTTTTGATTTCCTTCACAGGCTAATTGTACAATATTTCAGAGTCCGATTCTTTTTGTACACCAAAATAATGGTTCGGTCATGTATACTTATTGTGTATCTAATTTATATTCTAATATATTTAACATCTACTGGTCATCCAGCCTTCTAGGGCAGGGAGTGGGGAGAAGGAGAGGAAAAATTGGAACAAGAGGTTTGGCAATTGTCAATACTGTAAAGTTATCCATACATCTAACCTGTAAATAAAATGCTATTAAAATAAAAAAAATAATTAAAAAAAAGAAATCTTTCCTTGAACTTTTGAGCTGGAATGGTCTTTCCCTACCTGAAACTCATATCACTTTATCATCTAATTTTTAAAGTGTTATTTGTGTTTGTATCTCAGCTAAGTTCCACAAGGGCAAAGAAATATCTTATTTATCTGTTTCTCTTATTGCCTAGTACAGTTTTATGCATGCTATATATCCACTTGAAAAATATTTGCTAAACGGGGGAGAGGAAAAGGGAAAAGAAAAAGAGTAATAAGGGAAGGAAGGGGAAAAGATTCAAAGGGGGGGAGGGAGGGATTATAAAGAGGATAAGCATCGTGATATAAGTGGGGTACATAAGATCAAAAAGGGGAAAGAGGGTTGGGGAAGGCAAGAAAAAGTAAAGCATAATCTGGGGCTATTAGGATGGCAGGAAGTACAGATTTAGTAATTCTAACCGTAAGTGTGAATGGGATGAACTCCCCCATAAAGAGGAGGCAGATAGCAGACTGGATCAAAAGTCAGAATCCTACAATATGTTGTTTACAAGAAAGGACATTTCCAATGTGAAATTTCTTTTCACATTTAAAGCAGGGAGATACATATAGGGTAAAGATAAAAGGCTGGAGCAAGATCTATTATGCTTCAGGTGAAGTCAAAAAAGCAGGGGTAGCCATCCTTATCTCAGATCAAGCAAAAGCAAAAATTGATCTAATTAAAAGAGATAAGGAAGGTAACTACATCCTGCTAAAGGGCAGCATAAACAATGAAGCAATATCAATATTAAACATATATGCACCAAGTGGTATGGCATCTAACTTCCTAAAGGAGAAGTTAAGAGAGTTGCAAGAAGAAATAGACAACAAAACTGTAATAGTGGGAGATCGCAACCTTGCACTCTCAGAATTAGACAAATCAAACCACAAAACAAATAAGAAAGAAATTAAAGAAGTAAATAGAATATTAGAAAAATTAGGTATGTTAGATCTTTGGAGAAAATTGAATGGAGATAGAAAGGAATATACTTTCTTCTCAGCAGTTCATGGAACCTATTCAAAAATTGACCATATATTAGGACATAAATACCTCAAAATTAAATGCAAGAAAGCAGAAATAGTCAATGCTTTCTTTTCAGATCATGATGCAATAAAAACTACATTCAACAAAAAGTTGGGGGAAATAGACCAAAAAGTAATTGGAAACTAAACAATCTCATCTTAAATAATGATTGGGTGAAGCAGCAAATTATAGATACAATTAATAATTTCACCCAAGATAATGACAATGATGAGGCGTCATACCAAAATTTGTGGGATGCAGCCAAAGCGGTAATAAGAGGGAATTTTATATCCCTAGAGGCTTACTTAAATAAAACAGAGAAAGAAAAGATTAATGAATTGGGCTTGCAACTAAAAAAAACTAAACAAAGACCAAATTAAAAACCCCATTCAAATACTAAATTTGAAATTCTAAAATTAAAAGGAGAAATTAAAAATATTGAAAGTAAAAAAACTATTGAACTAATTAATAAAACTAAGAGTTGGTTCTATGAAAAAGCCAATAAAATAGATAAGCCTTTGGTAAATCTGATTAGAAAAAGGAGGGAGGAAAATGAAATTAGTAGTCTTAAAAATGAAAAGGGAGAACTTTCCACCAATGAAGAGGAAATTAGAGAAATAATAAGGAGTTATTTTGCTCAACTTTATGCCAATAAATTTAATAACCTAAGTGAAATGGATGACTACCTCCAAAAAATTAACATATTTAAAATCTTCTCCTTCCCCACTCAAATTATATTACAATATGATTTTTTAAATATTTGGGTTATGTATCAATTTGTAACTTATATTAGAAATTATTTAGAAGAAATCAGCCAAAAGCTAATTTCTTCCTTTCTAAGTTGACCAGGAATTTCTGGATATCTAGGAAATCATCATTCAAGTAGCTGTTACCCTAGGAGAATCAAACATTAAAAAAAAAAAACTATATTTGCTTTGTTTTGGTCCTTATTCATCCACTAAAATTTTTGATCAAATTAAAAATAAAAAATTATCATTATCAAGTAGCTGTGATGACTATTACTAATGATACACCCAATCATTCTTATTTTTCATTATCTCCTTTAATATCTTCATCTTTGTTACTCCATAAGAATTATTTCATTTTATCTAATTCTTTAAAGTAACCTATTGGTATTTTGATATAGCTGATAATTTGTAATTTTCTTATTATCATTTTAATAGTATGGGCATAGACCAAACATGAAATAAGTATTATTTTTCTAAGTATGATGTTTCCAGGTATTTCATGTAAACAATATACTATAGAATTCTGACTTTTAATCCACCCTATTATCCACTTCTATTTTATGGGAGAGTTCATCCCATTTATATTTCCTGTTAAACTTACTAACTCTATATTTCTCGCCATCCTATTTTTCCCAGGTTATACTTTTCTCTCTCCTTTCCTCCTTTCTGTCCTTGTGTGTTTAGCTTGTGACCATCACCCCCCTCAATCTACCCTCCTTTTTCCAGCCCCCCCTTTCTTTTGCATACCCTTCTATTAGGTTCCTAGTTTCCATTCTCATCCTACTTCCCTAGAGGGTTAAACTAAATATATATTTCTTTGAGCCAAATCTGATGAGATTAAGATTCAAATAATACTTAACTTCACTTCTCTCCCTCAACTATAATAAGTCTTTTGAGTTCTTTATGGGACATAATTTACCCATTTTAGCTCCCCGTTTGTCTCCTCCCAGAACAATCCTTTTCCTACCTCAATTTCTAGATGGGAGTTGGTCAGACCAAGCCAGGGCAGTAGGAAAGCCTACAGTACTACCAGCCCCAGAGGAATCAATGAGAGCCTTCTGGTTCCCTGCAAAAGAAACTTGGGACAATCTACCCTGTGTCCTAGGAGTACAAGTCAACTTTTTAAAATCAACAACAACAACAAAAAAAAAAAAGCAAAAAGAACTCTGACCATTGCTATTATGGAGACAAGGAACATCAGAATATAAACTCAGAAAAAGACAAAACAGGTAAAATGCCTACAGGAGACACTTTAAAGGAGAAAATGAATTGGTCTCAAGCTCAAAAGGCTCTCTTGGAAGGGTTAAAAAAAGATCTTAAAAGAAAGATGAAAGAAAAATGTGTGAGAAAGACAGCTATGATGGAGAATTATGAAGGTTTGGGAGGGAACTCACAGTTAGCCTTCTCCAGTTGCATTGGAGGTGTCACAACTGGTCTACTAATCCATTGCCCTTCTGAACTAAAGGAGAGTTGCCAATACTGTTCTTCTTAGTCCAACATCCTCCCATTAGTTTCCCTATACCCAGCCACACCATATCTGGTCTCTGTATGTCATCTGTGCTGGACCAACTACCTCCCTGCCCAACAGAGATAGACCCTTCCTGAAGTTCTTCCAAGATATCTTAATATAGAAGAATTATTATACACTGAATTTTTGTGGGTTTTGACACTCCAAAATCTATTCAGAGACTTGATCTAACATTGATTCTGTAGGGACCCCGGGAGAGCTCAAGCAATGTCCTGTCTATTCTCTGCCATCTTGGCTCTATCTCTTATTATTTCCATAAGGAATGTTTTCAGGTTGTTTTTACTATAAACACTGAGTATCACTCAATTTGTTATACACAGTTATATTTTATAAATATGTTGAAAAGAATATTTATGACCTTCCATTTGTGACCCCTCATAACCATTAGGGTTATGTTGGAAATATAGGGAAATGATTTATTTATTTTATATTCTGCTAATTATTGGAGCATTTTTAACATAACACCATATATGGTCTTATGAAAATCAAATGAAAAAATATTGTAGATCACTTAGGGCAATGTCTGGCATATATTAGGCGCTACATAATACTTATTCCACACCCTTTCCTGTTGGAATCTTTACAAAGTGTTAAGACATTGGAGTTAATTTAATCTTAGAGTTATTTTGGGCCAGAACTTGAAACAAGATACTAAGTGGAACTGATGGAAACAATGCTTGTGTTCACACCTTTGAGAGAGGTGATTTTTGTTGTCTCGTTGAGTCATTCAATTCCATTTGTTCAATTCTGATTTTCAATGAAGTATTTTCTTCACTCACTGTTTTATATCTTTTTCTAATTGTCCAATTGAGTTTTTAAGTGAGTTGTTTTGTTCTACGGAATTTTTTTTTTCCATTTCTCCACTTTTGTTTTTTAGGGAGCTATTTTCTGTTACCAGTTCACTAATTCTATTTTTCAAGAATTTTATTTCTTTATCCACTCTGTCTTTAAATGAGTGGGGTGACTTCTTCAGACTCTCTTGCCAAGCTTCCCTTTCCTTTTCCCACTTTTCTAGCTCTCGAAAAAACACAGAGCTTACACAGATGTGTGCCTCCTCTCCACCATCTTGGCCAGAACTCAAATATTTTTTTTTGATTCTACACATGTAGCTTTTTGACTTTGCTATCATCTGAGTTTGTGTGCTGATCTTTCCTGTCACTATAGTAACTTTTAATGGTCAGGTGATGTGTTGTTCTTGTTAGTTCATTTTCCAGGCTATTCATTGATTTTTCTCTTATATTAAAATTGGTTTGTGCTACCAGGATAGAGAGGGTATCACTCCAACCTTCAATTTTTCTGTGCTGTTATGTTCTGAATTAGTTCTGGAAGTTTGTAGTTCTTCAAAGGTGATATGATCTAAGGAGAGATATGTTCACTTCTCTCCTGCCCTGTACTCTGGTCTTTAAGTTTTATCAGTTCTCTTTTCTGCCCTAGAACTGGAACAAGGGTCCTTGTTCCTTTGCAACTCTACTATGCTAGTGTTCCTCCTTGCCCTGGGAGCATATATTAACAATGGAATAGGGTCCTGCACTCAATGTCCCTAACAATTTTCTAGTAATTTCTTTCTTACAAGTTGCCTAACCTCATTACAGTTTTGTAGACTGAGAGTTGTGGAATCCATTGCTGCTAATTCAGTCACCCTCAAAGCTGAAAGTGGCTAGCTTGCCATTGGACTGAATTTTACCTCAGGGACATAGGTTTTTTCCCTAATGACCTTCTAAGTTGTCTTGGCTGGGAAAATGTTTTACCATTTCCTTTTTCAAAATTCAATTTGAGGAATTAATTTAAAGTCAGTTGGACTGGAATTTAAATGAGCTCAGAGAAGTCCTTGCCTTTAATCTGCTTTGTTCTGTTTCATCAAAAGTTAATTTTCTTAAAATCATGTACTTCAGAGAAGTGGGTTGTTTATAGAGGATTAATTTTCAGCTAATGGTCATGAGATTGCAGAAGATTTGAACCCTACCAAACCTCCAGGACATGTGATGCAAGTTCAATTACATGAATATAAATTATTTTCTTTGGTAAATTGAGTATTGACTATTATATAATATATTCTCATGTTATATACATTGTGTGCCTTTGAAGAATTTGAGGACTTTGATATCCAAATTTAGAAAACCTAAGAACATGAGCCTTTGAAGAAGGATTGAACCTGTGATTTCATTCAGGAGTTCACTTAGGTGAAGCCAGTGCAGATTAGCAACTTTTATGTAATTTATACTATCATCAATATTGAATTAGAATGAAATAGAGTGCATTAAATTATACATAAGAATCCCTGTTGCCTACACATTGACTTTGAAAATCATGTGTTAATGTTTATTTTGTGCAATAATTTCCACTTATGTTTTAATCTGGTTTGGATTATACTTTGAAAGGTTTTTCTACAAGTACCTCTGGTCTAAAGTACTGAGAGGTAGTAATTTGTACAATGTTCCCCAGAATCTGTACCACATTTAGGATGCAAAATTCTGGTTATGAGGTCACCTCTTTGTCTACTATAGAAATAAGCTTCTGATTTTGTTTATTAAATATGTGTAAGAAAGTTGGATTCCTATTTAATTTTTTTATATGAAGCTTTTTATTTTTAAAACATATGCTAGGATAATTTCACAATATTGACCTAGACGGCAAACAATTCAATATATGTTAAACATTTTGAAATATAAGTTAAATCCAATATATATAAACATATTTATACAATTCTCTTGCTGCACAAGAGAAATCATATCAAAAAAAGAAAATAAATGAGTAAGAAGAATGAGTAAGAAAACAAAATGAAAGCAAACAGTAAGAGTGAGAATGTTATGTTGTAACCCACATTCAGTTCCTATAGTCCCCTCTCTGATTGTAGATGGCTCTCTTCATCACAAGATCATTGGAACTGGAATCAGTCATCTTATTGTTGGAAAGAGTCATGTTCAACAGAATTGATCATCATATAATATTGATGTTGCCATGTATAATGATCTCCTGATTTTGCTCACTTCACTCAGCATCAATTCATGTAAGTCTCTCCAGACCTCTCTGAAATCATCTTGCTGATCATTTCTTATAGAATGATAACATTCCATAACATGAATAGACCAGAACTTATTCAGCCATTCTCCAACTGATGGGCATCTACTCAGTTTCCAGTTTCTTGACAGTAGGAAAATGTCTGCCACAAACATTTTTGCACATATGGGTCTCTTTTCCTCCTTTAAGATCTCTTTGGCAAATAGGCCCAATAGAAACACTGCTGGGTCAAAGGGTATGCACAGTTTGATAACTTTTTGAGCATAATTCCAAATTGTTCTGCAGAATGGCTGAATCCATTCGCAACTCCAGCAACAATGTATCAGTGTCCCAGTTTTCCTACATCCCCTCCAACATTCATCCTTGTCTTTTCCTGTCATCTTAGCCAATCTGAGAGGTGTGTAGTGGTATTCCAGAGTTGTCTTAATTATCATTTCTCTGATTAATAATGATTTAGAGCGCCTTCTCATATGATTAGAAATGGTTTTAATTTCTTCATCTGAATATTGTTTATATCCTTTTACCACTTTTCAATTGAAGAATGGCTTGAACTATTTTAAATTTAAGTCAATTCTCTATATATTTTAGAAATGAGGCCTTTATCAGATACTTCGGATGTAAAAATGTTTTCCCAGTTTATTGTTTCCCTTCTAATCTTGTCTGAATTAGTTTTGTTTCTTCAAAAACTTTTTATAATCAAAATTATGTGTCTGGTGTTCAATAATGATCTCCAGTTCTTTGGTCCCAAATTCCTTCCTCCTCCACATGAGAAGTACACTATCCTATATTCTTCTACTTTGCTTATAATATCAATCTTTAGGTCTAAATCATGAATCCATTTAGATCTTATCTTAGTATATGGTGTTGGGTGTTGGTTTCTTCCATACTAGTTTCCAATTTTCCCAGGAGTTTTTGTCAAATAGTGAGTTCTTATCCCAGAAGCTGGAGTCTTTGGATTTGTCAAACACTAGATTGCTATAGTTATTGACCATTTTGTCTTGTGATCCGAATCTATTCCATTGATTGACTATTCTGTTTCCTTAGCCAGTACCAAATGATTTTGATGACCGCTGCTTTGTAATACACTTTTAGGTCTAGCACAACTAGGCTACCTTCATTAGCATGTTTTCATTAATTCCCTTGAAATTCTTGACCTTTTGTTCTTCCAGATGAACTTTGTTGTTATTTTTTCTAGATCTGTAACATAATTTCTTGGGACTTTGATTGGTATGGCACTAAATAACTAGATTAATTTAGGTAGTATTGTCATTTTTATTATATTCATTTGGCCTACCCATGATCACTTGATATTTTTCCAACTGATTGATTAGATCTGACTTTATTTTCATGGAAAATGTTTTGTAGTTGTGTTCATATAGTTCCTGACTTTCCCTTGGCAGATAGATTCCCAAATATTTTATACTATTGATAGTTATTTTGAATGGAATTTCTTTTTTTTTTTTTTTTTTGATTTCTTGCTGTGGACTTTATTGGTAATATATAAAAATGCTGATGATTTATGTGGATTTGTTTTGTACCCTGCAACTTTGCTAAAGTTGAAAATTGTTTCTAGTAATTTTTACTTCATTCTCTAGGGTTCTCTAAGTGTACAGTCATATTATTTGCAAAGAGATAATTTGGTTTCTTCATGACCTACTCTAATTCCTTTAATTTCTTTTTTTCTCTTATTGCCAATGCTAGTATTCCTAATACCATATTGAATAGTAATGGTGATAGTGGACAGCCTTGTTTCACTCCTTATATTATTAAGAATGGTTCTAGCTTGTCCCCATTATATATGATGCTTGCTGATAGTTTTAAATAGATGCTATTGATCATTTTAAGGAAAGGTCCATTTATTCCTATACTCTCTAGTGGGAAAGTTGAATTCCTTATTAAAAATGAACATTTGTGGAAACCTATAATTAAATCATACCCAAGCTTAATTAGGTTTCTATAATATTTTATTTTGGGGTGAGAATAATAAGTTGAAAAAGAAGTTATAAAATCTGTATGGGAGATCAGACCTACCCAGGTGGACCCGAAACCATGAGAGAGCACTCTATTCTGGGGAGGAGCTAATTTCTTGCAAGTTAAATTCATAGATTCATAGTGTGGGAATTAAAATCAAGAGATTTAAAATGATATATCTGTTCTGACATTGACAAACTGCATGAGCTTGGTAAAGTAATATAACCTCTAAACTTAAATAGTCCCATTTATAAAATGGGGATAAAATATGTTCAATACTTTCTTCACAGAGTTGTGTCAAGTAAAACATTTTGTGAGCCTTGTAACATTACAACAATAAGTTAATATTAATCCTAATGAATGAATCAATCCTTTCAATACTAATACAATGAAATCTAATTACTAAGTTTTCAATTAAACTTTTCTTCAGTTTATAGCTATTGGAAAAAATAAACTGATCAATGGGCATTGTGGGAACTTTTTCTTATAATTTTTTATTTGTAGCAGAAACCTAACATTTTTGTCTTGAGAAAAAGACTCTGTGTTTGTTCTCTGCATTTAATGTGCTCCTATTGCTTCAGGAGTTCTTCCTGTGCCAGGCTCCCTGCTGTCATTGCTGCTAATACACACACAGGTTGCTTGGGGTGCAGCATCCCTGATTGTTTGGCCTTGACCCTGTAGCATAGCAAAAAAAAAAAAAAATAGAGAGAGAGAGGGAAATTTCTTGAAGGAGTTCAAGGTCAGGCATGTCCTTTGGCAAGTTCTTCAGTCTCACTGAAAAGTTTGAGACAACAACTAATTTTGCATCAATGTTATACTCTCTGGAATAGAGAAGAACTTGTATCTGCATTTTTATTGTGATCTCCTTGGGATTTTCCTCTTTATCTTAGAGGAAAAAATGTTGTGGTTAGGTGGAAAGAATAATAGTTCAATATTAATGCATAAAGAATATGGAACGTTTTTTTTCCAGTATAGCTTGATTCCATCAAATATATCAAGTGGTATAGAACCTCACCCTCATGCCAACTTGAAATCTTAAATAAGACTTTGGTGGAAGAAAAAAATAGTGTTATTTTATACAGAATACCATGCTAAGCACTAGTTGTGAATGGGAAGAAATATGACATTGCCTCTAGCCTCAAAAAATGACATCTTAACTAGATGGCTCAGAGATCCACATTTCTGGTCCTAGTTTCTTCCATGAACTTCAGTTCCACCAATTGCCTCACTTACATTTTAAACCAGATTTTCTATATAAATCTCACATACAACATACCCAAATTCTAAGTCATTATATGTTTCCCCAAACCCACAATGTATGCAAATCTTTCTATTTCTGTTAAACCCACTATTGTCCTTTCAGGTATCTAGGTTCATAATTTCCATTATCTAACATCTCCTCTTTCATTATGTCAAATGTTGATTCAATTATCTACAACATTTCTAATCTCTGACCCCTTTCCTTTACTCATGCAACTATCAGTTTAGTTTTGGCCCTCATCACTTTTTTTGCTTAGACTCCTGAAAAAAAGTTTTAATTCTCTTCCTGCCTCATCTCTTCCCTCTCTAGTCAATCCTACACAGTGTTACTAAAGTAATTTTCCTTAAATAAAGACCTGATTAGTATCATTAGGATTAAACATGAATTGCTCTTTTTTAACTTTTCAAAATCTATTTATTTTATTTTTAATTTGTGGAATAAAGCAAGCATTTCCATAACATAGTATAATAAAAACAAAAAAGATAATTTTTGGACCTGTGACTTCAAACTGTCATGTAAAACTTGCTTTTCCTTTTAAATATATAATAAAATTATCATATTCATTTCTTTTTTTTTCCTTCCACTTCTTCCTACTTGGAGATGTCTATCATTACACATGCACAGACAAACACACACATCTGCGTATGTGTGTATATGTGTGTAAAATCAGTTTAGTTTTTAAAAGTATTCATTCACAACCTGTCTACAACATATCTTCCTGGACTAATTTTTATATTTCTCTTCAGTCCATATGTTGTTTTCAAGCCAAACTGCTCTTCTCTATATTCCTGTCACAGGACATATTAGCTACCTCTTTGTGTCTCTGCACTGATTACCTCTCATACTTGAAATATAACACCTCTTAACCTTTGCCATATGTAATCTATTACTATAAGATATAGCTGAAATCCTACCTCATACATCCAAATTTCCTGATTTCCCTTCACCCAAACAATAACATCCAACTTCTCAAATGAATAGATATTTGTTTTGTTTTTATTTGTGTTTATAATTTTTATATTTATTCTTGGTAAATTTACATATATATCGGTTTCTCCCTAATGGAATTTAAACTCCTTTCAAATAATTTTTTGTTTAATTATATTTGCATTGTCATCATCCAGGACAGTGCTTGGCATATAATTACTATTAGAAAAGTGTATGAATGATTTATTATTTTTTTATTTTCAAAAATAAACTCCAAAATAGTTTAGAACATCAGCAATAAAATTAAAACAAAAAATAGGCAAAATTGTCCCCTGTATCTATATAGTTAAATAATTTGTAATCATTTCTGCTAATTTTAAAATTCTGATTAAGATATTAAAGATTTGGAGTCAGGAAGAGTTGGATTTATATCTAATCTGAGACACTAGACCTTGGACCTATGCAAGTTACATAACAGATACACAATTTCCTTGTTTGTAAAGTGAGGATAATCATAGCAACTTAGTAAAGTGAGGATAATAATAGCACCTAAGTCCCAAGTCTTTTGTGAGTATAAAATTAAGTATTTAGGGAACATTTTAAAAACTTCCTTTAAAAGGTATATAATAAGACTCTCCCATCCCTAGTCAACAGACTAGAAGTGCTGGATACTCTGACAGGAACCTGTATCCTATGATCACCAGAAGGCTAGATCTATCCACCAAGATATACACTATTTTTTTCTTATGGATCACAACATGGCACTCTTATCTGTTAGGAGTCAATTTAAAGAACCAGTTCTGAGAGAAACAAAAGACACAGATATTAAATGGATTAAGCTGTATTTTATTGTAAGGCCAAGGTCTTCTCCAAATTTTATGAAATTAATAAAGCTGATAGAACTTTAATTTATATAACTCTTTGTATTTTCAAATGCTTAAAGAAACTCCAGATGTGCAACTCAAAAATCCAAGGAGAAAAAGAAACATATAAACTAGGAATCATTAATTTTCCTATTCCTGGAGATCTGAGGTTCTCTTTTAATGCCATTTATGTGTAACCTGCAAATAAGCAAGAAGGTGAAGTGATGAGAGTCTCTATTTAAGCAGCTACTGCAAGAAACTGACTTGAGGCTTTGTGAGAAGGTGTTTGGTCCTCAGATACAAACAAGTGTTTTGTGAATAAATACTTTATGAACAAGAGTCTTTCCAAGCCTGGGTAGTGACTGGATCTTGTTCAGTTATTCTCATTGCAGAAGCATCCTATTTTAGAAATATTGGCAGCAAGATGTACGCAGTTCTATATCTTTGTTTCATAAATTTGATGTCAAGAAAGAGGAGATATGTCCTTACTAGAAAAAATCTTTTCTTAAGAATGTTAGGATTCAAGGATCCCAGAGAATTTTTGTAATGATAAGTTGGTGTTTAATGATAATAATAAAAAGATTTCTAGCCAAAAAAGGTATATAAATTATTGTAATTGTTATTGTTGTTTTTATTACTCACTCCAACTATGTATTAGAAATTAGAGATATTGTTAATGCAATTTAATATATTCTTAGGTAGTGAGAAGTTGAAGAACTTTCCCAGGTCATATTGCTAGTAAATGACAAAGACAGAATTAAAATATAGATCTTCTGTTTGCTAATTCAAAGCATGGTTTTTCTGATTTATAATATCTATTTCCATTAAAAAGGATAGATAGTCTGTGGCATGAATTCAGAAGAACCAGATGTGTGTTTTCTGTTCTCCTAAACATTTCCCCTCATTTATAGAATGCCATTTCTGTTTTACAGTGCAAGGAAGAAAGGAAACATTTATTTTAATCACTTACGATGCACCAGTTACTGTGCTAAACACTTTAGAAATATGATCTCATTTGATCCTCACAACAATCCTATGAGAATGATTGGGAGATTAAGTGTTTTGTCAAAGTTCAGACCACTGGTAAGTTTCCAAAGCTAGGTTTGAATTTAGGTTTTTCTAACTATAGGACCAGTGATCTATGCCCTGGGTCACCTAGCTTTCTCTGCACAATGAACTATTGCCTAAGCATCTGCTATGTGCAGAACACTGTGCTGGTTAATTAGAAACACAAAATATTGAAAAATGTAAAATAAATAAGAGAAAGTTGAAATGATAGAAATTGGATGTACTTAGACAATCACATATACTACTTTTTCTTTCACACACAATTAGATCTATCATGTTATTGATGCAAACACAGTTCAAAATATATATCATCTGTAGCTCATCGTAAAATAAGCACTTTGTCACTACAGTCTACCCCCAAGTTAATGAATTAAATGATAGAAAGTAGAATATAATACATAGAAATAGGGTTGAACTTTCTCATTTTACATTTATGGCTTCTCTTGATTGGTGGAGCTCCTGTTAGTGCAGCCTGTATGTAAAGATGACTAAGGCTAAGAACCCTAACACCTATAACCAGTCATGAAAATGATTCAAGAAACTTAGGTCACAAAGATGAGTCTCTGAAAGGAATTGACCAATATCTGTGAAAAAATATGAGCTTTCCTAAGAAACACATCAAAAAAGGGGCTGAAAAAAATTCAGGCTAATGATGCTAAAGCCCAACAAGACTCAAGAAGATGCCATTAAAGCATTGGGCTCATAAGTCTCTAAGGCTTATGAGTTGTAACTCATTTTGTAACTCCCCAGTTATAAAATCCCCAAGAGCAGTGCCCTACATGCTGACCACAAGATGATCACAGGCTATGCAGGTGCTAAGACTGGCACCAAATGCCCAGGCTCCAAAATCATGAAATTGACTCTAAGGTTGCATAAAGTCACCAAGTCTGACTTCAAGATCAAAAAGTTTGACCCCAATGTGGACAAATCTCACCCCAAGATTACTGAATTTGATACCACCACCATCAAGATTTTAAGATTATAAAGTCAAGTGATTCCAAGCCTGTTAAGGATATTGACCTGAATCCTGCTAAGTCCAAAACCAAAGATTTTTTGACTAAAGCGATTAGTAGCCAGGCTTCAAAATAGATAGGTCAGGATAAATGGATTTGGTTAAACTCTAGCCCATTATTTTTTGTGTCTAAATTTACTTTTTGTGTGAGATTTTGTGTTCTGTTTTGTTTTGTACAGATAAACAAGATGGTGAGTCATAAAAAATAGGAAAGCAATTTTTATGAAAGCCAATTTATGGCAATCATACAAAGAATAATCTCATTATTCTTCACCCATTCTTTCATCATACACAACATTCCTGACATTGATGACACTGATGGCAGGTGATAAAAAGCATTTTACTGGGAGGTCACTGAAGAAACTCTCATACTTGACTAAATAAGGCACATTGACATTCATAATCAAAACTATTTTTGTATTCAAATGAATGTATTTAATCAACCATCTCTTTAAATAAATATCTGGTATAAATGTAGGCTTTGAAGTTCATAAAGTTCTTCAAATACATTATATATTTGCATTCTTAGCATGGATCTCTGATATAGGCACTATAGGTATTGCTATCTCTATTTTGCACAGGAGTAAATTGAAATAAAAGGAATTGTTCATAATTTCTCAATAATAAAAAAAAATGTTATTTGATCCCTGAAATCACATTTTTCCAAAGCTTTTTATATGAAGCTATATTTCATACCTTCACTTCAACCAAGCATAACGTTTCAAATATTTATGACTTTAAATGTAAATACTTGTATAATTTATCCCTGACAATCAATTTTGTTAAATTTGTCTAAGTATAGTTCAGTTATGTGCTTTAATAAAGAAAAAAAAAAAGAAACTAAAATGTTTTGTAAAGTTTCTATTTTTTTTCTTTACTAAAGCTTTTTTATCTTTCAAAAAAGATTTTTTTCAAAAATTATGCTTGGACAATTCTTCAGCATCAGCCCTTGCAAAACCTTGTGTTCTGATTTTTCCCCTCACCATACTTCACACCCTCCCCTGAATGGCAAGTAGTTCTATATATGTTAAACATGGTTGAAATAAATCCAATATATACAATTATCTTGTTGAACAAGAAAAATCAAATCAAAGCAGAAAAAAAGAGAAATAAAATGCAAGCAAGCAACAACAAAAGAGTTAAAATGCTATGTTGTGAACCACACTTAGATTCCACAGTCCTCTCTCTGAGTGTAGATGGCTCTCTTTATCATTAAACAGTTGGAACTGGTTTGAATCATCTCAATGTTGAAGAGAAACACATCCATCAGAATTGGTCATTTTATAATCTGGATTTTCTTGTTGCTGGGTATAATCTCTTGGTTCTGTTCATTTCACTTAGAATCAATTCATGTAAGTCTCTCTAGGGCTCTTTGAAATCATCTTACTGATTGTTTCTTGTAGAACCATAATATTCCATAACATTCATAAATCATAATTTATTCAGCCATTCTCCAATTGATGGGCATCCATTCAGTTTCCACTTTCTTGCCATGACAAAAAGGGCTGCCACAAACATTTTTGCAAATGTGGGTCCCTTTCCTTCCTTTAAGATCTCTTTGGTATATAAGCCCAGTTGAAACACAGTTGAATCAAAAGCTATGCACAGTTTGATAATTCCTTGGGCATAATTCCAAATTGTGATGACCCGCATTAGCACCTTGGATAACTTAGAATCAGCCTGGAGTCAGGATAAGTAAAAGTCCTTAATCTTTATTCTTGGTCTTTAGGGGTAGAAGTGAATTGTATGGAAGCAGAATCTCTACAACCTTCCTTCTTAATCTCCTTCCCAGAGAGAGTGACTCTGGCTACTCTTACTACATCTCCTAGTCCCTCCTACAATTCTCTATATACACCAATTATCAAACCAGAACAGGATAGTGGGAAGAGCCATTCCCCAAGCACATGCCCATAGAGTATTGTCCAATTGGTAACCAACCTCAGTGCAATGACTCAAGAGTTTCAGCCCTCTACACGAAATTGCTCTGCAAAATGGTTGGATCAATTCACAATTCCATCAACAATATACCAGTGTCCCAGTTTTCCCACAGCCCCTCCAACATTCATCATTATCTTTTGCTGTTATCTTAGACAATTTGAGAGGTATGTAGCAGTTTCTCAGAATTGTCTTAATTTGCATTCCTCTGATCAATACTGATTTAGAGCATCTTTTCTCATGACTACAAATAGCTTCAATTTCTTAATCTGAATATTGTCTATTCATATCTTTTCACCATTTATCAATTGGAGAATAGCTTGAATGTTTTTAAATTTGACCCAATTCTCTATATAGTTTAGAAATGAGGCCTTTATCAGAACCTTTCAATGTACAAATGTTTTCCCAGTTTATTTCCCTGCTAATATTGTCTGCAATAGTTTTTTTGTACAAAAACTTTTAAGCTTCATGGACCCACACTTAACACCATATACCAAGATAAGATCAAAATGGATCCATGATTTAGAGATAAAGAACGAGATTATAAATAAATTGGAGGAACATGGGATAGTTTATCTCTCAGACTTGTGGAGGAGGAAGAAATTTGTGACTAAAGACGAACTAGAGACCATTATTCATCACAAAATAGAAAATTTTTATTACATCAAATTAAAAAGCTTCTGTACAAACAAAACTAATGCAAACAAGATTAGGAGGGAAGCAACAAACTGGGAAAACATCTTCACAGCTAAAGGTTCTGATAAAGGCCTCCTTTCCAAAATATATAGAGAACTGACTCTATTTTATAAGAAACCAAGCCATTCTCCAATTGACAAATGGTCAAAGGATATGAACAGACAATTTGTTTTCAGATGATGAAATTGAAATTATTACCACTCATATGAAAGTGTTCCAAATCATTATTAATCAGAGAAATGCAAATTAAGACAACTCTGAGATACCACTACACACCTGTCATATGGGCTAAGATGACAGGAAAAAATAATGATGATTGTTGGAGGGGATGCGGGAAAACTGGGACATTGGTACATTGTTGGTGGAGTTGTGAACGAATCCAACCATTCTGGAGAGCAATCTGGAATTATGCCCAAAAAGTTATAAAACAGTGCATACCCTTTGATCCCAGTTTCTACTGGGCTTATACTCCAAGGAGATACTAAAGAAGAAAAAGGGACCTGTATGTGCCAAAATGTTTGTGGCAGCCCTGTTTGTAGTGGCTAGAAACTGGAAAATGAATGGATGCCCATCAATTGGAGAATGGTTGGGTAAATTGTGGTATATGAATGTAATGTAATATTATTGTTCTGTAGGAAATGACCAGCAGGATGAATACAGAGAAGCTTGGAGAGAATTACATGAACTAATGCTAAGTGAAATGAGCAGAACCAAGAGATCATTATATATGTCAACAATGATATTGTATGAAGATGCAATCTGATGGAAGTGGATTTCTTTGACAAAGAGACCTAATTCAGTTTCAATTGATCAATGATGGACAGAAGCAGCTACGCCCAAAGAAAAAACACTGGGAAATGAATGTAAACTGTTTACATTTTTGTTTTTCTTCCCGGGTTATTTTTACCTTCTGAATCTAGTTCTCTCTGTGCAACAAAAAAACTGTTTGGATCTGCACACATACATTGTATCTAGGATATACTAGGACATATTCAATATATATAGGACTGCTTGCCATCTAGGGGAGGGACTGGAGAGTGGGAGGGAAAAATAGGAACAGAAGTGAGTGCAAGGGATAATGTTGTAAAAAAATTACCCTGGTATGGGTTCTGTCAATAAAAAGTTATTATAAAAAAACTTTTAAACTTAATATCATCAACATTATCTATTTTGTGATCAATAATGATCTCCAGTTCTTCTTTGGTCACAAATTCTTTCCTCCTTCGCAGAGCTGAGATGTTAACTATCCCATATTCTTCTAATGTGTTTATAATATTCTTATGTCTATATCATGAACTCATTTCAACCTCATCTTAGTAAATAAGGTTATGTGTGAGCCAATGCCTAGTTTCTGCCACACTAGTTTCCAATTTTCCCAGCAGGTTTTGTCAAATAGTGAATTCTTATCCCAAAAGCTGGGATCTTTGGGTTTGTCAAACATAGATTGCTATAGTTATTGACTATTTTGTCCTGTGATCCTAACCGATTTCACCCAATGGACTACTCTATTTCTTAGCCAGTACCAAACAGTTTTGATGACTGCAGCTTTTTAATATAGTTTTAGATCTGGTACAGCTAGGCCACCTTTATTTGCATTTTTTCATTAATTTCTTCGAAACGTTTGACCTTTTGTTCTTCCAGATGAATTTTGTTGTTATTTTTCTAGGTCTGTAAAATAGTTTCTTGGGATTTGATTTACCAATCAAACTAAATAGCACTAAATACATAGATTAGTTTAGGGAGTATTATTAGGATGCTTTTTGAGTGACTCTTTCAACCACATTGGATAAAGCCAGTTCAACTTCTCTCAAAGTCTCTTGAGCTACTTTTCTGGCTTGGTGAGTTTAAAGCACTGCCTCTCCTTAAAATGTCACAAAATGGTTGTAATTGATAGGTAGTTAAGCCTAACACTGGATGTATACATTGGATATCTCCTACGGATTTCTGAAAGTCATATAAGGGAGGAGTCCTCAAACTTTTTAAATAGGAGGCCAGTTTACTGTTTCTCAGACTGTTGGAGGGCCGGACTATAGTAAAAACAAAAACTTTGTTTTGTGGGCCTTTAAATAAAGAAACTTTATAGCCCTGGGTGAGGGGGGAAAAACGTCATCAGCTGCTGCATCTGGCCTGCATGCCGTAGTTTGAGGACCCCTGATATAGGGTTAAATATTAGGCAATTAAATAAATAAATAATAAAAAAGAACATGTGTGATTCTTCTGTACAGATTACCACAATTATAAGGTTGTTCAAGAAAAATCAGATCAAAAAGACAAAAAAAATGAGGAAGAAAAAAATGCAAGGAAGCAACAACAAAAAAAGGTGAAAATAATATGATGTGATCCACATTCAGTCTCCATAGTCCTCTTTCTAGATGTAGATACCTCTCTCTATCACAAGTATATTGAAATTGGCTTGAATCACCTTGCTGTTGGAAAGAGTGAAAACCCTTAGAATTGATTGTTTCACAATTTTGTTGTTGCGTTGTACTATGGTTCTGCCCACTTCACTTAGCATCAGTTCAAATAAGTTTCTCCAGATTTTATTGAAATCATTCTGCTGATCATTAATTATAGAACAATAATATTCCATAACATATATGTACTATAATTTTCAGCCATTCTCCAACTTTTAGGTATCCACTCAGTTTCCAGTTCTTTGCCACTACAAAAAGGGCTGCTACAAACACTTTTGCACATGTGGATCCTTTCTCCTTTTTTATAATCTCTTTGGGATTCAGGCTCAATAGAGACAATGCTCTATCAAAGGGTATGGCACAGCTTGATAATCTGTTGGGCATAGTTCCATATTGTTCTCCCGAATGGTTGGGTCATTTCACAACTTGAGCAGCAATGTACCAGTGTTTCCAGTTTTCCCAGATCCTCTCCAATATTCATCATTATATTTTCTTGTCATCATAATCAATTTGAGAGGTATTTCAGAGTTGTATTAATTTACACTTCTCTATTCAATGGTGATCTAGAGCATTTTTACCTATAACTATAAATGGTTTTAATTTCTTCATCTGAAAGCTGTTCATACCCTTTGACCTTTAATCAATTGGAAAATGGCTTACATGCTTATAAATTCTTATACATTCTCTATACATTTTAGAAATGAGACCCTTATCAGAATCCTTAAATGTAAAATTTCCCCCCCCCCAATCTAATCTACATTGGCTTTGGTTGTATAAAAACTTTTAAACTTAATGTAATCAAAATTATTCCTTTTGTATTTCATAATGCATTCTAGTTTTTCTTTGGCTACAAATTCCTTCCTTCTCCACAGATCTGAGAGGCAAAAACACCCTTTGATTTTCTAATTTGCTTACAATATTACTCTTTACTCTTTATATCTAAATCATGACCCCATTTTACCATTATCTAGGGCAGGGTGTTAGGTATTAGGCAATGTCTACTTTATTTTCTGATTTTCCCACAAATTTTTGGTCAAATAGTGAGTTCTTATCTTAGAAACTTGCGTCTTTGGGTTTATCAAATACTAGATAATTATAGTCATTGATTATTGTGTCTTTTTAACTTGACTTATTCCACTGATCAACTATTCTATTTCTTAGCCAGCACTAAATGGTGTTAATGTTGCTTTATAATATGATTTTAGGTCTGATATGGGTAGGACATTTTTATTTGAATCTTTTCATTAATTCTATTGAAATTCTTGAACTTTTTTCCCAGATGAAATTTATTATTATTTTTTCTAGCTCCAAGTTCTTGTTTTCTAAGTTCTAATCTTGTTTGATTGATATGGTACTGAAGAAATAGATGAATTTGGGCAGAATTGTCATATTAACTTGGCCTACGCATGAGGATATGATATTCTTCCAGTTTGTGTGGAAACTCTTTTGTAATTATAATTCATGTAGGATTTTCTTGGCAAGGTAGACTCCCAAATCTTTTTTATTATGTACATTTATTTTAAATGGAATGTCTCTTTGTATCTCTTGCTGATGGGCTTTGTTGGTAACTTAGAAATGTTGATGATTTATGCAGATTTATTTTGTATCCTGCAACTTTGCTAAAGCTGATAATTGTTTACAGTATTTTTAGTGGATTATCTTGGATTCTTTAATCACATGCAGAGGCAAATTTCCTCATTGCCAATTCTAATTCCTTTAATTTCTTTCTCATACATACTGAATAGTAATGTTGACAATGGGCAACGTTGTTTCACTGCTGATATAATTTGGAATGCTTTTAGTTTATCCTCATTTCATGGGATGCTTGATGATAATTCTAAATAGATGCTACTGACCATTTTAGGAAAAACTCCATTTATTCCTATGCTCTCTAGTGTTTTTTAATAGGAATGGATGGATGGATGGATGGGAATAGGAATGGGTGTTGGATTTTGTCAAAAATATTTTTTCTGCATCTATTGAGGTAATCATATTTTTTCTATTAATTTGGTTATTCAATTAAGCCTATAGTTTTCCTAATATTTAACAGGCCCTGCATTCCTGGTGTAAATCATACTTGGTAATGGTGTGTTATCCTGGTGATAACTTTATGTAATATTTTTGCTACTCTTTTATTTAAGATTTTTTGCATCAATATTCATTAGGGAAATCATTCTATAATTTTCTTTCTCTGTTTGATCCTACTGGTTTAGGTATTAGCACCATATCTGAGTCATAATATGTAGAATCTCTTTTTTCCTTGTTTTTCCAAATAGTTTGTGTAGAATTAGAATCAATTTTTCCTCAAATCTTTGGTAGAATTCACTTGTAAATCCATCTGGCCCTGCACATTTTCTCTAAGCAGTTGATTAATAGCATCTTGAATTTCCTTTTCTAAATTAAAACTATTAAGTAATTTATTTACTCCTGTTAAAATAGGCATTGGTGGACAAATCACTATTTTCATTTTTGATACTTGCAATATGTTTACTTTTTCTAATCAAATTTTTGTTGTTTTTTTATAAAATTAATTCTTATTTTTGTTTATTAGTTCAATAGTTGTCTTACTGTCATTTTTATTAATATTTCATTTTATTTTTTTAAATTTCAAATTTGCTATTTATTTGGGATTTTTAATTTGTTCTTTTTCTAGCTTTTTTGTTTGCATGCCCAATTCATTGATCTTATCTTTCTATATTCTATTCAACTAATCATCTAGAGATATAATATTTCCTCATGGACTTCTTTAGCTGCATATGCTAAATTTTGAAATGTTATCTTATTATTTTCATTTTTGTGGATGTCATTATCAATCATGTCTATAATTTATTGTTTCATCCAATCATTCTTTAGGATTTGATTATTTTGTTTACAATTAATTTTTGGTTTATTTTCCCTGGCCTTTTAATATATAAATTAAATATATAAATTTTAATACATAAATTCTTTCTGCATCATTATCTGAAAAGGATACATTTACTATTTCTGCCTTTCTGCATTTGATTTTAATGCATTTATGTCCTAATGCATGGACAAATTTTGTGTAGGTTCCATGTACTGACAAGAAAAATGATATTACTTTCTATTTCCATTCAATTTTCTCCAAACTAACTTGCTAACTTTTCTAAAATTCTATTTATTTCCTTTACTTCTTTTTAAATTTATTTTCTGATTTGATTTATCTACTTCTCATAGAGTAAGGTTGAGATCTTCCACAAGTATCATTTTGTTGTCTATTTCTTCTTGCAGCTCTTTTAATTTCTTCTCTAAGAAGATGCTATACCACTTGGTGCATGTCTCCTTAGTAATAATATTACTTCATTATCTATGAATAGATATAGCAAATATAGTTTTCTTCCTTATGTCTTTTAATAAGATCTATTTTTTGCTTTTGTTTGATCTATAATCAGGATTGATGCTCCTGCTTTATTTTACTTAAACTGAAGCATAACAGATGCTACTCCAGCTTTTAAAATTTACTATCTCTTTTTTTTAAGATTTCCACAGCATTTTAATATATTTTAATTTGATAAATATCTCCAAATTAATTTTAATACTTTTAACATTCATTAAATTTTTTTGAGTTCCAAATATTCTCCCTCTTGTCTTTTCCCCACTCGATGAAAAGGCAAGCATTACATGTCATATATAGATATGAAGTCATGCAAAGCATATTCCCATATTAAGCTCATTGGCTTTGCAAAACATTTTATATATCATTTCTTTTTGATCCTCATAATCCTGGAAGGTAGCTATTATTATGACTATCATTTTTGCAGATTGGGAAATTGAGGGAGAGATTACATGACTTGTTCAGTATCAGACATATAGGTCAGCTCCTCCTGACTCCAGGCCAAATACTTTATCCATTGTATTATTATACTGGGAATTAGTTCAATGTCTCTATATTTTTGTAGTAAATTTATTTGTTTTCAATACACTTTGCTTTATGAATCATATTAGGAGAGAAAAATGAAAGAAAGGGAAAAAATCATGGGACAGATAAAAAAAAACAGAAAAAAAAGTCAAAATAGCATGTGCTGATATATATTCAGTCTCCTTAGTTCTTTTTCTGGATGCAGATGGCACTTTGTCTGAAGTCTATTGGGATTGCTTTGGGTCTGTGAATCATTGAGAAGAACATTGAGAAGAACATTGTTGATCATTGGACATTCTTGCTATTATTGTATACAGTGTATTCCCAGTTCTGCTTGTTTTGCTCAATATTAGTTCATGTGAATCTTTCCATGCCTTTCCAAAATCAGTTGCTCATCATTTTTATAGAACAATAATGCTCCATTATCTTCATATATCACAACTTATTCATCCTTTCCCCAATTGATGGACACCTGTTCATTTTCCAATTCTTTGTTACCACATAAAGAGATGCTACAAACATTTTTGCACATGTGGGTCCTTTTCCCTCCTTTATGATTTCCTTGAAATACAGACCCAGTAATGGCACTTCTGGGTTGGGGGTATGGAACATTTTAGATCCATTTTTGGCTGTTTGATTGGCATGAACTGAATAAATAGATCAATTTAGGCAGAATTGTCATTTATATTATATTAGCTCAGCCTACCCATGATCAATTGATGTTTTTTTCCAATTGTTTAGATCTGACTTTATTTGTATAAGAAGTGTTTTGTAGTTATATTCATAAAATTATTGGGTTTTTCTTGGCATGT
Organism: Sarcophilus harrisii; assembly: GCF_902635505.1. Lineage (NCBI taxonomy): Eukaryota > Metazoa > Chordata > Mammalia > Dasyuromorphia > Dasyuridae > Sarcophilus > Sarcophilus harrisii. The sequence goes on from NC_045428.1 coordinate 100,066,014, forward strand.
AGACCCACCCCCACTTCCTGTCCAAGTATTTTATTTTGTTTACATTGATTTTAAATGGACTTTCTCTTTTTATTGCTTGCTGATGCACTTTATCAGTAATACAAAGAAATGCTGATGATTTCTGTGGGTTTATTTTATATGCTGTAACTTGGCTCAATATCTTAATTGTTTCCAATAAGTTTTTGTTTGATTTTTTAGTATTCTCTAAGTATATCATCATATAATTTACAAAGAATGATAGTTTTATTTCCTCATTGCTTATTCTAATTCTTTAATTTCCTTTTATTTTCTATTAAAGCAAATATTTCTAGTACAATGTTGAGTTTTTTTTTAAACCCCTGATCTTATTGGGAATGTGGCCAGGTTCTCTCCATTACAAATAATGCTTGCTGTAGGTTTTAGATAAATACTGCTTATTATTTTAAGGAAAGCTCCCTTTATCTCTATGCTCTTTAGTGCTCTTAATAAAAATAAGTGCTGTATTTTTTCAAAGCTTTTTCAGTACCTATTGAGGTTATCATATGATTTCTTCTGGTTTTGCAATTAATATTGTTGATTATGGTAATAGTTTTCCTGATATTGAACCACTTCTGCAATCATTTTATAAATCCCACTTGGTTATAATATATTATCCTGCTAATAAGTTGCTGTAATGTCTTTGCTTATATTTAATTTAAATTGCTTGCATCGATATTCTTTATGGAGATTTTTCTGTAATTTTCTTTCTCTATTTTGGCTCTTCCTGGTTTATGTATTAGTGCCATATTTGTGTCATAGAAGCATTTTAGCAAGACTCTTTCTTTATCTATTTTCCCCAATATTTTATGTAATATTGTAACTAATTGTTCTTTAAATATTTTGTAGAATTCCCTTGTGACTCCATATGGCTTTGGAGATTTTTTCTTAGGATGTTCATTAATGATGTGTCCAATTTCCTTTTCTAAAATAGGAAAATTTAAGTAATTCATTTGTTAATCTGGAAATTTATATGTTTATAAATATTTATCCATTTCAGTTAGATTGTCAGACTTGTTTGCTTGCTGCCATATAGTTGAGCAAAATAGCTTCTAATTGTTGCTTTAATTTCTTTTTTATTGGCGGCAAGTTCACCCTTTTCTTTTTTGATGCTTATGATTCATTTTTTTTCCTTTTTCTGAGCTAATTAAAGTCTTATCCATTTTTTCCATAAAACCAACTCTTAGTTTTATTTATTAGTTCAACAGTGTTCTTAGTTTCAATTTTATTAATTTCTACTTTGAGTTTCAGAATTTCTTATTTCTAAAAATCTCTTTTCTTTTCTTACTTTTTCCTTCTCTCTTATTTGCCTTTTAATGTCTTTTAGGAGCTCTTTCAAGAATCCTCTTTGGGTTTGAGATCAATTCATATCAATTCATATCACTCTTTGATATTTCTTCTGTGGAAATTTTGTCTTCATTTTAGTTGGTGTTTTGGTCTGCCCTGCCACCATAGTAGCTTTCTATGGTCAACATCATTTTCTCTTTCTTAATCATTTTCTTTCCTTTTCTTTTGGTATTTCCTCTTTTTCACTTTTATGATTGAGCTCTGCTCCTGGGATAAAGGTGGTGCTGTGCCAAACTTTCTGTTCAGCTCTGAGTCTTGGCTTTGAACATAGGGGCACCTTGTGTTTGAAAGGAGTAGTTTTGCCTAGTCTTTTCAAGAAACAGCCTGGTTTCCCAGAGTTTGCCTTCTGAGCTGGACCTGGAAACTGCCCCAATGACTTGCTCCTCTACTAAGCCAGGACTGAGACTTTTAGTTGCTGATTTGCTGTGATTTTCTCACTGGCTTCCCAGAGTCTTTCTGAGCTATGCTGAACCTTTTCAACCCAGAGAGCCTGACTTTTTTTGAAGTTTTTCCAGTCCATCTTGAGCTGGGGAATGGTTTCATTCCATCAGACTTTGTTCAGAGCTTTGGTGTCATGTGGTTTTTGAGGGAAACTGAGAGAGCTTGAACTGCTTCTTGTTTACACCTTGTATGAAATTCTATCTTTACATATCACTCAGCTTTAAATGTGTTTCATGTATACAGAATATTATAGGATTTTGGCTTTTAATCCACATAATCTACATTAATCCAGATTTAATTCACATCCATGTTAAAATTACTAATTCTATATTTCTGCCCATCTTGTTTTTTCCCACTTTTTTCTTTCCTTTCCAATTCCCCAATGTTTTGCTTCTGATTACCACCTTCCTGAATCTGCTTTACTCTTTTATATCTCCTTCCCCTTTCTTGTCCTTTTCATCTCTGTTTTACTCTCTGTTATTTTCTCCTTTCCTTTCTTGTTAGGATTCTTACAAGGTGGTAAGTAAGTGGAATTGAGGGGACAGTAGTTAAATGTAGTTTAGCATTGATTTAATCCTACAACAAATAATGGTTTCCTAGTGATATAATGATTAGTGTGTACTCAGTGTACAGCATATAAGCAAAAAGCTTTCAGGGCCAGGAGGACAAGCCTACTAAAGGACAAGCCCACTAGAGGACAAACCCACTAGAAGCGCTTGGAGTCTCAACCAGGATTCAGTCAAGCAGACTCACAAGCCAGAGAAGGCAGCTTAAGCTCTCAGAACCAAGACTACAGAAGGCCTTTAAGAAAAACTAGGTGAGACCCAAGTGAAGAAGATAAAACTTTGAAGGATACAATAAAGGATTTGGACTTTAACTCCTGGCTGCATTTGGGATGATTATTGAACTTAACTGAAACTAAGGCTGCCTCCAGACGCCCCCCAGGAAACCTGCCCCAGAGAACTTTATATTTTAAAGAAGATTATTACACTTTCCCTTCTTCACTCCTTCTTCCCTTTAGGTTGGGATAAGTTTCTCTATCTTTTTTTTTTTTTTAATTTTTTTTATTTAATAGCCTTTTATTTACAGGATATATACATAGGTAACTTTACAGCATTAACAATTGCCAAACCTCTTGTTCCAATTTTTCACCTCTTACCCCCCCCCCCTCCCTAAATGTCAGGATGACCAGTAGATGTTAAAATATATTAAAATATAACTTAGATACACAATAAGTATACATGACCAAAACATTATTTTGCTGTACAAAAAGAATCAGACTCTGAATTATTGTACAATTAGCTTGTGAAGGAAATCAAAAATGCAGGTGTGCATAACTATAGGGATTGAGAATTCAATGTAATGGTTTTTAGTCATCTCCCAGAGTTCTTTTTCTGGGTATAGCTAGTTCAGTTCATTACTGCTCCATTAAAAATGATTTGGTTGATCTCGTTGCTGAGGATGGCCTGATCCATCAGAACTGGTCATCATCTAGCCATTGTTAGAAGTATATAATGATCTCCTGGTCCTGCTCATTTCACTCAGCATCAGTTCGATGTAAGTCTCTCCAGGCCTTTCTGAAATCATCCTGTTGGTCATTTCTTACAGAACAGTAATATTCCATAATTTTCATATACCACAATTTATTCAGCCATTCTCAACTGATGGACATCCATTCAGTTTCCAGTTTCTAGCCACTACAAAAGGGCTGCCACAAACATTCGATGCACATACAGGTCCCTTTCCCTTCTTTATAATCTCTTTGGGATATAATCCCAGTAGTAACACTGCTGGATCAAAGGGTATGCACAGTTTGATAACTTTTTGAGCATAGATCCAAACTACTCTCCAAAATGGTTGGATTCGTTCACAACTCCACCAACAATGAATCAATGTCCCAGTTTTCCCATCCCCTCAACAATCATCATTATTTTTCCTGTCATCTTAGCCAATCTGACAGGTGTGTAGTAGTATCTTAGAGTTGTCTTAATTTGCATTTCTCTGATTAATAATGACTTGGAGCATCTTTTCATATGACTAGAAATAGTTTCAATTTCTTCATCTGAGAATTGTCTGTTCATATCCTTTGACCATTTTTCAATTGGAGAATGGCTTGATTTTTATAAATTAGAGTTAATTCTCTATATATTTTGGAAATAGAGGCCTTTATCAGAACCTTTGACTGTAAAAATATTTTCCCAGTTTATTACTTCCCTTCTAATCTTGTCTGCATTAGTTTGTTTGTACAAAAACTTTTCAGTTTAGTATAATCGAAATTTTTCTATTTTGTGATCAGTAATGATCTCTAGTTCTGCTTTGTCATAAAGACCTTCCCCTTCCACAGGTCTGAGAGGTAAACTATCCTATGTTCCTCTAATTTATTAATAATTTCATTCTTTATGCCTAGGTCATGAACCCATTTTGACCTTATCTTGGTGTACGGCGTTAAGTATGGATCAATGCCTAGTTTCTGCCATATTAGTTTCCAATTTTCCCAGCAATTTTTATCAAGCAGTAAGTTCTTATCCCAAAAGCTGGGATCTTTGGGTTTGTCAAAGACTAGGTTGCTATGTTTGTTGACTGTTTTATCCCTTGAACCTAATCTATTCCACTGATCAACTAATCTATTCCTTAGCCAATACCAAATAGTTTTGGTAACTGCTGCTCTATAATATAATTTTAGATCTGGTACAGCTAAACCACCATCATTTGATTTTTTTTTCATTAATTCCTTGAAATTCTTGACCTTTTGTTTTCCATATGAACTTTGTTGTTATTTTTCTAGGTCATTAAAATAGTTTTTAGGAGTCTGATTGGTATAGCGCTAAATAAATAGATTAGTTTAGGTAGTATTGTCATCTTTATTATATTTGCTCTCCCTATCCAAGAGCATTTAATATTTTCAATTGGTTAGATCAGACTTAATTTGTGTGAAAAGTGGTCTGTAATTTTGCTCATAAAGTTTCCTGAATTTCCCTTGGCAGATAGATTCCTAAATATTTTATATTATCAGTAGTTACTTTAAATGGAATTTCTCTTTGTAACTCTGACTGTTGGATTTTGTTAGTGATATATAAGAATGCTGATGACTTATGTAGGGTTTATTTATAACCAGCAACTTTGCTAAAGTTGTGGATTATTTCTAATAACTTTTAGCAGAATCTCTGGGGTTCTCTAAGTATACCATCATGTCATCAGCAAAGAGTGATAATTTGGGTTCCTCATTGCCTATTCTTATTCCTTTAATCTCTTTCTCAGCTCTTATTGCTATAGCTAGCGTTTCTAATACAATATTAAATAGTAACGGTGATAGTGGACAACCTTGTTTCACTCCAGATCTTATTGGGAATGGTTGCAGTTTGTCTCCATTACATATAATGCTTACTGATGGTTTTAAATAGATGCTGCTGATTATTTTAAGGAAAAGTCCATTTATTCCTATACTCTCAAGTGTTTTTAATAGGAATGGATGTTGGATTTTATCAAATGCTTTTTCTGCATCTATTGAGATGATCATATGGTTTTGTTAATTTGGATTTATTAACATGGCCAATTATATTGATAGTTTTCCTAATATTGAACCAGCCCTGCATTCCTGGTATAAACCCTACTTGATCATAGTGTATTATCTTGGAGATGATTTTCTGTAGTCTTTTTGCTAATATCTTATTTAAGATTTTAGCATCAATATTCATTAGGGAGATTGGTCTATAATTTTCTTTCTCTGTTTTCAGCCTACCTGGTTTGAGTATCAGTACCATGTCTGTGTCATAGAAGGAATTTGGTAGGACTCCTTCATTCCCTATTTTATCAAATAATTTATATAGCATTGGGGCCAATTGTTCTTTAAATGTTTGGTAAAATTCACATGTAAATCCATCTGGTCCTGGGGATTTTTCTTAGGGAGTTGTTTAATTGCCTGTTCTATTTCTTTTTCTGAAATGGGACTATTCAAGCAATTTACTTCTTCCTCTGTTAGTCTGGGAAGTCTGTATTTTTTGGAGGTAGTCATCCATTTCACTTAGGTTATCAAATTTATTGGCATAAAGTTGAGCAAAATAATTCACTTATTATTTCTCTAATTTCCTCTTCATTGGTGGAAAGTTCTCCCTTTTCATTTTAAGACTACTAATTTCATTTTCTCCCTCCTTTTTCTAATCAGATTTCAAAGGCTTATCTATTTTATTGGCTTTTCATAGAACCAACTCTTAGTTTTTATTAATTAGTTCAATAGTTTTTTTACTTTCAATATTTTTAATTTCTCCTTTTAATTTTAGAATTTCCAATTTAGTATTTGATTGGGGGTTTTAATTTGGTCTTTTAGTTTTTTAGTTTGCAAGCCCAATTCATTAATCTTTTCTTTCTCTGTTTTTATTCAAGTAAGCCTCTAAGGATATAAAATTCCTCTTATTACCACTTTGGCTGCATCCCACAAATATTGGTATGATGTCTCATCATTGTCATTATCTTAGTGAAATTATTAATTGTATCTATAATTTGCTGCTTCACCCAATCATTTTTTAAGATGAGATTGTTTTAGTTTCCAATTACTTTTTGGTCTATTTCCCCCTAACTTTTTGTTGAATGTATTTTATTGCATCATGATCTGAAAAGAAAGCATTTACTATTTCTGCTTTCTTGCATTTAATTTAGGTCTTTATGTCCTATTTATGGTCAATTTTTGAATAGGTTCCATGAACTGCTGAGAAGAAAGTATATTCCCTTCTATCTCCATTCAATTTTCTCCAAAGATCCAATATACCTAAATTTTCTAATATTCTATTTACTTCTTTAATTTCTTTCTTATTTGTTTTCTGGTTTGATTTGTCTAATTCTGAGAGTGCAAGGTTGAGATCTCCTACTATTACAGTTTTGTTGTCTATTTCTTCTTGCAACTCTCTTAACTTCTCCTTTAGGAAGTTGAGTGCCATCCCACTTGGTGCATATAGGTTTAATATTGATATTGCTTCGTTGTTTATGCTACCCTTTAGCAGGATGTAGTTACCTTCCTTATCTCTTTTAATTAGATCAATTTTTACTTTTGCTTGATCTGAGATAAGGATGGCTACCCTCTTTTTGACTTCACCTGTAAGCATAATAGATTTTGCTCCAGCCTTTTACTTTTACTCTTATGCATCCCCTGCTTTAGATGTGTTTCTTGCTAAACAGCATATTGTAGGGTTCTGACTTTTGATCCAGTCTGCTATCTGCCTCCTCTTTATGGGGGAGTTCATCCCATTTACATTTACGGTTAGAATTACTAAATCTGTATTTCCTGCCATCCTATAACCCCAGATTGATGCTTTACTATTCTTCCCTCCCCAACCCTCTTTCCCCTTTAAACTTATGTACCCCTCTTGTATAACAGAAACTTATCCTCTTTATAATCCCTCCCTCCCCCTTTGAGTCTTTCCCCTTCCTTCCCTTATTACTCTTTTTCTTTCCCTTTTCCTCTCCCCGTTTTTAATGGGCAGGAATTTTCTCTAAAACAAATGTCAATTATTTTTTCTTTGAGCCAACTCTGATGAGAGTAAGATTCACACAATGTTCCTCCCCCTCTCTAAATTCCCTCAGATATGATAAGTTTCCTTAGCCTCTTTGTGGGATGTGGTTTTCCCTCTTTTATCCCTCCTTCCCACCTTATTCTGCCATCATCCCTTTTCCATATCTACTTCCCTTTTTATGTTATATCAGTAATCAAATTATACATGTATTCTTTTGTATATCACAACAGAAATACAATTCTCAAGAGTTATTTTTACCTTTTCTGCATCTCTTGAGTTCTATTCTTGGAATCAAATTTTTGTTTAGTTCTGGTTTTCTTCAGAAACAAATGGAATTCATTTGTTTCATTAAATGTCCATCTTCTTCCGTGGAAGAAAATGCTCAGCTTAGCTGGGTAGTTTATTCTTGGCTGCATCTCAAGTTCTTGTGCCTTTCAGAATATCATATTCCAGGCCCTTCTTTCCTTTAATGTAGAAGGCAGCCAGATCTTGGGTGATCCTTATTGTGGCACCTCGGTATTTAAATGGTTTTTTTGGCTGCTTGTAAAATTTTTTCCTTAATCTTATAGTTCTGAAATTTTGCCACAATATTCCTTGGGGCTTTTATTTTAGGGTTTCTTTCAGAAGGTGTTCGATGAATTCTTTCAATGCCTATTTTACCTTCTGATTCTATTACATCTGGGCAGTTCTTTTTGATGATTTCTTGTAAAATAGTATCTAGGCTCTTTTTTCATCATAGTTTTCAGAAAGTCAATAATCCTCAGATTATCTCCTAGATCTATTTTTCCAAGTCTGTCGTTTTTGTGAGTAGATAATTCGTGGTTTTTTCAGTTTGTCATTTTTTGTTTTTGCTTGACTGATTCTTGCTGTCTCAATGAATCATTAGTTTCAATTTGTTCAGTTCTAATTTTTTAAAGAATTATTTTCTTCAATAGCTTTTTTTACTTCTTTCTGTATCTGTCCAATTGGTTTTTGAATGTATTGTTTTGGTCTGTGGAATTTTTTCCATTTCACTAATTTTTTTTTTTTAGTGAATTATTTTTTTTCCAATTCCACAGATCCTACTTTCTTGCGTGTTCTTTGTCTTTTCCAATTCACGGATCCCACTTTCTTGCGAGTTCTTTGTCTTTTCCAATTCACAAATCCTACTTTCTAGTGAATTCTTTATTTTTTCCAATTCACAATTCTTACTTTCCTGAGATATTTTTACTTTTTCCAATTCGTATTCCAGGAAGTTGTTGCTCTCTTGTAAGGCTTCTCTTTCCTTTCCCCATTTATCTTCTAACTCTCTTTTGAGACTTTTAATGGTCTCTTCTATGAGAAAGCATTATGTAAGGAGGATCAGTCTGATGCATTTTTGCTGTTTGAGGTCTCTTCAGGTTTGCTGACCTGCTCTTTTTCTGCATAGAAGCTGTCGATTGTTCTTTTCATCTTTTTATTCATGTTTGAAAGCCTTTAGTGTAGGTCTCCTAGGCAAGGGGGTTACCAGCTTCCTCTGCAGAGCAGGGAAAGATGTAAACCGATTTCTGGCTCTGAGGTGTGGGAGTGCTCTGGGTGAGAGTTTTCCCTTCCCCCAACAGGAAGTGGATTCAGCACTGGCCAAGCTATTAAACTGCTTAGTAGGGCTGAGTGGATTATCGATTGCCCTCAGCTAGAGACTAAGTGGTGAAAGTGTCACCGCCCCAGGCCGGAGCCTCTTTTGGGACTGTGAGTATTAGCAGCAGACTGCAGAATGCAGACCGCCAGAAACTCTGCCTAGGGTCTCTGCCTGATGCAAATCCGCCCTGGAAAAGCTCTATGGCCCCAAGCCGAGCTCCCCACTGCACAGATTGGAGGCTATCCCGGGCTGCGTCCTCCTGCCGTGGAGGATCACAACTGCCCCAAGGAGAAGCCCCGTACTGCGGGTTGGGGCTGCGCGCTTGTGCTGAGATCTGTGCCTTCACCCTCGGTTTGAGACTCTCCTCGGAACCTAATTTCTCTCCCCGTCTGCGCCGATCTCCCCCCTGGCCCCGGAACCAACCTTTTTTGGCGAGACTGCAGATTTTCTTCGGCTGGTGAGTTGTTCTACTTCTTATCTTTACGAATTGTAGCAGTCAAGACTATTTTTGAGGCTCGATATAATATTGATAAAGAGGGTAAGAGAACAGCTTAGAAAGTCGCGTGTGACTTCTCCGCCATCTTGGCTCCGCCCCCCCAAGTTGCTCTATCAAACTAAATATGCTTGATATTCTCTTTTTGATCCAAATCCTATGAAACTAAAGTTCACAAAATACTTATCTCCCTGACTTTTTTCCCTCAATTGTAATAGGTCATTTTTACCTCTTCATGCAATGTAATTTACCCCATTTTACCTCCTTTCTTCTTCTTCCAAAACAATCCATTTTCCCTAGTTTCTTTTTAATATCTTCACAATAAAGTTAAACAAAACCTACATACTCTAAGTATAGCCCTAAAAAAAATACGGTTCTCTAAAGTTAACCATATCATCTTCCCATATAGAAATGTAAACATTTTAACTTTTAAAAACTTTTTTTTCTTTTCTTTGTACCTTTTTATGTTTCTCTTGAGTTTTATATCTGAGATCAAATTTTCTGTTTAGCTCTGGTCTTTTTTTATCAAAAATAAATGAAAATCTATATCATTCAATGTCCATTTTTTTCCTGAAAGATAATGTCTAATTTTGCTGGATAGTTGATTCCTGGCTATAGTTTAAGCTCCTTTGCCCTCTGGAAAAATCACATTCCAAATACTTTTATTCTTTAAAGTAGAAACTGCTAGGTTCTGATTAACCCTGATTGTGGCTTCTCAATTCTGGATTTTTTTTTTTTTTCTTTCTGGCTGCTTGCACTATTTTCTCCTTGATCTAATAATTCTGGAAGTTAGCTACAATATTCCCTGGAGTTTTTATTTTGGAGTCACTTTTATAGGAGGTGATTGATAGATTCTACCAATGGCTATTTTACCTTCTGTTTCTAGGACATCAGGGTAGTTTTCCTTGATGATTTCTTGATATATGTCGTCTAAGTCATTTTTTTCATCATGTTTTTCAAGTAGTCCAAATAATTCTTATGTTGTCTCTCCTGAGTCTATTTTCCAAGTCAATTATCTTTCTGATGAGGTATTTTACATTCAATTCTAGATTTTTTTTTTCATTTTTGAGGGTTTTTTGACTGATTCTTGATGTCTAATTGAATCTTTCACTTCCATTTGTTCAAATATATTTTTAGTGAATTATTTTCTTCAGTTAGCTTTTTAAATCTCCTTTTGCATTTGGCCAATTCAACTTTTAAATGAGTTGTTTTGTTGATCAGACTTTTTTTTTTCTATTTCTCCAATTCTGGGTTTTTTTTTTTTCCATTTCCCCAAATCTCTTTTGAAGAAATCATTTTCTTCAGACAATTTCTGGTTTCCTTTTCCAGAGCACTCATTTCCTTTGCCCATTTTTTCTTCTAACTATCTTTGAAGATCCTTTTTTGATTTTTTCCAAGAAAGACTTTGGATTTCGTTGCTAATTCATATAGCCCTATGTGGCTTCTTATGGAAACTTTTTTTTTTTGTCTTTAGTGTTCTTAGGGTTTGAGATCTGTACTTCCCTTTCTCCATAATAACTATCTATGTGTCAGTTATTTTCACTATTTTGGGGTTCATTTTAAAAGTTGAAGTCTTCTCAGGTTAAAGGGGAGATTTTCCAAAGCTTTCTCTAGAAGTGACAAGAATTTAATGCTGCTCTGAGGCTAAGGGTGCTGGCTTCTTTCTTGTGGTTTTTGGGCATGGACAAGTCCTGCTTGTTATGCTGGGTTTTTATTTGTCTTCTGTAATTGTGTTGCAAGTGTTACACCCAATGTACTGAGCCACTGGCTTCTGAATCACAACAGAGTAGCCAACACTTCTAAATTTTGGCTAAGAGCCTCCCAGTAGTTTCCTCAGCATACAGAACCCCCCCCCCCGCCCCCCCCGCTCTGGACCGCCAAGGGATTCTCTCTGCTGCTCCTACATTGGGCCAAGTTTTATTTCTATACACTTGAGACAGATCTTTCCCGAAGTTCTTCCAAAATATCACCTTTTGGAAATTTGTTACACTCCAAATAGTTGTAGTTTCTGTTACTCCAAAACCTGTTCAGAGGCCTGATCTGATGTTGATTTTGAGGGGAGCCAAGAAGACTCAAAGACCTGTCTCTCTCTGACATCTTGGTCTGTCTCAATGCTAACAATTTCTGATCATCTCAAAACCTTGTACCATGAAGTTCATGTTCTTACTTTTTTTTTTTTTTTTTTTTTTTTGCATTTTTGGTTTTCTTTTTGTTTTGTTTTGTTTTTATTTTGCTGAGGCAATTGAGGTTAAATGACTTACCCAGGGTCACATAGTCAGGAAAGTGTTAAGTGTATGAGACCAGACTTGAACTCAGGTCCTCCTAACTTTAGGGTTGGTGCTCTATCCACTGTGCCACAAAGCTAGCCCTCTTGTTCAGTCTTTTGCGTCCCCTTCTTTATATTGTTCTCTTGCCTTAAAAACTCAGTACATTCATATTGTTGCCTATAATTTTTATTCACTACTTGGCACTTCCCATAATACTTGATGAAATTAGTTCTTCATGCTCCCAAAATAATGGAGATGTGTTGGTATATCAAGATTATGAACTTATTTTTATCAGCATAATCTGTACTCTGTGCTATATTTTGGTATATGATGCAGATTTTGTAAAAGTATGTGGGAGGAATTTGTGTATTTATGTTTGATGATACAATTGAGACATGTTGAAATTAAACAAGTCCATTATCTTTTAAATTACAAGATATAACTAAATAATATTTTAAAATAATTATATTTTAATTTACAAGGTATCACAAAGCAATAACTGATTAGCAGAGAAGTAAAAATATTAGTTTTGGATAGGCATTAACTCAAGATCTTGTAATGAAGAAAATGTAAAGTAACCTTTTGGTTTCAGACAAGGGAAAGTTTAGAAAAATCTTTTTGTCATTATCATTATGGAATCTGTTGCAATATACTAACATTTCATTTAGGGAAGTTGGATGCTGCATTTTCTTTGGACCCAGTACAATGGTGCATGTTATCTCACAAACCACAGATTGTAAAATCATTTTATTAAATTGCCACTAGCTCTGACTTATACTAGAAGGCTTTTTTTCCCTACCAAGTTGTTTATAGTTTTTTTTTTTTTAACAGTAGTTGAATTATAAATTACAAAATTATGCCAAATGAGTTTTGTTTCCATAAAAATATGCATACAATATTGTCAACCATGTGGAAGGAGGAGATATGTAATTATATTTTGCTGACTCCTTCATCAGGAGAGCTCAATAACTGCTTAAGTCCAAGTGTTCTATGCCTCAGTTGATAGCACTCATAAACTAAAGAACTATTGAAAATTGTATATTGTTTTTCTGCCTATATCATAAAATTAGGAAAATGCAAATAAAAACCTTTTGCATTTCTAATGAATGTGTGACATAACTCCTCTGTTCTTATAAGTGTAATCAGATTCCCATGCACCACTTTATATTGGACATATATACATCATTCTAAATCTGACTCTATTCTTTTGTGTGTGTGTGTGTGTGTGTGTGTGTGTGTGTGTGTGAGTGTGTGTGAGAGAGGAATTGTTACTATATACTACATAGAAATGATACCTTTGAGTAGGAGCCAACTAACTTGACAGCATGTTTTATGTAGAATAAATGAATGTAGCACTGAATTTAGGTAATTCAGACAATTAGTGAAGAAGAAAAACAAAATGTTAGTTGGAGTTGGATCATCTTTGTAAGCTATACAGGAGTCTTGGAATACTACATGTGAGTAATAGAGCATAATATGTTTCTGTCAAAAGATTTTTTTTATCTGGTCATTCCAGCATAGTGTTTCTGCAATAGACAATTAGATAAGATTATTATCATTGTCCTTTGACCACTTTGGAATTAAGATGCTTCTCCAAACTATTGCCAAAAGAGCTATCATAATATATCATTTGTTTTTCAGCACAAAAATCACTGGTCAGAGCAGTCCTATAAGAATTCTGTTATAGGGGGGCGGAGCCAAGATGGCGGAGAAGACACACGCGACTTTCTAAGCTCTTCTCTTACCCTCTTTATCAATATTATATCGAGCCTCAAAAATAGTCTTGACTGCTACAATTCGTAAAGATAAGAAGTAGAACAACTCACCGGCCAAAAAAAATCTGCAGTCTCGCCAAAAAAGGTTGGTTCCGGGGCCAGGGGGGAGATCGGCGCAGAGGGGGAGAGAAATTAGGTTCCGAGGAGAGTCTCAAACCGAGGGTGAAAGCACAGATCTCAGCACAAGTGTGCAGCCCCAACCCGCAGTACGGGGCTTCTCCTTGGGGCAGTTGTGATCCTGCACAGCAGGAGGACGCAGCCCGGGTTAGCCTCCAATCTGCACAGTGGGGAGCTCGGCTTGGGGCCATAGAGCTTTTCCAGGGCCGATTTGCATTGGGCAGAGACACTGGGGCAGAGTTCGGGGCGGTCTGCGGTCTGCTGTCTGCGGTCAGCTGCTAATACTCACAGTCCCACAAGAGGCTCCAGCCTGGGGCAGTGACACTTTCACCCCTTAGTCTCTAGCCAAGGGCAATCACTAATCCACTCAGCCCTACTAAGCTGCTTGATAGCTAGGCCAGTGCTGAATCCACTTCCTGTTGGGGGAAGGGAAAACTCTCACTCAGAGCACTCCCATACCTTGAAGCCGAAAATCGGTTTAAATCTTTCCCTGCTCTGCAGAGGAAGCTGGTAACCCCCTTGCCTAGGAGACCTACCCTAAAGGCTTTAAAACATGAATAAAAAGATGAAAAGAACGATCGACAGCTTCTATGCAGAAAAAGAGCAGGTCAGCAAACCTGAAGAGACCTCAAACAGCAAAAATGCATCAGACTGTCCTCCTTTACATAATGCTCTCATAGAAGAGACCATTAAAAGTCTCAAAAGAGAGTTAGAAGATAAATGGGGAAAGGAAAGAGAAGCCTTACAAGAGAGCAACAACTTCCTGAAATACGAATTGGAAAAAGTAAAAAAATCTCAGGAAAGTAAGAATTGTGAATTGGAAAAAATAAAGAATTCACTAGAAAGTAGGATTTGTGAATTGGAAAAGACAAAGAACTCGCAAGAAAGTAGGATCCGTGAATTGGAAAAGACAAAGAACACGCAAGAAAGTAGGATCTGTGAATTGGAAAAAGAAAATAATTCACTAAAGAAAAAAATTAGTGAAATGGAAAAAAATTCCACAGACCAAAACAATACATTCAAAAACTCAATTGGACATATACAGAAAGAAGTAAAAAAAGCTAATGAAGAAAATAATTCTTTAAAAATTAGAACTGAACAAATTGAAACTAATGATTCATTGAGACAGCAAGAATCAGTCAAGCAAAAACAAAAAAATGACAAACTGGAAAAAACCATGAATTATCTACTTGCAAAAACGACAGACTTGGAAAATAGATCTAGGAGAGATAATCTGAGGATTATTGGACTTTCTGAAAACTATGATGAAAAAAAGAGCCTAGATACTATTTTACAAGAAATCATCAAAGAGAACTGCCCAGATGTAATAGAATCAGAAGGTAAAATAGGCATTGAAAGAATTCATCGAACACCTTCTGAAAGAAACCCTAAAATAAAAACCCCAAGGAATATTGTGGCAAAATTTCAGAACTATCAGATTAAGGAAAAAATTTTACAAGCAGCCAAAAAAAAACCATTTAAATACCGAGGTGCCACAATAAGGATCACCCAAGATCTGGCTGCCTCTACATTAAAGGAAAGAAGGGCCTGGAATATGATATTCCGAAAGGCACAAGAACTTGGGATGCAGCCAAGAATAAACTACCCAGCTAAGCTGAGCATTTTCTTCCAGGGAAGAAGATGGACATTTAATGAAACAAATGAATTCCATTTGTTTCTGAAGAAAAAACCAGAACTAAACAAAAAATTTGATCTCCAAGAATAGAACTCAAGAGATGCAGAAAAGGTAAAAATAAGTCTTGAGAATTGTATTTCTGTTGTGGATATACAAAAAAAAATACATGTAAAATTTGATTGTACTGATATAACATAAAAAGGGAAGTAGATATGGAAAAGGGATGATGGCAGAATAAGGTGAAGGAGGGATAAAAAGAGGGAAACCACATCCACAAAGAGGCTAAGGAAACTTATCATATCTGAGGGAATTTAGAGAGGGGAGGAACATTGTGTGAATCTTACTCTCATCAGAGTTGGCTCAAAGAAAAAATAATTGACATTTGTTTTAGAGAAAATTCTCTCTTGCCTCATTAAAAATGGGGGAGAGGAAAAGGGAAAAGAAAAAGAGTAATAAGGGAAGGAAGGGGGAAAGACTCAAAGGGGGGGAGGGAGGGATTATAAAGAGGATAAGTATCGTGATACAAGAGGGGTACATAAGTTTAAAAGGGGGAAGAGGGTTGGGGAGGCAAGAATAAGTAAAGCACAATCTGGGGTTATTAGGATGGCAGGAAATACAGATTTAGTAATTCTAACTGTAAATGTGAATGGGATGAATTCTCCCATAAAGAGGGGGCTGATAGCAGACTGGATCAAAGTCAGAACCCTACAATATGTTGTTTACAAGAAACACATTTAAAGCAGGGGAAACATATAGAGTAAAGGTAAAAGGCTGGAGCAAAATCTATTATGCTTCAGGTGAAGTCAAAAAAGCAGGGGTAGCCATCCTTATCTCAGATCAAGCAAAAGTAAAAATTGATCTAATTAAAAGAGATAAGGAAGGAAACTACATCCTGCAAAAGGGTAGCATAAATAACGAAGCAATATCAATATTAAACATATATGCACCAAGTGGTATGGCACTCAGCTTCCTAAAGGAGAAGTTAAGAGAGTTGCAAGAAGAAATAGACAACAAAACTGTAATAGTAGGAGATGTCAACCTTTCACTCTCAGAATTAGACAAATCAAACCACAAAACAAATAAGAAAGAAATGAAAGAAGTAAATAGAATATTAGAAAAATTAGGTATGTTGGATCTTTGGAGAAAATTGAATGGAGATAGAAGGAATATACTTTCTTCTCAGCAGTTCATGGAACCTATTCAAAATTGACCATATATTAGGACATAAAGACCTCAAAATTAAATGCAAGAAAGCAGAAATAGTAAATGCTTTCTTTTTCAGATCATGATGCAATAAAACATCAATTCAACAAAAATTAGGGGAAATAGACCAAAAAGTAATTGGAAACTAAACAATCTCATCTTAAAGAATGATTGGGTGAAGCAGCAAATTATAGATACAATTAATAATTTCACTCAAGATAATGACAATGATGAGACATCATACCAAAATTTGTGGGATGCAGCCAAAGCGGTAATAAGAGGGAATTTTATATCCTTAGAGGCTTACTTGAATAAAACAGAGAAAGAAAAGATTAATGAATTGGGCTTGCAACTAAAAAAACTAAAAAAAGACCAAATTAAAAACCCCCAATCAAATACTAAATTGGAAATTCTAAAATTAAAAGGAGAAATTAAAAATATTGAAAGTAAAAAAACTATTGAACTAATTAATAAAACTAAGAGTTGGTTCTATGAAAAAGCCAATAAAATAGATAAGCCTTTGGTAAATCTGATTAGAAAAAGGAGGGAGGAAAATGAAATTAGTAGTCTTAAAAATGAAAAGGGAGAACTTTCCACCAATGAAGAGGAAATTAGAGAAATAATAAGGAGGTATTTTGCTCAACTTTATGCCAATAAATTTGATAACCTAAGTGAAATGGATGACTACCTCCAAAAATATAGACTTCCCAGACTAACAGAGGAGGAAGTAAACTGCTTGAATAGTCCCATTTCAGAAAAAGAAATAGAACAGGCAATTAAACAACTCCCTAAGAAAAAATCCCCAGGACCAGATGGATTTACATGTGAATTTTACCAAACATTTAAAGAACAATTGGCCCCAATGCTATATAAATTATTTGATAAAATAGGGAATGAAGGAGTCCTACCAAATTCCTTCTATGACACAGACATGGTACTGATACCTAAACCAGGTAGGCTGAAAACAGAGAAAGAAAATTATAGACCAATCTCCCTAATGAATATTGATGCTAAAATCTTAAATAAGATATTAGCAAAAAGACTACAGAAAATCATCTCCAAGATAATACACTATGATCAAGTAGGATTTATACCAGGAATGCAGGGCTGGTTCAATATTAGGAAAACTATCAATATAATTGGCCATGTTAATAACCAAATTAACAAAAACCATATGATCATCTCAATAGATGCAGAAAAAGCATTTGATAAAATCCAACATCCATTCCTATTAAAAACACTTGAGAGTATAGGAATAAATGGACTTTTCCTTAAAATAATCAGCAGCATCTATTTAAAACCATCAGTAAGCATCATATGTAATGGAGACAAACTGCAACCATTCCCAATAAGATCTGGAGTGAAACAAGGTTGCCCACTATCACCGTTACTATTTAATATTGTATTAGAAACGCTAGCTATAGCAATAAGAGCTGAGAAAGAGATTAAAGGAATAAGAATAGGCAATGAGGAAGCCAAATTATCACTCTTTGCCGATGACATGATGGTATACTTAGAGAACCCCAGAGATTCTGCTAAAAAGTTATTAGAAATAATCCACAACTTTAGCAAAGTTGCTGGTTATAAAATAAACCCACATAAGTCATCAGCATTCTTATATATCACTAACAAAATCCAACAGTCAGAGTTACAAAGAGAAATTCCATTTAAAGTAACTACTGATAATATAAAATATTTAGGAATCTATCTGCCAAGGGAAAATCAGAAACTTTATGAGCAAAATTACAGACCACTTTTCACACAAATTAAGTCTGATCTAACCAATTGGAAAAATATTAAATGCTCTTGGATAGGGCGAGCAAATATAATAAAGATGACAATATTACCTAAACTAATCTATTTATTTAGCGCTATACCAATCAGACTCCCAAAAAACTATTTTAATGACCTAGAAAAATAACAACAAAGTTCATATGGAAAAACAAAAGGTCAAGAATTTCAAGGGAATTAATGAAAAAAAAATCAAATGATGGTGGCTTAGCTGTACCAGATCTAAAATTATATTATAGAGCAGCAGTTACCAAAACTATTTGGTATTGGCTAAGGAATAGATTAGTTGATCAGTGGAATAGATTAGGTTCAAGGGATAAAACAGTCAACAAATATAGCAACCTAGTCTTTGACAAACCCAAAGATCCCAGCTTTTGGGATAAGAACTTACTGTTTGATAAAAATTGCTGGGAAAATTGGAAACTAATATGGCAGAAACTAGGCATTGATCCATACTTAACGCCGTACACCAAGATAAGGTCAAAATGGGTTCATGACCTAGGCATAAAGAATGAAATTATTAATAAATTAGAGGAACATAGGATAGTTTACCTCTCAGACCTGTGGAAGGGGAAGGTCTTTATGACCAAAGCAGAACTAGAGATCATTACTGATCACAAAATAGAAAATTTCGATTATACCAAACTGAAAAGTTTTTGTACAAACAAAACTAATGCAGACAAGATTAGAAGGAAGCAATAAACTGGGAAAATATTTTTACAGTCAAAGGTTCTGATAAAGGCCTCATTTCCAAAATATATAGAGAATTAACTCTAATTTATAAAAAATCAAGCCATTCTCCAATTGAAAAATGGTCAACGGATATGAACAGACAATTCTCAGATGAAGAAATTGAAACTATTTCTAGTCATATGAAAAGATGCTCCAAGTCATTATTAATCAGAGAAATGCAAATTAAGACAACTCTAAGATACCACTACACACCTGTCAGATTGGCTAAGATGACAGGAAAAAATAACGATGATTGTTGGAGGGGATGCGGGAAAACTGGGACATTGATGCATTGTTGGTGGAGTTGTGAACGAATCCAACCATTTTGGAGAGTAGTTTGGAACTATGCTCAAAAAGTTATCAAACTGTGCATACCCTTTGATCCAGCAGTGTTACTACTGGGATTATATCCCAAAGAGATTATAAAGAAGGGAAAGGGACCTGTATGTGCACGAATGTTTGTGGCAGCCCTTTTTGTAGTGGCTAGAAACTGGAAACTGAATGGATGTCCATCAGTTGGAGAATGGCTGAATAAATTGTGGTATATGAAAATTATGGAATATTACTGTTCTGTAAGAAATGACCAACAGGATGATTTCAGAAAGGCCTGGAGAGACTTACACGAACTGATGCTGAGTGAAATGAGCAGGACCAGGAGATCATTATATACTTCAACAACAATACTATATGATGACCAGTTCTGATGGACCAGGCCATCCTCAGCAACGAGATCAACCAAATCATTTCCAATGGAGCAGTAATGAACTGAACCAGCTATGCCCAGAAAAAATAACTCTGGGAAATGACTAAAAACCATTACATTAAATTCCCAATCCCTATATTTATGCACACATGCATTTTTGATTTCCTTCACAAGCTAATTGTACAATAATTCAGAGTCTGATTCTTTTTGTACAGCAAAATAATGTTTTGGTCATGTATACTTATTGTGTATCTAAATTATATTTTAATATATTTAACATCTACTGGTCATCCTGCCATCTAGGGGAGGGGGTGAGGGGGGTAAGAGGTGAAAAATTGGAACAAGAGGTTTGGCAATTGTTAATGCTGTAAAGTTACCCATGTATAAATCCTGTAAATAAAAGGCTATTAAATAAAAAATTAAAAAAAAATTCTGTTATATAGCATATATCATCAGTCCAATAAATATGTACATTAAGGGATTCCTTTCTTATGCTGTGTCAGAAATTTTTTACACATTAGAAAGCTTCTGCCCTATTGGCATGAATATAGTGTGACATAAGAATTATTTCAATGCCAAATAGGTCTTTATGCTTAAAAACAAGTTCATATATATTTGACTGTGAGAATTTTTAGCAAGAGAGCTTAACCAGGGTCAGCTCCTAAATTAGCACTCCCACTCAAAAGAATTCTCAATCTTTAAGTATATTCACTATATCATGAACTTCTCAACCTGGCACATTATTCTGCTTCACAGATGGAACTTGGCTACTGAGGATGCAACTTTGGAATTTTTATTTTTCTAAGTTCTATGGAAGGGACAAAAGGTTGATCATAAAAATGACCATACTAATATCTAAGTTATACTTAGAGGGTTCAATAGTGTTGTTTCCACAGAGAAGTGTACAAGGAGTTAATTCTAAAGACTTAGTCAATTCAACTGGCCTTGGCACATCTGGAATGGCACCAGCACTACACTATTCTGAGGATAGGGAAGCTCAGCTCCCCACTCTGGCCTTCCTCCCAAAATCAGCTGGCTGCTGCATAAAGCCATATTTTCATTGTAAGGTTTCTATCATTTGCCAGGGAGGGAAATGGCCCATGTGCATTTATTATGTCTGCAAAGGAAAATTCCTGCATTGCTTTGCCCTAATGTTTATGTGTGTCTGTCCCTCAGGATAAAGACCAGAAAGAATTTACTTTACAGATTTTGTCTGCCCTAAGAAATGCCCTCTTCTGAATGCTTTGAGCTAAAGTGCCTTACTTTTGCAATGTTTAACACCTACAAAGGAGATTTTTCTTAACCAGTAGGGGATTGTAAATGTTTTCTTATCATACTTTTAATGAACTTAGAACATTTTCGGTGTGGTGAATGATTTGGAATAGCTTCCTCATTGTGGATGACACAGTGCTTATGTGCTAGAAATGTGTTCTTATGGAACAAATATTTCTTAAAATAAGTGCACAAATCATTCCAAAATAAGGTGGTAGATATGAAATGCACAAGTGATAGTCAGGATGGCACCCTGGAGCTTAAACAGAGATCATGCACCTTATCCAAATAATAACCTGTGTTCACATAAGAGTTTATAGTGGTAGACAATTGTAGTAAAAATCAGACTTCAGAGGTTAAGGAGAAATTATGTGACAGAGATTTTCTAACAGATTGTAACTTAGTGGACAATTAAGAATAGAACTGATCAGTGGTTAGAGTTCTAGGCCTGAAGTCAAGAAGATTGATCTTCCTGAGTTCAAATCTAGCCTCAGATACTTTCTAGCTGTATGATCCTAGGCAAGTTGTTTAACTATGTTTGCTTCAGTTTCTCATCTGTAAAATGAACTGGAGAAAGGCATAGTAAACCATTTCATTATCTTTGCCAAGAAAGTCTCAAATGTAAAGAAGTGAATGTGATTGAAACTAATCAACAAATGAAAGGAAAATTCTGCAGTCTCCAATACATTTGCCTATTAATCTTTCTTTACCAAGTTACAGTGTGCAAATAAAGGGCAAAAAAAAAAAAAAGAAGTTTAAAGAAAGGGAATTATTCATATCCAACATCATAAGAGTTTTCACATCCATTAAAATATTTTTGTATCCACCAATAGATAGCAAAAGCATTTCATTTCTGTTTTATTTCTTATTTATATTTATTTCTATTTAAGTGAAGATAACATCAAAGCAATCCTTAAATCCTGGAATTGTGTGAAACAATCCTGAAAAGAGAACAGAGGTGTTGTAGTGCGACTCTAACTCTATTAGCTTCATATTATGCATAACCAATACCATCACATCTATACATCCTCGAAATTTTGTTTATAGCTTTTTTTGTTTTTTTTGCAGTGATGACTTGCTTAGGTGAATAGATGCGATGCTTATTACTTTACTAAATTTTAACTAAATCTCTAACTTTACTAAATATTGTCAGTGATATTTCAAATAAAGGTAGAGGTTCTTTTCTGAAATTAATTTCTGGACTTTTACTTTATTGCTTATTGTTATTGAAACTATAAATCTTGCACTTTCTGTTTGAGTAATATGAGATTTCTGCTTTGGTATTTCTGATTTCTCTTTTGTAAGAAAAACAGTAATAGAGAGGTTTTAGAATACATTTATAGGGAAATTGATTTAACCATAATAATTTAGTAATACAGCTAACTTATCTATCCTAAAGCAGGGGGATCAAAAATGAAACCTTCCTAAATGGATCTAGGAAACTGATTAATCAGAGACCATCAAAGTGACTTCTTTGGACAACAGAGTTCTCAAATTAAGTTTGATGAACTGAATAAGTCTGTTTGTCTTTTCAAGCAGCTGCTTCTTTCTGCTTAATAGAGACATGGTATGAGAGGACACAAAAAGAAAATGTGATGGAGCAAAGAGCTGTGGCTGTAGAAGACCTTCCGTGGACATGGGCTTATTCTCTCTGTGATTGAACTTTTATGGCCCTTGGCAAAAGAAGTTGTTAGTCCTTTCTAACTCTAGCTTTCTATTTGTTGCTTTGTGGATAGAATCATTGTTTGCATGGAATGTTACTACTGCTAAGGATTGAGGAAAGGGACTCTGTAAAAGGTTGCCCAGCAAAACAATCAACTTCTTTGCTTCAGTCATGGTCCAGTATGGTGGGAGGAGGCATTTCTTTGATGGATTTAAGGTAATCACATGAATGTAATCATCTTTTTCTTCCAATACTCATTGTACATTTATACATGTTTTAAGTTTGCATGTATGATATTTTATTTTTTGCATCTTTTAATGTGTCTTTTATAAAAAAAAAACATGGTGCTATTTTGGTGGGGAAGATGGATTATTGAATTTCATAACCCTCAGATCAGAGGATATTGTTCTACTTTGCAAAATATTTAAGATAATTTCAG
Source organism: Sarcophilus harrisii (assembly GCF_902635505.1). Classification (NCBI taxonomy): domain Eukaryota; kingdom Metazoa; phylum Chordata; class Mammalia; order Dasyuromorphia; family Dasyuridae; genus Sarcophilus; species Sarcophilus harrisii. Next base: position 100,089,009 of record NC_045428.1, read on the forward strand.
ATTAAATTAAATTGCAAAGGAATGAATTGCCAATGTTATTGAATTCTTGCTGCATTTTTACAAATATGAGAGAGAAAAAGTTAGACTTAGGACGTACCCTTCAAGAACTTATATTGATTTAGGAGACAAGATTTACAGACAAGAGAAAATAGAAAACATATGAATAAGAAATTAATTAATAAACTGCCTACGAGTGCTATTACTTCAGAAAAAGGGCCAAGGTGATGATTTTGAATAGGATACATAGCTCTGATGATGGTATGAGAAATAAGTGAAAATGATACTATGTCTTGTTGCTACAGTTTTTGAAAGGAAAGAGAGACAGAAAGACAGACAGACAGAGATATGCAGGCAGAGACAGAGGCAGAGAGATAGAAACAAACCAAGAGACAAGAAAGAGAGATACAGACAGAGACAGAGACAGAGACAGAAAGACACACACAGAGAGACAGAGATAGGCAGAGAGACACACAGAAAGAGACACAGGGAGAGATAGAGAAAAAGAGAGAGATGTAAAAGAAGGGAGTAGAAAGGAGAGAAGCCAATGCAAAGCACAGGAAGAGAAGGGATGGGAGAGAAGAGAAGGGAAGTTAAAGGAAAGGAATGGAAAAGAAAGGAAGAAAAGAGGTGATAAGAAAAGGAATTGAAAGGAAAAGAGAAAGGAAAATGAAAGAGAATTAAAGTCAAGGATAGACAAAGACAATGAAACAGAAACAGGGACAGGGACAGAACAGAAACATTTAGACTGGTAATATGTGTACTCTCCATTACATGTCAATATTAGACTGAAGGAAAAGTAGTTGTCAAGGAGAATCTCACTGAAAGTGATTGTGGAAGTGAAAAAGACGTTAGGGTTTAGAGTCAGGGCGAGACATTAGTGCTGGAGCGTGAATTTGAGAGAGAGCAAAGTATTGTACAGTAAAGTTAACATAAATAATTTGTTTCTTTTTAGAATGGATATTTTTTCAGAATTCATTAAGTGCAGTTTAAATTGCATAATGTGAATTTACATAAAGGAAAAATCTGTGTATATTCCATGTCTAGCTTCCTTGTTGCAGTTTAATTTACCTGTTGTACATCAGTTACCTGATAAGTTGTACATATCTCACATACCTCTAATATACTTCCTTCTCATTTTTATCTCTTAAAATCTGAGTTATCTACAAAGTAAAGATCAGGTAGTAATGCTGTATGACTTATTTCCTGATTATAAAACTATTAGTTCTCTCTCCCTCTTGAAATGTACTTTTGCATATATTTGTATTTTTCCTTTCCCTTCAGTAGAAGCGAACTCCATAAGGACAGGGACTATTTTAGTTTTCCCAGGGTGGATGGGAGGGAAACATTTTATCCCTAGTACTTAATGAATTACCTGGCACATAGTAAGTACTTTATTGATGTTTATTAATTTGAAATTTTTCTCTATCTCTCCCTGTGTCTCTCTCTGTGTGTCTCTCTGCCTATCTCTGTCTCTCTGTGTGTCTTTCTGTCTTTCTGTCTCTGTCTCTCTATCTCTCTGCCTTGCCTCTTGGCCTGCTTCTATCTCTCTGTCTCTGTCTCTTTCTGTCTCTGTCTGTCTGTCTGTCTGTCTTTCTGTCTCTCTTTCCTTCCAAAAACTGTAGCAACAAGATATAGTAGCATTTTCACTTATTTCTCCCAGAATCAAATCGAGGAGTAGAACTGCTTGGATCACACTTGGAAAATTATAAGACATGTTCTGAAGCCCTAAACTTCCAGCTAAGAAAATGTTCATATTTTTACTTTCAATATTTATGATTCAATATTGCTATGACTTATTGAATACCCATAACATTCCAAAATATCAAAATTGGTGTCATATGATTCCATAGGGCAACAGAAATGCTTATGGGTTAAAGTAAGGTAAATAAATTATGGTTTATTGCTAAGGATAATTTTCAGATAAGAAATTCCATGAAAGACATCATATTATCATCAAGGACTTGGGAAATGAAATGAAAACTTTTTTTTTTAAATCAGATAGATATTTTGGAAGAGGGAGGGATACCAGATGGCTATCTCAAATGCTGAAAAGAATCTATGAACAATTAAGTAAATAAAAAAAATATGCCATTGAGTATTCCATTTATGAAGGATGTGTGACAGCACATGAATTAGGCTCTTACTGTGTAGAAAGGTCATGATCAAGTGTGATCTACACTCTTAGAGAGGAAGGTAATATCGATGATATAATGGACCTTTGAGCAATCCAAGTCAAACACATAAGAATTGTATTTATTCTTAGAAACAAGTTAATTTATTCTGACAATACTATCAAAAATATAGAAGATACAAAGTAGTAACAAAGTAATACCATTGGAAGAGATTATAGGAAAGGTATGTTAGGAACACAGTGTGTACTTTAAGTTTTCTTCGTTTTAATGTGCAACTTAAAAGCATCTTGAATAACCCACGTGTCCAAATAAAGTTCATATGTATTTTGTGGCAGATACTATATTTCCCAAAGTTTGGGGTTAATGTTTTTGGAATGTTTCACAGTGTTAAAATGTCTCTCTGCTAGTTTAATGTTACTTTTTACTCCTTAGTAAGATTTAAAAAAAATTATCTAATATTATACCTCAAGTCAATATAGTACAGATTGCTATACTAATAGAGATTTCAGACTATGTTCCAGATAGTGATATTTCTGGTTATACAAAGACAAAGATAAAAATTTATCCTGGCTTCTAGCTTATCTTCTACTGAGGAGTTTGACTGAATTTAAAATTTTAATGTATCAACAAATTTATAAAAAATATGACATTTAAACCCCAGAGCACTAAAAATCGGGAGAAAAAAGTGATTGAGAAAATAGCACAAACATTGCATTTTGTTAGTTTCTTTAAGCTTTAAAAATTGTAGCAAATATTAATAGCCTATCAAAATTTACTTCATGGGCCATATCCAGAATTCCATATATCACATTCCATATTGAATCCATAACATCTCTGTAAGGAATTGGGCAACATATACTCAAGAATTCTCCAAAATTTGTTTGGTTATTGCTTTGATTAAAGATCTTAAGTTTTTATTATTGTTTGCTTTTAAAATATATTTTTTGTGGTTCTGCCCACTTTGCTCTTCACTAGTTCTTATGCACCCATGTTTTTCTGAATCTATCCCTTACATATTTTCTTAGACCTTAGTAGTATCCAACATATTCAAATATCCTAATTTGTTCAGCCACTCCCAATGGCTTTGTTTGTATTCATTTCTGAACTCTTCTTTAAAGATTTCCAGGCATTCTAAGAGATGGAGGTGAGATGAGAAAATGTTATGGGCATGAAAAAAAACCTATGCAAAGATGTATAGGTAGGAGCTTAAAGATAATGGACAGTAAATAGGAAGTAAGCCAATATGGTTTTAGCATGGGGAGTGTGGGGAATGCATTCATCCTGGAAACATAAGTTGAATTCAACTCATGCAGTATTTTAATGGCCAGAGATTTTATTTTATCCTAGAGAATAGTAATACACTAAAGATTTGTAATTAGTTGAGTGACATGATTAGACTTTAGGAACAGAAATTCAGTATTTTTATAGAAAACGAATTCAAGAAAGGAAAGCTTGGTTTTAGGGAGACTGATATCAATAAAAAGGAAGAGCACCACTGTAATTTCCCCTGACACATCAATTGTATATTCAGCCAGTTACCATAATGGCAAAAGGTGCATTGAACATGGTAAGAAAATTTAAAATTATAACATAAAAGATGCAATTGAAGGAACTCAAAACATTTAGCCCAGAAAACACTAAAGATGGAATGTAATTACTTTTCTTAAAACATTTTTAAAGTTGACATATTTATGTAAATATAACTTATCTGTTTATTCAGCTCAGAGATGAAATTTACTCCAAGTATATGATTATTGAACAAATAATTGAACAAAAATTTCTTAACATCAACCTAATTAGTACAGTTATATAAATACCATAATTTAAAGTCTGGAAACTACCATTAGAGGGATTAATAATTTAGAAAAAATTTCAGGCACTAAAAAAACTTACAATAAGATGGTTGAAGTCAATTTCAATGATCTTGTGATGAAGGGAGCCATCTACACTCACAGAGAGGACTGTGAGAACTGAGGATGAATCACAATGTAGCATTTTTTTATTGCTGTTGTTTATTTGCATTTTTCTCATTTTTATCTTTTTTTATTTGATTTTTCTTGTGTCACATGATAATTGTAAAAATATGTATATATAAATATATTACATACATATACATATATCTTGGATTTAACATATATTTTAGCATGTTTAACATACATTAGATTACTTGCCATCTGGGGGGCATGGGGGAAAGGGGGAGGGAAATTTGGAACACAAGGTTTTGCAAGGGTTAATGCTGAATAATTATCCATGAATATGTTTTGAAAATAAAAAGCTTTATTAAAAATAAACAAACTTCAAGGTATATTAATTTTCTTATTTGCTAGCTTTAATTTCCTGAGATAAAGCCCACTGTCTATATAGTTATAATGACCATATGTGAAGAAAAGTGAGCTTTTGAACTCTGGAAAAGTTTTACAGACCCTAACAATGAAAATAGAATAAATAAGTTGGCCAAGTTGGCCATGGAATGTCTAGAATTTTTCCTGGTTCCTCCTACAACAATTTGCTCTCTATCATTTAATCTTTCAATAAATCTAATGTTCAAAGTTCCTAAGTCATACTGTTGAGAATTAAGATCAATTAGTTATTAACCCAGAATCCATAGGGAATACAGAAAGAGGCGTTTTTAACAGCAATAGCAACAATAAAATCACACACATCAGAATGAGGCCTTTCCTATACAAAATAGAGATATTGCAGAGAAATCTTGAATTGCTTCTCTGACATGAACTGAGATTGCAAGTGCTACATATCCCAGATAAGTATCAATGAATGTGATTGCAGACATTAAAATGAAAAGAAACACATATCTAATCTCTAGGGCAATGACTGCTGTGGGGTGGGGGAAGGAATCACTTCCATAAATATCAGAAGGTTAAATTGGCATTTAATGTGAACCATCTTTAAATTTTTTGTGAGACATGTTTCATTACATCTACTTTGATCAAAAAACTTAAAGAACTTTCAAAATAAAATTAGATTAAAGAGATAATTTTTTTTTATTAAATAACTTTTTATTGACAGAACCCATGCCAGGGAAATTTTTTACAACATTATCCCTTGCACTCACTTCTGTTCCAATTTTTCCCCTCCCTCCCTCCCCCCTCTCCCCAAGATGGCAAGCAGTCCTATACATGTTAAATAGATTACAGTAGATCTTGGATACAATATATGTGGGCAGAACCAAACAGTTTTCTTGTTGCTCAGGGAGAATTGGAGTTAGAAGGTATAAATAACTTGGGAAGAAGAACAAAAATGCAAACAGTTTACATTCATTTCCTTGTGTTCTTTCTTTGGGTGTAGCTACTTCTGTCCATCCTTGATCAATTGAAACTAAGTTAGATCTTGTCTTTGTTGAAGAAATCCACTTCCATCAGAATACATCGTCTTACAGTATTGTTGTTGAGGTATATAATGATTTCCTGGTTCTGCTCATTTCGCTCAGCATCAGTTCATATAGGTCTCGCCAATCCTCTTTGTATTCGTCCTGTTGGTCATTTCTTACAGAACAATAATATTCCATAACATTCATATACCACAATTTACTCAACCATTCTCCAATTGATGGACATCCATTCATTTCCCAGCTTCTGGCCACTACAAACAGGGCTACCACAAACATTTTGGCACATACAGGTCCCTTTCCCTTTTTAATATCTCTTTGGGGTATAAGCCCAGTAGAGACAGTGATGGATCAAAGGGTATGCACAGTTTGATAACTTTTTGGGCAATGTTCCAAATTGCTCTCCAGAATGGCTGGATGTATTCACAATTCCACTAACAATGTATCAGTGTCCCTGTTTTCCCACATCCCTCCAACATTCTGCATTATCTTTCCCTGTCATTCTGGCCAATCTGCCAGGTGTATAGTGGTATCTCAGAGTTGTCTTAATTTGCATTTCTCTGATCAATAGTGATTTGGAACACTCTTTCATATGAGTAGTAATAGTTTTAATTTCATCATCTGAAAATTGTCTGTTCATATCCTTTGACCATTTATCAATTGGAGAATGGCTTGATTTCTTATAAATTAGAGTCAATTCTCTATATATTTTGGAAATGAGTCCTTTATCAGAACCTTTGAGTGTAAAAATGTTTTCCCAGTTTATTGCTTCCCTTCTAATCTTGCCTGCATTAGTTTTGTTTGTACAAAAACTTTTCAATTTGATATAATCAAAATTTTCAATTTTGTAGTCAATAGTGCTCTCTAGTTCTTCTTTGGTCATAAATTCCTTCCCCTCCCACAGGTCTGAGAGGTAAATTATCCTATGCTCTTCCAATTTATTTATGATCTCATTCAAAGAGATAAATATTGTGAAATGATTAGGACAGTGCCTGGCAGAGTAGGAATAATACAAATTTGTACTCTCTTCCCCCTAGTTATAATGTAGAAGAGAAATTAATTGTTTTGATTTGTGCTCAGATTAGGCAGATTAGGGATCAAGGGAAGAAGTTAAAGTGGACTGACTTTCATTCATCATAAGGACAATCTTCTTAAAAAAATATATCTTCACTATAGATTAGAGAAATGGAAATTAAACAACTCTGAAGAACTCCAAAGAACTCTGAAGTACCTCCTCATACTTCTTAGATTGATTCAGATGAGAGAAAAGGATAACATAAATGTTGGAGGAGATGAGTGAAAAATGGGACCCTAAACATTGTTGGTAGGGTTGTAAAATGAGTCAACAATTCTGGAGAGCAATTAAGAACTATGCCCAAACAATTATAAAACCGTGTATACCCATTGAGCTGGCATTACTACAAGTAGTTTTGTATCCCAATGAAATAATAAAGGAGGGAAAAGAACCCACATGGGCCAAAATATTTGTAGTAGATCTTTTTGTAGTGGCAAAGAATCAGAAAATGAAGGCTGAATGAGTTGTGACATATGCAAGCAATTGGATATTTTTGTTATATAAAAATGATGAATAAGTTTATTTTAGAAAGGCCTGGAAAGATTTACTCAAACTGATGCTGAGTAAAACAAGTAGAAGCAGAGTTACATTTTTTACAGTAGCAATAAGATTTTGTGATCAACTATGAAAGATTACATTCTTCTCAGGCATTCAATGATCAGAAGCAATGTCAATGAACATTGGATAGAAAATGCCACGTATCCAGAAAGAGAACTATGGAGAGTGAAAGTAAACCAACAGATGCTATATTCATTTTTTTCACTTTTTCTTTTTTTCTTGTTTTTTTCCCTCTTATTCTGATTGTTCTCTCCCAACATGATTCATAATGAATTGTGTATTCAAAAATATGCATGTGTAGCTAGACAAAAAAACAAATAAAAGGGGAAAAACAAACCCAACTTTTTATATAATTCAAAGAACAGTTTTTACTTTAGTCATAAGCTATCTTATGCAATAAGAGTTCAGAAATATCTGAACTTCAATATATTCAAAATAAAATTTCATTGCTTTTTCTTAATTCATGTCTTCTTTATAACTTTTATATTTCATAGACATTTCTTTATAGTTACTAAACCTCTAAGTTTCAGAGTAATATTTCTTCTCTCTAATACTAATCATTTAAAATGATGTATCAAATCTTTTTATTTTATATGCCAATCTCTGCTTATTTAACTCCCATCTCAGTTGTGCATGATCAAAATGACTTTTGTCTGTTATTCTTTTTACATTTTCTTAGGATGTTTCGTTACTTCCTCCTTTAATCTAACCTTGATTCAGTGAGGTATTATATACAAAGCATCTTCTTAAGACATATGCTGATCATGTGAATCCCCGGCTCATTCTTCCGGCTCTTTGTATTACTCTGAATTTCTTTTTCTATGGTTCACATTGTAACCTTTATCAAACCTTCAATAAAACTTCAGTCCCTTGATTTTAATCCCACCTTCACCCCCACAAACATTTCATTGAATGCACCCAAAATAAAGCATATATGAAGAAATTGTGAGTGTTTTCTGTCAATAATAAATTCAATTGAGTTGAAATAGTGGAGTATTGAGAGAAGAATCTTCAGTATGTTCCCACAAGTCAATTCTTATAATTGGAACAAGCAGGTGATAATTGTTTCAAGAACAATTTTAGCTAATGATATGGAGAGAATAAAATCTGTTTTGAAGGAAGCCATAACAACTTGTCAATTTTCTCTTAAGTGTGCAAGTCCTGCAAAAGTTGATATAAGATTAAAGGAATAACAGAGACCTTTATTTAGAGAAATTGCTTTTCTAGATAAGGTTACTTACTTTTTGATCTTAAACCTTTTAAGATGTGATATTGCTTTGAATAAATATGATAATATTTTATTATTTGTAAAGAACAGCAGAATGTCAGCTATATCAGAATATCTGCATATGAGTTGTGCTAAATATTCCCATTTTTTAGGTAGGGCAACTTAGTTTTTAAATAATATTCTTCAAACAGTAGCAACAACAATAACAATAAAAAACTTTTAATCATTTTAGATAGAAATTTCAAGTTTATTAAATAAAAGTTAGCAAACATTCATTAATTCCCCTTCATCACAATCCCAAGGATCACAATTTTCTTACCTTTCAAAGATTTACTAACACTACTCACCCATTAACACTATTTCTCTTCTTCCTTTTCCATTTAGCCTCCTACCAAATACATAGCTACATTCATTGCATTCACTTCTTTTCAAATTGTCCTTAACTCTTTTTAGTCTAACTTTCAATTTTAACCCTAAACTGAAAAAAGTTGTCTCTAATGTTTCCAGTGATTTTATTGCCAATCAATTTGTCTTTCATGGTCTTCATCTTTTTCAGTCTCATTACAAATATTTGATTTTTCATAGGTGTTACAAAATCCTTATGATCAAGCATATATGTTTTCCCCAAAAGCTACGTACTTCCAAACTTCCTAATTTTTGAGAGAACCACCATCTTTTCAGTCACATAAGTTCCAAATATTAGTTTTCTTGATTTCTTGATCAAGATGATTTCTTGAATCAGTAAACTGCCCAAATCTCACACTCCCAATTAATAAACTTTTATAGTTTATAACAGACTAAGTAGAAATTATGAGGTTCAAGTAAATTCTACTCAGTGAAAAATGCCTAAAATGTCAGACACAATCTCATAAATGAAAAAAAAATAACTTTTTTTTTCTCAAGTCTATCCATCAGCAAAGTCAGTGCCAGTGCAGTGTACTGGGCTAGTTGGACAAGAGGTATGTTGTATGTATCCTGGGTTTGTCTAAAGGTACCTAGAATAGAGAGCTTTCCTAAGAAATTTCAAAGCTTATGAAAAAGTTTCTGGTATGGATTTTGCAAGATTCTCAATAGTAGTCTTTCAGAGCAGTAACTAGACTGTTATGTGCCAGAACTTGAAACAATGTGTTGACTCAATGGAGTTGATGGAAACAATGCTTGTGTGCTTAGGTTTACATCTTTGGGAGAATTCACACATTAGAGCTCACACATTAGAGCTCACACCTTTAAGAGAGTTTACACATTAGCTCACACATTAGTTCACAAGTTCGGCAGATTCATAAGTCCGAAACCCACAATCCCACTCTCTCAGAGGAGGAGTCAACCTTTGGATTCTCACCTTTAAAAAATCATATATAAGGAGCTCCTGGAATCAGAAGTAAGAGAGTTGAAGAGATTGAAAGCCAGAAGTCAGCCAGTTGGGGAGATTGAAAAGCCAGAGACTGCAGTTGGGCAAAACAAAGGATTCTGAAGAGGACAGGCTGAAGCTGGCAGAAGCAGAGACAAAGGACTAGCAACAAGAGCTGTTGGAACCAAGGAAAGCTTACCAGGCTATTTTGGAAGAGACAATAACAGACTGTACTTTAACCCCTGGCTGCATTTGAGGTGATTATTGATCTGAACTGAAATTAAGGCTGTCTCTAGAAACCTCCCCAAGAAACCTGCTCCCAGAAAACCATCATATTTTAGAAAAGAAGAGAATACTACACTAGACCATGGATCAGTGAGGTGCTAGAGTACTAAAGTTTTTGAAAGCCCAAGCACGGGGTCTGTAAGGCCCCTTATACTGTTCTAAAATTACCAACAGGGCATTGCCAATACCTCCTTTGAGTCTAAATGATCCAGGGATATAAAGGAAAACAGAGAAAGTCAGGGATCAAAGGAGCAAAACAGAACTGAGCATTCCTTTCAATAGTGGCAAAAGCAGGTGGAGTCAAGTTGGTAGGGAATAGACAAGACTTTGCCTAAATTCTTCCTGGCTTCCCTCATTATCAAAACTAGATTAAACGTCTGAAAAGATTAGGAGTGACAGAACCCACAAATATTCAGAGTATAATAATTTTCCAGCATAAGACATATTGAAGAAGTTCTGGATATATCTATCTCAACTGTGCAGGGGTAACATGGCCCAGGACAGTTGTGGAGGGCAGAGAGTCCCCATGCTGGAAATCTAATAAGAGACTCTTAGCCAAAATACAGCAGTTGGCTACTCTGTCCTGGTTCAAAAGGACAATGGATTAGCAGACTAGCTGTAAAGCCTCCAAAACAACTACAGAAGGCAAATAATGAGCTGTGAAACCCAGAATAACAAATGGGACTTAGCCAGGCTCATCTAGTACAGTGGGGAAGCCTGCAGCATAACTGGCCTCAGTGTAGTCAGTGAGAAGCCTCTACCTTGCTATAGAGTAAACTTGGGACAATATTCCGTGTCCTAGGAATAGACCTCAATCAACCTTTAAAAATGAGCAAAAAAGCAAATAAGAGCTCTGTTCATAGCAAGCTTACTGGACTTCATAAAAAAAAAAAAAAAAAAGAAATCAGGATTGAAATCTTTTCCCACTGAACTCAGGATTGGAGACTTTCCACTGAACTCAGGATCATGCCATTCTGGTCGCATGCTGATGGAAATCCTTAGTCCCACATTCAAACACCAAAGTGTAATGTTCTGGTTAGTTTTCTGGAGGTGTCTGGACCAGCCTTCGATTTAGCAGGGTAATTACCATAAGAATAGCCAGGTGATAAAGTCCAAATTCTTTATTATCTCCTTCAACTTCTTGTCTCCTTGCCTGGGGCTTCAACTAGCTTTCTTGTGGCTTTCAGACAGGCCTTGGTCTCAGTGGAAAAAATGCAGGAAGCCAGGCACCACAGTGGTGTGAGACAGATTGAATCTGTCTCTGAGTCTGGGGCTTGTGCTGCCAGCCTCCAGCCACCACAAAGGTGGGAAATGAAATGAATCTGTTTCTCAGTCCCTCTGAGTCTAAAACCAGTCTCTCCCAAAGTGTAGGAAGGAGAGCCACCAGGAGCCTGATCAAAGATGGAATGTCTCTGGTTGAGTTTGTCCCCGCTTATATGCTCTATTTTAATTACATCATAAGTGTGAATCTTATAGAACTATATTAAGTACTAAGTACATGTATTGAACTAGAGAACTATGAATCACCATGCTAAACTAGATAACCATTGTTTTATCAATTCCACAGACTTAACACCTTGTAAAAACCCTGTTTTCAGAGTTCTGGCCCATAACACAAGCTATTATGGAATCAGGGAAGGGAGAAACCCAGAAGACAAAAAAAAAAATGCTTCCAGCTGAAGTCTCAAAACAGAATATATACCAGTCTCAAGTTCAAAAAGCTCTCTTGAAAGAGTTAAAAAATTATATTATAGCAGAAACTAGGCATTGACTCACACTTTATACCGTACACCAAGATAAGGTCAAAATGGGATTATAAATAAATTAGAAGAATATGATATAGTTTACCTCTCAGAACTGTGGAGGAGGAAGGAATTTGTGACCAAAGAAGAACTAGAGACCATTATTGATCACAAAATAGAAAATTTTGAAAATATCAAATTCAAAAGTTTTTGTACAAACAAAACTAATGCAGCCAAAATTAGAAGGAAAACAATAAACTGGGAAAACATTTTTACAGTCAAAAGTTCTGATAAAGGCCTCATTTGCAAAATATATTGACTCTAATTTATAAGAAATCAAGCCATTCTCCAGCTGATAGATGGTTAAAGGATATGAAAAGACAATCCTCAGATGAAGAAATTGAAACTATTTCTAGCCATATGAAAAGATGCTCCAAGTCATTATTAATCAGAGAAATGCAAGTTAAGACAACTTTGAGATACCATTACACACCTAACAGATTGGTTAGAATGACAGGGAAAGATAATGAGCAATGTTGGAGGGGATGTGGGAAAACTGGGACACTGATATTGAATTGTGAATTCATCCAGCCATTCTGGAGAGCAATTTGGAACTATGCTCAAAAAGTTATCAAACTGTGCATACCCTTTGATCCAGCAGTGTTACTACTGGGCTTACATCCCAAAGAGATACTAAAGAAGGGAAAGGGACCTATATGTGCCAAAATGTTTGTGGCAGCCCTTTTTATAGTGGCATCCAGTTGATGAGCATCAACTGGAGAATGGGTAGGTATATTGTGATATATGAAGTTAATGGAATATTATTGTTCTGTAAGAAATGACCAGCAGGATGATTTCAGAAAGGCCTGGAGAGACTTACATAAATTGATGCTGAGTGAAATGAGCAGGACCAGGAAATCATTATATACTTCAATAACAATACTATATGATGATCAATTCTGATGGATGTGGCCCTTGAAGAGGGCTTGAAGAGATGAACCAAATCACTTCCAATTGAGCAATAATGAATTGAACCAGCTACACCTAGCAAAAAAAAAAAAAAATTCTTGGAAATGAGTGTGAACCATGACATAGAATTCCCGGTCCTTCTATTTTTGTCCACCTGGATTTTTTATTTCCTTCACATGTTAATTGTACATTATTTCAAAGTCTGATTCTTCTTGTGCAGCAAAATAACTGTATGGATATATATACTTATATTGAATTTAAATTGTACTTCAACGTATTTAACATGTGTTGGTCAACTTGCCATCTGGGGGAGAGGGTGGGGAGGAGGGGAAAAATTGGAACAAAAGGTTTTGCAATTGCCAATGCTGAAAAATGACCCATGCATATATCTTGTAAATAAAAAGCTATAATAAAAAAGAAAAAAGAATGTATATATATATATATATATATATATATATATAGAGAGAGAGAGAGAGAGAGAGAGAGAGAGAGAGTTAGAAGAAAAATGGGGAGAATAAAAGAGCACTTTGCATGAAAGTTTGGACAGGTCAACACAGAAAGTGACAGAAGAAAAGAAATTTTAAAAGTAAATTTGATGAAATGGAAAAAGAAAACAATTCTTTGAAAAATAGAATTGGCAAAACGGCAAAAGTAACAACTCCTTTAAATAGAATTAGTGAAATGGGAAAAAATCCAATGAACAAAATATCTCCTTTAAAAAAGTACAATTTGGCAAATGCAAAAGAAGGCAAAAAAAGCTAACTGAAGAAAATTTATAAAAGTGGCAAAAGTGAGAAAAACCTGGATCTACCACAAAGTTGTAATTTGAGAATTAAAACTAGAGAGATGAATCAATCAAAGAGAATACAAATCAGCATAAAAATAATTTGTGAAGACCGAGTTAGCACCCTGGATACCTTAGAATCAGCCAGAGTCAGGATAAGCAAAAGTCCTTCGTCTTTATTCTTGGTCTTTAGGGGTAAGAGTAAATTGAATGGATGCAGACTCTCCAAGACTTCTCCTCTTTATCTCCCTCCCAGAAGTGACTCTGGCTAGTCTTACTCCACCCCTAGTCCCTCCTAAAATTCTCTGTATACACCAATTATCGAGCCAGCACAGAATAGTGAAAAGGGCCATTTTCCAAGCATATGCTTATGGAATATTGTCCAATTGGTAATTAGCCTTAAGTGCTCAGTTGTCTAACCTCAGTGCATTAACTCAAGAGTTTCAGCCCTTTACAACTATTATACATGTGGATATATTCAATTTATGCATCAATATATAAAAAATTTAAAATAGCAATAAAATTGTTAGCTCATCAGTAGGAAGCCAGACCAATATATTATTCATGGACCAGGAAAAACAGCCACTATGAAATGCCCTCTAGTTTTTTTTTTTTTTTTTTATTATATTTAATAGCATTTTATTTACAGGATATATGCATGGGTAACTTTACAGGATTAACAATTGCCAAACCTCTTGTTCCAATTTTTCACCTCTTACCCCCCTCACCCCCTCCCTAGATGGCAGGATGACCAGTAGATTAAATATTTAAAATATAACAGATACACAATAAGTATACATGACCAAAAACATTATTTTTGTTGTACAAAAAAAGAATCAGACTCTGAATTATTGTTACAATTAGCTTTTGAAGGAAATCAAAATGCATGTGTGCATAAATATAGGGATTTTAAAATTCAATTAATGGTTTTTAGTCATCTCCCAGAGTTCTTTCGGCCTAACTAGTTCAGTTCATTACTGCTCCATTGGAAATGATTTGGTTGATCTCGTTTTGAGGATGTTCTGATCCATCAGAACTGGTCCATCAATTTATTGTTGTTGAAGTGTTAAAGATTCCGGTCCTGCCATTTCACTCACCGGTTCCGTAAGTCTCTCTCTTCAAGGCCTTTCGGAAATCATCCTGTTGGCTTTTTACAGAAATAATATTCCATAATTTTCATATACCACAATTTTTCAGCCATTCTCCAACTGATGGACATCCATTCAGTTTCAAGTTTCTAGCCACTACAAAAGGGCTGCCACAAACATTCGTGCAACATTTCGGTCCCTTTCCTTCTTTATAAATCTCTTTGGGATATAACCCAGTAGTAACACGGCTGGGCAAAGGCAACAGTTTGATAACTTTTTGAGCATAGTTCCAAACTACTCCCAAAAAATGGTTGGACCCATTCCCTCCACCAACAATGCATCAATGTCCGTTTTCCCATCCCTCCAACAATTATTTATTATTTTTTCCTGTCATCTTAGCCAATCTGACAGGGGTGTGGTATTTAGAGTTGTCTTAATTTGCATTTCTTGATTAATAATGACTTGGAGCATCTTTTCATATGACTAGGAAATGGTTTCAATTTCTTCATCTGAGGTTGTCTGTTCATATCCTTTGACCAATTTTTCAATTTGGAGAATGGCTTGATATTTTATAAATTAAGGAGTTAATTCTCTATATTTTTGGAGATGAGGCCTTTTAAGAACCTTTTGACTGTAAAAATATTTTTCCCAGTTTTTCTTCCCTTCTAATCTTGTCTGCCATTAGTTTTGTTTGTGCAAATACTTTTCAAGTTTGGTACAATCGAAATTTTCTATTTTGGATCAATGATCTCTAGTTCTGGGCTTTTGGTCATAAAGACCCCCCTTCCACAGGTCCCGAGAGGTAAACTATCCATGTTCCTTAATTTATTAATAATTTCAAATTCTTTTATGCCTGGGTCGGGAACCCATTTTGGCCCTTATCTTGGTGTCGGCGTTGGGAGGGATCAACCTAGTTTCGCCATATTGGTTTCCAATTTTCCCAGCAATTTTTATCAAACCAGTAAGTTCTTATCCCAAAAGCTAGGATCTTTGGGTTTGTCAAAGACTTGGTTGCTATTTTGTTGACTGTTTTTATCCCTTGGAACCTAGTCTATTCCACTGATCAAATAATTATTCCTTAGCCAAATTAAAATGGTTTTTAAAATTGCTGCTCTATAATATAATTTTAGATCTGGTAACAGCTAAAGCCACCATCATTTGATTTTTTTTTTCCAAAACCCTTGAAATTCTTGAACCTTTTGTTTTTCCATATGAACTTTGTTTGTTATTTTTTTAGGTCTTAAAATAGTTTTTGGGGTCTGATTGGTATAGCGCTAAATAAATAGATTAGTTTGGGTAATATTGTCAATCTTTATTATATTTGCTCGCCCTATCCAAGAGCATTTAATATTTTTCCAATTAGTTAAGATCAGGTTTAATTTGTGTGAAAAGTGGTCTGTAATTTTGCTCATAAAGTTTTGATTTTCCCTTGGCAGATAGATTCCTAAATATTTTATATTATCGTAGTTACTTTAAATGGAATTTCTTTTGTAACTCCACTGTTGGATTTTTAGTGATATATAAGAATGTTGATGACTTATGTGGGTTTATTTTATAACCAACAACTTTGCTAAAGGTTGGTTATTTCCTTAATAACTTTTAGCAGAATCTCTGGGGTTCTCTAAGAACCATCATGTCATCCAAAGAGGATAATTGGCTTCCCTCATTGGCCTATTCTTTATTCCTTTTTTTCTTTCTCAGCTCTTATTGCCATAGCTAGGTTTTCTTAAATAAAATATTAAATAGTAACGGTGAAGAAGGGCAACCTTGTTTCCTCCAAGATCTTATTGGGGAAATGGTTTGCAGTTTGTCTCCATTACATTGATGCTTTGATGGTTTTAAATAGATGCCGCTGATTATTTTAAGGAAAGTCCATTTATTCCATACTCTCAAGTGTTTTTAATTAGGGAATGGATGTTGGATTTTATCAAATGCTTTTTCCATCTATTGAGATGATCATATGGTTTTTTTAATTTTTATTAACATGGCCAATTAATTTGATAGTTTCAATATTAAACCAACCCTGCATTCCTGGTATAAATCCTACTTGACTAGTGTATTATCTTGGGAAGATTTTCTGTAGTCTTTTGTAATATCTTATTTAAGATTTTTATCATCAATATTCATTAGGGAGATTGGTCTATAATTTTTCTTTCTCTGTTTTCAGCCTACCTGGTTTGGGTATCAAAGTACCAGTCTGGTGTCCCGGAAGGAATTTGGTAGGGACTCCTTCATTCCCCTATTTTATCAAATAATTTATATAAGCATTGGGGAATTGTTCTTTTAAACTTGGTAAAATTTTCGAATTAACCCATCTGGTCCTGGGATTTTTTTAGGGAGTTGTTTAATTGTTTCTTATTTCCTTTTTCTGAAATGGGACTATTCCAACAATTTACTTCCTCCTTGTTAGTCTGGGAAGTCCCTTATTTTTGGGTAAACAATTTCACTTGGGTTATCAAATTTATTGGCATAAAGTTGAGCAAAAATTAACTCCTTATTATTTCTCTAATTTCCTCTTCATTGGTGGAAAAGTTCTCCCTTTTTCATTTTTTAAGACTACTAATTTCATTTTCCTCCCTCCTTTTCTAAAACAGGATTTACCAAAGGGCTTTATCCTATTTTATTGGCTTTTTCATGAACCAACCTTAGTTTTGATAATTAGTTCAATAGTTTTTAACTTTCAATATTTTTAATTTCTCCTTTTCCAATTTTAAATTTCCAATTTAGGTATTTGATTGGGGGGTTTTTAATTTGGTCTTTTTAGTTTTTTTAGTTGCAAAAGCCCAATTCATTAATCTTTTTCTTTTCTCTGTTTTATTCCGGCCTTCCTAAGGATATAAAATTCCCTTTATTTTCTTTGGCCATCCCACAAAGGTAGGATGTCTCATCATTTATTATCTTGAGTGAAATTATTAATTGTATCTATAATTTGCTGCTTCACCCAATTCTTTAAGATGAATTTTTTTGGTTTCCAATTACTTTTGGTCTATTTTCCCCTTAACTTTTTTGTTGAAGTTTTTTTGCATCATGATTCGAAAAAGCATTTTTTTCTGCCTTTCTTGCATTTAATTTGAGGTCTTTATGTCCTAATATATGGTCAATTTTTGAATAGGTTCCATGAACCGCTGAGAGGAAAGTATATTCCCTTCTATCTCCATTCAATTTTTCCAAAAGATCCAACATACCCACCTTTTCTAATATTCTTATTTACCTTTAATTTCCTTTTCTTATTTGTTTTTGGGTTTGATTTGTTCAATTCTGGAGGTGCCAAGGTTGGATTCCCTACTATTACAGTTTTTTTGTTCATTTCTTCTTTGCCCTCTTCTTCCTCCCTTTAGGAAGTTGGTGCCATACCACTTGGTGCAATAGTTTAATATTGATATTTTCTTCGTTGTTTATGCTACCCTTTTGGGGATGTAAGTTTCCTTCCTTATCTCTTTAATTAGATCAAACCCTTTTTGCTTGATCTGAGATAAGGTGGCTTACCCCTTTTTTGAAACCTTCACCTGGGCTTTAATGAATTTTGCTCCAAGCCTTTTTACTTTTACTCTATATGTATCCCCTGCTTTTAAATGTGTTTTGTAAACAACAAGTTGGGGGGTTCTGACTTTTGGATCCAGTCTGCTATCCTGACTCCCTTTTGGGGAGTTCATCCCATTCACATTTATGGTTGGGAATTACTAAATCTGTATTTCCTGCCATCCTAATAACCCCAGATTTGTGCTTTACTTATTCTTTTCCCCAACCCCTTTCCCCCCTTTTAAACTTATGTACCCCTCTTGTATCACGATACTTATCCTCTTTATAATCCCTCCCTCCCCTTTGAATTTTCCCCCTTACTTCCTTTATTACTTTTTCTTTTCCCCTTTTCCTCCTCCCCGTTTTTAATGAGGCGAGAGAAATTTTTCTAAAACAAATGTCAATTATTTTTTCTGTGAGCCAGCTCTGATTGGAGGTAAGATTCCACACAATGTTCCTCCCCCTCTAAATTCCCTCAGATATGATAAGTTTCCTTAAGCCTCTTTGTGGGATTGGTTTCCCTTTTTTATCCCTCCTTCCCATCTTATTCTGGATCCATCCCTTTTTCCATATCTACTTCCCTTTTTTATGTTATATCAATTACCAATCAAATTATACATGTATTTTTTGTATATCCAAAAAGAAAAACAACCTCAAAGGTTATTTTTTACCTTTTCATCTCTTGATTTCTATTCTTGGAATCAAATTTTTGTTTAGTTCTGGTTTTTTCTTCAGAAACAAAATGGAATTTTTTGTTTCATTAAATTCCATCTTCTTCCCTGGGAAAGAAAAATGCTCCAGTTTAGTTGGGGTAGTTTATTCTTGGCTGCACTTTTCTTGCCTTTCGGAATATCATATTCCAGGCCCTTTCTTTCCTTTAATTCAAGGAAGCCGGATCTTTGGGGTGATCCCTTTTGTGGCACCCTCGGTATTTAAAATGGTTTTTTTTGCCTTGTAAAATTTTTTCCTTAATCTGATAGTTCCGAAATTTTCCACAAATTCCTTTGGGGTTTTTAAATTTTAGGGTTTCTTTTCAGAACGTGTTCGATGGAATTCTTTCCAATGCCTATTTTACCTTCTGATTCTATTACATCTGGGCAGTTTCTTTGATGATTTCTTGTAAAATAGATTCAGGCCTCCTTTTTTTCATCATAGTTTTTCAGAAAGTCCAATAATCCCCGATTATCTCTCCCAGATCTTTATTTTCCAAGTCTGGTGGTTTTGCAAGTAAGATAACGGTGGTTTTTTTCCAGTTTGTCATTTTTTTTTTGTGACTGATTCTTTGTTGTCTCAATTGAATCAATTAGTTTCAATTTGTTCAGTTCTTAAATTTTTAAAAAGAATTTTTTCTTCAATAGCTTTTTTTTCTTTCATATGTCCAATTAAGTTTTTAATTATTGTTTTGGTCAGTGGAATTTTTTTTCCATTTCACTTAATTTTTTTTGGTGAATTATTTTCTTTTTCCAATTCCCGGATCCTACTTTTGGTTCTTTGTTCTTTCCAATTCATGGATCCTACTTTCTTGCCATTTCTTTGTTTTTTCCAATTCAAGGATCCTACTTCCTTGTGAGTTCTTTGTCTTTTTCCATTCCACAAATCCTACTTTCTAGTGGAATTCCTTTTATTTTTCCAATTGTATTTCAGGAAGTTGTTGCTCTTCTTGTAAAGGGGCTTCTCTTTTTCCTTTCCCCCATTTATTCTTCTTTCTTTTTGAGACTTTTAATGGTCTCTTCTATGGGAAGCATTATGTGGAGGACAGTCTGATGCATTTTTGTTGTTTGAGGTTTCTCTTCAGGTTTGTGACTTGCTCTTTTCTGCATAGAAGCTGTTTGATCGTTCTTTTCATCCCTTTTTATTCATGTTTTTAAAGCCTTTAGGGTAGTTCTCCTAGGGCTAGGGGGTTACCAGCCTTCCTGCAGGCAGGGGTTAAACCGATTTTGGGGTCCAGGTATGGGAGTGCTCTGGGGAGTTTTCCCTTCCCCAACAGGGGAAGTGGTTCAGCACCGGCCAAGCTATCAAACTGCTTAGTAGGGCTGAGTGGATTATCGATTGCCCTAGGCTAGAGACAAAGGGGTGAAAGTGTCACTGCCCCAGGTGGGAGCCTCTTGTGGGACTGTGAGTATTAGCAGCTGACTGCAGACTGCAGACAGCAGTGAATTCTGTCCCAGAGTCTCTGCCTGATGCAAATCGGCCCTGGAAAAGCTCTATGGCCCCAAGCCGAGCTCCCCACTGAGCAGATTGGAGGCTAACTGGGCTGGGTCCTCCTGCTGTGCAGGATCACAACTACCCCAAGGAAAAGCCCCGTACTGCGGGTTGGGGCTGTGTGCTTGTGCTGAGATCTGTGCCTTCACCCTCGGTTTGAGACTCTCCTCAGAACCTAATTTCTCTCCCAGTCTGCGCCAATCTCCCCACTGGCCCCAGAACCAACCTTTTTTGCCGAGACTGCAGATTTTCTTCGGCCGGTGAGTTGTTCTACTTCTTATCTTTACGAATTGTAGCAGTCAAGACTATTTTTGAGGCTCGATATAATATTGATAAAGAGGGTAAGAGAAGAGCTTAGAAAGTCGCGTGTGTCTTCTCTGCCATCTTGGCTCCGCCCCCTGTAGTTTCGATATTATAAAGATTTGTTACTCTTTAAAATCTCAATCATTAGACATCAGTATAAATACATGATATATACATAGTATACCACAACAGCAATATTGTAAGCACAACTTTGATTCAATTAATTATTTTAATTATTATAAATTCCCCAATTAGCTAAAAAGAATGTATGAAAGAAGACATTCAAAGAAAGAAGAAATGAATGGAAGTATGCACAGAATGATTTCTCATATACATGTCTATATATAAATACATATATATTTGTAGCTAATAGTAGCTATCTCTGGAAGGGGGTGAGGAGAGGTCCCTTTTATAAACCTTTTATATATAACCCAGGAATATATTTTCTATCTTCATTGGTGTCAGTGTATCATCAGTTATTTTACTTGGTGTCCCTCAAAAAGAATTCTTCAACCATGAAAAGTTCTTCCCATTTTTATCTGATTCTTTCCATAAGCTCCTACTCTTGATAAAACTTATGGACATTTTTGACCTTCCTTCAAAGAGACTTGATTTCTTTTAATAAAATTGTTCTTTCTCTTCTTCAGAAAAAAAAGCATCAATTTCTTTTTACTTTTTAAAAATCACTAAATGTACATATTCCTTCTACTTTTCTTGCTTCTCTGTATGAGTATTCCAATTTTTCACTTTCATGACACAGACTTCCCTTTGCCATTTTGCATTCATTTATTACTTTTCTTTTATAAGAAAACACACTTTAATTAAAAAGTAGATATATTGGAAAACTTTGATTATTCAAATATACTCCTCATCTACCTTCACCTACTTTCTAGCAGGAAGAACAACAGTCTGTACACTGAACATAGTCACTTGTGCATGTCAGAAATATAACTGCATGCTTAATTTTTTAATTTTTGCAAATTTTGAAACCATTTGTGGATGATTGCAACACATATTATTACCACATTATCATTTACTATACTTTTATACACTTTATTTATCTCTCATCAGTTTGACAATACTCACCTTCCTTTCTCTTTTGATTAGTTTATCTATTCTTCTTTCCTTTCTAAAACCTAATTTCTCTTGTTATTTTCATATTATTGTATCATCATCATCAATAAGGAAACTGTAATATTACCATTAATAATAAAATATCCTTTATCTTACCAGTAATTTTTTTCCTTTCTTCTTGTCTCCATCTCTTTAAGTTCTTTCTTCTCCATTCTTTTCTGTCTTCATCTTCAGCATCTTTATGATTATTCTTTCCTTTCAATTCTGTCTTGTCTTCCCAGACTTTTTAAAAATTTTCTCATATCTCCAAGTTTATTTTTCTGGAAATGATCTCTTTTCCTTCTTTTGAAAGCAGTACCTTTAAAATTACTTTTTATAATCTGTCTTCTTTTATTCAATATAATGCTTTTCTTCTCTATCACATTCTAACACAAAGCCATCTTTTTCAGAATCCAAAAAACATTATTCTCACTTCTATCAGAGATATCTGTAGAATCTATTACTCATTATATGAAAGTTATATATTTGCAAAAAAAACATATTTTTTAATGTAGAACAATTGCTCTTTAGTCTTTATTTTCTCCTGTGCCATTGTTATTTACTCATAAACTCAAATAATGTGACTCCACTATCATTAATCAAACAAATTGCTTCATATAGAAATCATTACCTATCTTTTTTTTCTCTCTATTTTCTGCATTACTCATCGTTTGTACATTCTTAAATATCTCACGAGACTTTCAGTTTCCTTGGGTTTTTCACCAAAATTTCTTTTTATATTTTTCTCTTTCTTCCAATTACTGCTGTTTTATTGTTTATATCCTTCCACCATTTTTTAAAATAAGTTTTTACAAATGCCTTTATATTATAAATCTGAATTATCATTGGATTCTTTTTTAATAATAAGATTGTGTTTATTAGCTGAAGAAGTTTCTGGCCTCTTTTAATTCCCTTTTATTGTCTGGTTTACTTGCATCCAAATTTCTTATAATATGATATTAGTCTGAATTGATATCTGATATTTTAATAATTTCTCATTGATATGTATAACTTGTTTAAATTACTTTTTAGAAAGTTTTTTCTATTTTTATTCTTTCTCTTAATGTAGTTTTGTTTTTAAACCTTGCTCAAATGAGAGACTTGCATTATTCTTTAATCACTAACCAATTATTTCTTATCCTTTAAAAAATAGACTACCTTTTTTTTCCCCTTTATGATGTTATATGGGACTTTTTATATCTAATGCCTATTGGCTCTCTTCTTGATGTGTGCATGACACATTGGCATGAACTTCTAAATAGCCTTCATCTTTCAACTTCTCCAATTCTTAAAACCTAAACAACACCTTCCATTTAGGAGGCATTGAAAAAAATGTTGTTGAATTGAAATGATAATAATTCATCAAATAATGTAAGAAGGGAGAAGAGCAAACCCGGTCTGTTCATTTTAGAATATCACTGTTCCAATTTCATTTTGAAAAGTTGTTCTACAATTGTGTTTTCCTGTGTTGATTGAAAATGAATTAAGTATGTATAAATAAAAAATAATATCAGATAAAGTTTTAAATAATACTATTAATAATAATACTAAAGCTCTTCTTGTTCATAGAAATAAGAATAAATTAATCAAATGTAAATATTGTTCATATTTCATTTTTGTAGTATTTTTATTGATTACAAATAAAGAAAAAAGATCTTAGGAAATATATTGAATGAATATGGATATGAATATAGAGACATGACAGGAATAGAAATGTAGATATTCATAAATGTTAGAGCCATTCTCTCAGGAATTCCTTAATGGACTTGGCAAGAAACATGCACGAATTGTTTATGTTCTGAGAAGTGACTGAAATACTTATGCTGTTTTACTGAATGCCGTGATATAAATACTATGATAACTATGATAACAAATCAACAATATGTATATGCTAAGGGTGTGGACAGTCAAAGCAGTAAATTTAAATTGAACAAGAAAATTCTTAATAGAACACATTAAGTTAAGCAAAAATTTGTCTTGAATCAGTGCATGTGGAGAATGAAATAATTCTATTTAGCAAGAAGAAATTATATTAATATTATTGAATTTCATCCCCTCCTATTCTATATCAGTATGTTTTTATCATTCTTTATATTTAAATCATATTTATAGAATATTACAACATTGTTTGTCTTCTCTGCTTCATTTAGGAAAATGAACACAGTAATTAGAATACTATAGGTTGTAATATTATCACGTATAGGGGAAAATGCATTTAAAATATATTCTTTTAGTATAATATGTCTTGTGTCCAAGGAACATTCTGTCTCCAACCTGGCAAATAGAACATCTGATCATGACTTCATGTAGTTATTTTTCAGTCAGGAATGATATTCCTAATATGGTACAACAGCTGCTTAGCTTGACCTTTTCATGAAAGTAGACAGATCTATCCAAACTGGTGGAAGGTGCCTTTTTCAAACTGACATATTTAGAAAATGAATTTATATTGATGATAGTGACATTATATTGGCAGATTAGATGTGGAAAAAAAAGAATGTCAGCAAAACTAACTCTTGCACCTTCATCAGATTGGATACAGGTAGAAATAAAATTACAACTAAATAATGCAAAGTCATACAAATACTGATTGTGGCTTCATTAATCTGTTAAATATTTGAACTTGTATTTTTATTATTTGAAAGATATGTTAATTAGTGAAAAATATAAAGTTACTACAGTATGATAATCAGGATTTTCAAGATAAACATACATACCTTTTCACAAACATCCCCCTCATACTATATGAAATACCTGAAATTAGAATTTATGCTATAATCATTCAGATTATGGCTTGTGAAAAATGTTTTTTTTGTTCTGATCATAAAACAACAAAAGTAAAACTATATTCCTATTCCCTATTTGTAATGATTTAAATTGCTGATAGTTTTTTTTTCTGAAATATCATTTCTCAACTTTTGAGGAGATTGTCGTTATAACAAAGGAAGAACAAACATAGGTTCCATTCTAATGTGAAGCAATAGAAAAAGCACTGGTGTTGGATTCTGAAAACCTTGAGTTTAAATACAACTCTAGAAGTTTATTTGTAATTTGAACGTGAAAACATTTACCAACTTTTATGTGCTTATTTTTTAATTTGATAAATCATGGTATTTAGAACTGATGACTTTTTAAATATTTTCCACTTCAAAATAATTGATTTGGTATTGGTATTTTCCTCTAATAAGAAGACAAGCATCTATTCCACTATCTGTTATCTGAAATAATAGTGGTTACTGAATGTAATTTGCATTTTTAATTTTTAATCTATATAATTGTAAATAAATTAAATAGTTTTGTTTGTAATATTTTGCTTGATTATGCATATAAAAGTTCATGAAGAATAATGGAAAGCTGAGAATTTCCAAAGTATAAGTTTGAGATGAAGTACCTGCATTGCTTAACCTTGGAAAGAAACTCAAGATTATGGTTCATATACCATTCTATCATGTGAAGGTGGAACTAAATTTATTCTATTTAATAAGAGAGGGCAAAACTAGAAACAATATATAGTGAGTTAAAATGAACAAATTTAGATCTGTCAACAGGAAATCTTTCTAAAAAAAAATAGAGCTAACAATAATAGAATGTACTTTCTCAAAAAATAATAGGTTTCTCTCATTGGACTTCTTCAAGCACATATTGGTTAGCCAACTGCATTATATTAGGGTTTCTTTTTATATAAATGTTGAACTCTATGGTTTCTGATGACTGTTGTAATTCAAATTCTGTGATTCTATGGAAATTTTATGTAGTTATCTGATTATGGTTTACATGATTTATGATTTCCAATGATATTGTTTCTATATATAGATATGAATATAGATAAATTTCTCTTTGTTTTTTTTTATAGAAAACGATTATATTAATATATTGCAAAATGTTCTCCCATTTCCCAAACAATATGTATTTTTCTCCTCCTACCTATGTTTCTATTTATATCTTGGTACATATTTTCATTTTTTTTTCTTTTTTTATTCTCATTTTCTTTATGGCCCTTCTTGGGGTAAAATATTGAGATGTCTTGTAAGTGGATCACTAGATTAAAGAGAATTAATGATTAGGCATCTTCTTGCATAATTTCAAATTGTTTCTAGAACAGGTGCATATTCTTTAGTTTTCCCATAGGCAATATTATATCCTATACAGTATGATTAGGCCATGATTATTGGTGCCTGAAAGCCTTTTCTAATTGAAAAATGGAGCCTATAAGCTTGACTCTGCTTGTAAGAAGATATGTCTATTCATATACATACAGTGAAGTAAGGGATTATCAATTCACTTTCACGTAAATCTACCCATCTCTTTTCCATGAGAAATATGTACTTATAATATATTCTCTATTAACCAATTAATCTTTGCCTGGGAAGTATTCTTCATAATTCTGAGTTAGTACTGTCACAGTATTCTTCCTTCTTGTCACGGGATTAACACAAATTCAAATAGTAGCATTTTTTTTCCTTTTCTTTCTTTTTCCTTTCTTCCTTCCTGCTTTTTGCCTTTCTTCCCTTCTTACTTTGGAATTGCTAATAGCACTATAGTAATAGAGAAACAGGTAAGAAAATAAGTTCTTTTTCATTTTATTTTTTTTCTCTATCTTATCTTTTACACTTAAAAGTTGTAGAGACATAATATTATAGACATAATAGACACATAAAACCATGAATTAATATTACAAATTTCATAATATAGGAACCAATAATGTCTTTTTTTAATAGCCTTTTATTTACAGGATATATGCATGGGTAACTTTACAGCATTAACAATTGCCAAATCTCTTCTTCCAATTTTTCACCTCTACACCCCCACCCTCTCCCCTAGATGGCAGGATGACCAGTACATGTTAAATATATTAAAATATAAATTAGATACACAATAAGTATACATGACCAAAACGTTACTTTGCTGTACAAAAAGAATCAGACTCTGAAATATTGTACAATTAGCTTGTGAAGGAAATCAAAAATGCAGGTGGGCAAAAATATAGGGATTGGGAATTCAATGTAATGGTTTTTAGTCATCTCCCAGAGTTCTTTTTCTGGGCATAGCTAGTTCAGTTCATTACTGCTCCATTGGAAATGATTTGGTTGATCTCGTTGCTGAGGATGGCCTGGTCCATCAGAACTGGTCATCATATAGTATTGTTGTTGAAGTATATAATGATCTCCTGGTCCTGCTCATTTCACTCAGCATCAGTTCGTGTAAGTCTCTCCAGGCCTTTCTGAAATCATCCTGTTGGTCATTTCTTACAGAACAGTAATATTCCATAATATTCATATACCACAATTTATTTAGCCATTCTCCAACTGATGGACATCCATTCAGTTTCCAGTTTTTAGCCACTACAAAAAGGGCTGCCACAAACATTCGTGCACATACAGGTCCCTTTCCCTTCTTTATAATCTCTTTGGGATATAATCCCAGTAGTAACACTGCTGGATCAAAGGGTATGCACAGTTTGATAACTTTCTGAGCATAGTCAATAATGTCTTTTAATAAAACAAGTAAATACATATAAAATAAAAATTACATGCAGCAATATTGAAAGAAGGTCCAATACATTTTGAGGAAATATATCACTTTTTTCCCAAAGTACTTCATTATGTGAATTGGGGCAGGTGCAGGTTCAAAACTGGCACATTAAGTTTGGCATGAAGAATAGGATGGAAACTACATAATGGTTAAAAATGAGTAGGATTGAGCCTGGGAAAATCTGCTGAAAAAATAATGAGTAGAAAAGAAAAGCAGCTTTATTAGTAAACATCCCAAGCATTCTTTGCTTCAAACCTTTCCCCCTCCTCTTATTAGTACAGCCACAATATACACTTTTCCTCCCCTGTAAGGTAAGCAAGAGAATATTGTGGTGGTTGTAGTAAGACAAACTCAGCAAGAATTTCATGGAGGATGAATTGAAGATAATGTCTTTGACTATTGGACAGTTTAGTTCTTTTTGGTGTTTTTTTGATAATGAAATAGAAAAAAAAATTAGCTTACTCCTTTTTCATTTTTCTTTTGCTGCACAGAATCAGGGTTTAGAACAACTGTTCAG
Source organism: Sarcophilus harrisii (assembly GCF_902635505.1). Classification (NCBI taxonomy): domain Eukaryota; kingdom Metazoa; phylum Chordata; class Mammalia; order Dasyuromorphia; family Dasyuridae; genus Sarcophilus; species Sarcophilus harrisii. The sequence continues at coordinate 100,116,750 of NC_045428.1, forward strand.
AACTCCTTAATCAACTGTGAATGGGTTCAGGTTTGGCCAAAAAAAAAAAAAAAAAAAAAAAAAAAAGAACACTCTGGTTTAAGGCACACTAACAACATTGACATTTGTGTAAACTTTTGCAATGAATTCCTGGTAAAATCACTTAGGAAATAATCATTGGTATGACATATAGAGTAATATATGCATAATTAAGGGAACTATAATTTCTTTACTTTTAATGAATCATTTAAATTAAATAGTCTGAAAGATTCAGGTACTGATAACAACAGCCCTATTATCTAAGATCATAAAATAGAAGCAGCTGTTGCTTGATAGGTATTTTTATTTACATTCTAGAGAACTGTCTACTACAAACATGAGAGAGATAATTTTTATTTGGAAAAAGAATAGAAAAAGCCTAGGAAACAAAACAGAGTTTATGGAACCATACTGAACAGAAAATATTTTCACTTTTGTTGCTTCTATAAAAGCCTCTATAGCAAATAAATATAAGGAAATAGAAAAGATGTAGAATATATATATATATATATATATGTATATACATTTATATATATATATATATATATATATATATATAGAGAGAGAGAGAGAGAGAGAGAGAGAGAGAGAGAGAGAAAAGAGAAAAATTATCACCAAGCTGAACTATAGGTATGGAATCAATAAGTGCTGAGTTTTTTGTTTTTTTTTCCTTAAAAGTTCCTCTCATCCATAACTATCTATCTTGAATTTGCATCTGGATTCAGTTTTAAACTCCCTAAATTGGTGCTATAGTATGAATTTAGACAACAATACCTATCATGTTCAAAACTATGTAGGTTGCATAAATTATGTATAATAGATAGCTTATGTTGCCATCATTTATTCAAGGTTCCATTTCTTATTTTTTGTCTGTAAAATGATTCATTAACCTATGAATTTGCACCAAACTTCGTGAAATGAAATTTAAAACACTTTCAACCTTTGTTTCTGGACCAGTGCTATCAAAATCAAATAGATATGAGAGTAGCTAAATCATACATAAGGATCTCTGCATTCACGTATTGATTTAGAAAACCATGGATTAATATTACATATATCTTAATATAGTTTTATTTATCTTATTAAATATTTAACAATCAAGTTATATTTTGATCTTTTTTTTTCATATTTGGGAGTATTATAAACCACATGTATTCCATAAAATCTGTGTTTAATACTTATGATCTAGATAAATTTCTGGACCAAGAACATGAGCATGGTGGAACATTTTTTCCAATAAGTGAGATATGGATAGGGCATTGAACTTAAAGCCAAGAAACGATTCCTTTCAAAACCTGTGTCAGGCACTTCCATGCATGATATTGGGTTAAATTCGCTAATGTGTCCAGGAGGCAACTTCCTTCACCTCCCTGCAAAAAGAGAGAATTGACTTCAATGACCTTTGAGTTTCTGTCCATAGTTTAATATACAATAATATTACTTTGTCATTCTTCCACTTTCAATCTCTTTCCAAACTTATAAATAAATAAGTGTGTAGAGAAGTGAATGAATAAATGAATATTGACCAATTGACATTGACAAAATGAATTTGACAAATATCTAGTAAAAGAAATGGTAATATGAAAGGTACAAATATTAGGCATTAGGGGTATGAAGATAGAATATGATACAGACTGCTCTCAAAGAACTAATAATCTAACATAAGGAAAAATCAAACTTTTTTTAAAAAATTCTACATTTCTTCTATTTATTACATTTGACTTTAAGCAACTCATTATTCTTCAATGAATTTAACATATTGACAGAAACAGTAGGAATTTCAGAAATGCTTATTGAGTCACTGATTCACACAAGATATGAGTCAATGACTTCAATTTAAATAAAAATATTTATTGAATATATACATATAATATACACATATGAGAGAAAGAGAGAGAGAGAGAAAGAGAGAGAGAGAGAGAAAGAGAGAGAGAGAGAGAGAGAGAGAGAGAGAGAGAGAGAGAGTAAGATAACATTAATGTCTGGGAAGGAGAGCCTCAGAAAAAGTTTTAAGAGACTATACTCGTGTTAAATATTTAGTGGAATTAGTGACTTTAACAGACTGATCTAGGGAATAGCATACTTGGCAATGAGAATACTCTGTGTAAAACTGAGAAGTTCTAAATCAATTGTTTTAGCTGTGCCTTACAGACATAATTACATTAAAAGAGTGAATTCCTTCTCATCTATATTTTCAGTTTATGAGAAAAGTGATTTTTCTTAAATGATTATTAGACATGTCTAATATCTAAAAGAAAATATATGAATGCATTTCATGCAAAATATGAATTCTTTTTAATTTAATTTTGTGATTTTCTTGGCAATTCCTATTAACAAACTATGCAAAAATGAGGTTTGTTTAAGACTTATCTTTTCCCTTTGTATAAACTAAACAATCCTGGAAATGATATAAATCATTAACTCAATAAAACATTTTACTACCTTTTGGAGCAAGTAATGACTGCTGTGCCTTTCTGTTTTGAATGAGTTTGTGTGTCTGAAGGAAATGAAAAATACATCATCTTTTCAAGTGTCTACTTGATCCTATCTTCCAGGCTAATTTCAAGGATTTTTTTTTTGGGGGGGTAACTACATAAAACAATGGCCCTTTGTGCATGATTAGCATAGCAAAAAAAAAAAAAAAAAGAAAAAGTTTCAGTTAATTTCTCCTCCATTGGAAAGATTTTTTTTTTGCTTGAATGATTTTTAATTATAATGAGCAAACTATTATAGAAAGTAAAGGCTTTAATAAAACATTGTATGTATTAAGTACAACTTCATTTCTGCCAGTCTCTCCATGTAATTTTATAATCCAAATAGAGTATCCTGGGCTCAGGAAATGTAATTTGTTGGATCATTTACAGTTATACCTCATTTTTCTTTTATACCTTTTCTTTTTAGAACCACACTAAGAGAAGTCAAATCTGCTCCAATCAAATTTGTAGTAATGGTAGGAATCTTTGTGGTTGTCATCATTGTTGTCATCGTCATCACTATTGTCATTATCATAGTAATGACAAACACAACTCACATCTATATATCTCTTTAAGGTTGAACAAACATTTTTATCCAAAACCTGTAAAGCAAACAAATAAAAATTCTCATCATTTAATATACGAGGAAATCATTTTGTAATAATTAAGTGTTTTATCTAAGAACACAAAATTAATATATTATGAAAGTAGGATGTGAAGATAACTCTTTTTCCTCCAACCCCATTGTTTCTTTTTCATTTTCACCAATGAATGTGCTAAAATATCACCAAAGAATTCATGCTACTCTTTAAAAACCTAAATATGATACACTGTGTAAAATATGGTTTCATATGTCCTAGGTTTGTTTCTGTTTCATACTTTTAAAAATAAGAAAAGGTCTTAAATAGCCATACATAGTGAATCGCTAATCAAATATTATTAATCTTCACTGTTAAAATTTTCATAAAATTCTAAAATGCATTACTACTTAAATCATTTTCAATTGTCTGATTTTCTATGACATTTCTTGTTGAAGAAATTTAAATTATTTAAATTTGATTGTCATTCTCTAGTTCAAAAAATAAAAGTTAAAATAACATGGTATAGTAAGCCATGTAAAATGAGAAGGATTGATGACAGTCTCTAAATTCCTTTCAAACTACAATTTCTAAAATACTATGATTCTTTATAGGAATACTCTAAACATTCAAATTATAATTTATAAAATAGATATCATGAACAGACATCCAGAGTAACAGTAAAAGACTGTAGTAGAATATATTGTTTCAGCTTCAGCTCAAGATGATGATGATAATGATAATGATGATGATGATAAAATAAATGTAGCAATCCTGTACCATAAAATAAACAAAAAAGAAGTTAAGAAGATGAATAAAATTTATATAACTTAGATGTGATAGACATTTAGAGAACAATTAAGAACTGTTTTTGGAGAAGAAAACAATAAAATAGATAAACCATTAGTTATTCTGATTTTAAAAAGAATAAAACCAAATCACTACTATCAAAAATGAAAAGGGTTAATTCACCATCGATGAAGTGGAAATGAAATGAATAATTAGGAGCTATTTTGTCCAACTATATGACAATAAAACTGATAGTCTAAGTGAAGTGGATGGACATTTACAAAAAAAAAAAATAAATTGCCCAGATTAATAGAAGAGGAAATAAAATATTTAATAGCACTTTAGAAAGAGAAATTGATCAAATCAAATCCTTAAAAAAAAAAAAACACAACTCTTAGTATGAATATGCTAAGTGATGTGTTCAAGCTTTTATGCCTAGTGCATAGTAGAATGAATTTCTATTCTGGTCCTTGGGATTTGAACTCATTCTTCAATTTTGAATCTACTGCAGCATATAGTGGTGAGGTTATTGTTACCTTTTAATCACATACTTGCATCAACTTATTTTCTTAGTAATTTTTATTCCCTAAAATAATCTCAAGTGCCAGGTGGATTTACATGTGAATTCTAACAAATCTTTAAAGAATATTTAATTCCAGGGCAGCTAGGTGGTGCAGTGAATAGAGGCCTGGTCAGGAGGACCTGAGTTCAAATTTGACCTCAGACAGTTAACACTTCCTAGCTGTGTGATCCTGGGCAAGTTACTTAACCCCCATTGCCTCAGAAAAAAAAAAAAAGAATAATTAATTCCAGTACCATATAAATTATTTGGCAAAATAGGATTCCTACCAAATTCCCTATATGACATCTAAATTGGAAAGAACCAAAATTAAAAAAAAAAGGAAATTATAGGCCCATCTCATTAATGAATATTAATGTAAATTTTTAAATGAAATATTAGTAGATTATAGTAATTTATTATTAGAATAATACACTACAACCATGTGGGATTTATACTGGGAATTCAGTACTGTTCCAGTATCAATATCACTGGCCATATTAATAACAAAAGTAGAAGAAATAATATGATAGTGACAAAATTCATTTGGAAAAACAAAAGTTCAAAATATCAAAGGAATTAAAAAAGAAAGAAATGCAAAGGAAGAAAGAAATGCAAAGGAAGATGGCCCAACCTGTATTAGACCTGAAACTTTATTAAATGGACAGTCATCAAAACAATTCAGTATTGTCTAAGAAATTGTGTTGGTTCAATGGAAAAGGATATATACACAAGACACAAGTCAATTATTTTTATAATATATTGCTTGAGAAACCCAAAAATTCTAGCTTCTGGAATAAGAACTCACTATTTTACAAAAAAATGTTGGTAAAGTGAAATGAGCAGAACCAGGAGATCACTGTATATGACAACATCAATATTATAGGAAGATTGATTCTGATGAACATGACTTTTTCCAATAATAAGATGACCAATGCCAGTTCCAATGATCTTGTGATGAAGAGAGGGATCTACACCCCAAGAGAGGACTATGAAACTGAATGTCAATCACAACATAACATTCTCACTCCTTTTATTGTTGTTCACTTGCATTTTGTTTTCTTATTCATTTACTTTCTTTTTTTAATCTGATTTTTTTTGTGCAGCAAGAGAATTGTATAAATATGTTTATACATATTGGATATAGCATACATTTTAAAATTTTTAACATATATTGATTGCTTGGCATGTAGGAGTAATGGGAAGGAGGAGAATATCTGAAACACAAGGCTATGCAAGGGTCAATGTTGTCAAATTATCTGTGCATATATTTTGAAAATTAAAAAAAAATTCCTTAAAAAAAAGTAAAAAAAATGCTGGGAAAACAGAAAAATAGTATGGCAGTGACTTGGTATAGACCAATATCTCACATCTTTTACCAAAATCAAAATGGTCAAGAATTTAGACATAACAGGTAATATCATAAAAAAAATAAGTAGAGAATGAAATGTAAAATAGATTTTTATTGTATTAAATTTTAAATTTTTTTCCACAAATAAAAAAAATCAAAATTAGAAAGAAAGCAGAAAACTGGGGAGGAAATACAGCTACCCTTTCCAATAAAGGCTTCAATTCTAAAATGTATATAGAAGTGAATCAAGTTTATAAGAATATAAACCATTACCCATTTTATAAATTGTGAAGGGATATGAACCAGCAATTTTTCAGATGAAGAAATTAAAGTTATCTATAGTCATATGAAAAATGATCTAAATCCCTATTGTTTAAAATGCAAATTAAAACAGTTCTGAGATACACACCTCACACCTCTCAGATTGGTTAATATGACAGGAAGAGATAATACTAAATGTTGGAGATCTGGGAAAATTGAAACACTAATGAATTGTTGGTGGAGTTGTGAACTAATCCAATCATTCTAGAAAATAATTTGGAATTATGCCCAAAGAGTTATAAAAAAAACTATGCATACTCTTTGATTCAACAATGCCATTACTAGGTATGCAAAAGTATTAATAGAAGCTCTTTTTATTGTAAAAAAAGAACTGAAAGTTGAGGAAATTCCAATCAATTGTGGAATGACTGAATAAGTTGTATTATATGGATATAATGGAACAATATTGTGATATAAGTAATGAAGTGAACTTCAGAAAAACTGGAAAGATTTCCATGAACTGATGCTGAGTGAAGTGAGCAGAACCAGAAAGACATTGTATACAGAAACAGCAAGATAGCATGATGATCAGTTATTATAGATTTAGTTCTCAACATTACAATGATCTAAGACATTTACAAAAGACTGATAATAAAAATGCTATCTACATTTAGATAAATAAGTGTGGATTTTGAATTAACATCAAAGTATAATATTTTCACTTTTTGTAGTTTTTTTCTCATTTTTTCTTTTGTTCTGATTTTTCTTTCATAATATGATTAATGTGAAAATATAATCAATATGATTTTATATGCATAACCTATATTAAATTACTCTATCTTTGTTAGGGGACTAAGGAAGTAGTGAGGGAGAAAATTTTGAAACTCAAAATCTTATAAAAGTGAACATTGAAAACTACCTTATATGAAATTGGAAAAAATAAAATAAAACACTATTAAGTAGGAAAAAGGAAATCCATCAAATGTCTCCAAATCCAAAAGGTTTGTCCTTCCGACTCCAGCCAGCACCAAGGTAGAAGATACAATGAATCTCTCTTGCCTCGATGATAAGGCTTGTAGGCTTTCTTGCAGAGTGCTCCTCTCCAACTCCTGGAAATGCTCCCAAGAAAAAACTCTCTCAAGCTCTAAGAGCTTCCTGTATATATATATATATATATGATCTCCCAAACGTTAACTCCACCTTCTGGAGGGAGAGGGATTCTGGGTTATCTCCCAGAGTGCTCTCTGGCCCTAAGGGAGGTGTGAATTTGGATATCTCTTTCTAAACCCTGAACTCTCCCAAACGTGTGAACTCCATTGAGTACTTAGATACTTATGAGCTCCCTAAAGGTGTGAACAAATCATCATTTCCATCAGTTGTACTTAGTACCTTGTTTCAAGTTCTGGCCCAAAATATCTTTCTAAGATCAAATCAATCACATTGAACCATGCCAAATTAGATAATTATTGTCTTTATCAACTCCAATGTCTTAACACTTTGTAAAGATTCCAACACCTTATCATAATGGATAGTGGAAATAAAGTCAATCTTGCAATTAAGAAGACTTGGGTTCTAATTTTACCATCTCCTCATTCTGTTTATATAATTTTTATGTCTTTGTGGGCAAGGACCTCTCTTAGAAAAGTTGAAGAGTGTTTTCTTATCTGTGATGGTATAAGTAGTTACCTCATCAGGAATTCTCTTACTAATCTTAAAAATATTATGGGTTTTATTATTATATTTATTATTAGTAGATCATTGGCAATAGGAATTGTAGGAGTGGTTGTAGGAGGAGGAGGAAGAGGAGTAACAATAGACATAGTAATGGGAAGAGTATCACCATCCAATTGTCATTATTCAATAAACTATCTGTACACTCAAATGCATTAGTACCTAGACTATGTTTTTTCCTCATACAATACTCAAGGATACCATTAGAGCCTTTGTCAAATGTTTCATGGTAACATAAGTGTATAATGGCTAAAATCTTTTTCTGTTTGGACAAATTAATTTTATTTATTTGTTGTCAGTCTCATGTAATTCTGTTATTTTATGGAAGTCAGAGTAAAGGCTTTTGCTCTTCTAATTCATATCTGAAATTATCTGCAATTTATACTTTTAAAATTCTCTGTAATATTCACCTAATTTATAAGTAGTATACAAAGGATGGCACTTAAGATAAATTGGTTTCTTTTCATTTTGACATTTGTTTTAGGCTTTGGCTTCCTATTTATTTTGCTATATCAATCAATCTTGTTATCTTATTAGTGTCTAATGTTTATACTATTATCTATTGTTTAAGATAGTGTACTGGCTTTCCCCCAGCAAACCTTAGAGGCAGCCTTTTATGCAAAAGCAATGGATCCAGTATCTCTATACTTGTCTCTTGGCAAATTAATTTTTGAAGGATCAAGCAATATTTCAGCTCAGTCTTCTCTTCATACCCAAATTTTGCTTTGTTGGAGAAGATGTGGAGAAAAAAATGGGACACTAATTAATTCAGTATTGGTGAAATTGTTAAATGATCCATTTTGGAAAGTAATCTAGAATTACTCCTAATGAATTATTAAACTACATAATACCCAGAAATATCACTCCTTGTTCTATTTTGAAAGACAATTATGGAATAAAGGAAATGAATCTGTATGTTCTAATATGTTTATAGCATCTCTCTTTGTGGTGGCAAAAACTGAAAATTTCTGGGGTGACCATAAATTTGGGAATGGCTGAACAAATTATACTATATGATTGTGATGAAATACTTCTGTGGTATAATAAATGATGAACTCAGTGATTTTGGGGGAAAAGGAAAAGAATTGAACAAAATTATGAAAAGTAAAATGAATAAAACCAAGAAAACAATGAACACAGCAACAATATTGTATTAAGAATGACCTTTTGGGGCAGCTAGTGGTGCAGAGCATCAGCCCTGAAGTAAGGAGGAACTGAGTTCAAATCTGGCTTCAGATACTTAACACTTCCTAGCTGTGTAGCTGTGGGCAAGTCACTTTACCCCAATTGCCTCAGAAAAAAAAAAAAAAAAAAAAGGACTTTCAACAATTGTTTTTTTGTCTACCATTAACTACCCAATTTATCTATAAAAGACATGAAGAAAGATACTATCTGCATCCAGAAAACGAACTAATACATAGAAATGTATCAAAAATAATTTTACATCTAAATGTCTATTTTTTTCTAACAGAAGCTATCTCTAGGTTAGGGGAGGAGAGAAAAAAAGAAATTTGCATGATAATTTTGTTGTATATTTGAAAGGAATATCAAGTTGTACAGAATAAATTTGCAGTTTCATTGAAATAATCTTTTTAAATTATACCTTGCAGGGAAAGGGATCCACATGTGCAAAAATGTTTGTGGCAGCCCTTTTTGTAGTGGCAAGAAACTGGAAACTTAATGAATGCCCATTAATTGGAGAATGGCTGAATAAATTATGGTATGTGAATGTTACAGAACATTGTTGTTCAAGAAATGACCATCAGGATTATTTCAGACAGGCCTGGAGAGACTTACATGAACTGATGCAGGGTGAAATGAGCAGAACCAAGAGATCATTATATATGATAACAAGACTACACACTGATTGCTTCTGATGGATGTGGCTCTCTTAAACAATAAGATGATTCAAATCAGTTCCCAATTGTTCAGGGATGAAGAGAGTCATCTCCACCCAGAAAGAGGACTGTGAGAACTGAATGTAGTTCACAACATAGCATTTTCACTCTTTTTGTTGTTATTTGCTTGCATTTTATTTTGCTTCTTTTTTAATGGTTTGATTTAATTTTTCTTGTGCAACACAATAAGTGTATAAAGAGTTATGCATATGTTAGATTTAACATATATTTCTATTAAGTTTAACATATAGTGTACTACTTGCCATCTAGGGGAGGGTATAGGAGAAGGGAGGGAAAATTGGAACATAAGGTGTTGCAAGGATTAATGTTGAAGAATTATCCACGCATATGTTTTAAAAAATAAAAAAAGCTTTAATAAAAAAAGTTATACCTTGCTATGGAAATGTTTGTTTTTCCATTAAAAAAAAAAAAAAGAATTCCCTGACTTAGACATGGTCTCGCAGCTGGGAGCAGGGTTTATGTTTTCACATTTTTGTAACTGATGAGTCTTTAGCCCTTTTGCCACATGGTTTATTATTTTAATTGCCCTGCAAAAATCATAATTGGGAATGATTTGCTATTAGGACAGTAAGTCTCTTTGTGGGTGCCATCACACTATCTAGGTATAAAATATAATTTTATAATTCTTTCTATTGGCAAGTTATTAATAGAAACTTCACAGAACTGTAATTTTAATAATTCAAACTGGTTATTGATGACAAATTCATAGAACTTCAGTTTACCAAAAAAATTTCACATTTTACTTTCTTTTATAATATTTGACCATCTATGTTCTATTGTTGCCATAATCATTCTGTAGTTCCTCACAGAACTGTGTGATCATAGTCCCTCCTATCAACATACATACATGCATTCATATGTGTGTGTATTCAGATCATTTTTGATTTTATTATTTCTATCACCATTCTTACTTGTTCATGAACCTGTTTCTTTGGTTGACTTGGACCCCAATAGATGAAATTCGAATAAAAACAGTCTAGCCCACCCTTATATTCTGGCAGAATAGTTTTAATATTTGAACAGAGTGAGATAGTTATTCAAAAGTTAATTAATTGAGACATACTCATCTATAATAGGAGAAATACATTCAACAAGCATAGGCATCAAAATCCCTTCTTGATTCAACTGGGTAAAGCTCCTCTCTTAATCTGAAGTTAAGTATTTGAGAATACCACTAGTTCCTCATAACAATGTTAAAACTAAGGCTGTGAGGAAGTAGCATCAATAATCCCTTAATGAAAGTAAGTTTTGAAATTCTTTTACTATTTTAAGGGGAAAAAACTTAATCTACACAGAGGGAACAGGTCAGATGTTGCTCCAACTATTTTTTTACATAATCTATTTAAATCTGGAGGGAAGAAATAAACATGTTTTAAGTACATATTATATGGCAAGCATTGGGCTAAGTATATAAATATTATCTCATTTGACATTATAAGAGATGTCAATCTACTGCCAAATAAGTCTCTTTGTACATATCCTGTATTTTTCCCTCACTGGAATAATTCACTATTTTATGTACAGTCTTGTTTCATCTAAGGATAAATGAGCTAAGTTATACTTGGAGTCTTATGGTATCTCTTTACATTTTTTAACTTACTCCCATCTAATTCTAAATTATTGTTTGTCCTTTTGGCAACTTTTGAATTTAGTTCACATCTAAAGTATTCAAGTCAATTCATCTGCTAGCAACAAAATAAACTAAATAATACTTTAATCATAAAAATTATTTATTACAAAAACAGTTAAGAGCATAAGTAGGATTGAGGTCAAATAATAAAGAATAAACTGACTCTATCAATAGAAAAATTCCTATTATATGAATGAGCTTAAAATTTCTTTGGTTAAATACATGTTAATATTCTTTCTTTGCCCCAAGCCTCCTTATATCAATTTTCCTCTTGGATCTGTCTCATGATATCTCTAATACTTACCCAGACACTGCTGACATTATCCTCTTTTCAACTCAGCCCAGTCACATTTCTTTTGCCCTCAGCTACATAACTGTAACCATACTTCTTCCCTCAATTTTATGGATTTCCATGCAGTTCATCTGCTACTCATACAATGATATTCTATTTTACCTTCTATCAAATCAAATTACAATGGAATGAAACTTTTTATATTCCTCATTCTATCAACCAATGACCTAGTTCAGCACCTAGGATAATTTCATTCTTGATATTTCACAACTGTCAGTAGGTAAGTATGGATCATATTTTAAATAGACAAAATAAATAAAAAGGAAGATTGATTCTGAAAAAAGAGAGAAGACAGAATAAATATAGCATGGGGATCCACAAGGAAATCTAAAACTATGCAGAAAATAAATTTGATAATTGAATGTGTGCATTACACTGTATAAGAGCCAGAAAAATATGAATTATTAGGCCTATAATTCCATCTCTGTGTCTTGGTGAGTGTATAAACTATCAACCTTTCTCTTGTGTTTTATGAGATCATCAGGACCTCAAGATAGAAATATAGCCTCATAATTCATAGTAACATGTTACTTAGTTCCTGTTTAATTTTACTGTAAATATGAGGACATTATTATAATAGAAAGTATTTTGTAAGACAGGGAAAATAATATTGATATTCTCATAAAAATTTTGACACAATTGTATAACTCTGGAAATGAAAACTGGAAACCCAGAGGATAAATGACTTGACTAAGGTCATTTAATTAATTAATGCTCCAGACAAAAAGTTATGACTCATAATAAGGAATGGTCATTTGCATAGAACCTACTATGTGCTGTTATCTCACTTGCAACTGTATAAAATTATGTCACTTGATTCTTACAATAAAACGATAATTTAGGGGATATATATTACAAAACATAAATGGACAATCATCCTTCATATGGAGGAATTAAGTTATCTGGTAAGGAAAAAACAAAGATCCTATATTTAAGTATGTGTATGGGGCAGAAAGAGAGAGAGAGACAAAGAGACAGAGACAGAGAGGAAGAGAGACACAGAAAGAGAGACAGAGAGATAGAGAGACAAAGAGACAGAGAGACAGAAACAGCAAAACAGACAGACAGGCAGAGACAGAGAGAGGGAGAAAGAGAGAGACAGACAGACAGAGATAGAAACAAAGACAGACAAACATACAGAGAGAGAGAGGAGGGAGGGAAGGATGGAGAGAGAGAAGGGGAAGGGAAGAACGGAGGAAGAAAGTGAAAGAGAGGAGGGAATAGATGGGGAAGAGAGACAGAGAGAGAGAGACAGAGACAGGAGGGATAGGAGAGAGGAAAGACAGAGGCACAGAGAGAAAAGGAGAAGAGAAAGAAAGGGGAAAGGAAGAAGAGATAAAGAGAATCAGGGATGGAGACAGAGGAAGGACAGGAGAGTGGAGAGATGGGAGACAGAGAGAAAAAGAGAAAGACAGAGACACAAAGAGAAAAGGAAGAGGAGGAGAAAAAGAAAGACAAAGAAAGACAGTGACAGGGGACAGGATGGGGGAGAGACAGATAGAGAGACAAGGGCAGAGACAAAGAGAAGGAGGGATGGGGGGCAGGCATGGAAAAAGAAAGAGACAGAGAGAGTGGAACAGACAGAGATAGAGAGAAAGAGACAGTACTAAAACACATATCATGATACAAGTCAGAGAAATTAGACTATAACCTGCAGAACACACACACACACATACTCTCATATTCTCTCTCTCTCTCTCTCTCTCTCTCTCTCTCTCTCTCTCTCTCCAGATATATGGTTCTTTATATGTGTGGTCTGCAGGTTATAGTCGAATTAACTTGTCCAGCAATTCACACCCCACTCAATCTTTCCAGAGATTTGATGGCCCAGGCATCCTACTTGACCAGCAACGCTTCTCCCTATCGTCTCCTATTTGGACAGTACAGTTTCCCCACAGTCTCTTCAGTTTGTTATGAAGCAGGAGTACTTTATCATTTTGTCCACTGTAGATCTATCAGTCTGTTGAAGTTTTTGGATTCTTTCTGAATGATCTCTTAAAATGAACAAATGTATATAAAGTTACAAAGGAAATTAATTATGTATAAATAATGCTATTATTTTTATTATCCAAGTAAAGGGACTGCGACCTGAAATTTATCCACAAATCGCTTGGGAAGTTTGTGAATTCCAGGATAACAACCACTGTTATATTAAAAAGAACAATGGATTTAGAACCAAGAGATCTAGATTTGAATATTGATTCTATAACCTGTCATCTATGTGACTTCATGTAAGTTATACAGACATTTTGTGACTCCTTTTTAATCTGTAAAAATGAATAAATTGAATTATTTCCAATGGCTTTTCCATCGTTCAAGTCTATGAATATGATTCCAGACATTTAAACATTTCCCAGGGAAAATATCTTCACAGTTAAAGGTTCTGATAAAAGCCTCATTTCCAAAATATATAGAGAATTGACTCTAATTTATAAGAAATCAAGCCATTCTCTAATTGATAAATGGCCAAAGAATATGAACAGACAATTTTCAGATGATGAAATTGAAACTATTACCACTCATATGAAAGAGTGTTCCAAATCACTATTGATCAGAGAAATGCAAATTAAGACAGCTCTGAGATACCACTACACACCTGTCAGATTGGCTAAGATGACAGGAAAAAATAATGATGAATGTTGGAGGGGATGCAGGAAAACTGGGACACTGATGCATGGAGTTGTGAACGAATCCAACCATTCTGGAGAGCAATCTGGAATTATGCCCAAAAAGTTATCAAAATGTGCATAGCCTTTGACCCAGCAGTGCTACTACTGAGCTTATACCCCAATGATATACTAAAGAAGGGAAAGGGACCTGTATGTGCCAAAATGTTTGTGGCAGCCCTGTTTGTAGTGGCTAGAAACTGGAAAAATGAATGAATGTCCATCAATTGGAGAATGGTTGGGTAAATTGTGGTATATGAATGTTATGGAATATTATTGTTCTGTAAAAAATGACCAGCAGGATGAATACAGAGAGGCTTGGAGAGATTTACATGAACTGATGCTAAGTGAAATGAGCAGAACCAGGAGATCATTATATACTTCAACAACGATACTGTATGAAGATGTATTCTGATGGAAGTGAATTTCTTTGACAAAGAGACCTAAATCAGTTTCAATTGATCAATGATGGACAGAAGCAGCTACACCCAAAGAAAGAACACTGGGAAATGAATGTAAACTGTGTGCATTTTTGTTTTTCTTCCCGGGTTATTTTTACGTTCTGAATCCAATTCTCCCTGTGCAACAAGAGGACTGTTTGGTTCTGCACACATATATTGTATCTAGGATATACTGCGACATATTTAACATATATAGGATTGCTTGCCATCTAGGGGAGGGGGTGGAGGGAGAGAGGGGAAAAATCAGAACAGAAGTGAGTTCAAGGGATAATGTCGTAAATAAAATTACCCTGGCATGGGTTCTGTCAATAAAAAGTTATTATAATAAATTTAAAAAAAGAAAAGAAAAAGGGGGGAATAAAAAACATTTCCCACGTTCTGAAGAAGTGCTTCTGGTTATCTGGGTATATTGTGGAAACTGTCTCATTCATACATCTCCCACAAAGACTTTTATGATTTATTATCCTGAAAGAATCACTTTCTACTTCCTTAAAGATGTAGATTACCATTATCCATTTTTGTAGTATGTACTTTCAGTCAAATTAATGAAAAAATAATTGAATAATAGTAAATGATACTACAACTTTAATTGTCAGATCATTAGGATCTGAAAAATTTGTTCCTCCTTCTTTTCCTCTTCCTCCTCCTCCTCTTGCTTCTCACTAAAAAAATATATTATTAAATACTCCCAGAGTGTCACTATATTCAAACCAGAAGAGATACAAAATTTAAGCACAGTATCTGCATTTACAGACCAGCATGCTCTACATACTAGTTATATAATAAATCGCATGAATTTTAATATACATGAAGCTTTAATATGGGCTGCCACTTAGAATTCTTGGTCTTTTTACAGGATTAAGCAACATAATGTAAAAATATTGAATTAAATTAAAGGTTTGAATGGATAAAACGTTAATAAAATGTCTAATGTGAGCAGAAAAAGAGAATAGGAAAATATACCTTACTAAGAAATCTCAGGCTCAAACAAAATTACATTAAAATACTGAGAGTAATATTGAAAAGGAAAAAGACTATACTTGACTAAATTTCTAAATATATCTGACTTGGCTTTGAAAACTAGATCAGTTTCATGAGTTGATATAGTTAGTGGGCCACAGATTTTCTGATTTTGAGATATTTTACTCTTGCATAACCACAAATAGATTATACAGTCCTTCATAACAACCTAATGCTTGGTGCTCTCTTGGATTGCATGAGATTCAGGCAATGAATGTAAAGTCAGTGCAAAACTTCTAAGTCACACAAATTGGTGCAGTACTAGTTATTTAACGTTATTACTATTTGTATTACCAATTATATTTGTTTAGCTACTCTATTTGCTTTTCTTAAAATGTACTTTTTACCTTTATTTTCTGATATTACAACTTTATTGATAATTATATTAATGAGACCTACATAGCTGTTCTTATTTTCTTAGTTTTCTTTTCATATTTTAAATGTTTCCCCTTTTCCATTATACACTTAAAATATTAAAAAGCAAGAATGTTGAAATATACCTAGAACTAATAATTTATATGAACCATTGAACTCTTCTTATGTACAGTTTCTAAGTTTCTGTTAAATGTAATATAACAGTAAAAACATACTGTACTTATTTTTAGTATCTGAACTTCTATGTAATTTAAAAATATTTACTTTTTTATTTGTATCATTCTGACTCATCAATTTATATAATAATAATAAAATATATTACTGCCTATGTTGAAAATATATTTGTAATTCTATATCTTTAACCTATCATGTTTCTAAAAAGAGGTAGCATTAATTCTTCATCATCAGTCTTCTTTTTTTCTCAGGATCAGGAAACTTCATTGAGCCACAAATGCATAATTTCTCAATGATGTTGAATGCAAAGATTTACAGCTCAGCAAGCCCAGCAACTGAAGATGTAAATCAGCAGGCTATAGTAGATAGTACAATCTATAAATGGCCTGGGATCAATTTTGGGTAGCATTAGGACAATGGTAAGTATAGCTTAGTAACAAAAGTAACTTTTTATTAAAGGTGACATAAATTAAATGGAAGTTTAAATTTCCAAAATCAAAGGCATATCCCAGTAAATAATGAAAAATGACTATAGGGAACTTTCTGGCATCATTGGCTTTCACAAGCCAATCACAGAAGACATATTTTATTAATTTAACCCATTGACTACTATTAATCATATTTTCCCTGATGCCCCTTATGGAAAAAAATAATATTTTCTGGTACTTGAGTCGAGATAGTTATTATAAAAAAACAGGTTCTCACTGACTTCTGGGGGTAGAGTCAAGATGGCAGAGTGAAGCCAGAAAGGTGCTCAAATTCTCCCAGTTTCCCTTGAAAACCACATAAAATCAAGCCTCTGAATGGAGTCTGATGCAATGAAACCTCTTTCCAGATCAAAATAGATTACAAAGACTTCAGGAAATGTCGATATCAATGGGGAGAAAAGGGTGTTCAGTCTAGTTCAGATTGTGTCTGGGAAACACAGTGAAAGGGTCTTAATCACATCAGATCATCAACTGAGACCCTCGATCCTAGCTCAGTAGCTGGGCTGAATCAGTGGAGCAGACTCCATTCCCAGCTCAGAAGGCAAATTCTGGGAAATCAGGCTGTTTCCTGGAAAACCACGTTAAGAAACCCACAGCTGTGAGTAAGACACCAAACACGAGGGGCCCCTGGGTTGCCTGGAGAGGCAATGGATCTTCAATGAAATTAGAGACTCCCAATTATTTCTCTTAAAAAAAAAACAGAACTAAACATAAAATATGGTCTTCAACATAGGACTCAAGAGAAGCATAGAAAGGTACACAAGGAGATATATATATATGTATATATGTATATATATACATATATGTACACAATTTAAAGTTTAGTATCATTATAACTAGAGATAAAAAGAGAAATTCCATTTTAAATAACTGTAGACAAAATAAAATATTTAGGCATCTACTTTCTAAGAACTACATGACCACAATTACAAAACATTTCTTACACAAATAAAGTCAGATCTAAATGATTGGAAAAAAATATCAATTGCTCATGCATAGGCTAAGCTAATATAATAAAAATGACAATGCTACCTAAATTGGTCTACTTGCTCTGTACCATAACAAACTGCCAAAATTTATTTTATAGAACTAGAAAAATAATAACAAAATTCATCTGGAAGGAAAAAATGTAAGAACATCAATGGAATTAAGGAAAAAATACAAATGATGGTCATGTCATTGTCAAATTGATGTCATGATCAATGTTGCAGGGAATCTGGGCAAACTGGGACGCTAATGGTGGAGTTGTGAATGATATAGCCATTCTGGAGAGCTATTTGTAACTATGTGTAAAGAGCTATCAAAGGGTGCATTCCCATCGATCCAGCAATGCTCCTTTAAGCTTTCTATCCCAAGGGAATCATAAAGCAGGGAAAAGGGCCCACATGTGCCAAAATGTTTGGTGCAGCTCTTTTTTTAGTGGCAAATATTTAGAAAGTGAGTAGATGCCCATCAATTGGGAAATGGAAGAATGTTATGGTATGTGAAAGTAATAGAATAATATTGTTCTATAAAAATGATAAACAAACTGCTTTTAGAAAGGCCTGGAAAGATTTATACAAACTGATGTTGAGAGAAACAAGTAGAACCAGGCAGCAAGACTGCATGATGTTCAACTATGAAATATTTGATTCTTCTCAGTGGTTCAATGATACAAGACAATCCCAATAAATTTAGGATAGAAAATGCCATCTGCATCCAGATAAGGAACTATGGAGAATGAATGTAAATCATTATGTGCTATGTTTACTTTTTTTTTCCTTCTGTTTTTCTTTTCATTTTGATATTTCTCTCCCAACATGATTCATAGAGAAATGTGTATTTAAAAAATAATAATGTATATAAATAAGCAGAGAAATAAAGTAATAATAACAAAGAAATTATGAAAATATAAGTGTATAATAATAACAATATTTCAAAAACAATAATGTTGGAATCCTAGTGTTAACAGAACCTGAAACAAGGTACTAAGTACAACTGATAGAAACAATGCTTGTGTTCACACCTTTAGAGAGCTCATATATACAAGAAGTATTTAAGTACTCATTGGAGTTCACATGTTTGGGAGATTTCAGGGTTTAGTATGAGATATCCGAATTCACACCTCCCTTAATCCCTGCCTCCAGAAGGAGGAGTTAACCTTTGGGAGATCATATATAAAGAGGCTCTTAGCTTCAGATGAGTTACTTCAGAACATTGTCAGGGGGCGGAGCGGAGCACTCTGGGAGATTGAGAGCCAGGAACATGTTGGGAGATATGGAAGCCCACAAGCCCTCTCTCTGAGGCAAGAGAGATTCATTACAACTCTCACCTTGGTATTGGCTGGAGACTGAAGAAAGCAGAGGCAGAAACAAAGGACAAAGCTGCAAGAACTCTTAGAACCAAGGAGAGAGAGAGGCCTCTAAGAAAAAACTAACCAGGCTATATTGGAGACAATAAAAGATCAGAACTTTTAGCACCTGGCTGCATTTGGGTGATTATTACTTTTAACCGAAACTAAGGTTCCTCCAGAAAACCTCCCCAAGAAACCTTCTCCCAGGGAGAAACATTATTATTATATTTTAAAGAAGAAAATCACTGCACAATAAAAATACAGCTATAGATGGAAGAGAAAGATCCTATCATTTAACTCATCTATCATACTTGCTACAAGTATTTTTATGTGATAAATGGATCATTGGGGAGTAAATATATTAAACAAGATATACAGAATTTTACCAAGAAGTGTTTGGAGTTCATTTTTAAAAATAAATTGGTCTATCAAAAAAAGGAAAAAAAAGAAGTCCTGTGGATGGTCTGGAACCAATTTTGATCAAAATCTTGGTCTTGATAGTTCTTTTGACTGGGTGTATGCAACAATTGTCACTATAGCAGGAATTTAGAAAAGGACACTTTGTTCTTTTATTGTTGTTGTTGTTTTGTTTTGTTTTTTCCTATTTGAAGTCTTTAGAGAATTTTGTCTTCTACAAATGCCAAACATAGAATTTAAAACTATATATTAAGTTAATTTTCTACCTATTTCTAAGCATCTCATTACTTTCCCACATGTAGACACAGGCTCTTAGTATTGAACTTTATCGTGTAGCTTAATAAAGATCTTCATATTAGGTGTACATTTATGTGAGAAAGAAATCAATTTCCAATTCAGTGTATGTCTTCACAGATTAATAGATTTATTGAAAATTCAATGTGGCAAAAGACTTCAGAGTTCATTTTGTCCAATCTATACCTAAACAATAATCCTTTCCACAACATTATCTGTTTGAAGATCTGCATTGGTGAGAAACCCAATAATAGGGAAAATGCCCGATCCAATTTTGGACAATGCCACATTGTAAGGGGGTTCTCCCCATCATCCTCATTGTAATTAATCATAATGGTAGTTGTTGTGGTACCCCACCTCCACCTCTTCCTCCTCTTTTTCCTCCTCCTCCTCCTCTTTCTCTTCTTCTTTGTCCTCCTCTTCCTCCTTCTCCTCCTCCTTCTTCTTTTCTGTTACCTCAAAGATTTGTTGTAAGAATCAAATAAATTAATATTTGTAAAACACTTAGCACAGTGCCTGGTATATAGTAAGCATTGTATAAATGCTAGCATAGCAGCAACAGCAGCAGAAGTAGTATGTATTGTTGTTGCTGTTGTAGTAATAGCTATTATTCAGGGATTTAGTAAATATAAAAATGAGATAATTGCAAGATGCTTTGTAAACCATAAAAATGAAACAAATAGTAGTTATTATTGATATTATTGTTATTTTGTTATTATGACAAACTAATCATCTGCACTTTGTTCTTAGTTCTGCTATCAGTGACCAAGTAAAATAATTCTACTTGCCACTTTCAATTACAAGAACTCAAATGTTTGTGTTGTTTTGAATCAGAAGTGAGTACTAGAAAAGAGACATACAACTTGGAATAAAAACTGATGAGTTACTAGTTGGGTCAATGTCAAAGAACAAAATAAAAAAAAGGAATGAGATTTCTACAAGTAAACTTCTGAAACACAATTTGGGTTTTTATTACATTTAATTATAATGAGAAATAGCATCAGAGAATTTGTTAAAAAAAAGAGGCATTACAATTAAAAGTCTTTATTGAGCAATAGATTTTTGTAGGGAGATATGTATATTTATATAATGTATTGCATGCATATATGCATGTACCTTTCATATATCCTTAATTAAAGTATGCTATAAATAAAGAACTGTAAAATTATGTGCTATTGATATGCAGGATTTTGTTTTAAATAATAATATTGCAACTTAAATGTAATCAAGATTTAATAAGCACCATCTAGTGATGAAAGAGAGTAATTGCATTTGAATGAATGTCCGAGGTATAAAATTGTCATCTATTATGAGACATATTTATATAACCTTGAGAAACAAACTAATCAAAAGCCATATGACAAAATAAGAATTAAAAACTGTGTGATTTTTATGAATGATACAAGCCTGGAAAAGATGAACAAGTCATCAGGAAACAGCACTCTCTCGAATTTAAGCACCTGTGCCTGGCAAATAGTTTGAAAGTCAGGCTTTGGCAACTATATTACAAGTGCAAATATTTCTTTGAAATCACTAGAAATAAAATGTCAATTATCATGCACTAATTGGATATTTTCAAACTGTCCAGTTAGAGTTCAAGTCTGTATGGAAGGAAAAAGATTTGCCAAGAATGATATCATAAAAGTACTTATGAGGTTCAGAAACATAAAAAATAGTTCCAAAACCCAAAGGGCACATTTCCCTAATAGAAAAAATCTACTAGGAGGGTGAAATCCTACATAATCCAATGTTAACTGGAAGAAAATTTATAGATCATCTAGATTAGTTACTCATTTTACAGCAAATGAATTTGAATATGAGACAAAAGAAGCATCTTGTTGAAGGTCACATAGCTAGTCAGTAGCAGAGTGACATTTTCCTTTCTTCCTATTAGTGGTTTCACCATTGCAGAAAAATGTAATTCACATTATGTGAATTTTGAAGAACATCAGTGAGAAATGAATTTATGGTTTGTGAACCCTTAGTTCTGAGAATCTTAATTGTGTTCCCTAAATTATTTTGTTTAATTTAGAAAGATTAAAAACATATATAATTCTTAAACAGTAGCAAAAAGAAATGCCAAAAAAGGTATCAAGACTACATGATTACTATTGTAAAACAAACAAAAAATATAAAAGCCACTTGTTCTTAGCTTTTTATAGAATGATATAAAAATACTTGCATATTTGATATAATGGAAAATATAAATTCACACACACATATAAGTATATGTATTTAAATAGAATTTGCAAGTTAAAGTCTCCACAAATGTCATCTTTTGCTGTCTATTGAGGTCATGTACAGGGAATCTCATGTCTAGAGAGAGTTAATGACTTCTCCAAAGTCACAAAGATAAGTAAGCACTAGAATTTTACCTTGAATCAAGGTCCTCTGACTTCAGATTCAGGGTTTTTTCAGCTACATCATGTTTTCTGATCCCTTGAAGTTTAACTCTAGGAAGGACAGCACTAAAATGGAGTAGCCATCTCAGATTTTTAATCCTAAAAGTAGATAAAGATTTTGTTGATGACTTCACAGTTGTGATTACTTAGTAAAATTCAACTTTATCGTAATATAGCTATGCTGTGGATTGAAAAAGCAAATTATCTTTGATTGTGCCCTTTCAGATTCATTTTCTATGCAAAGATGTTTGCATAATGGTTCCTGTGCTGTTCAAATATCTCTAAGTGCTATGACTGATAGTATAACAAAAACTTAGAAGGTATGTATAGAAAATTTCAGAATTTTTAAAAAAGAATAAAAAAAAATCTCCTTTTCTCTCTTTGTTTCTGTCTATGTCTCTCCCCCATTTGTCTCTCTGTTCCCTGCATAAATATGTATTATAAATGCATGTGTGTGTGTACACACATATATATATACACATACATACATGTATGTATGAATAGAAAGGCAGACAGGCAGACAGGCAGATAGATGATAGATAGATAGATAAATAGATAGATAGATGAGATCATGCATTCCAAGGTTTGAAGTTTGCAAAAGGATTGAATTTGGAAGGCATAGATAAATAAATAATGGCTATGACCTAAGTATTATTCCTTATTAGAATTTTCATACTTGATGGTGGCAGGGAGGGTGAAAATGCTAAAAAGATTCACATAATATTTTCACTCAGAGAATGTGAGAAATTAATTTGACCAAAGCAACAGGTATAAGTCAGTGGGGATGTCAAAATGTCAAATAAAAAATATTAAGATTCTAGAAAAACTGGGGAGTCATCCACAGCAGGGCTTAAGAAAAAGACAATATAATGTTAATAATTAATAATGTCAACTGTTTTTGTGTTTCTTATGTACAAATTCTAGCCTAATTTGTATAATTCTATGCACTTGTCAAGGAATGTGTCTTTCATGGAGATTAAGGACATAAGCACATTGAAAAAGATTATACTATATTTTGGATATGGATTGCCATTAAATGAATGGTGAAAAGGATGAAAGAAATAAAGACTTTATATTTATAAAACTTTCTGATTTCTAGAACTGCTCAGCTATCTTTTAAATCATTCCCATCCCATAATTTATGCAACAATTAATTGAACTAGAAACAATTACTTTTTAAAGAATGTGAAGAATACTGAACTAATACGTAAATGACTTGAAGTTTATTTACAGTATCCAAAGTAAGAAAGGATAGGCTGTGAAAAAGAAATGTAAAAAGAAATAGATTAAAGGAAATGAAAAGTTTGAGTGAAAAGGTGTCAATAGTTAAAATAGAAAAATAAAATAGTATGAGATACTATAGAGATATTTCTAGGAATGGAAAAGCAACATAACCAAAAATGTCCTTAAGAAGAAAAGGAGGACCTTGAAAAATAGTCTTAGGAATGAATCAACCATTTTGATTTTCAAAGATGCTGGTGCTGATATTAAATCTTGGGATGCAATTCTACATTCAGTATACACAAAATGTACTTTAAAAATGTACTTTGCTAGAGAAAAGAAAAAAAAAAGCAGTATGAAATTACTAAAGATAGAAGCTATGAGTAGTCATTTAAAAAATACAGAGTGCAAAGTTTTGCTGTATTCCTTGGCAAAGAATCTCTACTGCTCACCAGAAGATTCATTTCATGTATCTGCAAGTGAATCTATTATAATTAATCACAAGGTCATTAAGCTTAGGAAGGCCAAATATCTTTTTAATCATTCCCAGTTTAACTACCTTCATGTGTGAGGTAATGAGTGGGTTTCACATGGAGGGACGTGTTAATGTGTGACTCTCTTATCATGCATACAGCAATTGCCTAATTTACTGTGAATAATATGGAATGGAGCTATTAAACATTGAGAAGAGTTCATTAGGAGATGTGCTTGAGTCAGAATTCAATATATGGAAATATACAATCAGAACAACACCAAGAAATAGATAAGAAACATCAAAAAGGGTGTCTGTCAAAGAAAGCAAAACAGAGAATGTCTTAGGAAAATACACTAATATTTCTTAGGTTGTGTTAATTTTAAATCCAGCCTTTTTGAAGATGGGATTTAAATAGGTTCTCTATATTTTAAAGAAAGAAAATGGATTTGGACCTTGCAAATAATGCAGATACAAATGAATAGTTTCTATTATTAGGATATAAATTAATGTTTCTCAATAGTATTTCCCTAGATACACACACACACACACACACACACACACTCACTCTCTCATTCACTTTTCTATTTCTGACTGCCTAACATCATTGACACCATTCCAATATAAAGTGTAAATTATTTATAGGATTATTTAATTATGCATCCAAGGTTCTTGAAAAAAAATTAATTTGCAGTTATAAAAAGGTAAATGCTCAATGGAGAAAAATAGGAATTGTAGAGGTAAGACATGTTTGAAGAAAGAAACAAGAAGAAAACTATAAAAAAATAAAGAAGTCTGGTAACAGGTGCTGATAATAAAGATGCAAATTCATTAATTTATATCTGTATTTATATTTACATGAATGCATGCATATCTTGAACATACACTCTATATAAACAGTAGCCTTGGCTTAGTTAAGTTTAAAAGGGAAAAAAAAAGCAGATTCTATTACCTTTTGGAAAACCAACACAATTTGAGTGATTCCAAATTTTTACCTGGTATGATAGGCCAATGTGAACTATTTGTCACCACAAGCTAAAAAAAAAATCAAATCACCCTAAGAACATTAAAAATTCATGAATCACACATAAATAGAATGTAACATATTGCTAAAAATGACTTGCATGCAGGGGGAAAAAGTGGCTAGAGATAGTTTATCATCCATTATATTGTATTCCATATAATTGATACCACATAGAAATATTTTTATGTATATATATATATATATATATATATATATATATATATGTAATGACAATGTATGTCATATGATATTGATAAATAGCAATATATAATTGCAGGTCTATATTGATTTATATCTTTAATCATACATACATGTATAGAAATACATATTTATATGTAAAATAGATATCTACATAAATATGGCCAGCAAGTTTGATATAGAGTTCTATACATTATGTGTCTATAAAAACACACATTTTACTCAGATGTTACAGCTTAGTAATGAGGTGATCCAAGAATTTATAAGAGAGTTTGGATGATTTTGCATGGTCTAGTATACAATACTTTTAATGACCCCAAGCTTCTCTATGAAACAAATAAAATGTTTTCCATACCTGTATTCTTTTATCAAGATTATGCAAACATGAAGCATGGTATTCCATGATCTCTGCAAAATTAAATTTGAAAATCTTTCAAAGATATTGGAAAAAAGTATATTTTGAATCTTGGAATAGATTGAAGTATGTCGCAAATGGAATTTGTGTAAGAGAAATGATTTTAAGCAGTTTTCTGATAAATCTACTATCATCAAAGATAAATTGGTTATGTGATGAGATTGAGTGCTAACTAATGGGCAGTCAGTAAACGTACTGGAATGGAACTTAAATAATGTCAAAAGATGTAGGGGAAAGAACAGTATTGAGTAAATCCTCCTATATGCAGTTTTGAGAAAACATGCATAAATATCACATAAAATGAGAAGTCATGAATAGCTTGTAATCCATACTCAGTCTATAAGATTATTGATTTATAAAAGTAGAACTGTATGACAAGAATCTGAGGAATGAGAAGGCATGAACCTTCCTGTATGGAAGGAGTCCACAAAACAACTAAATTATGTATTCCCTGAAGAATAAAAGTTAGCTCCTAAGATTCACATCAGTGAACAGATACAACAAATACCCTGCTAAATTGTTCTCTTAGTGTTGTACAGATTGAGAAAAGAAGCATTATTAGTTCATGGCAACGATATCAATATTAATCTCCTTCTGTGGGTTAGGGGCTGTAATATATGCTGGGAATACAAATATAAAAAACAATTTTGAATAATATGTAATTTTTAGTACATCTTATAATGCGTCTCATTGTACAAAAGGGGACCTATTTGTGTTTTTGTATTTATGATATGATGTTCAAATAAATGGAAATTTTGGTGAAACATGTTCTGTATAGCTGAGAAAAAAAATATGTAATACTTTCTCTTCCCATTCATATTTTCCAGAGGTCTAGAATTTCTAAAAGCTTTCCTAAAATTGTATTAATTTCCTTACTTTTAAAACATGCACAAATATATAATGTTTAGAATTAGCTCGCTCTCAGAGGAAAAACGAAACTTTTCAAAAATCATAATTTTATGTATATATCCATTTATTAATTAAACTTTAAGGATTTGGATACTAAACTATTTGGTGTATATAAGTTTAGTAGTGATATGCTTCATTATTTATGGTACCTTTTAGCAAAATGTACTTTCCTTGATTATTTCTGAAGTCAATTTTTGCCCTTCTTTTGTCTGAGATCATGCTTGCTCCTTCTGCTTTTTATTTTATTTTATTTTATTTTATTTGAAGTGCAACAGTTTCTGCTTTGGTCTCATATTTTATTTCCATGTTTGACTTTGTTTCAAGTATGTTTCTTATACTCATATATTTCTATAATCTATTTCTACAATTCTGTTTTTAATTTATTCTGTTATTTGCTTCTGTTTCATAGGTGAGTTCTCTCATTTACAGTTGTGGTTGCTAAGTGAATTTTCCTCCATTGCATTTTCTTATGTTTCTTTTTCTCTCTTTTTACCCTGTCTTTCATCAAAATTCTACTTTGTTTCTGAATACTGTCTCCATTGATTTAGTCTCCTTTTTAGCATAAAGAAATGGTAGATGTTAAATTTTGCATAATTCTCACTCTTGTTCCATGATATTATTTCTTTTTCTTTCTGGTTGCTTACAGCATTTTTTTCCCTAACATTGAAGCTCTGACACTGAGGTTTTATTTTGGGATCTCTTTCAAAAGGTGCTCAATAAGTTCTTACAATTTTTATTTTTGCATCTTGGTCTAGGATATCAGGACAGCTTTTCTTTATATTTTTCTTGAAATATGTGTAGGTTCTTTTTGGATCTCAGATAGTTGATCTCTCCATGATACATTCTTCATATGGGTTGATTTTCAGATGCTGGATATTTATGTTTTCTTCTATCTATTCATTAATTCTCCATTGCTTTATTGTTTGATGTCTCAGGGAGTCATTTGCTTCCATTTGACCAATTTTAGTATTTAAGCATATTTTTCTTCAGTGAAGTTGTTTATCTCTTTTTCTATCTGGTCAATTCTGCTGTTTAATGAGTTTTTTTTTTTTCCTTCACTGGGATGCTATATCTCTTTTATCATCAAATATATTTTGCTTTTAAGAAGTTATTTTCTTCTGTACCTTTGGTGCTTATTTTACTACTGCTAATCTTCTTTATACTTTTCTTGCAAAGATCTCATTTCTTTCCTTCTAACACATTCGATTTTTACAAATTTCTGTTCTTTTTAAATCTTTCTTTAACTCTTCTAGAAATACTTTTTGGGTTTGTATACAATCTGTATTTTTCTTTGAGACTCTGTAGATATTCTGTACCTTTGTCTTCTTTTTTGTTTCAGGTAAAGAAATAAGGTATTTTATGAAAAAGAAAACTGGAAAATAATATGTCAGAAACCCAACATAGACCTACATGTCAAAATGAGTACATTATTTGGGCATAAAAGGTGATAGCATAAGCAAATTAGGAGAACAAGAGACAATTTGCCAATCAGATCTTTGGAGAAGGGATGAATTTGGGAACAAAGAAGAACTACAGAACATTATGAAAAGAAAAATAGACAACTTTGATTACATTAAATTAAAAAAAAGATTTTGCACAAACAAACCAAGACAAATAACATTAAAAGGAAAATATGAAGCTGGGGCAAAAATTACTGCCACTGTTTATGATAAAGGTATCAAATATATAAAGAACTGTATAAAAGCTATAAGAATACAAGTCATCCCCCAATTGATAAATGGTCAAAAGATATGAACAGACGATTTTCAGATAATGAAATTAAAGCTATCTGTAGTCATATGAAAACAAGCTCTAAATCATTATTGATCAGAGAAATGTAAATTAAAGCAACTCTAAGGTACCACCTTATATCTTTCAGATTGGTTAAGATGCTAAGAAAAGATAATGATAAATGTTGAAAGAACTGTGGGAAAACAGGGGCACTAATGCATTGTTGGTGAAGTTGTGAAATGATCCAAAAATTATGGAGAGAAATTTGGAACAATGTTCAAAGTACTATAATACTGCACATATATTTTGTTCCCACAGTGCCATGATGTATCTCAAGGAAATCAGAATGGAGGAAAAAGGAACCAAATATGCAAATGTGTTTGTAGCAACTCTTTTTGTGGTGAAGAATTGGAAAATGAGTAGATGCCCCTCAATTGAGCAATGGCTAAATAAATTGTAGTATATGAAGGTAATGGAATGTTATTGTTCTATAAAAATGATGAACAATCTGATTTTAGAAAAAATTAGAAAGATTTACATGAACTGATATTGAACAAAATAAGCAGAACCAGGAATACATTTTGCACAGTTAAAGCAACATTGTATGATGTTCAACTATGAAAGACTTTGTTCTTCTCAGTGCTTCAATGATCCAAGGCAATCCCAAAAAAACTTTGGATAGAAAATGTTATTTGCATCCAGAAAAAGAACTATGCAGCTTGAATGTAAATCAACATTTGCTGTATTCACTTCTTTTTTCTGTTTTTTTCCTCTTTCTTTGGTAATTTTTCCCTTTTGTTCTGATTTTTTGTTTCCATTTTATTCATAAAGAAATGTATATTTGAAAAAAGTTAATATACATGTATAACCAGAAAAAAATAAAATTAATGGAAAAGAAAAATATTTTCAGGTATAACTGAGAATTTATTCTATATTCTATGTATAATGAAGTAAAAAGTTTAGTGAGAAAAGATAAAGTGTATTGTGTGACAAATGGAGGTCAAAAGAAATATATCAGATTATCAAGTAGATTGGAGAAAGAATGTTATTTGAGGAAAATAGTGGTTTCCATTGCCTTTCTAGCCCCAATACCTATCATTATGTTTTTTCTTTTTAACATAGTTGCTTAGTGAATATTTATTGAATTATAAGTAAGTTTGGGAAATCAGAAGAAATAAGAACCCTAATTTCTCTCTTGATTTCCAACATCAAATCACCAAGTATATACTAGGTATTCCCAAATGGATGTGCAATAGATATTTCAAACTCAACATTATCTTCTCTCTACAAAACTTCATCTCTGAAAATTTTCAATTGCTCTAGAGGACACCACCATTCCCAGGAACTAAGATTTGCTGCCCTCATGCCATTTTCTCATTTATACTCATCACATATATCCAATTCATGCCTTATCACATCTTCCTTCATAGCAATTACCCTAAACAATTCATTGTTTTGCTAACTTTTAAAAAATACTTTCACAGATTCTTAGTTTTCATCTTAGCTGTTCTGTATATATGATTACTTAATTTCAAAGTTCCAGTTTAAATTCTTCTGTAAATACATATAATATTAATATTATAAGACATATAAAAATATTTGAACTTTTAAGGAATATTTTCCACAAGTTGGATATTCACCTTTGAATGAGATATGTCCTGAGAGTAAGAAGGTAGGAGAAAGACAAGTCAGAGAGGAGTGATGTTTTGTGTCATAGAAAATGCAAATGTTCTAAACAGTATTATATTTTGCACAAACATCAGAGCATTTTGTGTCATAGAAAATACAAATGTTCCAAACAGTATGTATTTATATTTTGCACAAACATCAGAGAATTGTTGGTATTCTTGACTACAGTTTTTGTTTCATTTTTATATTATTGAGGAAGGAAAAACTTCACTAGATACATTAGTAAGTTTGATAACATTGGTAGTGGATGTTTATTTTCTAACAGTAAAAGTGAAATAAAATAGTCACTTGTCTAATAGAATAATAGTAAAATAAATAATAATGATGCATTTTGGAAAATTAACTATATACAAATATCATTTCTTGTGAAATAACTTTGAAATTATAAATCATAAATGCCATAGACATGCATTTATAGGTATGCTAATGAATTTCAGTAGGAATTATACCTTCCAGCTTAATGAAAATAAATTTTATTATAAAATGCCATGCACAGTTATCAATGAATCTGTGCTTTCCCAAGTGAAAAGGAATCAAGGCACCTTTATTTTCAATTGAAGATGGAGTAGGGACACAAAAAAGACTTTTGCAGTTTCTAAAACATGAAAGATCAACAGTCCTGATTTCAGGAGGACCTGAAATCTGACCTCAGTTACATAATATTTGCTCTCTGTTTGACCCTGGGCAATGTCACTTAACCTCAAGTGCCTCAACAACAACAACAATAACAACAACAACAATAACAACAAAAATGAATAAATTAATTAATTTCAACAGAAAAGATGGAGAAAACGTTCCTCATAAATAATAGGATCTTTCAGCATTATCAAATTATGCCTAATTTATTAAAGAGATAGGCTAATTATTCTAGATGTGTCATAAAAAAGCACCAATGAGTAGTTTTAATTTCTCCTTTTTTTTAATTTTGATTTTTGAAATTAAGAGATCATTTCCTGGAGTTAGTTTCCATACATTTTTCCCATTTGAATTTTAATGTGAAACATATATTTTCTAGGGATGTTGCAGGACTTATGAAACTATGGAAGGATATGTTCTCACTGTTTCAAGACAAAATTTTTAAAAAGAGGGCTGTAGGAAAGATTGAACTGCACCATTTATAAATAGTCTTCTGTTCTTTTATTGCACTTTTTTTAGATTTTCATTGGTACCATTTGAAAAAAATTTTTTTTCATCAATGAAGTGATATATGGAATAAGAGTAAGAAAACATCACTTCTAAACATAGACATGAAAGTCAAATAATCATCATTTTAAGTCAAATGATCTCTAACAGAGGAATGGCTTTAAATCAGTGCATCTAGTAAGTAGATGCCACTCAACTTTAAGTTATACATTCAACAGGATGCATGTTGGTAGACAGATAACTAAATAGCTATCTACTTTATTTGTTAGAATGATTTTAATGTTTACAATTTTGCAAATGTATCATGTTAAAATAAATGGTGATTAATCATTTTATAGACAAATTCAGATTTTTCCTGAGTTCGCATCTCCTATGCACTAGATTGACTTACTCTTTTTAGAATCACACTTTTTAACCTGAGGTCGATGAATTTTAAAAAAAATTATGACTAATCCTATATATTTTATTTAAAAACATTATTCTGAGTATGGGAACATGGGCTTCACAAGACTACTGAAGGAGTCCAGTGCAAAAAATAAAATAACATTAAGAACTTCTGTTCTAGAAGTAGTAAATAATGTTTTAAATTGTATTAGTGAAAGTTATATAAAATATATTTGCCATAAAATGGCAAAATAATCAATTTAAATCTAATCCTATTCTGTTCTACTGAATAAAAATATAATGATCATTCAGTATATAAAGAACAAAGAATAAAGCACTTGGGTTGATAAAACTTGTGACAAATTATATTTTCTTTAAAATAAAATCATAATGTTTTTAAGAGAAAGGATTTCTAATGGTCTCCAATGTGAGGGCAGTTTATTTTGTGGGCCATAATCCTGCCCCAATTATTCATGGAAGGATTTTTCAATTTGGAGTTTATTCATAAAAAGTGTACTAATACCTTTCATATGAGGGCTTGTCAAGTCCTTTATAAGACTGCTTCACCACCTTCACACTCACACAACACAACACACACACACACACACACACACACACAATTAATTTTCTAAAATGTACCTGATTCTCATCTGTGGTTCTAAAAAGGTGCACTATTCACAGTGGCTGCACCAAGGTAAAACCATTTTGTCATACCAGCTAAAAAGGTCAAGGGTAAATGACATGTGTCAAACACTTATGAAAATTAGTGATTTCTACCCCAAGCATGTGAATATGTCCTGAGTACAATGAGTAGATGAGAACATGGGATGCCATGAACATGGCTGAAAGTTGAGTATGAACCAACATAGAGATTGGTTAGGCATTGAAGAGACCAAGGTCATCCATTGTGTCCCAGTCATCTTTACTTTTGTTCTATAAATGGACATCAATGAATCTGGAAAAAAGAGTGAAGCTGAGAACTTTGCACAACTGTGCATTATTTAAATCCAACTAAGACACAAGTCAAGAGATCGCCCATCATCCACCATTTTAATATTTTATTATTTTACTATATTACTATTTTAGAATTTGTGTTCAGGAAAGTTTAGTACATTTGGTATGAGGGCTGCTGAGCCCTTTTCAGGGACATCTTTGGTTTCCACCTTTCACTTAACTCTTACCTGTAATTCAAAAAAGGTATAACATGCTCAATGGTTACATGCTGGTAAACTATTTTGGTTGATAGGCAAAATCAAGTTATGGATAACTGATGATTTGCTCAACTCTTCCTCACTTAAATTCATTCATTCTATTAAATTCATTCATTCTATTTTACTACTTTTACATATCTCAAAGTCCAATGATATGCAAGTGAGAAAGAACCAAGGGCAACTTCACTAGAAATTGTAATCATAATCCTCAATATAGGCAGATCATATCCCATAGTCCTCTTCTCATTGGACTGAAGCAACAGTGAAATTCAGTGGTACCCCAGGTGACTAAGCAGCCTTTTTAAAGGACTGGACTGCTCAGCTCCTGGTATGAGGAAGGGGTTAAAAAACATGCTTTAAAAATCCAGTCCTGGACTGTGTAAGCCAGCAGGTGGGATCCTACTGTCTAGGTGGAATACAAATAAAGTCGATGAATTTTTGCAAAGTTGATTCCATTCACAATTGGTACATGGAATGTGTGCATGTTTATGGACAACATAAATTCAGCAGATCTGAAAGACAAATAGCTCTTCTTGTAAGAGAACTCAGCCGATATCACATCCAAATAGCAACCCTGAGAGAAACAAGACTGGCAAATGAAAGTCAGTTTACCTAAGTCCCAACTGGATATACATTTTTTTTTTTCCTGGAGAGGCTTCTATGATGGAAATTCTGTGAAACTGGGATAGGATTGATGAGAACTAATTTAGTTAACAAGCATGTATGGCTCCCAAAAGGAGCAAATGGGAAGCTCATGACAATAAATTGTCATTTGTAGGAAAATACTATGCCATCATCATCAGTGTTGAATAAGCTTACATTCACAAAACCTGATCAGCTAATAATAATAATAAATATAGATAGATAGATATAGATATATAAACATATATATTTATATATACACATATATATTAGAGACACAGAGAGAAAGACAGAGACAGGGAAAGTGAGAGTGAGAGAGAGAAAGAAAGAGAGAGAGAGAGAGAGAGAGAGAGAGAGAGAAGGGGAAGGGAAGGAAGGGGAGAGAGCAGGGGAGAGGAGAGGAGAAAAGGAGAAGAAAAGAGAAGAGAGAAGACAAGAGAAGAGGAGAGGAGAGAAGAGAAGAGAGAGTGAGAGAGAGGAAGAGAGGAAAGAAAGAGAGGGAAGAATGAGAGAGGCAGAGACAGAGTCAGAAACAGAAAGAAGAGACAGAGACAGAGATGGGGGGGGGGGAAGGGGAGAACTGAAGACTCTTATTATCAGCATTCCAAAAGAAGAAAAGTTTATAAAAAGTTTGGCTGTGTGACTTTAGCACCAGAGCAGACACAGACTAACAGACAAGACAGGGAGATTTTAGAGAGCATGAAGTCAAAATAGCAACAGTAGCAACAGTTATTGAAACCTGCAGACTTTTACAACTCATGACCTTCTCATTATAAACATTATCTTCTGTTTTCCTAAAAATTAAAAAAGCAAGCATTGGCATTTAATTAACTGCATAATCATATGAAGAGAAAGAAGGATGCACAAGTGACAAAGACTTTTGAAGTTTACTATCATTTAGGTAAAAATATTCTTGATGGTGCAGAGTGATAGATTGATCAGAAACATCCTCTCCTAGTTATACATTGCATTCAAAAAGTTGTAGCCCCAAGGCATGATGATTATAAGGAGAATTAAGTCAACAGATCAGAGTGCTTCTCCATGTGTGAACAATTTTGTATGAACAATTTATTGGTGACCTGGAGGGAAAGCTGGGTCAGCACATAGTAAGAGTGAAAAAGAGAAAGAGTGGGCAATTTTCAGAGACTTGTACAACACAGAATTTGCTCAACTTTGCCACAATAATTGCAAACATCGACTGGTTTTACAGAAATGATAGGGGGATTCAGAAGCAGCTAAACTAAAGATGAGAAATCCAGTTTACCAGCAGGACAGTTCCCTCTCCAAGAAGGCAACATTTAACTCATCAAAAGTGAAGTACAAGTCAAACTTAGAGAGATGCAGGATTCTTAGTCCAGTAGGGAGTACTGAGATACAGTTTTTATAATAATATTAACAATCCAAATCACTTCTACAATGTTTTGAAGACAAGGAGCCAAAAACTTATTGGTGCATTTCCCATTGTTGATGGAAACAGAGTTGTCAGTGATAAGGACATGATTTTGGAGACATGAGCTGAATACTTCCAAAGTCTTTTCAGGAAATTTTCATCTTTCAATGCTGAAGCTATTGCCTCATATAGAAGTCAATCCCTCTCTAGCTCAACTTCCAGTTGAAGAAATGATATTGGGTGCCATTAAGTTTTTATTATGTGTTAAAGTAATGGTACTTGATTGCTCAAAAAGGAGCTAATTAAAATCTTTCTGGATATATGTCAAGATGACTTTAACCCCTGGAAGTTCAATTATATTTTAATTGTCAATTCCTTTAAAGTGTAAAAAAAATGAGTTATTTTGTTACCATTCTTGGGGAGGAATAGTTCCCTTAATCATTGATTGTAAGGTACTTTTCAGAGTCTTCCTTAATTGGTAATCCTTCATCTGGAAAACGGTTATTTACCTGAGAGGTAGTGTGTCTTCAGAAAGGGCTGAGGAACAGTCAACATGGTGTTTGCTACCCAACAACTCTTGAAGAAATGCCAAGAACAAAACAGAGGTCTACTCAACATCTACTGAATTGTCCAATACCTTTGATTCTGGCAATTATGAGGACTTGTGGATTGTCCAAAGAAGTATATAAGTTTTGTATGCATTTCATGATGATGTACTTGTATGGTATTTTCTCAGTCACCAAGGAAACCAAAAATAGCTGTTTACTTGCTTCCCCCCTTTTCAGCATATTTTTTGAATATTTTGTCAGACACCTTCAATGAGGAAGAAAAAAGAATCAAGATAAACGATAGTATTGATGGTAAATTACATAACTTGCATAAACCAAAAACAAAGTGGAAGAGGAGTTAATGGGAAATGTTTTAAAGTTTATATATAATATGAACTATGTAAGGCTGAGATACAACATAAAATGGATTGATTCTCTGCCACTTCTGCTAATTTTGACCTAACAATAAAAAAAAAGAAAATAGGTGTCCATCAGGCACCACCTCAAAATCACCTGACAACATTGTTTTAGCAAATACTGACATTTTGAATGCTTGGGATAAGTTCGTGTACTTTGGCAATATAACTTCCAGGGATGTCCACATAGATAATGAAGTTGAAACGTGGATGGCTAGAGCTGGTTCAGCAATAGAAAGTGTGGGAGAGGAGAGGTGTTAGGCTGAATACCGAACTGAAGCTTAGAGCCATTATGGTGGCATTATTTCATGCTGGCTGGAAAACGTGGATAGTATAGCAGTACCATGCTAAAAAAAAAAAAAAAAAAAAAAAAAAAAAAAAAAAAACAGAGCTACAATTCATTTGAATTGTTTTAGGAAGATTTCAAAGATTACCTGATAAATTAAAGTACAAGCTTTAAGGTCATTTCTTGCATTGACGTGTCAAGCTTTCAAACTCTACTAGAAGGAGTGAAACTCTGATGCATAGATCATAAAACCTAAAGCCAAATGTATGTTTATCTAAAAGACTACTATACAGAGACTTTGCACAAGTGTTTGCGTGGGGATTAGAAGTGATAAAAGAAGAAACTCAAGTTCGTTTTCAAGGACTGTATTATTAATTGTGAAACACAGGAGATGCTGGCATAGTACCACCCAATAAGGGGTGAATGAATCAAAGAAGGTACTGTGCTCTATGAGCAAAGCAGAATCATAGTAAAACAAAGAAAACAGCTGTGCAAATATGGAGAAATTTCCACTGAAAATGTTGAAATGGATTATTTGTGCCTGACCTGTGGTAGAGTCTTCTAAACTTATATTGAACTGATTGTTCACAGTCAAACACCCTGAACCTTGACCCAACTTTATGATGCCATTATACAAAGAATGGATAGCAACAATATTCCATGATGACTTGAAGATGGGGGAGAGGCTGGAGATAGTTGGAGAAGAAAGAGTAGTATCTTGAACTCACAAGTCTATTTCAGGAGTTCTTAACCTATTGTATGTCTTGTATCCTTTAGTAACTTTGGAAAATATATTAACCATGTCTAAAAATATTTTAAGTGCATATATTTGTGGGACAGGTCTTAAAATATTATTCTTACCCTGATTACCAATATTCTACCAATTCTTTTGGTAATTCCCTTTGCTAAAAAAGGTATTAACCTCCCTATATTTGAGTCAGTATAATAATCCTGTCTAGGAAGTTATAATTTAACTGATCCCAGACACCACAATAGCACTGCACAGTTACCTCACACACACTCTGGCATAATAGCTGCTACAAGTTGTCTCCATCCCCATCCCACCCCACCCCTCAAAAAAAATCATCCAAAGCAGCAGAAACTCGGTATTGAAGGGATAGCAAACCAACCATCAAGAACTTGGATTTCCCTCTATTTTGATGAGATGAGGATGGCAGAAGAAGTTCCATCAAATAATCAACAGACATGACTAACTTGCAAAGAAATAGCAATTTCTATTAATTTAAATTTCTCTCCCAATTTTCCACTTTCCAAAGTTCCCTGTAAAACTAAGAACACCATTCTCTACTAGGGACATTGCAATACATTCCATATTAGTCTTTGAGCTTCAAGTCTTTGAATTGAATTGAAAAAAAGGAACTGATTTTTTCAAATCATCCTTCACATAATTACTAAAATGATCTTCTGAAAACTCTAAATCTAGGTAACCATATCACTCAGCTACTGAAAAAAAATCATAAAATATTACTCCATTTATTAAAGGATAAAATATAATTTTATTCTTTAAGTCCTTTTCTTGAGCTTTTAAAATGTCAATTTCTGTGTTTTATATATATATATATATATATATATATATATATAAACATATATACAATTATATATATACATATATATGAGTGTATGTATATATACTATGCACATGTACAAAATACAAAAATGGGATGCATATACAAATTACTAAAAAAATAAAAAAAGGATAAGAATGAAAACTATGAAATGATGTTTGATATGTGTGTATTTGTGTATGCATTTATATATTTATTTACATGGAAATTTTATGTACATATATAAGATTTCTATGCATGCATTTATGTATATATGTACATGTATGCATATGTATGTGCATGAATCAAAATGTATATAATATACTCTAAATTATATATGTGTGCATACATACTTATACAAAATAAATTATATATATATATATATATATATATATATATATATATATGTACTATAAACATTTACTAATAAGACTGCATGATCAAAAATGTTTGGAAGCTACCCCAAAATATATTCTAGTTATAAGACATCCTGAACAGTTTTATACTCTTCTTTTTCTTTGTAGTAGGTCTTAAGTCACCAAGGTATGGTTCAAATCCTCTTTTGTTTGTTTATTTTAAAGCAGAACTATATTTCTGAGGCATGTCTATCTCATCATCAACTATATCCACTAAATCTTTTCCTACAGTAGGTATATTGCATAGTTTATAGTGATATTCTTCACTTACATGGGATGTTGAAGGATGTAGAGCACATTCTTCAAGTACTTAAAGGACTCCCCAAATCGATAAAAACTTTTCAGTGCTATATTGAATAGCTAGCCTGGCTTTTTCAAAAAACTTTCACTCTATATCTGGCCAGGCTGGGGCCACACTTCAAATTCCTGGGAATGGATTTGCAATTTGTGTGAAGTTTAACCATGTCTCAGCCCTTTAATCATATTTCTAAAGAACATCTTTATGCAAATCAATTTACTTGGCTTCCGGTTAGGTCAACAGTGCTTTCTGGCTTCTACATGTCTCCTAGGATCTCTTGTATCCAGACATTGTTTGAATCACAATTTGATTAGAATTTCAAAAATGCTCATTTCATCGATTCTGAATCCTAGTTAGCTACTTATTTAACTAATTTTCATTTTTATATTTTGTTCCGAAAATATGATTTCTTTTGTATTTAGAACTCCTCCTCACAAAACTCCCTGCACCAGTGCATATCAGGCATGAATCCAGAGTTTCCAGAAATAGACATTTCTATTATTTTAAATTTCTCTCCCAATTCACCATTTTCCAAAATTCCCTGTAAAACTGAAAAGAACATCATTTTCTATTAGATACTAAGCAAATCTTCTTAGGTATAAACATTTGCATATATGGATATCTTTGTGAATTTTATGTATATATTTTAGTCAATATATATTTGTTAAACTTCTACTATATTATTAGGTACTATGCTAAGCAGTGAAGATAGAAGTATATATAAGAACAAATACAGTGCCAACCCTGTAGGAATTTACAAGGTAATGAGGGAAAGCAGCATAATAAAGGAAACTAGTATGTGTAGAGGGAGAAGGAACCTGATTCAGAAACTTATGGAAGTGTTCCCCAAAAGTCCAAAAGCAGTGTAACTGTTGACAAATGGGAAGGCCCACAAAAGTTCCTTCTTTAAATAGAGGCCTATGGTCCTGATTTCTATTCAAAGCATCCAAACAGAGGGGTTGAGATTAATGATAAGATTTAAGAAGTAGGCTGATACAATATATAGCATGAGATTTCCCAGAGATTAGTTTCCTGGGAAATAAAATCCTAATGGAGAATTTACACACACACACACACACACACACACACACACACTCTTCTTCACTTTCAAAACAATTGTTTTTACTTGACTTTTCTAATACCTATTAAGCTATGATCTTACCTCAACTCTCCTTTTCCTGACAAACTAATCAAAAAAAGTTATGTACATATAACATCTATAGCAGAAGATTTTTCAATTTGT
Source organism: Sarcophilus harrisii (assembly GCF_902635505.1). NCBI lineage: Eukaryota > Metazoa > Chordata > Mammalia > Dasyuromorphia > Dasyuridae > Sarcophilus > Sarcophilus harrisii. The sequence goes on from NC_045428.1 coordinate 100,156,242, forward strand.
ATTGCAATTTTTATTCTATTCCTACCATTTAGTCACTTTCTTCAAAGTCATCAATGATAGCTTAACGATCAAATTAAATGAAACAGTTTTTCCCTTTCTTGACTTCTGTAAAATTTGACATTGTTGACAAACTCAATCCTCTTATGGATACTTTTCTACCTCTTATTTTGCTATAGCACACTTCCCTGCAATACAATTCTCTAATATCTCCTTATCCTTCCTCTTCATTTGCTCATAGCCATCCTCCTGATTCCTTAGAGTGGATTATCACAAAGGTTCCTACTTTTTCATCTATAGCTATAATATTCAACTTGACAATATGACTTCCTCTAAGTTTCAATTATCATCTCTAAGCAAATAAGTCAAAAAGCAAACAAACAAAATGAGACTAAAAATATACTGCTACTATACTATACCATTGTTTTGAGCTCCAGATACTCATCTCTGACTGCATTAAAATACATTTACTTCCACTTACATCTCAAACAAAATCTATCAAAATAAATCTTATTGTTCATACCTAAAGACTTACTTTTCCTTTGACTTCATTATTTTTAATTAAAACTGTTACTCTTTACCCATTTGAACATAGTTTCATCTTGACCTTTTTTATTATTTTATCTTAAATATTCAATTAGTTGTGAGTATTGTTATATAATTTTTTTGCAATATCCATCATATTCAATAATTCCTCTTTATTCTCACTGCTAATATATTATTATAGGTTTTCAATGACCATCCACCTTAACTATTATAATAGTCTTCCTACTTTCATGCTTTCTATACAAACATTTCACATTGCTGCCATATGAATCATCATTACATATATGTCTAAATATATGGCTTCTCAGATTAGAATATTTTCTTATCTCCCTATTGCTTATAAATTAAATTCAATCTCCTCTGTCAATCACTTCAGGGATATATGTTATTCAGTTTATTTGATATTCAATAATTTATTTTGACTGCTGCTCCTGCTAAAATGGCCTATTGCTCCTTAACTCAACACACCCTCCTTTTTCCCTCTTGAATTCCCTTGCTCATGTCATTAGTTCCATCTGAAATATTTTCACCCCATTTTCTGTGCATTGAATTTCTACCTATCATTAAAGATAATGGAAACCCTACCACAAGTTTTTTGAGAACAGCTATCTACATCTGTAGTTGGCTGCTTCTCATTCCAGGGGGCTTGGGAATAGCTATATATCTCAGATTTTGGCTGCTTTGGACTTCATTTGATTCACATAATCAGTTCTCCTGTAGGTTCTGTCATCCAAGAAGGCAGTATTGCCTCTTTAAGATGTCACAGGTAGATCCAGGATTCCACTCCAGGGAGTTTGGATGCAGTGGGAGTAGTGATGAGGGCTTCAAATGGACCTTAGCACTGTGACTCCAAAGAGTGTTTTCAGAGATTGCATTTCCAGTAGATTTAATCATCAGGTTGGATTAGGAGCTGAGCCTCGGTTGAGATTCCTAAAGAATAGGACTATGAGACAATTGGGTAAGTTTCTGATATTTTATGAGCTTACCCAATAAAGTGTTATAGGTAAGAGCCGTTAGCTTCTAAGCTTCCCACCCATGGTATAGTAGCATTGAATGTCCTGTTATTATCCCATAAGGACTGAACTTATGGGAACTAAATGGATTTGGTCAAAAGCTATAGGGCTAAAAAGAGGTAGCAGGGGATACCCAGCTCTTCAGAAAATTTAACAAGTGAGGTTTCAATATGTCATTAACTTTTTTAAATATCCCTGAAGACTGGGAATGATAGACATAATGCCTCATGAGTTGAGTCACAACTGTGAGGATACGTATCCCATGAAGTCATCCTTCACAGCCCCTTACACAAGTCACTAATGATTCAGCTTTTAAATAACAATTTGTTTGTATTATTCATGTATTCTTTTAAATAATTTAATAATTATACTTATTACATATTACTCTACTGGACAGCATGAATTCATCAACTAGGAAAATGTGTTTTATACTTTGGATATTTAAAATTCTCTAATGGTTTGAGGAATGTAGAGGAAATTTAATTAATTTAAAATATAGTATATGGTAGAAAAAATTAACTATGCAATATGTCTAAGAAGAATTAATCATAAGACTGACACTAAAGAGCCATGAGATCCAGGGTAAATCATTTAACTTCTCCAAGAATCTGTGTCCTAATTTGTAAAATGCCAGTCATATTAAATATCATGTACCTTTATAGGACTCTTATAAAGAATGAAATGCGATGGATATTTGTAAACTATGTAATATTCTCAAGCTGAATATGAAGCATTACTTGCTAATACAAGACTAAGCTTTTCCTCCCCCCCCAAATCTTTCTTGTAAGAAAATTGGCTGATGACTAATATTCTACTTTTAGTGCTTAGTTTATAAAATAATACTCAACATATTACATTTTCTTTTTTTAAATTTTTTATGTTAATCTTTTTTTTTATTATAGTAACTTTTTATTGACAGAATCCATGCCAGGGTAATTTTTTTTTACAACATTATCCCTTACAATCACTTCTGTTCCGATTTTTCCATCCCACCCTCCACCCCCTCCCCTAGATGGCAAGCAGTCCTATATATGTTGAATATGTCCTAGTATATCCTAGATACAATGTATGTGTGCAGATCCAAACAGTTTTCTTGTTGCAAAGGGAGAATTGGATTCAGAAGGTAAAAATAACCCGGGAAGAAAAACAAAAATGTAAACAGTTTACATTCATTTCCCAGTGTTGTTTTTTTTTTTTTTTGGGGGGGGTGTATCTGCTTCTGTCCATCATCGATCAACTGAAACTGAATTAGGTCTCTTTGTCAAAGGAATCCACTTCTATCAGATTACATCTTCATACAGTATCGTTGTTGCCGTATATAATGATCTCTTGGTTCTGCTCATTTCACTTAGCATCAGTTCATATAATTCTCTCCAAGCCTCTCTGTATTCATCCTGCTGGTCATTTCTTACAGAACAATAATATTCCATAACATTCATATACCACATTTTACCTAACCATTCTCAAATTGATGGGCATCCACTCAGTTTCCAGCTTCTAGCCACTACAAACAGGGCTGCCACAAACATTTTGGCACATACTGATCCCTTTCCCTTCTTTAGTATCTCCTTGGGGTATAAGCCCAGTAGAAACACTGCTGGATCAAAGCGTAAACATATTACATTTTCTATTCATTTGGAGTAACAAAACGGGAAATCCCAGAAGTCTGAGGATAAATGTGCTGTGTTTTCTACCTTTCATAGTTCTTTAGTAATATATTCTCTTCCCAAAATAGTGAATACTTCTAAACTATATAATAAAGCAATAAAATATTCATAATAAATGGTTTAAGAGTTCATTCAAAAAATCTAAGAAAAAAAAACAAAAAACAAAGCTTGTGCTTCATCTCTATATGATGAAATTCACTCAATTTTTCATTTGTTACCTATCTGAATTTCAACTCCATCAGACAAGGTAACCCTCCCAGGATCAACCCAGCACTTTTACACTTATACCATATTAAGTCTTATTGTCAAATCTTCCTCAGCCTTCTTTCCTCTGTGATTGGAGGGATAGAGGACAGAATATTAAATCTTTCCAATGACCTCATTTACAGAGGGCAGATATAGGACTCTCAATTCCTCACCCCATCTTACATTTGCTGTACTACCTGGAATCAACTCTGAAATAAAATACCCCCAGATACCGTCTTGATGTCCTGTCCCACCCAATCATTGATTTTCTGTCTCCTTTTAAATTCTAAGTTCCTTGAGGGGAAGGACTGTTTTCCTTTTTGTTAATGTAATCCTAACATTTAGTGTAGTGTCTGGCACATAGTAGCTGTGTAATAAATGGTTATTGGATATTATTAGATATTGGAATTCCTTGGAAGTGAGGATATAAACATGAGACAGAGGGAGGATACAGATTGTGATAAGCATTTATCAAGTACAACTATATGCCAAAAATTGTAATAAACACTTTATAGATATTATCTCATTTGATCTCTACCACAAACATGTAAGATAGGGGTAGATATTAACTGCATTTTTTAGTTGAGGAAACTGAACTGAAATGACACATCTAAGATCAGCATCAAGAAAGTGTTCTAGTTTGAGTTTGAACACAAGTTTATTTAAACTCATCAACTTCAGATCCAGTACATATTCACTTTATCATCTAGCATTATATTTGCATAATACATGCACATATATATGTATTCATGTACCCATATATGCTAATGTACATGCATGTATGTAGTTATATTAACACTCCCACAATGACATGGATGTACAGAGTTAGAGGATATTAAATAAATAGCTATAATAACCTGTCAATATACTTCTCATTTAATATTTTCAAATTTAAAAAAATCTAAACCATTAAATTCAATTTAAAAAATGGTTCTATAATTCAAATTCTGTGTTTTATTCTTAAGATGTAAATACTTGTCGGCAAATTGGATTTTTTCCTGTATTGGTCTATGAATTAGAATTGACTTTGTTTTGAAAAATAGTCATTCTATTATTGAACTTAATCTTATTGTGGACCTTGAAAATGTTAAGGAATAAACTCATATCTTTTCTCCTAGTTAGTTGATTGCTGATAGTTTGTTTATTGTTCAATATAGGAATATGTGAGTTAATCATAGCAACAAAACATATTTATATATGTTTATGTGTTGTATAGATGTGTGGACTCATAAAGTGATATAATTTTGACTCTACACACTTCTAATATATAATTGATTTTTCACATTAAATATAATTTACATAAACATACTATGTAGCTTGATTGGAGTTCCTGCCATATTGTTTATTCTTCATATAATCCCAAACCAGAAACTTTCCTTCTACTGAATACACTCACACACACATACACACAAAACCAAATTAAACTACAATTTCTAAAAAAGACCCCAGAAAATATTTTTAAGGCTTTTCAAAACATTAGAATTGTTTGTTCTTATGCCATGTATACTATACATGCATGTGCATAATTAATAACAACACTGAGAATTAACTGTTTTCTTAATCTACTACTTCTATATTTTATTGGTTCTAAAATATTTTTTAAAATGTTTTCAGCCCAGCTTTATTACTTCGTTTGAAAGTTGGAATGCCTACCTATAAAATGCTGTAGTTTCCACAAACAAATTATAATTTTCATACAGTTTATAATCTACATATGTATTCTGCATAATATTGAACATTACCAAACACTATTGTTCCCTGTTGTAATTTTACTAGGCTCACTGCCCAGGAGACTCTGGCTCTAGTGTTCTATTCCTTTCCAAGGTAATTTTGGCTCATTGAGGTTTCCCCTATGGGTTTTGGCTTCTCTCCATTCCTCTCTCTACCTGTGTAGCCATGTGTCAAATAATCTGCCAAAACTCTTCTTTTTTGTTATCATTGTTGGGAGACATGAGGGTAGGATCAATTGATAAAAAAGTAATAAAATCAACATAAACTATATATTTTTTGAACATATTATGTTTTATACAATTTTCTAGACAGTATCAATCTTCCCTATAATAGACACACACACACACACACACACACACACACACACAATTGCTCAAATTTTAGCTGTTTCATAATAGGATTTCTCTTCTTCCAGCTTTCCACACTGTATGCTCTTTTGTAATCATCAATCCAGATATAGGAGATCATAAATAGGTAGATGATTGCTTCATTGTAATCTATTTTAGTCAGACCATACCTAGTAAACTAAATTCAGACTTGGCTCCATATTTCAGGCAAAACCAAATCATATTCTGGAATATATTCAGAAATTATATTGGTTATCTCATCTCATATTAGCATTAATTAAAGACTATTGGAATATTTAGTCTCATAAAGGGAAAACCGCAGTAGCTCTCTTGAAATATTTGAAGTGTTCTTGTTTGGAAGAGAGGTTTAACCTATTCTCTTTGAGCTCAGAAGGAAGATAGGTATAAATGAATGTTTAAAAGAAGCAAATTTAGACTTACTGTTAGGAAACATGAGTTCCCATTCAAAATTAGAATGGGTTTGCTTGAGGTAGTGAGAGCTATTTTGTTTCAGTTCTTCAGGTCTTCACCTACATTCAATATCATATAAGGATTTTTTCCCCTAAAATATAATTTGGATTTATTTGCCATTGAGATACCTTCAACTTCTGCAAATATGTGAAAATGGCCTTATTATTTAATTGAGGAGAATTGAGACTTCTAAGCTATGACATGTTTCCTTGATGTAATATATACTTGCAAACTCAGTAGTTAAATGCCCTGAATGATTTATTAAATTTCCATTCTACAATTAAATCTCTCTTCTGTTCATTCTCTGCTAACTCCCAAAGTAGTTAGTTTCTGTGTTAATTACTAAGGTCTACCTAATGAAGAGGTTATATTTTAGTGCAGCCTTAGTTTTTTCAAAGATTTCTATTACTATAGAATGAGTATGTCATTATATGTAACATTAATAAAAAGAAAATGTAATCATTATATATTGCATGTGCTAATTCAAAGTAGTTGAACATATATTTTTAATATTTTTCTTTTTTCTTTTTTATTATAATAACCTTTTATTGACAGAACCCATGCCAGGGTAATTTTTTACAACATTATCCCTTGTACTCACTTCTATTCCAATTTTTCCCCTCTCTCCCTCCACCCTCTCCCCTAGATGGCAAGCAGTCTGATATATGTTAACTCTATCGCAGTATATCCTAGATACAATATATGTGTGCAGAACTGAACAGTTCTCTTGTTGCATAGGGAGAATTGGATTTAGAAGGTAGGAATAACCCAGGAAGAAAAAACAAAAATGCAAACAGTTTACATTCACTTCCCAGTGTTCTTTCTTTGGGTGTAGCTGCTTCTGTCCATCATGATCAATTGAAACAAAGTTAGATCTCTTTGTCAAAGAAATCCACTTCCATCAGTATACATCTTTATACAGTATCATTGTTGAACTATATAATGATTTCCTGGTTTTGCTCATTTCACTTAGCATCAGTTCATGTAAGTCTCTCCAAGCCTCTTTATATACATCCTGCTGGTCATTTCTTACAGAACAATAATATTCCATAATGTTCATATACCATAATTTACCCAACCATTCTCCAGTTGATAGGCATCCATTCATTTTCCAGTTTCTAGCCACTACAAACAGGCTGCCACAAACATTTTGGCACATACAGGTCCCTTTCCCTTCTTTAGTATCTCTTTGGGATATAAGCCCAGTTGTAGCACTGCTGGATCAAAGGGTATGCACAATTTGATAACATTTTGGGCATGATTCCAGATTGCTCTCCACAATGGTTGGATTTGTTCACAACTCCACCAACAATGCGTCAGTGTCCCAGTTTTCCCACATCTCCTCCAACATTCACCATTATTTTTTCCTGTCATCTTGGCCAATCTGACAGGTGTGTAGTGGTATCTCAGAGTTGTATTAATTTGCATTTCTCTGATTAATAGTGATTTGGAACACTTTCATATGAGTGGTAATAGTTTCAATTTCATCATCTGAAAATTGTCTGTTCATATCCTTTGACCATTTATCAATTGGAGAATGGCTTGATTTCTTATAAATTAGAGTCAATTCTCTATATATTTTGGAAATGAGACCTTTATCAGAATCTTTAACTGTGAAGATGTTTTCTCAATTTGTTGCTTTCCTTCAAATCTTGTTTGCATTAGTTTTGTTTGTACAAAGACTTTTTAATTTGAGGTAATCAAAATTTTCTATTTTGTGATCAGTAATGTTCTCTAGTTCATCTTTGGTCACAAATTTCTTCCTCCTCCAGAATTCTGAGAGATAAACTATCCTATGTTCCTCTAATTTATTTATAATCTCGTTCTTTATGCCAAAATCATGACCCATTTTGATATTATCTTGGTATACGGTGTTAAGTGTAGGTCCATGCCTAATTTCTGCCATACTAATTTCCAGTTATCGCAACAGTTTTTATTAAATAATGAATTCTTATACCAAAAGTTAGGATATTTGGGTTTGTCAAACACTAAATTGCTATAGTTGATTATTCTGTCTTGTGAGCCTAACTTATTCCACTGATCGACTAATCTATTTCTTAGCCAATACCAAATGGTTTTGGTAACTGCTGCTTTACAATATAGTTTTAGATCAGGTACAGCTAGGCCACCTTCATATGATTTTTTTTTTCATTAATTCCTTTGATATTCTCCACCTTTAATTTTCCATATGAATTTTGTTGGTATTTTTTCTAGATTATTAAAATATTTTCTTGGAAGTCTGATTGGTATAACACTAAATGAATAGATTAGTTTAGGGAGCATTGTCATCTTTATTATATTTGCTCGGCCTATCCAAGAGCACTTAATATTTTTTCCAATTATTTAAGTCTGACTTTATTTCTGTGGAAAGTTTTTTTTTTTTTTTTTTTTTTTTTTTTTTTTTTTTTTTTTTTTTTTGTAATTTTGCTCATATAATTCCTGATTTAACTTTGGTAGATAGATTCCCAAATATTTTATGCTGTTGACAATTATTTTGAATGGAATTTCTCTTTGTATCTCTTGCTGTTGGATTTTGTGGGTGAAGTATAAAAATGCTGAGGATTCATGGGGATTTATTTTGTATCCTGCAACTTTGCTAAAGTTATGAATTATTTCTAATAGCTTTTTAGTAGAATCTCTGGAGTTCTCTAAGTATACCATCATATCATCTGCAAAGAGTGATAGTTTGGTTTCCTCATTGTCTACTTTAATTCCTTTAATCTTATTCTCGACTCTTATTGCAGAGGCTAATGTTTTTAATACAATGTTTGAATAATAATGGTGATAGTGGGCAACCTTCCTTCACTCCAGATCTTACTGGGAAAGGTTCCAGTTTTTCCCCATTGCATATGATGCTTACTGATGTTTTTAAATATATACTCCTGACTATTTTAAGGAAAGGTCCATTTATTCCTATACTCTCAAGTGTTTTTATTAGGAATCGATATTGAATTTTATCAAATGCTTTTTCTGCATCTATTGAGATGATCATATGGTTTTTGTTAGTTTGGTTATTGATATAGTCAATTATGCTAATAGTTTTCCTAATATTGAACCAGCCCTGCATTCCTGGTATAAATCCTACTTCGTCATAGTGTATTATCCTGGGGATGATTTTCTGTAATCTTTTTTATAATATTTTGTTTAATATTTTAGCATCAATATTCATTAGGGAGATTGGTCTATAATTTTCTTTCTCTGTTTTCAGCCTACCTGGTTTAGGTATCAGTACCATGTCTGTGTCGTAAAAGGAGTGTGGTAGGGCTCCTTCAATCCCTATTTTTTCAAATAGTTTATATAGCATTGGAGTTAATTGTTCTTTAAATGTTTGGTAGAATTCACATTTAAATCCATCTCGTCCTGGGGATTTTTTCTTAGGGAGTTGGTTAATAGCTTGTTCTATTTCTTTTTCTAAGATGCGACTGTTTAGGATATTTACTTCTTCCTCTGTTAATCTGGCCAAGCTATATTTTTGAAGATATTCTTCCATTCATTGAAGTTGTTGAATTTATTGGCATAAAGTTGGGCAAAGTAATTCCTAATTATTGCTATAATTTCCTCTTCATTAGTGGCTAGTTCTCCCTTTTCATTTTTAAGACTATCAATTTGATTTTCCTCTTTCCTTTTTTTAATCAGATTTACTAAGGGTTTGCCTATTTTGTTGGTTTTTTTTTAATAGAACCAACTCTTAGTTTTATTAATTAATTCAATAGTTTTTTTTCACTTTCAATTTTATTGATCTCTCCTTTTATTTTTAGAATTTCAAGTTTAGTGTTTGACTGGGGGTTTTTAATTTGTTCCTTTTCTAGCATTTTTAGTTGCAAGCCCAATTCGTTGAACTTCTCTTTCTCTATTTATGCAAGTAGCCCTCTAGAGATATGAAATTTCTCCTTATTACCTCTTTGGCTGCATCCCACACATTTCGGTATGATATCTCATTATTGTTGTTTTCTTGGGTGAAGTTATTAATTATGTCTATGATTTGCTGTTTCACCCAATCATTCTTTAGTATGAGATTATTTAGTTTCCAATTATTTTTTGGTCTACTTTCCCCTGGCTTTTTGTTGAATGTAATTTTTATTGCATTGTGGTCTGGAAAGGATGCATTTATTATTTCTGTCTTACTTCATTTGAGTTTGAGGTTTTTATGTCCTAATATATGGTCTATTTTTGTATACGTTTCATGAACTGCTGAAAAGAAAGTGTACTCCTTTCTGTCTCCGTTTTGTTTTCTCCAGAGATCTATCATATCTAACTTTTCTAGTATTCTCTTTACCTCTTTGACTTTTTTCTTAGTTATTTTGTGGTTTGATTTATCTAATTCTGAGAGTGCAAGGTTGAGATCTCCCACTATTATAGTTTTGCTGTCTATTTCTTTTTGCAGCTCTCTTAATTTCTCTTTTAAGATTTTAGATGCTACACCACTTGGTGCATATATGTTTAATATTGATAATGCTTCATTATCTATGCTACCCTTTAGCAAGATATGATGCCCTTCCTTATATCTTTTAATTAGATCAATTTTTGTTTTTGCTTAATCTGAGATCAGGATGGCTACCCCTGGTTTTTTGACTTCACCTGAAGTATAGTAGATTTTGCTCCAACCTTTTACCTTTACTCTGCATGTATCTCCCTGCTTCAGGTGTGTTTCCTGTAAACAACATATTGTAGGATTCTGGCTTTTAATCCATTCTGCTAACTGCTTCCTCTTTATGGGGGAGTTTACTCCGTTCACATTTATGGTTAAAATTACCAATTCTGTATTACTTGCCATCGTGTTAATCGCTGTTTATGATTTTCTCCCTTCTTTCCCTCTTCCCCCCTTCCCAGTATTAAACTTGTGAGCACCACTTGCTTCTCACAGCCTTCCCTTTTTAGTATCCCTCCTCCCCACCTTAGAATTCCTCCCCCTATCTTACTCCTTTCCCTAGCAGTTTCCATATTCCCTTCTGCTTAGCTTATTCCTTCTCTTTTCACTTTTCCCTTCTCACTTTTCAATGAGGAGGGAGAAGTTTCACCATAAATTGAATATGTCTACTATTTTTCTCTTAAAGCCAATTCTGACAGCAGTAAGATACCCACTATATTCATTGCCCTCCATTCTTTCTCTCAGATATAATAGGTTTCCTTTGCCTCTTCGTGAGATGTAGTACCTCCAGTTTATCCTTTTTCTGATACAATGTCCTTTCCACCTCTAGTTTCTAGAACAAGGTATACCCATATTCTTTATACATCTTTACAGCAGAAATATAGTTCCCAAGATTTCTTTTTACCTTTTTAGGTTTCTCTTGAGTTTTATATTTGTAGATCAAACTTTTGGTTAAGTTCTGGTTTTTTCATCAAAAATAGGTGAAATTTGCTTATTTTGTTGAATGACCATCTTCTTCCCTGGAAAAAGTTGCTCATTCTGGTTGGGTAAGTTATTTTTGGTTGCATATCGAGTTCCTTAGCCTTTTGGAATATCACATTCCCGACCCTTCAATCTTTTAATGTGGATGCTGCGAGATCGTGGGTGATCCTTATTGTGGCTCCTCTATATTTGAATTGGGTTTTTCTAGCTGCTTGGAGTATTTTTTCCTTCATTTGAGGGTTCTGGCATTTGGCCACTATATTTCTTGGTCTTTTGATTTTAGGATCCCTTTCAATAGGTGATCAATGAATTCTTTCAATGTCTATTTTACCCTCTGTTTCTATGACTTCTGGGCAGTTCTCTTTGATAATTTCCTGGAAAATAGTGTCCAGGCTCTTTTTTTCATCATATTTTTTCTGGGAGTCCAATACTTCTTAGATTGTCTTTCTTAGACATATTTTCCAGGTCTGTTGTTTTCCCAAGAAGGTATTTCACATTTTCTCCATTGTTTCATTTTTTTGGTTTTGCTTGACTGATTCTTGTTGTCTCTTCAAGTCATTCAATTTCATTTGTTCTATTCTGATTTTCAATGAAGTATTTTCTTCACTCACTTTTTTATATCTTTTTCTAATTTTCCAGTTGTTTTTTAGAGAGCTATTTTCTGTTTCCAGTTCACTAGTCCTATTTTTCAAGGATTTGATTTCTTTATCCATTCTGTCTTTAAGTAGTGGGATGACTTCTCTAGACTCTCTTGCCAAGTCTCCCTCTCCTTTTCCCATTTTTCTTTTAGCTCCTTTGTGAGAGCCTTTTTAATTTCTTCTATGAGATTCATCTATGCTGAGGAGCAGACAATCTCTTCCTTTGGGGATTCACCTGGAGACAGTCTGTTTTTAGCCTCCTCATAGTTTAGAGTCTGCTCTCTATCCATCTAGAAGCTGTCAATCGTTAAGATCCTTTTCAATTTTTTGCTTATTTTGTCAGAGAAGAATCAGAGACAAACTCGCAAAGAAAAAAAGAAAAAAAAAAACCCAAATAGAATCTGCTTTTTTTGGGGGAGGGGCTGGGTGGTGTTATCGAGCTTCTTGTACAGATTGCTGGGGGTGGGGTGGGGCAGCAGCGAGGCACTAGCAGGACTGTGGTGTACCTGCTCTCCAAAACTCTGAGAGTGTGCTGAGACGCTGTGGGGGAGGGGTGGCCAGGACCTGAGAAACTCCAGCTGTTTGGGGTTGTATTCTTCACCCTGCTGCCAAGGCAAAGTATCCAAGCCTGTAGCAAAGCTCTCCCCGAAAAGATGGCTGAAATCACACCACCCCCCTCCAGTCTTCTCAGCTGTGAACTGCCTGCCCAGTTTCTGCTGCCGTTGCCTGCTCTCAGCCTGTGCCCGATCTAAAACCATCCCTGCCCTCGAGCAAAAACAGACCTTTCCTGTAGAATCTCAAGGATGTCTTCTCTTGGTAACTATTTGTGTTTTTTTTTTCAGTCAATCATTAATTCAGAGGCTTTTAATGAGATGGATTCTGAGATAAAATGTGGAGCTTACAGAGCTATGTGCCTCCTTGCTGCCAGCTTGGCCGGAAGTCCAATATCTTTCTTATGCTATCAAAATTTTACATTAATTTTAGTCTCTGTTCTAATACTTTTATTAAATCAGTGTCACCTCTATATCCATGTTATGTTTCAGTGACACATACATATATGTAATCTCAATCATTATCATATTTAACCACTTGATATAACATAATATAAACATAATATGTGCACAAATATACTAAGTAATACATAAGAAGAGATAGCTAAGAGTAATAGTTTTTAATGTTAAACTTGGATTTGGGAAAACAAGTTGAAATCCCATGCTGCTCACTTACTAAGTATATAACTCTGAGCAAGTCAATTACCCATTCTAATTCTTAATTTCTTCATTTGTAAACTGGGAACAAATAAAGCATCCTTTCCACACAGTTGTTAAGAGAATCAAATGTGGCAAGATACAAAAATCACTTTGCAAACAGTAAAATTCTATTATCAATAATGTTATTATATTTATTATTATCATTATTATTTATTGGGTCATAGAGAGTTGAAAGAGGCCTTAGAAGTCATCAAATCCAATCACACTTTATACATGAAATACACCAAAGAGATTTTAAGTGAAGTGCTTGAGATTATACAAATGATATGTGGCATAGCTTGAATTTGAAAAAAAAAAAAAAAAGATACCTTATTCTTATACCTATAGTCACTGTAAAATTCTTTCTTTTACTTTTCTTGGTAAGGCAATTTGGGTTAAGTGACTTGCACAAGGTCACATAGCTAATCATGATTAAGTATCTGGGGCCAGATTTGAACTTAGGTCTTCCTGACTCTGGGGGTGGTACTCTATATGGATAGAGTTCCATCTAGCTGCATCAAACAGTCTAAAACTATTTAAGAGAGTGCAGGAATAAGTAAATGGATCCACAGTGATTCTGCTTACAAGCACAATCCTTTTCATAACATATTCATCTCTCTCTACATATTCTTCATGATGAAACATGATTTCTTCTAAATTTTGAGGAATTTTATGTTATATTTGTAAAAAAGGAACTTAAAGTCTCTTTTTTGGTCTCCCTAGTATTTGATGCCGCATGGTAAATAACTCCTTGAGCTGACTAAACATCACAATTTTTGCTATAAAAAAAAACCCCAAGAAATGAAGAGAAAAATTAACTTTCACTTATTAGAAGGTTGATTCCATTATGTATGTTTGTCCTTTCTTGGAGATTTTTCCATGAATTGTAATACAGTCTCAGTTTAGGTAACTTTGTCCTTTTTAATCCTTTTTAAATGTCATAATCTTTCTAGGGGAAAATAGTGATCAATTGTTAAACTGTGGGAAAACAAAAATTTCTATGAATAGAAAGTAACAATGCTTTATTTTTTTTCTTTCCCCATAATGTGACTATGATGAAAGAACCTAACTTTAAGGAGACTATCTCCCCAAAATTATATGGTATCTACCAATACAGAATAGGGAAATATAAAGTTATCTGGATTATTTAATGACTCATAAAAACATTTTATTAATGGAGTGAGTGATCACAATCTGTGCCAGGGAATGGAGCACTCATATGAATAAAAGGCTAAGTCATGGAAACTCAGAAGTAAGTACTTATCAATGAGCAAAGGTGCTTTTGGCTGTAATATCAAGGGAAATCCAAATTATATTATAAATTTAGAACTATACTAATCAGATTACCTAGAGGACATTTTGCGAAATTAGTCAAAATGATAATAATACATTTTGAAAAATAAGATGGCTATACACTGAAGGAAAATAACTGTATTGATGAAGAGTGAAAAGCATATAAAGACCTCAAGTAAGTTCTTCTATCAAATAATTTATATTCTTTGACTTGGCCAACATGGGGCTGATATTTTGAGTAGATTTGGTTCCATTGATCTACTTTTCTGTTTTTGTATGTTTTGCTTAGCTTGTCTTCACGTCCATTATTTTCTAATATACTTTGAGATCTTGGATAAACCTTCCTTCTGTCCCCCATGTCAAGATTTTATTTTACTAATTCAATTATTTAGTTACTTAAGACTTTATGGCAGCAAGAGCCTCCAAGGTTTTCAGAGGCCATCTAATATAATCTCCCATACTGGAATGAAGGGAAGGAGACAACTCTATTGTATTTAAGATTTTTAAAAATAATTTAAAAAACCTTTTAATTCACTCAGTTAAACTTTCAATGAAACTATAGGATTCCTCATAAAAAGTTACTAAGAATTTCTGGAACTATATATCTAATTTTACACATCACTGGATTGGAGTAGAAGGGGAAAGAATAGTGAAAGACAGTCACTTAACTAAAAGGTTACCTATATTATAAATTGGTTCATCTACCCTGGATGGCATTTTGGAATTATAATTAAAAATAGATTAACCTCTATATACTGTATGACCCAGAGATTAAATATATAACCATCCAATGAAATAAAAAGCAAACAAAACCATAGCAATACACATCAAAATATTCACAGCAGCCACCTCCCCCCTTTTTTGGAAGTAAAGAACTAAAAGCAAAGGTGATACCAATCAAATGAAATGGCAATGAGAGTGATGATATTGCTGCTAATGATAATGTAATGATGTAATGGATTATTATTGTTCAGTAAGGAATGTCAAGTATGAAGAAATCAAATAGCCTAGGTAGATTTATATGAATTATTGCAAAATGAAATAAACAGAATCATGACAGCAATATATACACAATGACCACAAATATGTAAATAGTATTTAAAACAAATACCATATTCTGAGCAACTGAAGATTAATAATCATCCATGAAAATGAATAGTTAAAAATACTTAGCATCTCATGGTTGTGGAGTGGAGGGCTATTGGGGAAAAATGTTGTATAAATTGACTGACATAAAAAATGAAGTTTTTATCTTTTTTATTTGTCACCAGGGAAGATTCTTACTTGAAGATAGGAACACCATCCAAGAGGTGATTGTTATATTAAACATAAGTTATCTTTGTAAGTTATAAAATTATGAATAAAATTTGGAGAGAAAACCCAGTAATTTTATAAGAATATATTTATATACGATATAAATAAAACATAAAACATATAAGGCATATATATTTATATACACACAGAGAGAGAAAAGTTATAAAATGGAATATACAAACATGCAATGATAACATACATACATATAATCATATGTAACTATGTTTATTAATTTAATAATTGGAAATTATATTCTTGATTATAAAAAATAATTTATCTTAAAGTATGCCAAAACAGGGATAAATTAGGTATCTATAATCCTTTTTCACACAGGCAAAATTAACTTAAAGCAGACGTTAATTATGTAGCATTTTTGAGGTAAATTGATCACAAATCCTATGATCAATATTTCGTTTTTCATATAATTTCAAAAATATAAAAAACCTTTTTTATCAGTATGATACTAGGTAAATTTTCCATGAAAATCACATAAACAATCACTATATTCCTTGAATTGACAAGATATTTACCTTTATTATTGCAAAATTGTTTATTAATTAAAATAGCCCCCAAATAAAACAGAACTGGAGATTATAAATATATTAACTGATCATTTATCTACCTTTGATTAAAACATTATTTTACTGAATCATGTTAAAGATTTTACATAAAGGAATTGCAACAATTTCTGAGAAATATTTGCTCTATAGAGAGGTCAGGCAAAATTTATTCTAAGATGATACACTATAGGATTCAAATCTGCTAATAAAGAAATACTGGTTCAAAGACCTGTCACCACTGTGCACAATCTGAACTAAATCTCACAGAAATAATCTTTCTTTTCAAGTAAAATAATGTGTTTCACAGTAAAGAATGTATTCATGCTTTTATATAATGAAAGAACAGCAGCACATGAATAAATGAAAATCTTCCTGTGGAAAATCAGTTACTGACAGAAATATGTCATTCTTTGCTTATATAACCATATGACATATATCACAATTTAGGCACAATAAAAACAGTTATTTTGTGGTATTCAAACCTCATGCAAATTTTCCTGGCTGAGTCCCCACCTGATTAGGATGTACTGTATAGCAATGTTTTATTGATATGCAAATTTTTCTCCTAGTTGGGCAGAGGGTCTAATAATTGGAAAAATGAGGTTTAAAAAAAGAAAACTTTACATTATTAGTTTTCAGTTTTCCAATCACAACAAGAATGCCAAGAATAATTGATACAAAATAGAGCATGTTTCAGGGAGACAGTTTAATTCCTTTAAGGTTCCAATTATAGTTAAATCCGTTACCATGTCTCCTAAATAGAGTAAGTATGGATTCTGAATTTTTAAAGAAAGGGTTGAACTAAAATGTCTTATTAACTTGTTTAGGTATGGGGATAATATCAAGATATATAATTCCACTGAAAAAATTAAAGCTTCTTCATCTGGAAATTATTTTCAGGTGAAATGAAAATCATTTGTATTTATTAAGTAATAAATTCTTATTGTGCATGAAGGAAGCATAGAGACTGGAATCTTTGGAAGTAAACTAGGTCATATTGAATCTATGCCTTAGGGAATTACTTGCAAATACAATTACTTTCTTTAGGCAAAGCATTTTTATTTTTTTAACGCTTTTTATTTTCAAAACACATGCACAGATAATTTTCAACTTTCACCCTTGCAAAAGCTTGTGTTTCAAATCTTCTTCCCTCCTTCCCTAGATGGCAAGCAATCAAATATATGCTAAATATGTCCCCATGCTGTACAAGGAAAGTCAGCTCAAAAAGGAAAAAAAAAAATGAGAAAGAAAAAAAATGCAAGTAAACTACATCAAAAAAATGAATATACTATATTGTGATCCACATTCAATCCCCACAGTCCTCTTTCTGGGAGAAGATGGCTCTCTTCATTTTAAGACCATTGGAATTAGCCAGAATCACATTGCTGTCAAAAAGAGCTATGTCCATCAGAATTGCTCATTTTATAATCTTGCTGTTGCCATGACAGTCTCTCTTGGGTCAACTCACTTTGCTTGCATTAGTTCAATAAGTCTCTCCAGGCCTCTCTGAAATCATCCTGTTGATCATTTCTTATAAAACAATGATATTGCATAATATTCATATACCATGATTTATTCAGCCATTCTCCAACTGATGGGCATCCACTCAGTTTACAATTTCTTTCCATTACAAAAAGGGCTGCTACAAACATTTTTGTACATGTGGGTCCCTTTTCACATTTTTATGATTACTTTGGGGTATAGACCCAGTAGAGACACTGCTGGATTAAGGGGTATGCACAGTTTGATAGTCCTTTGGACACAGTTCCAAATTGCTCTAAGAAAAATTGGAATGGTTCACAACTCCTCCAACAGTGTCACAGTTTTCCCATATGCTCTTCAACATTCATTTTTTTCCTGGACGTGCATTTCTCTGATCAATAATGATTTAGATCATTTTAATATGATTATAGTTTTAATTTCTTCATCTGAAAATTGACTGTTCATATTCTTTGATCATTTATCAATTGGTGAATGACTTACATTCTTATAAATTTGAGGCAAATCTCTATATATTTTGGAAACAAGACCTTTATCAGAACTATTTCATGTAAATGTTTTTTCCAGTTTTCTGTTTCTTTTCTAATCTTATCAGCATTGGTTTTGTTTCTACAAAATCTTTTTAATTTAATATAACCTAATTATCCATTTTGCATTACATAATGTAGTCTAGTTCCTCATTGGCCACAAATTCCTTTCTTTTCCACAGATCTGAGAGATAGTTTATCCTTTGTTCTTTTAATTTGCTTATAGTATCCTTCTTATGTTTAAATCATCAATCAATTTTCTTTTTTGTTGTTGTTTTCATCAAATGGCAATTTATTATCTAGTCCTCTTCTTTTTTCTTTATTAAAGCTTTTTATTTTTCAAAACGTATGCATGCACAATTCTTCAACATTAGCCCTGGTAAAACCTTGTGTTCTGTTTCCACTCCCCCTTTCTCTCACTCCATCCCCATGATGGTAAGTAGTCCAATATATGTTAAATATGGTAGAAATATATGTTAAATCCAATTTATGCATGTGTATTTATACAATTATCTTGCCACAGAAGAAAAATCAACTCAAACCAGAAAAAATGAGAAAGAGAATAAAATGCAAGCAAACAACAATAAACATTATTCACTGCATTTTCTTTTTAATAAATCTAGAAATGGTGGTAGATTTACTTATTCTAGGCACAATCAATAGAAAAATTACACATGCTAAACGCTGTTCATGGTCAAGTATAACTCTTCTTGATATCTTTTGGTTTTCTTGGCAAAAGTACTGGAGCAGTTTGCAATTTTCTTTTTTAACTCATTTTATTGTTGAGGAAATGGGGGAAATAGGATTAAGTGACTTGCCCAAACAAATATGAATTGTCAGAGACAAGATTTGAATTCAGTAAAATGAGTCCTTTTAATTTCATATCTGATATCCTATCCACTGTACCAACTAGTTGCTTCATAGAAAAACTTTCTCTTGAAAAGAGTGGGACACCAAATAGCACAGAAGAGAATGGACTATTGACAGAGCCAGCTATTGAATTTGAGAAATGAGCTATGGGGAGTAGAAACTAGTGATATACTAGCCAAACAACACATACAGCAAACTTACAAACAAAGAGAACTTTAATGAGAACTTTGTGAAGATAAAATCAACTTAAATAATACAGGCAGAAATAAGATAGTGAATATTTTAGTTACATTTATTCCTTATATGTATTCCCACTTCCATTATACATTATATTTATGAGACCATACCTCACATTACTATAGCAACATATTTCATAATTGTTTTTTTTTTGATATTCGATATTAGTAAATGTCTTTGCTAAGAAATAGCTTTGTCTGCTGGCTCTAAAAGAAAAGTATAATAGTGGGAATATATACATAAATATGTATATCTATATGTACATGTGGTATATTCATATATATATATACACATATATAGAGGAGGAGGAAGAGAAGGAGAAGAAGAAGAAGAAGAAGAAGAAGAAGAAGAAGAAGAAGAAGAAGAAGAAGAAGAAGAAGAAGAAGAAGAAGAAAAAGAAGAAGAAGAAGGAGAAGGAGGAGGAGAAGGAGGAGGAGGAGGAGAAGAAGACACTACCTTAATTCAAAAAATGTTAGCCATTTTAATGTGACACATTGTAAATACTAATAATGCAACTATAAAGAATGAAAAGTTTTCAAATTATAAATTAGTTTAGGATAACAAAA
This sequence comes from Sarcophilus harrisii, assembly GCF_902635505.1. Lineage (NCBI taxonomy): Eukaryota > Metazoa > Chordata > Mammalia > Dasyuromorphia > Dasyuridae > Sarcophilus > Sarcophilus harrisii. The sequence goes on from NC_045428.1 coordinate 100,176,365, forward strand.
TCATGTGGTAATAGGATGAATTATACATAGTTGCTGGTGTCCTATCTGTGGATAGTTTTATATGAACTATATAAAGGTTTTTAGGGAAAGATAGATGATAAGATGTACTTATATTCTAATACAGTTATGAACTATAAAGACAATTCTTACTTGCTGTGCGATAGTCACAATCCATTAAATAAAAAAGTACTATTATTATTCATTATAGAACTATTTCTAAGCCATATATAAAATAAGAATGAGGTGATAATTAAAATTATAACAATATTGTTGTTGGCAATAATGATTTTAATGACCGGCATCACTATAGTACATATATTTTTAGTAATAACATTTTACAATCTTCTTCTCTGGAACAATCCATGTTACTATTTTTCTTAAAAACATCACATATGACCAAAAGATAAATACACAAATCATTTTCCAAAAATAAGAGAGTGATATTTTATATACCCTGTAGAAAAATTCACAGCTTGTATTATTCAAAAATTGTTAATATTTAAGAAATTCAATATAAGAGTTGAACATAAAAGGTGAAGCCCCAAATTCACACTGGATATAAAGAGAAAATGAATATTAATTCACTAAGTACTGAATAATCTACTGAAACAAAACTAAATATCTACACTGCCTGTATTGATTATTGTAAGGTTTCACTCAATTCAACATTCGTGACCTAGTCATTTACAATAATTGAATAAGCAAATAAAATTTGAATGTATATGTGTATATTCCACATGCATTGAGTATGCTAGAATATTTGATACCCATGTGGAAATAATAGTACAGGTATACATATATTATTCACTGGATTTTTTTTATAAATCTAGAAATGGTGGTAGATTTAATTACATAAATATTGATGTTCATAGTTAGTTAATATCACTATATACTATAACAAAATTATCCATAATAAATGAGGACCCATTAATCATCAATAAAACACTTACTGTTTGGATGAAAGTCTAGATGATATACTTAACAAATTTGTAGATAGGAATTAAATTAAAAAACATACAAAATACATTTATATTTTGAAGTATATGGTGAAAATAAAGAAATGCAATTTCCACCATTCTTTTGGATGTATGATTCTCAAAGAATTCAAGAGAACTCTCATTTTCCTATAAAAAGAAAGATATTGTGCTACACACTGAGACAGAAAAGTAAAACATTAATTTCCTCTTCTCAAATATGAGTGATAAAACATGTAATGAAAGATAAAACATAGATAGAAACAAATATACAAATAAGTAAACATGGAATTGAAAGATACAAATTATTGATCATGTATCATAGCATAATATGATTATAAAATGAGAGGTAGAAGGTAGTTTATCTTTTATTGATTTCAATTCCAACAGTTTCCAGATGAGGAAAGTAGGTCTGAGAGATTAAAAGAGTTGTCCAACATCACACTACTAGTAAACTTATGAAGACAAATTTGAAATTTATGCAAATACAGAAATAGAGTCTAATAACCTTATAAAGAAGGTGGTATTTAGCTTATCTGTGAAATATAAAAGTGAACAAAAGTAGAAATTTTATCCAATGACCCAATCCAACAAACATTTTTTTTTAATTTTTTATTAAAGCCTTTTATTTTTCAAAATATATTCATAGATAATTATTCAACATTAGCCCTTGCAAAACCTTGTGTTCCAATTCCCCCTTTCTCTCACTCTTTCCCTAAATGGCAAGTAGTCTAATATATGTTAAACATGATAGAAATATATGTTAAATGCAATATACACATAGATATTTATGCAATTATCTTACTATACAAGAAAGATCAAATCTACCAGAAAATAAAATGAACAAAATAAAACGCAAGTAAACAAATACAAAAAGAGTGAGAATGCTATGTTGTGAATCACACTCAGTCCCCACAGTCTTTCTCTAGATGTCATCACAAGATCATTGGAACTGATTTGAATCATTTCACTGTTGAAGAGAGCCACATCCATCAGAATTGATCATCATATAGCCTTGCTATTACCCTGTATAATGATCTCCTGGTTCTGTTCATTTCACTGAGCATCAGTTCATGTAAGTCTCTTCAAGTCTCTCTGAAATCATCCTCTTGATCATTTCTTATAACAATTAACATTTCATAGCATTCATATACCATAATTTATCTTGCCATTCTTCAGCTGATGGGCATTCACTCAGCTTCCAGTTTCCTGCCAGTACAAAAAGGGATGCCGCAAACATTTCAATAAACATTTATTAAGTGACTACTGTGTACACAGCATTTTCCTAACCATCAGGGATAGAAATGCTAACAAAAATTAGTTATTATCTTAAAAATGATTTCCATTCTCTTGCTTGGTGTGATAAATGAATATAAATGAAAATTGACACCAACACATGTCTATCATTGGCTGGCATAGTATCTTAAAAAAAAAAGACATAATGTGTCTTCAGGAGGACTCCAACTTTAAAAAATAAACAGGATTAGTAGCAACGTAATTGTTAATTTGTCTAAGTGCCATTAAAAATTAAACTTTTTTTTTTCAAATTAATCTTTCCCCTTTCTGAAAGTTCTGAGAAATTGGGATACCCTAAAATCTTTATCCCCATTTGCTCACTTTACTCGTTTTTTCACTACTCTTTCAAGTAAATAAATTTTGAAAGTTAATTTATTTTGTTTCCCATTGCATATATTAATTTACTATAGTTAGATTTTTTTGAGATTCTTATCCTAGTTCCATGCAATAAAGTATCAGACAATCACACACATAATAATTTATTAAACTATTAGGATAAATCATTAGGATCTCTAAACTCTACAGCCCATGCTTTATCCACTGTGCTACCTAGCTTGCCTTCCCCTTTAAATTTGTTGTTTGATGTTTGTGCTTCATTCTCAAAGAGAATCATAATATTAGGGAGGGGATGTCAAGACATGCAAGCGAATTAGATTTAAGTGAGAGAGGGCTGTGCAGGGTCACTTGCCTCATTTTCTCCTCCAGAACCATCTGGGTATAGTGGCAAGATATAGATCAGAACTACTAAGAGATGGCCGTGGAGGAAATAGGAGACCTTGTCCTTTTTAAGCTAAGGTATTCAACAGGTCTCAGTATAACTGAGGCTGCACCCATTTAGTAATTAAGGCTAGGTACCAATTAAAGCAAAGAATCTCCTGTTTCAGCTAGTCCAAAAATTCTAAATGGATGAATAAATGAGTGAATCTGGGAGGGAAAGACCCTCAGAGTGTTAAAAAAAAATGTGTCCATGCTGTTTTCCACTGCTAGTAAGAGAAATAGATATTCTTTACTCAACAATATGTACAATAATACTCAAGGCCCTGCTGGCAAAAGATAATATATTTCAGAACCCATCAGATAATTGCTCCTACAAGAAGGCTTCCTAATTGTTCAGTCACAAATGATGTTTTTTTTTTTTTTTTTTTTTTTTTGCTTAAGCCACACATTGGACTCTACAATATTTTATAGATTTTTCATTTTTCATTTTATATAATTATTTGTATAACCCTACTACATCACAAACTAGAGGAGGGAATCAATTGATCCTTATTATCTTATTGCAGAAAATTACTGAGTGACTGAGCAAATCACTTAACATGATAGTATCTGAAATCCTTTCTAACATCTCCTAATGCTATTTTACTATTGTTCTATTACCTCTAGGAGGAAAACATTTTTTTCTGGTTATACTTGTACATCAATTTTTAAGTACACTTTTTTTTTGTGAATCATGTTGGCAGAGAAGACAAAGAAGGAAAGGTGAGATAGCATGTATTGATTTACATTCAATCTCCATAGTTGTCTTTCTGGTTGCAATTGGTGTTTTCTATACAAAGTTTCTTGGGATTGCCTTGTATCATTTAAGCACTGAGAAAAACAAAGTTTTTCATAGTTGATCACTGCACAATTTTGTTGTTACTCTGTACAATGTATTCCTAGTTCTACTTGTTTTGTTCAGTATCAATTCATGTAAATCCTTCCAGGTCTTTATAAAATCAGCTTATTCATAATTGTTATGGAACAATAATATTCCAGTATTTTCATATACCATAACTTATTCAGTCATTACCCAATTGATGAGCATCAACTCATTTTCTAATTCTTTCACACCACAAAAATAGCTACTACAAACATTTTTGCACATGTGGGTTCTTTTGAGGGAAATATTTAATATAAATATGTCTTATTTTGATGTATCACATGCATGTTCTATCTCCACACCCCTATTCTAAGTAGAATATAAACTCTTGAAAGTAAGGAACTCTTTTCATATCTTTAAATCTTATCACAATATGCTAAGTAATGCTTAATAAATTTGTTGAATATGTAATAATTGATATACTCTTCAGAACCTATAATACTATCTTCCACAAAATTAATACTTTTTAAAGAAACATTAATTTAAATTGGATGCAATTTTTCAGCAATATACAATCACTTTCTATAATTACTTTTTTGATCCTCCTTTAATTCTGATAAAAACCTACATTTCATTTCTTTACATTTTAATTCAAACTTTTTCATTAATGTTCAAATGGATAATAGCATATTCATAATTATAGATAGAAAACAGGGCAAGTACAATCAGGATGCAGTAGACTAAAGTAGGGTCCTAAGGCAATCCACCTAAAGTCCATGGAATACCTTTTGTTATATGAGGGAAACTAGTATTACGTCATCTTTGTATGCTTTTCTTACAATAAGAAGATGAAAATGACTTATCTTAACCACAAAACAGGTCTGTGGGGTTCTAGTTAAATCCTCTTCAGGGAGACAAAAATAAGCCTATCCTTTCAAGAGAAATTTGATTAGAGGAAGAAGAAAAAAATCAGACAACTGGCAGTCCTTTCTTGAGGGTTCTACTGCAAGTCTATCATTTCAATATTCTTTATCAAGAACTAACAAGCTCATCTCTATTTCATTAATATTTGCTAGTATTTTGAAGTTGAAAGATATTAAATGCCTAAACATGGTTCACAAGGAAGTATTCAAGTTTAGGCAAGAGTCAGGTTATTTCCTACATAATATCAAGTCAAGTCCAAAGAGTTTTACATACATACATAGATACATACATACACATGTAAACATGCACACAGAGAGATACATGTGTATATGTATATGAATCAATTTCTGTCAAAAAAATAAATATTGTCTACTCCCTAAACTAATCTACTTATTTAGTGCTATACCAATCAGACTTTCAAGAAAATATTTTAATGATCTAGAAAAAATAACAACAAAATTCATATGGAATAATAAAAGGTGGAGAATCTCAAAAGAATTAATGAAAAAAAATCAAATGAAGGTGGCCTAACTGTACCTGACCTAAAACTATATTATAAAGCAGCAGTCACCAAAACCATTTGGTATTGGCTAAGAAATAGATTAGTTGATCAGTTGAACGATTTTCACAAGACAGAATAGTCAACTATAACAATTTAGTGTTTGAAAACCCAAAAGATTCTAACTTTAGGATAAAATTCATTATTTGAAAAAACTGCTGGGATAACTGGAAATTAGTATTGAGAAATTAGGCATGGACCCACACTTAACACCATATACCAAGATAAAGATCAAAATGGGTCCATGATTTAGACATAAGAACAGATTATAAACAAATTGGAGGAACATAGGATAGTTTATCTCTCAGACTTGTGGAGGAGGAAGAAATTTGTGACTAAAGACGAACTAGAGACTATTATTGACACAAAATACAAAATTTTGATTACATCAAATTAAAAAGCTTCTGTACAAATAAAACTAATGTAAACAAGATTAGAAGGGAAGCAACAAACTGGGAAAACATCTTCACAGTTAAAGGTTCTGATAAAGGCCTCATTTCCAAAATATATAAGAACGCTCTAATTTATAAGAAAAGCCATTCTCAATTGATAAATGGTCAAGGATATGAACAGACAATTTTCAGATGATGAAATTGAAATCATTACCACTAATATGAAAGAGTGTTCCAAATCATTATTAATCAGAGAAATGCAAATTAATACAACTCTGAGATACCACTACACACCTTCCAGATTGGCTAAGATGACAGGAAAAATAATGATGAATTTGGAGGAGATGTAGGAGAAAACTGGGACACTGATGCATTATTGGTGGGTTGTGAACAAATCCAACCATTCTGAGCAATCTGGAATTATGTCCAAAAGTTATCAAACTGTCATACCCTTTGATCCAGCAATTTTTCTACTGGGCATACCCCAAGGAGATACTAAAAGGAGGAAAGGGACCAATATGTGCCAAAATGTTTGTGGCAGCCCTGTTTGTAGTGGCTAGAAGCTGGAACTGAGTGGATGCCCATCAATTTGAAATGGTTGGTAAATTGTGGTATATGAATTTATGGAATATTATTGTTCTGTAAGAAATGACCAGCAGGATGAATACAGAGAGGTGTGGAGAGAATTACATGAACTGATGCTAAGTGAAATGAGCAGAACCAAGAGATCATTATATACGTCAACAACAATACTGTATGAAGATGTAATTTGATGGAAGTGGATTTCTTTGACAAAGAGATGTAATTCAGTTTCAATTGATCAGTTATGGACAGAAGCAGCTACACCCAATGAAAAAAACACTGGGAAATGAATGTAAACTGTTATCATTTTTGTTTTTCTTCCCAGGTTATTTTTACCTTCTGAATCCAATTCTCCCTGTGCAACAAGAAAACTTTTTGGATCTGCACACATACATTGTATCTAGGATATACTAGGACATATTCAACATATATAGGACTGCTTGCCATCTAGGGGAGGGGGTGGAGGGTTGGAGGGAAAAATCGGAACAGAAGTGAGTGCAAGGGATAATGTTGTAAAAAAATTACCCTGGCATGGATTCTGTCAATAAAAAATTATTATAATAAAAAAAGAAAGAAATCAATAAAATCAAAAAATAAAAAAATAAAAAAGATAAATATTGTCATAAAATATTTTGTAATTTCTGGAGCTGATTACTCATATTTTGATAGACCTGGCTCCCAAAGAACTGTGCCTAACAGTACAATATAAAATATCTATATCTTCTGTTTAATAAAAAAGTAACTCTTTTTTCTTTCTTTCTTTCTTTCTTTTTTTAAGAAGCAAAGCATATTATACATTCTCTTCTTTTTTATTTAATAGCCTTTTATTCACAGGTTATATGCATGGGTAACTTTACAGCATTAACAATTGTCAAACCTCTTGTTCCAATTTTTCACCTCTTACCCCCCACCCCCTCCCACAAATGGCAGGATGACCAGTAGATATTAAATATATTAAAATATAAATTAGATAAACAATAAGTATACATGACCAAACTGTTATTTTGCTGTACAAAAAGAATCAGACTCTGAAATATTGTACAATTAGCTTGTGAAGGAAATCAAAAATGCAGGTGGGCATAGATATAGGGATTGGTAATTCAATGTAATGGTTTTTAGTCATCACCCAGAGTTCTTTCTCTGGGCATAGCTGGTTCAATTCATTACTGCTCCATTGGAAATGATTTGGTTGATCTCCTTGCTGAGGATGGCCAGGTCCATCAGAACTCGTCATCATACAGTATTGTTGTTGGAGTATATAATGATCTCCTGGTCCTATATTTCCTCAGCATCAGTTCTTGTAAGTCTCTCCAGGCCTTTCTGAAATCATCCTGTTGGTCATTTCTTAAACAATAATATTCCATAATATTCCTATATCACAATTTATTCAGCCATTCCTCAACTGTGGGCATCCATTCAGTTTCCAGTTTCTAGCCACTACAAAGAGGGCTGCCACAAACATTCGTGCACATACAGGTCCCTTTCCCTTCTTTGATCTCTTTGGGATATAAGCTCATAGTAACACTGCTGGATCAAAGGGTATGCACAGTTTGATAACTTTTTGAGTATTTCAAACTACTCTCCAGAATGGTTGGATTCATTACAACTCCACCAACAATGCATCAGTGTCCCATTTCCCGATCCCCTCCAACTATCATCATTATTTTTTCCTGTCATCTTAGCCAATCGCGGTGTGAATGGTATCTTAGCGTTGTCTTAATTTCTTTCTCTGATTAATAATACTTGTAGAATCTTTTCATATGACTAGAAATAGTTTTCAATTTCTTCATCTGAGAATTGTCTTTCATATCCTTTGATCATTTTCAATTGGAGGTAAACGATTTTTATAAATTGAGTTAATTCTCTATATATTTTGGAAATGAGGCCTTTATCAGACTTTTGACTGTAAAAATATTTTCCCAGTTTATTGCTTCCCTTCTAATCTTGTCTGCATTAGTTTTGTTTTGTACAAAACTTCTCAGTTTAGTATAATCAAAATTTTCTATTTTTGGTCAGTAATGATCTCTAGTTCTTCTTTGGTCATAAAGTCCTTCCCCTTACACAGGTCTGAGGTAAACTATCCTGTGTTCCTCTAATTTAAATAATTCCATTCTTTATGCCTAGGTCATGAAGCCATTTTGACCTTATCTTGGTGTATGGTGTTAAGTGTGGATCAGTGCCTAGTTTCTGCCATATTACTTTCCAAATTTCCCAGCACTTTTTATCAAACAGTAAGTTCTTATCCCAAAAGCTGGGGTCTTTGGGTTTGTCAAAGACTAGGTTGCTATATTTGTTGACAGTTTTATCCCTTGAACCTAACCTATTCCACTGATTAACTAATCTATTCCTTAGCCAATACCAAATGGTTTTGCTTCTTGCTGCTCTATAGTTTTTGAGTCTGTTCAACTAGCCACCTTCTTTGATTTTTTTCTTATTCTCTTGAAATTCTTGACCTTTTGTTTTCCATATGAATTTTGTTATTATTTTCTAGGTCATTAAAATAGTTTTTGGGACTCTGATTGGTATACACTAAATAAATAGATTTGTTTAGGTAATATTGTCATCTTTATTATATTTCTCGCCCTATCCAAAGGCATTTAATATTTTTCAATTGGTTAGAACAGACTTAATTTGTGGGAAAAGTGGTCTGTAATTTTGCTCATAAAAGTTTCTGATTTTCCCTTGGCAGGATAGATTCCTAAATATTTTATATTATCAGTGGTTACTTTAAATGGAATTTCTCTTTGTAACTCTGACTGTTGGATTTTGTTAGTGATATATAAGAATCTTTGATGACTTATGTGGGTTTATTTTATAACAACAACTTTGCTAAAGTTGTGGATTATTTCTAATAACTTTTTAAGTAGGAATCTCTGGGTTCTCTAAATATACCATCATGTCTCGCAAAAGTGATAATTTTGTTTTCCTCATTGCCTATTCTTATTCCTTTAATCTCTTTCTCAGCTCTTATTAAAGCTAGTGTTTCTAATACAATATTAACTAGTAACAGTGATAGTAGGCAACCTTGTTTCCTCAGATCTTATTGGAATGGTTGCGTTTGTCTCCATTACATATGATGCTTACTGATGGTTTTAAATAGATGCTGCCTGATTATTTTAAGGAAAAGTCCATTTATTCCTATACTCTCAAGTGTTTTTTAATGGAATGGATGTTGGATTTTATCAAATGCTTTTTGGGCATCTGTTGAGATGATCATATGTTTTTTTTAATTTGGCTATTAACATGTCCAATTATATTGATAGTTTTCAAATATTGAAACAACCCTCATTCCTTGTTAAAATCCTACTTGATCATAGTTATTATCCTGGGATGATTTTTCTTAGTCTTTTGCTAATATCTTATTTAAGATTTTAGCATCAATATTCATTAGGAGTTGGTCTATAATTTTCTTTCTCTGTGTTCAACCTACCCAGTTTAGGTATCAGTACCCCTGTGTCATAGAAGGAATTTGGTAGGACTCCTTCATTCCCTATTTTATCAAATAATTTATAGAGCATTGGGGCCAATTGTTCTTTAAATGTTTGGTAAAATTCACATGTAAATCCATCTGGTCCTGGGGATTTTTAATTGGGAGTTGTTTAATTGCCTGTTCTATTTCTTTTTCTGAAATGGGACTATTAAAACAATTTACTTCCTCCTCTATTAGTCTAGAAGTCTATATTTTGGAGGTATCATCCATTTCACTTAGGTTATCAAATTTATTGGCGTAAGGTTGAGCAAAATAACTCTAATTATTTCTCTAATTTCTCTTTCATTGGTGGAAAGTTCTCCTTTTCATTTTAAGACTACTAATTTCATTTTCCTCCCTCCTTTTCTAATTAGATTTACCAAAGGCTTATCTATTTTATTGGCTTTTTCATAGAACTAACTCTTAGTTTTATTAATTACTTCAATAGTTTTTTTTTTTACTTTCAATATTTTTAATTTCTCCCTTTAATTTTAGAATTTCCAATTTAGTATTTGATTGGGGGTTTTTAATTTGGTCTTTTTTAGTTTTTATTTGCAAGCCAATTCATTAATCTTTTCTTTCTCTGTTTTATTCAAGTAAGCCTTTAAGGATATAAAATTTGCTCTTATTACCGCTTTGGCTGCATCCCACAAATTTTGGTATGATGTCTCATCATTGTCATTATGTTGAGTGAAATTATTAATTGTATCTATAATTTGCTGCTTCACCCAATCATTCTTTAAGATGAAGATTGTTTAGTTTCCAATTACTTTTTGGTCTAACCCCTAACTTTTTTGTTGAATGTAGTTTTATTGCTCATGATCTGAAAAGCATTCTATTTCTGCTTTCTTGCATTTAATTTAAGTCTTTATGTCCTAATATATGGTCAATTTTGAATAGGTTCCATGAACTGCTGGAGAAAAGTATATTCCTTTTCTATCTCCATTCAATTTTCTCCTAAGATCTAACATACCTAATTTTTCTAATATTCCTTTTCTTCTTTAATTTCTTTTCTTATTTGTTTTGTGGTTTGATTTGTCTAATTCTGGTGTAAAGGTTGAGATCTCCACTATTACAGTTTTGTTGTCTATTTCTTCTTGCAACTCTCTTCTTCTCCTTTAGGAAGTTGAGTGCCATACCACTTAGTGCATATATTTTAATATTGATATTGTTTTATTGTTTATGCTTCCTTTAGCAGGATTAGTTTCCTTCCTTTCTTTTTAATTAGATCAATTTTTGCTTTTCTTGATCTGGAGATAGGATGGCTACCCTCCTTTTTGACTTCACCTGGAAGCATAATTGTTTTGCTCCAGCCTTTTACCTTTACTCTATATGTATCTTCCTGCTGTAAATGTGTTTCTTGTAAACAACATATTGTAGGGTTCTGACTTTTGATCCAGTCTGCTATCTGCCTCCTCTTTATGGGGGAGTTCATCCCATTCACATTTACGGTTAGAATTACTAAATCTGTATTTCCTGCCATCCTAATAACCCCAGATTATGCTTTACTTTTTCTTGCCTCCCCCAACCCTCTTTCCCGTTTTTGAACTTATGTACCCCACTTGTACACTTGTATCATGATGCTTACCCTCTTTATAATCCCTCCCTCCCCCCCTTTGAATCTTTTCCCTTCCTTCCCTTATTACTCTTTTTCTTTTCCCTTTTCTCTCCCCCGTTTTTAATGAGGTGAGACAGAATTTTCTCTAATACAAATGTCAATTATTTTTTCTTTGAGCCAACTCTGATGAGAGTAAGATTCAGACAATGTTCCTCCCCCTCTCTAAATTTCCTCAGATACGATAAGTTTCCTTTGCCTCTTTGTGGAATGTGGTTTCCCTCTTTTTATCCCTCCTTCCCACCTTATTCTGCCATCATCCCTTTTCCATATCTACTTCCCTTTTTTATTTTATATCAGTACAATTAAATTATACATGAATTCTTTTTGTATATCCACAACAGAAATACAATTCTCAGGAGTTATTTTTACCTTTTCTCCATCTCTTGAGTTTTATGGTTGGAGATCAATTTTTTTTTTAGTTCTGGTTTTTTCTTCAGAAACAAATGGAATTCATTTGTTTCATTAAATGTCCATCTTCTTCCCTGGAAGAAAATGCTCAGCTTAGCTGGGTAGTTTATTCTTGGCTGCATCCCAAGTTCTTGTGCTTTTCTGAATACCATATTCCAGGCCCTATGTTCCTTTAATGTGGAGGCAGCCAGATCTTGGGTGATCCTTTTTGTGGCACCTCGGTATTTAAATGGTTTTTTTTTTGGCTGCTTGTAAAATTTTTTCCTTAATCTGATAGTTCTGAAATTTGGCCACAATATTCCTTGGGGTTTTTATTTTAGTGTTTCTTTCAGAAGGTGTTCGATGAATTCTTTCAATGCCTATTTTACCTTCTGATTCTATTACATCTGGGCAGTTCTCTTTGATGATTTCTTGTAAAATAGTATCTAGGCTCTTTTTTTCACCATAGTTTTCGGAAAGTCCAAAAATCCTCAGATTATCTCTCCTAGATCTATTTTCCAAGTCTGTCATTTTTGCAAGTAGATAATTCATGGTTTTTTCCAGTTTTTCATTTTTTTTTTTTGTTGACTGATTCTTGCTGTCTCAATGAATCATTAGTTTCTATTTGTTCAGTTCTAATTTTAAGAATTATTTTCTTCATTTGCTTTTTACTTCTTCTGTATATGTCCAATTGGTTTTAAATGTATTGTTTTGGTCTGTGGAATTTTTTCCGTTTCACTAATTTTTTTTTTTTTTTATGAATTATTTTCTTTTTCAATTCATAGATCCTACTTTCTTGTGGTTCTTTGTCTTTTCCAATTCAAAATCCACTTTCTAGTCAATTCTTTATTTTTCCTATTCACCAATTTTGTTTCCTCACTTCCTGAGAATTTTTAACTTTTCAATTGATATTTCAGGAAGTTGTTTGCTCTCTTTAAGGCTTCTCTTTCCTTTCCCATTTATCTTCCAACTCTCTTTTGGACTATAATGTTCTCTTCTAGAGAGCATCATGTAAAAGGAGGACAGTCTGATGCATTTTGCTGTTTGAGGTCTCTTCAGTTTGCTGACCTGCTCTTTTTCTGCATAGAAGCTGTGGATCGTTCTTTTCATCTTTTTATTCACGTTTTAAAGCCCTTAGGGTATGTCTCCTAGGCAAGGGGGTTACCAGCTTCCTCTGCAGAACAGGGAGAGATGTAAACCGTTTTCCGGCTCTGAGGTATGGGAGTTCTCTGAGTGAGAGTTTTCCCTTACCCCAACAGGAAGTGTATTCAGCACTGGCCGAGCTATTGAAGTGCCCAGTAGGGCTGTGTGGGTTAATGATTGCCCTTGGCTGGAGACTAAGGGGTGAAAGTGTCACTGCCCCATGCCCAGCCTCTTGTGGGACTGTGAGTATTAGCAGCTGACCACAGACTGTGGATTCCACCGAATTCTGCCCCGGTCTCTGATGCAAATCGGCCCTGGGAAAGCTCTATGGCCCCAAGCCGAGCCCCCCACTGCACAGATTGGAGGCTAACCCGGGCTGTGTCCTCCTGCTGTGCAGGATGGCAACTGCCCCAAGGAAAAGCCCGGTACTGTGGGTTGGGAATGGGTGCTTGTGCTGAGATCTGTGCTTTCACTTTCGGTTTGAGACTTTCCTTTGGAACCTAATTTCTCTTCCAGTCTGCGCTGATCTCCCCCCTGGCCCCAAAACCAACCTTTTTTGGCAAGACTGAAGATTTTCTTAGGCTGGTGCGTTGTTCTACTTCTTATCTTTATGAATTGTAGCAGTCAAGACTATTTTTGAGGCTCGATATAATATTGATAGAGAGGGTAAGAGAAGAGCTTAGAAAGTAGCATGTGCCTTCTTCGCCATCTTGGCTCCCCCCGCCCCTCAAGGTTTTTCTTTTCAAAGGGATTTTTTTTCTTTCTGACCTAATAGCCATATGACTTAATGTATTCACTTTATTTTTGACTCAGCAGACTTGTTTTGTAGGCAATTCAACATAAATACTACCTGAAAAAAGTGAGAGTGCAATGAACTTCTCATTTTCTAGTTTTAAACAATTGACTTACTTCTTGAATGTTCATCTGAATTCTTTATTTATTAACCTTGTTATACTGACTAACTATACTAATAGAAATATCTTCTTTAAAATTTTATATTCTTCTAATCACATCTTAAATGTTTTCAATATGCTAAATTTCTTTTTTATATATTAGTATTCATATAATCCTTCAGATTTTTAATCAACTTGTCCTCTGATTCTCTTTAGTTCTAAGACTATAAATAAGGTAAAGACATCAAGTATAAAATTTTATTTATTATTGGTAGAAAACAGTAGAGTCTCATTAAGAATCTTTGAGAATTATAATATTTTACTATAGCAATACAGCCAAGCATTGTTGACTTTTTCTGTGATTTTCTGAACTGTCTAGACAGCTTTAGAGAAGATTCATTATTACTCCAAGGTCCTTTTCAGAGCTTTCCAGTTCAATTCATTTTGTAGTTGTAGAGTTTTTGAGCATTTTATTTCCTAGTAAAGCTTTATTCCCTCCATATATTTGTACATGCAATTTAATTTTATTTGTCAGAGCAGAAACAAGATAGTGAGACTGATCCTATATGGTTGATTTTTGTTTATTCAATAGATATCATTGCATTGTCTGAGTGGTATTGTTCCTTGGAGATGTGTAATATGAATATTTCAAATATTCATGGTTTATATAAATATTTGACTATCTAAGTACCATTTTGAAGGGTATACTTGGTCCTACTGAGGTGCAACTGTCTTGCACTATAAATTTATTTTAAAATATTGAAAGATTCATGATGTTATTGTGAGTACTCTAACTCCTGATACTTATAATTCAAACGATTTTTATCAAGCAAAAGACATTGTGATGATTCTCTTTGTGTATACACACACATACACACATACATACCTATATACACACACTTGCTTGTTATCTTTCATTCTCAAAAAATATCAAAATGACATCATGATGTTATAATAAAGTTACAGTGTGTTTGACTGTAGCTGATCAGACCAGTATGAGTTTGCAATGATCCATCACAGGTCAACTACAAGTTATTTATGTGAACATTTAGAATAGATTTGATAATTTACAAATCTTATGTTTCTTTCAAGCTACTTCAATTCTGCTTTGAATGGAGCACAGCTCCTTCTCTGATAAGGGCAGAGTGGTCCTGTGACAGTATCTTATATAGCACAAAATTGATTTCAAAGTTTTAAGAGAAACTTTGTACACACATCACTTTTTATTCTGACTACAATGGGAGCATTTGCTCTGTGAGTTCTATTTAATATATATATATATATATATTTCTTTTTTTTTTTTGGCAGACACACATGTGGCATTCAAACAATGTGGCCAGCTCAATGGAGTTGCTCTCTCAATAGTAGAGTTTCAACGCTTCTCTGTTTAGTTCAAGAAAGGATTTTAATATCTGATATCTTATCTTGCCACAGAATCTTCAAAATCTTCCTAAAAACAAACCAAATTGAAGAGATTCAGTTTCCTGGCATGGCATAGTTATACTGTCCAGATTTCACATGCATACAACAGTGAGATTAGTGCAATGTCTAGACTTTCAGTTAAGCAGTCAGTTTAATACCTCTCCTCTCCCCTTTCACACTTTCCTTCTGAGCTATCTCTAGCAATCAACCTCATTATTAATGTGTAAATCCTTAGGAAGTATACTACCAATACAAGTGAATTTATCCACAATATTCAAAACATCTCTATTTGCTGTAGCTGATGTTTGTATACATGGATAATGTTTTGCTGGATAATGAGCACCTGTGTTTACTTGATTTTAATTATTAGGTCAAAATTAGCACAAGCAGCATAGAATGGTTCCATACTTTGTTATACCTTGGCTTCAGGTGCTGCACTGAGGTCACAATCTTCTGCACATGAAATACCATGCACCAATACTCCCCCTACTTTAAGCTTGGCTTGTAGCCTTTTAAACTAGAACAATCTATCATCAGTGCAGTGACCGATCTTGATGCCATGTTTAGCACCTTTTGAATCTCCCCTACATTTTCATCAAACCAATCTTGATGTTTGTTAGTGTTCTGACCCAGATGAGCAAGTGTTTCATTTTCCCCCAAGTCTCTGAAAGCTGCTCACTCCTTTTTTTGCTCCAGTGTTGCCAACGATGACTTTGTTGGTTCAAATTCCCTCCAAGTTAGCAACAAATTTACCCCTCAAAGAAGTAATCTAATTTGTTATCATTAACTCTTCAGGTAGTCTTTTTGCCTTGGGGCTGCCATTTTTGTTGAATGTGAATATTTAACTTGGAGAAGATAATTCTATTATCAGTCCAGCAATCTGCATCATTCATTGCTTTCATCACTCTCACACTCTGTCTCTTCTTCTTACAATTACATGATCTGCTAAACATCAATGTTTACTGTGAGAGTTCATCCATGAAGTTTTATTGAGTTTAGATAAATGTAAGACAGTGTTGCTGATGAGATCATGAGTGCACATGTCTTCAGAAGTAAGTGATCATTGCTGTTGTTTCCAATTCCAGTCCTCTCATGGACTTCGTTGGTAATTTGAACCTATGCTAGCATTAAAATCACTCAGTAATATAAAAACTTTTACTCTTTGGTACATTGATGAAAAGGGTCTCCAGGTATTAATAGAATTTTTCTTTGACCCCAACAGGTTTCATCATGGTGGGAAGACAGACACTGATAATGATGACATGGCACTTCCTTGTAAATGATAATCATATTATCATGATTCAGTCTTTCACTCATTTTGTTAGTCATAAAAGCTTGTTGACTGGATTATTTTTGATTGTAAAACAGCAGGTATATATTCACAGTGCTCCCTTTTACTTTGGTCATTTCACTCCAGGAAGAAATGGTGTATCCAACTCTGTTTAATAAGTTGCCCTTCATTTGCCAGTCTTGTTTCACTCAGGGCTGCTAATTGATTGAGATACCTACTGAATTCTCTCACAACAAGAGCTATTTCTCTTTCAGCTACTGGATTTTGTATGTTCCATAAGTAAGTACACAATATATATATACAGATCCCTTTCCCTTCTTTAGTATCTCTTTGGGGTATAAGCACTGCTGGATCAAAGGGTATGCACAGTTTGATAACTTTGGGGGCATAATTACAGATTGCTTTCCAGAATAGTTGGATTTGTTTACAACCCTACCAACAATGCATCAATGTCCCAGTTTTCCCACATCCCCTCCAACATTCATCATTATTTCTTCCAGTCATTTTAGCCAATCTGACAGGTGTGTAGTGGTCTCAGAGTTGTCTTAATTTGCATTTCTCTGATTAATAATGACTTGGAGCATCTTTTCATATAGCTAGAAATAGTTTCAATTTCTTCATCTGAGAATTCTCTGTTCATAGCCTTTGGCCATTTATCAATTGGAGAATGGCTTATTTCTTATTAATTAGAGTCAATTCTCTATATATTTTGGAAATGAGGCCTTTATTAGAACCTTTAACTGTGAAAATGTTTTCTCAGTTTGTTGCTTCCCTAATCTTGTTTGCATTAGTTTTGTTTGTACAAAGGTCTTTTAATTTGATATAATCAAAATTTTCTAATTTGTGATCAATAATGATCTCTAGTTCATCTTTGGTTACAAATTTCTTCCTCCTCCACAAGTCTAAGAGGTAACCTATCCTGTGTTCATCTAATTTATTTATAATATCATTCTTTATGCCTAAATCATGGACCCATTTGGATCTTATCTTAGTATACAGTGTTAAGTGTGGGGCCATGCCTAATTTCTTTTTTTTTATTTAATAGCCTTTTATTTACAGGATATATGCATTGGGTAACTTTACAGCATTAACAATTGCCAAACCTCTTGTTCCAATTTTTCACCTCTTATCCCCCACCCCCTCCCACAGATGGCAGGATGACCAGTAGATGTTAAGTACATTAAAATATAAATTAGATACACAATAAGTATACATGTCCAAAACGTTATTTTACTGTACAAAAAGAATCAGACTCTGAAATATTGTACAATTAGCTTGTGAAGGAAATCAAAAATGCATGTGGGCATAAATATAGGGATTGGGAATTCAATGTAATGTTTTTTAGTCATCTCCCAGAGTTCTTTCTCTGGGCATAGCTTTTTCAGTTCATTACTGATCCATTGGAAATGCTTTGGTTGATCTTGTTCCATGCCTAATTTCTGCCATACTAATTTGCAGTTTTCCCAGCAGTTTTTGTCAAATAATGAATTTTTATCCCAAAAGGTGGGATCTTTAGGTTTGTCAAACACTAGATTGCTATAGTTGACTATTTTGTCTTGTGAACCTAACCTATTCCACTGATCAATTAATCTATAGAAATATTATCTTGCTTGATCCTCATAATAACAATATAAGGTAGGTGTTATCATTATCTTTCTTTTAAAGTTGAAGAAACTTGCATGAATTGATGCTAAGTGACTTGCCTAAAATCACATATCTAGTAAGTGTCTAAAGCAGGTTTCTTTACTACAGTGTTCTTTTCATTAAGCTAATAGTTATTCTGAGAGAGGTTCTAATAAATTATTAATAGATTTTTTCTCTACTTGATGCTTTTAAAGAGACACTTTAATATAAGCTTTTATTTTTTTTTCATTGTGGCCTACTGGCTTGCTCATTGTGAACAAAATGAGAAGAAAAAAGTTTTCCACAAGATATTTCTTTTTGTCTTTGAGCAAAAAATGAAGCTGACCCCTTACTTGACTCCCTGAAGAGTCAAGCTGTTCTACTATTCAATTCTGATTTCTTTACCTCTGCTCATTTCACTTATGCAGAGAATGTCAGGTTTAGTTCTTCTAGTAGTAGAGTTCTGTCTATCTCACATTAATTATAGGATAAATTATATTAAGCTTTAAACTCTATGAAAAGAGAAATTGCATCTTACTTAATTTTTTATCTAATACACTCTAACACACAGTGGTATTCTGTTAATATTTGTTGAAAAAGTAAATGTAAGGAAAGCAAATTGCAGTAGAATAAGACAAAGTGGAGTCTTTTTCAAAATTCTTCTATATATACTGTAACCAACAAAGTATCCTATATACATTTTTACATGTAGAAACAGGAAGCTTTTGGCGGCTCCTTGAATATTTGGCATATTATTAAGAATGCAAAAATTTGTCCAAGCTTTGGTATGCTAATGTTGGATATTAACATAAATGAAATCATATTGCTCATATTATATTCACATGCAATCTGTACCCATACATATTTAATTTATATCTTAAGATATTATGCCCTAGATAACTGACATGATTTAAAATATATAACTGATTAAAGTTTTAAATAATTACACAATTTAAAAACAGCTGAGATACAACAGCAGTTGTTCTACTCTTATGTGTTAGCTAGGATGAAAACATTCACTGTTTCAGCATGTATGGCTTTGCTCATCTAACAAATTTATTCATCAGTAATTCCACATATAAGATGAATAATCATCATGCTAGAGCACTGTTCTCCACTTTCCCCTTTGGGCTTTGATAAAGATAAGCTAAGAATGCTTCTAAATTCAGCAAGGTAGCTACATTCATGAACGGTGTGCCTAGGGTATTCATGAGTCAACACTGATGTCACTTTACCAAATGTGAGAACAGATGAGAAAAGAGGTCTTGTTTGAATTCATTTTCTATAAAAAGTCCATGACACTATCTACCCAAATCCATCTAGATAGTGATGATCTATTCAACTCTGTTTCTCATCTATATGGATCAGGACTTCACAATAAGTTTACCTAGGCCAGAGCATGGAGGTGTAAGGTTAAGAAATAAGACTTCTGCAAATGACATGTATAAAATTCTTACTAAATGCCATGTGTTATGCAAGGTGTACAGGATACAAATTAAATTAATAAAATAATTCAAAAAGAACGAGGTTATAAAAGCTCATATTTTTCCCTATAAATAGACAACTTATCTACCTTTTCTTTTCAGAGGCTGGGCTTTCAGTAACTTTCATTTCTCAACAAATTGTAAGGTATCTCAAGGTAGGAATTATTATATTATTGCTGTGGTTGCTTTATCTTTGTATCTTTAACACATTTAATGGTGTTTTGTAAGAAATAAAAACTTGCTAAATGTTCATTAATTAAAAATTAAGTTCATAAATTCAATCTTTTGTAGGTATTTTGTATTAGAAATTTATATTATCTTTAGTGAGACAGTTTTATATAGATGAGTAAAAAGAAAAGGGGATTTTTTTCTGCCTCTATCTCTGCCTCTATTATTCCTGAAATAAAACCAGACCAAAACAAACAAACAAAGAACCAATTCTGATGCTATTCCTGTAATTCCATACATTTTTCTTTACTGGGTTTCTTTTTTGAAAATTCTAACTAATATGTTGGAGAAAGGATAATAGATTAACTAATTGCTCATGGATTTAATTCTGCGTCTAATTAAATGCTTTATTTTACGTCTGCCTCTTAGATATACTGAAATATATGAAATTACAATTCTATTTCCTTTTTATTCATTTCACTTTATCCTTAGAAGATAAGATACAGTCATTCAATAGAAGCCAATTACTGTTTTAATAGGCCAAATGAGGTGTACAGTAATGACAAATTGAACTAAAGTACACAAAATTGGAATATAAAGAAGAAAATGGTGTCCATATATTTAGCTAAAGTTGATTTGACTGATTACATATAGAGTATAAGTCAACAGATATAACAAATATGAAAAGGAGGTCAAATAGAGGGAAGATGATGCTGGTGCCCTTTATAGAAATAAAAAAGTGTATGTGTTGCCATGTAAGTTACATGTGTCTGTATGTGTATTTCTAAATATGGCTCACAGTGAGGGGTGAAGGAAAAAATATTTACAATGTCCTTTCTACTCATGTTTTTCTAAGAAAGATCTAAATTCTTGCCAAGAGAAGAACAGGGGATTGAGGCTGGGATAGCCACTGTATTCTCTTCAGAAAGAAGTAACAGACCAGAATTGAATCCATTTTTCATTCTGAATAATGTTAGCCTATAAGATATGATTTTTAAAGTTCAAGCTACTGCTGCATGCAAATAGATAAGTTTTCCTTCTGGGAGTGAGATAGCTCAATCAAAAGAGAGTTCTAGACCTCACCCAAAAATTCTCTGGAAGTCTCTAGTAGAGTAAATTAGGGAAAATGTTATGATTTAGGATTTAGATCCTTAGTATTCAAATTTTTCTTGAAATCAGTCTGTCTAAAGAGAACTCTTAGTGAAACGAACCTGGAATCTGGATTCCTGGAATCAGGATTTATCCTCTTCTTCTTTTTCCCAAAATTGTATCTCTTGCACAGGCAGAATATATTCAACAATCATTCCCTAACAATGCAGAAGCTTTTATGTAACTGACTTTGCACTCTGGGTTACACCATAAAAGGAGGGTAATTTTTAACAGGAAAGTTGATGCTTTAGGATTCAAATATGACAATCAATAATTACCACTAAGACGTCTAAGTGAAGAAGAACATGAAATAAATTTATGTGTGGATTTGAGTTATTTACACAAAAATATAGGTGAAACAATTAGTGGAAGAGACCTCCATAAAAGGAATATAGAAAGTGAAGAGAAGGGAAAGGGAAAAAAATAAGAACTCATGAAAAGGGAGGCAGAAAATCAATCAGAGATAGGAAAAGAATCAGAAAAAAATAGTGTTATAGAAGATAAAGGAGCAAAGACTCTTATGAAACATATTGTCAACATATAAGCTGATTGAGTAAAGTTAAAGAATAAAAAGTTGGAGCCAAAGCCTCTGGCTTTGACAGTTGAGAAGTTAGTGATCTTTGAGAAAATAACTTCAATTAAATATTTTGGGCAGATACTAGATTTTAAGGAATTGAAAATGAGTTGATGGTGAAAAATTGATATCATCATTTCAAATTATTGTTTTTGAAGGTTTGGTCATGATAGACAACAGCAAGGTGAAACATAAATGATAATGGAATTAACAAAAAGCTGTTTTTGCTAAGGCAAGCTTTGAGATAGTTTGGGAGCATGTAGAAAAGAACTGGTAGACTTGGGGAAAAAAACCCCAACTAGGAGAGAGAGAAGGATGGCTATTGGAACAATTCCCCCCAAAAATAGGGATTGAGGTTGGATAAAAAAAGGATTGGCCTTAGTATGAAGGTGTGACTAATCCTCCTTCTAGGATAAGAATAAAGGAGAAGTAAACTGGTGAAACTAGTTATTTTTAATATAATCAAGGAAATTTTAATAAAATCATTCCAGAGGGCTTAATATTGGTCAACAGAAATGTTCTATAGCTATAATAATGCAGGAATGAGTGAAGATGGAGGTATAATGGAAACAATCTTGAAAAGTAGCTACAGAAAAATAAGATATTAAAGTCAAAGAGTGAGATTAAAGAGTTATACTCAAGTGGAGGCTCATTTGCTGAGAAAATGAGCAGACAACAGAAAAAGTTTCTGGCCATTGAAAGATATTATAGTGACAAGGAGAATCAAAACACACACTCAGAAGATAATAACAAAGGTAAAGCTCCTACATCCAAAGCCTCCAAGAAAATTAAGAATTGGACTTATGCCATGGAGGAACTCAAAAGACATTTTGAAAATCAAGAAAAATAAAGAAAAAATTAGGGAAAGAATTGAGAGTGTGCTGAAGGAAATACAAAAAACAAGTGAGGAAAAAGAGTGTCTTCAAAAGCAAAGTTGGTCAATTGGCAAAGGAGGCACAAAAGTTCATTAAGGAAAATAATACCTTAAAAATAGAATTGAGCAAATTGAAGATAATGAGCTTATCAGAAATCAAGACACAATAAATTAAAACCAAAGAAAAACAGAAAATATTGTGAAATATATCACTAGAAAAAAAAAAAAAAGAACTGACCTGGAAAATAAATTCAGGAGAGATAATTTTAAAAGTATGGACTATTGAAAAACCATAATGAAAATAAAGATCCTGGACATCATCTTTCCAGAAATTATCTAGGAAAAATTTCCTGATATTCTAGAACCAGAGGGTAAAATAGAGTTCGAAAGAACCCATACATCACCTGAAAGAGATCCCAAAATGAACATCCTTATAAATATTATGGATAAATTCTGGAACTTCCATGTCAAGGAGAAAATGTTGCAAGTATCCACAAAGAAACTATTCAAGTATCTACAGTCAGTATAACACCAGATTTAGAAGCTTCTACATTAAAGGACCAGAGTACTTGGAATACAATATTCCGGTGAGTAATGGAGTATATTCCTTTAGAAGAAAATTTGGTCATTTTAATCTTTCATGATGAAAAGATTAGCATTGAATGGAAAATTTGATTTTCAAATATAAGACTCTGGGGAAGCATAAGGTGGCAATCAGGAAAGCGATATCATAAGTGAATTAATAAGGTTTATCTGTTTTTATTCCTACATAGGATGATACTTGTAAGTCACTAGAACTTTCTCATTATTATGGCAATTAGAAGAAGTACATATAGACATAGGGCAGAAGTGTGAGTTGAATATGAAGAGGTAATATCTTTTTTAAATAATGAAATTAAGGGGTGATAGAGGAATATAATGGAAGAAAGGGAAAGGAAGAAGTGATAGTGAGGCAAATTATTTACTATTAAAAAAAGAGCAAGAAGAAGCTTTTACAGTACAGGGGAAGGGGTAAATAGGAGATGAATTAGTAAATCTTACTTTCAGAATTGGCTCAAAGAAAAAAAATAATGTATTTGTTATAAATATAGAAATATCTTACCAATCATGAAAATAGGAGGGGAATGGGATCTAGTAATGGGGAGGGGAAGGGATTTTGAAGCAAATTCTCTTATAAGACCTCATTTGTATAGAGGAAACTGAATAAAATTTATTAAAGAGCCTGCCCTAATTGATGCCATCAAAAGACATGATCTATACTCAAAAGACTTTAAATTCATGCATATCCTTTGACCTAAAAACACCACTACTAGGCATGAATACCAAAAGAGATTTTTTTAAAAAGGTAAAATGACTTATTGGTACAAAAATTATTCATAATGTCTCTCTTCTCAAGACAAAAATATATAGAAAATTGAGGGAATATGAATCAATTGGGGAATAACTCACTAAAGTGTGGTATATGTTTGTTATGACATACTGTTGTTTTATGGGAAATGATGAGTAAAATGCTCTTCAGGAAAGAAAAAGTCCTGGAAAATAATCCATGAACTCAAATGAAGTGAAATGTACTATATACAAAGTAATAGCAATGTTCAGCGATAGCCAGATATAAATGACTTTGTTATTCTCAGCAATACAATTAACGACAATTACTCTGAAGAGCTTAAGATAAAAAAAATTCTGTTCATACCCAGGGAAGAAATGGATTGTGTCTCAATAGATATTGAAGCATTCTCTCTTTCTCTCTCTCTCTCTCTCTCTCTCTCTCTCTCTCTCTCTCTCTCTTTCTCTCTCTCTCTCTCTTTCTCTATTTCTCTCAAACACACACATACATATACACACACACACACACACACACACACCATTTATCTTGAGGGTTTTAATTTTCAATAGGGTGGGAGTTAGTTTGATAGAGACAGTGATGGAAAAAGTCTACATTTTTCTTTCACATCATGACTATTATGGAAGTGTTTTTCAAAAAAAATAAAATTAAAAAAAAACAAAAAAACTCAAGAAGAAATCTTCATGAGAATCTTCCCAGAAGTTCAAACACCACAGGGAATCACAAATACAAGTGCCAACACATGAAAAAGCCACTCAGATAAACAGATGACCCAGACTTCACAGTCCCATCACAAAATTTTTACTTGGATATC
Organism: Sarcophilus harrisii; assembly: GCF_902635505.1. Lineage (NCBI taxonomy): Eukaryota > Metazoa > Chordata > Mammalia > Dasyuromorphia > Dasyuridae > Sarcophilus > Sarcophilus harrisii. The sequence goes on from NC_045428.1 coordinate 100,200,925, forward strand.
TGACTTTTATCCTCCACCCTGATAATCCTAATGTCTCTTTATTATGCAGCAGAATTTATAAACACTGATATAGAAATTTCATTTACTCATAAATATTCTTATGCAACTATTTATGTAATGCATATTAAAGGCAATGTTTCTTAATATATAGAGGTAGCCTCTGAGTCAGAAGTCCTTTATTACTTTCCTATCTTTAGTACATAGTGGCTATGTTATAGTGCCAGATGTTACATCTTGCAAGGTATTTATCCTTTTTTTTATTATTTCAGGTAACATACTGCAAGTATCTTAGTTATTAGGGTAGGAATTAATTTTCATTGATAAAAGAAGCTTCCTCACTGGGAGTTCCTTATACTCTTGAAATAACAGATCCAAGATAAAAAAATGAGAGAAAGTGGGGAGGTAGGGCATGGGGGGGGGGGGGGGGGGAGGGGGGGGGGGGGAGAGAGAGAGAGAGAGAGAGAGAGAGAGATAGAAAGAGAGAGAGAGAAGGGGGGGGGAAGAAGACAAGAAAAGCCACTGCAGATATTATTCTAGTACCTGGAGGATATATTAGAAGGAAATTATGTCTATCCACAAGGAACTTGATAGATAGATAAATAGATAGATAGATAGATATTGAACTGAGTTGGAATGGGGACATGTGACATGAATACAGTACAATAAAAAACAGAAAGGTATGGGGATAAATAATAGATTCATGCTAAGTGACTTAATTATATCAGAATATTAAGATAGTGTATTTTGCTAAAGGAGTAGGGAACATGGTAGTATAGGAGTCGTACCTGAACTGAAATTTAAAGGAAGAAATATTAATATAAGCTAGATATATGAAATAAACATCCATGGCATAGTATACAGTCTTTTGAATACATAAACAATTATTTGGGAAATTCTGGAAAGAGAAAGTACTGCATTTTATATGGAGACTAAAGGCAGGAGAATTGATTAGTAGCCTATTTATAATGCTCTAGAAGAAAGATAATAAAGTCAGCCTGAGAATTTGACAATTTGTTCAGCAAGGAGGGGTTACTAATAAAAGAGATGTTTTAGAGGTGGTATCATGATTTAGTAAGTGATTGGACATATGATATGATTAGAGGGAAGAGTAAATATTTCTGTATTTTTTAAACTTGTTGACTCAAAGGTTGACCATGCAAAAAAATATTAAAAAAATAAGTTTTGAAAAAAAGTTTCTCTAAGAGACATGAATTTTTGTTAAATTGAAATGAAATGACAAATGAAAAGGGTTTTCTGAACCCCAAACATTTTATGTGTGCCAACTATTAAGATAATATTTGATGATGGTAAGGATGATGTCCACTATAAGGAGGTACTAACAGGATATTTTGATATGTAATAGAGAGTTGGAACAGTGAAATAAATTGTTGCCATATATACTGGCTCCATTCAACTTCAAAGTCAGTATTCTTATCAACATTATTGCTAACAGTTGCTTACTTATTTCTCCACAAATTCTTTGCCTTTGCATTCTAATAATACTAACAGAATGCCAATAATCAAGAGGAGAAACATGTTGAAAACACAGAAAATGAATTTAAATATTTGATTAACATTAAGATACTTTCTAATTAATTAGCAAGATTTTTTTAATTGTTAGTAAACTTGAATATAATTTTTTGTTTATTTTTTATAAATAATGTGTGGGTACAAAATTTTACAGTCAAGCAATGGTTGTGAAATATGATATTTCAAGGGAAACCTATTAAAGTAATAAGTTTAAAAAGAAATAGTAACTTGGACACAAAAGATTCTCTAAGTGGTATATAAAAATCAAATATACCCAAGAGACAGGAAAGTAAACCACTTCAAATCAAAAGTGAATATTTACTTATTTGACACCAATGATATTAATTCCTTATGGGAAATTTGCCTCACATGGTAAAAAAAAAGGCTTCTGAAGCAAAAATTTTAATATTTTTTTTGCAGATAATTTTTATATTTAAAAGGGAATGAATAATGGCCTAAACGTTAGCTTCCATACTTTAGATGTGTAGTACATATCAGTAAAAGCTTTTTTTTAAGTTCTTCTATATCCACCCTTCTCCAAATTCACTTCTGTCAGAAGAGGAAACAGGAAGTTAAGGTTATAAGTTGTGCTGTCCTCAAATACAGGGGATACTAAGGTAGAAGCACATATACTCAAAAAATGCATTTGTATATATATATATATATACATACATACATACTCTGTCTTTGTCATTTTTCTGCCTTTCTCACACACAATCACACACACACACAAACATCAAAGGAAAAAGATTTACTGTATTAAAGGGAGGCAAAAGAATGTGCTATTGGTTCTGCTTTTGCACACCATGACTATGTTTTTTCTCAAACCATGACTATGAGGGTATATGTAATGAGCCACTGGTTCAAAACAAAAACAAAAACAAAAAAAACAACTAATGACTATAATGTAGACAGTCATGTCAGACATAAATGGAAAGGTAGATATCTATTAAGGGCATCTCTGATGTTTGAAAAAAAGCAATATTTTTTTTTTTCTTTCTTGAAACATATATTCTAAGAGGAGAAGAAACAAAAAAACAAAAACAAACAGGAAGACTGAAAAGCAGTGCGGTGGGGAAAATATTAATCCTTGGAAGGAAAAGACAGTTGGTGTGAATGCAAAGAAAAAATGTAGAATAAGTGAGCAATATATATATTTATTTATCAGACTGCTACTGTGTGCCAAGAACTGCTGGGAATACAAACATAAGGAAAAACAAAACAAAACAAAGCAAGCAAAATATTCTTGACATCAAGGAGATCATAATATCATTGTGTAATAGGAAAGGCCACAGGCTAATACATAAATACAGGATTACAGCAAAATATATACAGGATCAGTTAAAAAATAAATAAAAGGGGGCGGAGCCAAGATGGCGGAGAAGACACACGCGACTTTCTAAGCTCTTCTCTTACCCTCTTTATCAATATTATATCGAGCCTCAAAAATAGTCTTGACTGCTACAATTGAAAAGATAAGAAAAGAACAACTCACCGGCCGAAGAAAATCGCGTCTCCCAAAAAGGTTGGTTCCAAAAGGGGGGAATGGCCAAACAGGGAGAAATTAGGTTCCGAGGAGGTCTCAAACGAGGGAAAAGCACGATCTCAGCACAAGGCCAGCCCCAACCTGCAGAAGGGCTTTTCCTTGGGGCAGTTGGTCCTGCACCCCAGGAGGGACGCAGCCGGGTTGCTCAATCTGCACAGTGGGAGCCTGGGGGGCCATAGACTTTTCCAGGGCCGATTTGCATTGGGCAGACACTGGGGCAGGTTCGGGGTCTGCACTGTGCTCAGCTGCTAAACTACAGTCCCACAAGGGCTCCGGCCTGGGCCAGGACACTTTCACCACTTAGCCGCCTGGGCAATGATAATCCCTAGCCCTACAAGCAGTTTGATAGCTCAGCCAGTGCTGAATCCACTTCCTGTTTGGGGGGAAGGAAACTCACCCGGCACCCCCATACCTTGGGCCGGAAATCGGTTTACATCTCCCCTGCTCTGCAGAGGAAGCTGGTAACCCCTTCCGAGACCCACCCCAAAGGCTTTAAAAACATGAAAAAGATGAAAAGAACGATCGACGTTTACAGAAAAAGAGCAGGTCACAAACCTGAAGAGACCCCAAACAAAAATGCATCAGACTGTCCCTTTTTACATAATGCTCCTAGAAGAGACCAAAAAGTCTAAAAGAGAGTTAGAAGATAAATGGGAAAGGAAAGGCCTTAAAGAGGAGCAACAACTAAATACGAATTGAAAAGTTAAAAAATTCCCAAAGTGGGAAACAAAAATTTAATTGAAAAAATAAAAAAACTGGGAAAGTAAGAATTGTGAATTGAAAAAATAAAGAATTACTAGAAAGTAGGATTTGGGAATTGGAAAAAAAAAAACTCGAAGAAAGTAGGACCGAATTGAAAAGAAAATAATTCACTAAAAAAAAAAATTAGTGAAATGGAAAAAAAATCACAGACCAAAAACAATACATTCAAAACCAATTGGACAATACAGAAAGAAGTAAAAAACTAATGAAGAAAAAAATTTTTAAAATTAGAACTGAACAAATTGAAACAATGGCATTGAGACAAAGAATCATAAGAAAACCAAAAAAATGACAAACTGGAAAAAACCATGAATTATCATTTTCAAAATGACAGACTTGGAAAATAGATCTGGGAGAGATAATCAGGAATTGGACTTTCCGAAAACATGATGAAAAAAGAGCCTAGATACCATTTTCAAGAAATCAAAGAGAACTGCCCAGATGTAATAGAATCAGAAGGTAAAATAGGCATTGAAAGAATTCATCAACACCTTCTGAAAAACCCCAAAATAAAACCCCAAAGAAATTGTGGCAAAATTTCAGAACTATCAGATTAAGGAAAAAAATTTTACAAGCCAAAAAAACCATTTAAATAGAGGTGCCAAATAAGGGATCACCCAAGATCGGCTGCCCCATTAAAGGAAAGAAGGCCTGAATATGATATCGAAAGGCAAGAACTTGGATGCAGCCAAGAATAAACTCAGCTGGGAGCATTTTTTCAGGGAAGAAGATGGACATTTTAATGAAACAAATAATTCCATTTGTTTCTGAAGAAAAAACCAGAACTAAACAAAAATTTGATTCCAAGAATAGAACTCAAGAGACAGAAAAGGTAAAATAACTTTAGTTGTATTTGTTGTATATTTGAAAATTTGATAGACTATATAACATAAAAAGGGGAATATGAAAAGGGATGATGGCAGAAAAGGTGGGAAGGGGAGGGATAAAAAGGGGAAACCACATCCCCAAAGGGTAAGGAAACTTATCAATCTGAGGGAATTCTGGGGGGAGGAACATTGGGAATCTTACCTCATCAGGTTTGCCAAAGGAAAAATAATTGACATTTTTTTAGAAAATTTCCCCCCAAAAAATGGGGGAGAGGAAAAGGAAAAGAAAAAGGAAATGGGGGGGGGAAAGCCCAAAGGGGAGGGGGGATTTAAAGAGGATAAGATCTGGAAAGGGGTACATAAGTTTAAAAGGGGAAAAGAGGGTTGGGGAAAGAATAAGTAAAGCACAATCTGGGGTTTAAAAAATACAGATTTATAATTCAACCGAAATGTGAATGGGATGAACCCCACAAAGGGGAGAAAGAAGCAGACTGATCAAAGTCAAACCCTACAATAATTTGTTTACAAGAAACACATTTAAAGCAGGGGGATACAGGAAAGGTAAAAAGGCAGCAAAATCTATTATGCTTCAGGTGAAGTCAAAAAAGAGGGGTAGCCATCCTTATCTCAGATCAACAAAAAGAAAATTGATCTAATTAAAAGAGATAAGGAAGGAAACTAATCCTCAAAGGGTAGCATAAAAACGAAGCAAATCAATATTAAAATATATGCACCAATGGTTGGCAACTTCCAAAGGAGAATAAGAGAGTTGCAAGAAGAAAAAAAAAAACTTAATAGTAGGAGATCCAACCTTGATTAAATTAGACAAACAAACCACAAAAAAATAAGAAAGAAATTAAAAAGTAAAGAGAATATTAGAAAATTAGGTATGTTGGATCTTTGGAAAAATTAATGGGATAGAAGGGAAATATTTCTTCTCAGCAGTTCATGGAACCTATTCAAAAAATTGACCATATATTAGGACATAAAGACCTAAAATTAAATCAAGAAAGCGAAATAGTAAATGCTTTTTTCAGATCATGATGCAATAAAACCATTCAACAAAAATTAGGGAAATAGACCAGAAAGTAATTGGAAACTAAAAATTCATCTTAAAAGAATGATTGGGTGAAGCGCAAATTATAGATACAATTAATAATTTCACCAAGATAATGACAATGATGAGACATCATACAAAATTTGTGGGATGCAAAAGGGTAATAAAGGGAATTTTATATCCTTAGACTTACTTAATAAAACAGAGAAAGAAAAGATTAATAATTTTTGCAAAAAAAACTAAAAAAAAATTAAAACCCCAATCAAATACAAATTGAAATTTAAAATTAAAAGGAGAAATTAAAAAATATTGAAAAAAAATCTATTGAACTAATTAATAAAACTAAGAGTTGGTTCTATGAAAAACCAATAAAATAGATAAGCCTTTGGTAAATCTATTAGAAAAAGGAGGGAGGAAAATGAAATTAGTATCTTAAAAGAAAAGGGAGAACTTTCCAAAGGAAAAGGAGAAAAATTGAGTTATTTTGCTCAACTTATGCCAATAAATTTGATAACCTAAGGAAATGGATGACTACCCCAAAATATAGACTCCCAGATTAAAAGGAGGAAGAAATTTTTAAAGTCCCATTTCAGAAAATAGAACACCAAAAACAACTCCCAAGAAAAAAACCCCAGGACCAGATGGTTTACATGAATTTTAAAAACATTTAAAGAACAATTCCCAATGCTCTATAAATTATTTGATAAAAATAGGGGAATGAAGGAGTCCCCAAATTCCTTCTATAAACACAGACATGGTATGATACCTAAACCAGGTAGGCTGAAAAAAAAGAAAATTATAGACCAATTCCCCTAAGAAATTGATGCTAAAAATCTTAAAAAGATATTAGCAAAAAGACTACGAAAATACCCCAAGATAATAACATGATCAAGAGGTTTAACCAGGAACGGCTGGTTCAATATTAGGAAAACTATCAATATAATTAATGTTAATAACCAAATTAACAAAACCATATGATCCTCTCAATAGATGCAGAAAAAAGCATTTGATAAAATCCAAATCCACCCTAAAAACATTTGAAGTATAGAAAAATGGACTTTTCCTTAAAAAATAATAGCACATCATTTAAAACCATCATAAAATCATATGTAATGGAGACAAACTCAAATTCCCAATAAGATCTGGAGGAAAAAGGTTCCCACATCACCGTTACATTTAATATTGATTGAAACCTAGCATAGCAATAAGATGAGAAAATTAAAGGAAAAGTAAATGAGGCCAATTATCACCTTTGCCGATGACATGATGGTATTAGAGAACCCCAGGATTCTGCTAAAAAGTTATTAGAAATAACCACAACTTTAGCAAAGTTGCTGGTTTAAAATAAACCCCATAAGTCATCAGATTCTTATATATCACTAAAAAATCCAACAGTCAGAGTTACAAAAGAAATTCCATTTAAAGAACTACTGATAATATAAAATATTTAGGAATCATCCCAAGGGAAAAATCAGAAACTTTATGAGCAAAATTACAGACCACTTTTAACACAAATTAAGTCTTTAACCAATTGAAAAATATTAAATGCCTTGGATGGGCGAAAATATAATAAAGTGACAATAACCAAACTTCTTTATTTGGCCATACCAATAGACTAAAAACTATTTTAATGACCTAGAAAAAATAACAAAAAGTTCATATGGAAAAAAACCAAGAATTTCAAGGGAATTAAAAAAAATCAAATGATGGTGGCTTATGTCCAGATTAAAAATACATAGGCAGATTACCAAAACATTTGGTATTGGCTGGAATAGATTATTGATCATGGAATAGATTAGGTTCAAGGGAAAACATCAACAAAATGAACCAGTCTTTGACAAACCCAAAGATCCCACTTTTGGGATGAACTACTGTTTGATAAAAATTGCTGGGAAAATTGGAAACTAATATGGCAGAAATAGGCATTGATCCATACTTAACCCAACCAAGATAACAAATGGGTTCAACCTAGGCATAAAGAATGAAATTATTAATAAATTAGAGGAACGGATATTTACCTCTCAGACCTGTGGAAGGGAAGGTTTTTATGACAAGCAGAACTAGAGATCATTACTGATCACAAAATAGAAAATTTCGATTATACCAAACTGAAAGTTTTTGACAAACAAAACTAATGCAGACAAGAAGAAGGGAAGCAAAAACGGGGAAAATATTTTACAGTCAAAGGTTCGGATAAAGGACCTTTCCAAAATATATAGAAATTAACCTAATTTTATAAAAAATCGCCATTCTAATTGAAAAATTCAAAGGATATGAACACACCCAAGAAGAAATTGAAACATTTCTAATATGAAAAGATGTCCGATTATTAATCAAAATGAAATTAAAAACCAAGATACCATCACACCTTCAGATTTAAGATGACAGGAAAAATAATGATTTTGGAGGGATGGGAAAACTGGGACATTGATTCATTGTTGGTGGAGTTGTGGAATCCAACCATTTTGGAGTAGTTTGAACCCATCCAAAAATCAAACGCATACCCTTTTGATCCACAGTGTTACTACTGGGATTATATCCCAAAGAGATTATAAAGAAGGGAAAGGGACCATGTGCACGGAATGTTTGTGGGCCCTTTGTGTGGCTAGAAACTGGAAACTGAATGGATGTCCATCAGTTGGAGAATGGCTGAATAAATTGTGGTATATAAAAATGGAATATTACTGTTCTGTGAAATGACCAACAGGATGATTTCAGAAAGGCCTGAGGACTTACACGAACTGATTATGAAATGGCAGGACCAGGAGATCAAATTCCAACAACAATATAATGAGACCAGTCCTGATGGACGGATCCCCACAACGAAATAACCAAATCATTTCTAATGGAGCAGTAATGAACTAGCATACCGAAAAAGAACCTGGGAGATGACTAAAAACCACTACATTGAATTCCCGTCCCTATATTTATGCACACCTGCATCTTTGATTTCCTTCACAAGCTAATTGTACAATAATTAGAATCTGATTCTTTGTACACAAAATAATGTTGTGGTCATGTATACTTATTGTGTATCTAAATTATATTTTAATATATTTAACATCTACTGGTCATCCTGCCATTTAGGGAGGGGGTGGGGGTGGGGTAAGAGGAAAATTGGAAAAAGAGGTTTGGCAATTGTTAATGCTGTAAAGTTACCCATGTATATATATCCTGTAAATTAAAGGCTATTAAATAAAAAATAAATAAATAAATAAATAAATAAATAAATAAAAGAAGGAAAGAAGTAGAATTATGAGTGTTTGGGAAAGGCTTCCTCTTAGACTAGATTTTAGTTGTGATTAAAATGAAGTTAGGAAAGTCAATAGATAGAATTGAAAAGTGAGAGGATTCCAGAATTGATGGACAAGCATCAAAAATGTTTGTAGATGAATGATGGTGTATATTAGTCAAAGAACTAAAAGAAATTCATAATTAGAGAGACAAACATGTAGTTGGAGAATAAAATGTAAGAAGAGAGGAAAATGAAGTGAATTAAAATAATTCATCCTTTTAAAATAGAAGATTTTAAGGTAGTATAGTTCCTACATATTTATTTATTTACATATGTAGTTGCAAAAAAAATTAACTTCATTCAAAAAATGTGTTGCAAATTCTGTCCATCTCTGCTGTTCCTCTTTTATCCTTATGGCAAGAAATTGTATATCAGTTCGACATGTGATGTCATACAAAATGTATTTCCATAGTACCAATGACAAAAAAATATACAAATAGTCTCAAGAAACAATATATTTTTAAATATGCTTCAATTTCCATTCAGAATTCAATGTTCATAAGTTCTCTCTCTGGAGAAGAGTAGCATTTTCATAGCAATTTTTTTGGAGTTGACTTTGGATCATTCTATTGATCAGAGTTTGTAGTCTTTTAAAGTTTGTCCTTTTTTATATTTGTTACTCTGTATGATGTTCTCCTAGTTTTGTTCACTTTACATTGCATAAATTCACATAAAATTTCCCAGATTTTTCTGAAACCATTCTGTTTGTTATTTCTTATAATACATTAATATCCCATCAAAAATACATGTCACAATTTGTAATTTCATTAGCCAGAAAAGAATGAGATTATTGTTTCCTAATTGCTTATTTTTATTTCTTCACTTTCTTTTTCTTGCCTTATTGATATAACTAGCATCTAGAACAATATTGAATAAAGTGGTGACAATATACATATTTGAGTCACATTCAGTCACCTTAGGGAAGGTTTCTAGTTCATCTCCATTTCAGATGATTCTTATTCTTGAATTTGGATAAATACTGCTTAACATTTTAAGAAAAACTTAAAGGGAGGATTCTAGGAAAATGGAAGAATAGGTTGATAAATTTCTATCTGTCTAGATTTTCCCCACAAATAGAACAAATTTGTCTCTCAGAGCAAACATGGATTAGTGAAAAACCAATAATATTTGGGGCAAAACAGGGGTCCTCCTGAAACAATCCAAAGAAAGACTGGGCATTAACCTTATGAAGAACACCTCCAGGCAATTTCCATAGAAACATCACTTGGACAGTCTTGGGATTAGTTAAGAATGGCTGAAGCCTCAGCAGGAACCACAGAGACTTTCACCTCCCTGAGAGTTTGTAGAGCCTGGGTTTGAATCCAGGAAGAGAGTGAACATTTGCTGATTGGTAATGCCAAGTGCAGCTGTGCCTGTGAGATGCAACCCTGGGCAGAAGAAGCCAGCACTCAGTGAGTGCAGAGGCAGTTTTTTTCACGAAAAGTGGATCGATTGATATTGGTCTTTTCTAACCTTTTTGATTGGGTAAAAAGTAGTTGCACTTTTGTTTTGTTAATATTGTAACTTTCAAACTTTCTTTCCAGGCCTTCCTCAAACTATTGAGAAGACAAACATCAAGTTACCCATTCTATATGTGAAATCATGGAACTGTATTTCCATATTAGTCATGTTGCGAAAGAAGAAACAGAACAAAAGGGAAAAGCAACAACAACAAAATAAAATAATTATTCTGATTGTTTTTGACTGATTCTTAATTCATCAAAGAATCATTCTTTTTTCCCTTGCCCAGGTTTAATTTTTAAAGAATTGTTTTTGGGGAGACTTCCCGCCAAGATGGCAGAGAGGAGGCACACAGCTGTGTAAGCTCCACATTTTCTCTCATAACTCATTTCATGACAAGCCTCTGAATTAATGCTTGACTGAAAAAAAAAACCCACAAATAGTTACCAAGAGAAGACATCCTTGAAATTCCACAGGAAAGATCTGTTTTTGCTCAAGGGTAGGGACAGTTTTAGATAGGGCACAGGCTGAGGACAGGCAGCAGCAGCGAGAGCTTGGCAAGCAGCTCACAGCGCAGCAGACTGGAGAGGGGTGGGGTGTGATCTCAGCCATCTCTGTGGGGAGAGCTTTGCTACAGGTTTGGATGCTTTGCCCTGGCAGCAAGTCAGTAGCCTAGCAGAGAAGTTAAAAACACGGGGGGTGAAGAATACAACCCCAAATAGTTGGAGTCTCTCCGGATTTGTCCAACCCTGCCCTATAGTGTCTCAGCATGCTCTCAGAGTCTCAGAGTGCAAGCGCAGCATAGTTCTGCTAGTGCCTTGCTACTGCCCCCTCCCTCCCCCACAGTCTGTAGAGGAAACTCTGTAACACCACCCAGCCCCTCCCCCCAAAAAAGAAAATTCCATTTGTTTGTTTTTTTCTTTTTTTCTTTGCTAGTTTGTCTCTGATTCTTCTCTGACAAAATGAGCAAAAAATTGAAAAGGACCTTAACCACTGACAGCTTCTACATGGATAGAGAGCAGAATTTAAACCCAGAAGAAACTAAAAACAGACTGTCTCCAGGTGAATCTCCAAAGGAGGAAATCATCTGCTCCTAAGCACAGATGAATCTCATAGAAGAAATTAAAAAAGATTCTCACAAGAGAGCTAGAAGAAAAATGGGAAAAGGAGAGGGAGGCTTGGCAAGAGAGTCTGGAGAAGTCATCCCACTCATTTAAAGAGAGAGTAGACAAAGAAATCAAATCCTTGAAAAATAGGATTAGTGAACTAGAAAGAGAAAATAGCTCTCTAATAAATAAAATTGGCAAAATGGAAAAAAAAAGTCCATAGAAAAAAACAACTCAATTAAACAATTAGAAAAAGATATAAAAAAATTGAGTAAAGAAAATACTTCATTGAAAATCAGAATCGAATAAATGGAATTGAATGACTCGGGGAGAAAACAAGAATCAGTCAAGCAAAACCAAAAAAATCAAACAATGGAAAAAAATGTCAGATACATTCTTAGGAAAACAACAGACCTGGAAAATCGATCTAGGAGAGATAATCTGAGAATTATTGGACTCCCAGAAAAATATGATGAAAAAAGAGCCTGGACACTATTTTCCAGGAAATTATCAAAGAAAACTGCCCAGAAGTCATAGAAACAGAGCACAAAATAGACATTGAAAGAATTCATCAATCACCTACTGAAAGGGATCCTAAAATGAAAAGACCAAGAAATATAGTGGCCAAATACCAGAACCCTCAGACAAAGGAAAAAATACTCCAAGCATCCAGAAAAACCCAATTCAAATATAGAGGAGCCACAAAAAGGATTACCCAGGATCTAGCAGCATCAACATTAAAAGATCTAAGGGCCTGGAATATGATATTCCGAAAATCTAAGGAACTCAGTATGCAACCAGAAATCACTTACCCAGCCAGAATGAGCATTCTTTTCCAGGGAAGAAGATGGTCATTGAACGAAATAAATGAATTTCACCTGTTTTTGATGAAAAAACCAGAACTTAACAAAAAGTTTGATCTACAAATTTTGGAACTCAAGAGAAACCTAAAAAGGTAAAAAGAAATCTTGGGAACTATATTTCTGCTGTAAAGATGTATAAAGAACATGGGTATCCCTTGTTCTAGAAACTAGAGGTGGAAAGGACATTGTACCAGAAAAAGGGTAAAGTGGGGATACTATATCTCACGAAGAGGCAAAGGAAACCTATTATATCTGAGAGAAAGAATGGAGGGCAATGAATATAGTGGGTATCTTACTGCTGTCAGAATTGGCTTTAAGAGAAAAATGTTAGACATATTCAATTTATGGTGAAACCTCCCACCTCATTGAAAAGTGAGAAGGGAAAAGGGAAAAGGGAAGGAATAAGCTAAGAAGAAGGAAATATGGAAACTGTGAGGGAAAGGAGTAAGATAGGGGGAGGAAATCTAAGGTGAAGGGGAGAAGGGATTCTAAAAAGGGAGGGCTGTGAGAAGCAAGTGGTGCTCACAAGTTTAATACTGGGAAGGGGGATAGTAGGGAAAGAAGGGAGAAAAGCATAAACAGGGGTTAGCAAGATGGCAAGTAAAAGAGAAATGGTAATTTTAACCATGTGAATGGGGTAATCTCCCCGATAAAGAGGAAGCAGTTAGCAGAATGGATTAAAAGCCAAAACCCTACAATATGTTGTTTACAGGAAACACACCTGAAGCAGGGAGATACATGCAGAGTAAAGGTAAAAGTTTGGAGCCAAATCTACTATGCTTCAGGTAAAGTCAAAAAAGCAGGGGTATCCATCCTGATCTCAGATCAAGCAAAAACAAAAACTTATCTAATTTAAAAAGATAAGGAAGGGCATCATATCTTGCTAAAGGGTAGCATAGATAATGAAGCAATATCAATATTAAACATATATGCATCAAGTGGTGTAGCATCTAAATTCTTAAAAGAGAAATTAAGAGAGCTGCAAAAAGAAATAGACAGCAAAGCTATAATAGTGGGAGATCTCAACCTTGCACTTTCAGAATTAGATAAATTAAAACACAAAATAAATAAGAAAGAAGTCAAAGAGGTAAATAGAATACTAGAAAATTTAGATATGATATCTCTGGAGAAAATGAAATGGAGACAGAACGGAGTACACTTTCTTTTCAGCAGTTCATGGAACCTATACAAAAATAGACCATATATTAGGACATAAAAACCTCAAACTCAAATGCAGTAAGGCAGAAACAATAACTGCATCCTTTTCAGACCACAATGCAATGAAAATTACATTCAACAAAAAGCCAGGGGAAAGTAGACCAAAAAATAATTGGAAACTAAATAATCTCATACTAAAGAATGATTGGGTGAAACAGCAAACCATAGACATAATTAATAACTTCACCCAAGAAAACAACAATAATGAGACATCATACCGAAATGTGTGGGATGCAACCAAAGTGGTAGTAAGGGGAAATTTCATATTTCTAGAGGCCTACTTGCATAAAATAGAGAAAGAGAAAGTCAGTGAATTGGGCTTGCAATTAAAAATGCTAGAAAAGGAACAAATTAAAAACTCCTAGTCAAACACTAAACTTGAAATTCAAAAAATAAAAGGAGAGATCAATAAAATTGAAAGTAAAGTAAAAAACTATTGACTTAATTAATAAAACTAAGTGTTGGTTCTATGAAAAAATCAACAAAATGGACAAATCTTTAGTAAATCTGATTTAAAAAGGGAAAGAGGAAAATCAAATTGTTAGTCTTAAAAAATGAAAAGGGAGAACTAGCCATTAATGAAGAGGAAATTAGAGCAATAATTAGGAGTTACTTTGCCCAACTTTATGCCAATAAATTCAACAACTTAAATGAAATGTAAGAATACCTTCGAAAATATAGCTTGCCTAGATTAACAGAAGGAGTAAATATCCTAAACAGCCCCATCTTAGAAAAAGAAATAGAACAAGCTATTAACCAACTCCATAAGAAAAAATCCCCAGGACCAGATGGATTTACATGTGAATTTTACCAAACATTTAAAGAACAATTAACTCCAATGCTATATAAACTATTTGAAAAAATAGGGATTGAAGGAGCCCTACCAAACTGCTTTTATGACACAGACATGGTACTGATACCTAAACCAGGTAGGCTGAAAACAGAGAAAGAAAATTATAGCCCAATCTCCCTAATGAATATTGATGCTAAAATCTTAAATGAAATATTAGCAAAAAGATTACAGAAAATCATCTCCAGGATAATACACCATGACCACACTATGTAGGATTTATATCAGAAATGCAGAGCTGGTTCAATATTAGGAAAACTATTAGCATAATTGACTATATCAATAACCAAACCATATGATCATCTCAACAGATCCAGAAAAAGCATTTGATAAAATCCAACATCCATTCCTAATTAAAACACTTGAGAGTATAGTAATAAATGGACTTTCCTTAAAATAGTCAGGAGCATCTATTTAAAACCATCAGTAAGCATCATATGCAATGGGGAAGAACTGGAACCTTTCCCAGTAAGATCTGGAGTGAAGCAAGGTTACCCACTATCACTATTATTCTTTAATATTGTATTAGAAATGCTATCCTGGGCAATAAGAGCTGAGAAAGAGATTAAAGGAATTAGAGTAGGCAATGAGGAAAGCAAACTACAAGTCTTTGCAGATGATATGATGGTATACTTAGAGAACCCCAGAGATTCTACTAAAAAGCTATTAGAAATAATTCATAACTTTAGCAAAGTTGCAAGATACAAAATAAATCCCCATAAATTCTCAGCATTTGTACACATCACCAACAAAATCCAACAACAAGAGATACAAAGAGAAATTCCATTCAAAATAACTTTCAATAGCATAAAATATTTGGTAATCTATCTACCAAAGGAAAGTCAGGAATTACATGAGCAAAATTACAAAAAACTTTCCACACAAATAAAGTCAGACTTAAATAATTCAAAAAATATTAAGTGCTCTTGGATAGGCCGAGCAAATATAATAAAGATGACAATACTCCCTAAACTAACCTCTTTATTTAGTGCTATACCAATCACACTTTTAAGAAAATATTTTAATGATCTAGAAAAAATAACAACAAAATTCTTTATGGAATAATAAAAGGCCAAGAATCTCAAGGGAATTAATGAAAAAAAATCAAATGAAGGTGGCCTAGCTGTACCTGATCTAAAACTATATTATAAAGCAGCAGTCACCAAAACCATTTGGTATTGGCTGAGAAATAGATTAGTTGATCAGTGGAACAGGTTAGGTTCACAAGACAGAATAGTCAACTATAGAAATCTAGTGTTTGACAAACTCAAAGATCCTAACTTTTGGGATAAGAATTCATTATTTGAGAAAAACTGCTGGGAAAACTGGAAATTAGTATGGCAGAAATTATATATATATAAAATATCATAATCTGAATTTTTGGACCAGTATGAGATTTTATATATATATGTGTGTGTGTGTGTGTGTGTGTGTGTGTGTATCTGTGTGTCTGTGTATATATGTATGTATATATGTGGGTGTATGTATATATATATATATATATATGTATATGTATATGTATATGGAGAGAGAGAGGGAGTGAGAGAGAGAACTTCTAATGAGAAAGTTCCATCTAATAATTTAGATTATCAGTTAATCCAGAAGCTAAGAGTCAGAAATTTGTCTAATGTACTGAGAGGTTATGAGCTATGTCATATAGACAATATTTTCAAAGATAGTATGTACATTTAGCAATAATTATTGCATTTATATATTATGTTATCTTCAGAGAAAAATTCAGGAATATATACATATATATGTATATATTCAATACATATTCCCCTCATTTATTTCTTGTGTATTTGTTATCAGTATGCTTTAACTTTTGATGTTTCAGCCTATGAAACATAATGCAAGTGATAAATAGTAAGATGAAATTGGGGTTTTTAAAATGCTCACTTTTATTAGGGTGCCATTAGGAGGTAGTCATATGATTATAACTGGACCTTGAGACAAGTGAATAACTTTGGATTTAAGGATATATTATATATATCCCAACTTGTATATCAATAAATCACGAGGACTGATTTTTTATGAAATTTTAACATTCATTTAGTATTTCTTATTCAAGTTGTATTTTCCTGATGTTTGCTTTTTAAGTAGGTTTCATATAAAGGAACAGGCATTTTTCTTAATCATTTCTGAAGTTTTGGTATCATTTTCTAGATTTTCTTGAAGACATTCAAAAATAGCCACTTTATTCTAACAACAAAATGAGAGTTGAATACTCTTAGGGCTCCTGTAATCACAGACCAATTTCAAAATTGCTATAATGAAACTCATAAAGCAATGCAATCATAAAGAAGATCAAAGAACTTTGGTAGATCAAAAGGCCAGCTTCATTTAGGTGTCAAGCTGACTAAAAGCTTAATAAAAAGTAAAATTGTACATAAAATGTATGCAGATTTGATTCTTAAAAGCTGAATGGAATGGATTTTTACTCAACAGAATTACAGTAACTAAACTTTAAAAGTATGATTATGAATAGAGAACAATTTAGTATTGATTTTGAAATATCCTCAAAACTTAACATAGTATGAAATTCCATTAGCTTTTTAGTAAATGCCATTGTTGACTGAAAATTAAATGAAGTGCTTTGTATGTAATTATACACGCAAGATTTGTTCATTATTAAATACAGGTAAACTGACAAAAATACTTTTTAAAATTTGAAGAAGAAGAAAAGAAGAATTTATATCATGTTTATGGTAGGTATTGTGCTAAGTACTTTCTAAAAATTATTTCATTAGCTCTTTATAACACTGTGAGACAGGTGCTATTATTATCTTCATTTTCCAGTTCAGGAAACTGAGACAAATAAATGTTACACAACTTGTCTAGAATTGCACAGCTAATAAGTGTATGAAGCTGATCGTCCCAATTCCAGGCCCAGAATTCCATAACAGCAATCTGATTAAGCAAAAGTTCTATAATTATTATCTAATCATGGAGTTTGAATTAAAATTAATGAATTAATAGATTTTATGACACTCTAGATTTGATTAGTTTTTATCTTCATATGCATTTATGAATATGACCAGTTATTATACTCTGTTATTCTCTCTCTCTCTCTCTCTCTATATATATATATATATATATGTTACTGTGTACAATTTAAAATTAATATCTATGAGAAGTGGTTCAAAAATATTTTTAAATTTTAAAATAATAAGCAATTTTAATAATTTGTTCTTCTACCTACCAAAGAGTAATGTTTAAAAAAAAAATATATATATATACCTCAAATATTTTAAGCCTCTGTCACATATATGCTAAGGCTTTTCAAAATTTGTTAAACTTATCCATAGCACCTGGATGGTGGATCTGAACAGAGTATGTCTTTCAAATGTAAAATATTAAATCATTATCAAATAATTATTAAAACAATAAATAAATAATTTCACCTGATACTAATGGCATTAAAATTTATCCCTTAATAATTTCAGTGAGGGTAAAAATCTCAGGCTTCTCACATTCTTAAGATAAAGAGATCATCCCAAAGATTCTGCGATGCATCTATCCCAAGAAATTCACTCCCATTATGATTGTGTGCTCTTCAGTTCTTTTCACTTCTCTCCTCTCTTTTCTGCTTTCCATTTCTTTTCCTCCCTGTAGTTCTGTAACTGCTCTCTGTCTCTGTGTATCACTCTCTGCTTCTCTCTCTGTCTCTTTCTCCTTTCCATTTTCATGTCTTCCTCTGGATCTGTATGTCTCTGTGTGGATGTCCTTTCTTCTCTTTTTTGCATCTTTAGTTTTGAGTTTTGTCTTAGCATCTGACAAAAACATTTCTCCCTGGCATTCCAGGTATGGGAGTGAGCCTTACTTTTTTTTTTTTTTCTTTTTTCCCACATGGAGTCACACTTCTGGATCCCCTCCTTCTTTCCACCATAGAACCTATATACAGCAAATATTTTCTGTAATATTGGCATTATCAGTAATTAATTCAAATTTCACATTTACCAGGCTGTTCTGGTTTGGCTCTCCAATCTCAGCAGCTGAGGAACATGCCAGAAATCCCCAGTTATTGTACCCAGTCATTACTCAACATGAATGACCCAATTTCTTCTTCCTTCTCTCTATCATCTACCCATAATAAAAACTGTTTTATTTGACTTAAGATTACCAAGTAGACTTCTCTCCAAGGCAAAAGACTTCACTAGAAATAGAGCATTCAGATTTATACATTCATAATAATTATAATAACTGTAATCAAATCTGACATATTGATATTTGGTAAATATTTCATGTTTTCAAGAAGAGTGCAAAAAAGGGAGCTGAAAACTGGGAGTGGTATTTGAGTTTTTAGTAACCATTCTTGGTCATAATGGTAAAGTATAGAGAGTCAGAAGAGAAACTGGTGGGGTGAAACAATGATGCCCACTATCATCATCATTACATAATATTGTATTAGAAATGTTAGCTTTGGGAGTAAGAGAAGAAAAATAAAATTAAAGGAATTAGAGTAGGTTATGGAGAAAACAAATTATCACCCTTTGTAGATGATATGTTGAAATACTTGGAGAACCTTAGGCAATCAACTAAAAAGTACTGGGAAAAATCACAACTTTGGCAAAGTTGCAGGATATAAGTAAATCCAAGTAAATCATCAGCATTTTTATACATCACCAAAAAAAAAAAAAAAAACAACAACAACAAGAGATACAAAGAGAAATTCTATTTAAAACAACTATTGATGATGTAAAATGTTTGGGAGTCTATCTGCCAAGGCAAAGTCAGGAACCATATGAGCAAAACTACAAAATACCTTCCACACAAATAAAGTCAGATCCAAACCATTGGGAAAATATCAAGTGCTTATGGGAAGGCCAAGTGAATACAATAAAATGACAATACTACATAAAATAATCTAGTTATTCAGTACCATACCAATCAAATTCTTAAGAAATTATTTTACAGAGCTAGAAAAAGTAATAACAAAGTCCATTTGGAAAAACAAAAGGTCAAGAATTGCAAGGGAATTAATGAAAAAAATGCAAATAAAAGTGGCCTAGCTGTAGCAGAATAAAATTAATATTACAAAACAGAAATCATCAAAACTATTTGATACTGGCTAAAAAATAAAGTAGTTGATTAGTGGAATAAGTTAGATTCACAAAACAAAATAGTCAACAACTATAGTAATTTAGTGTTTTACAAAACCAAAAATCCCAGCTTTGGGATAAAAACTTCACTATTTGACAAAAACTACTGGGAAAATTGAAACTAGTATGGCAGAAATTAGGCATTGACCCACACCTAACACCATATACCAAGGTAAGGTTGAAATGGATTCATGACTTAGACATAAAGAGTGATATTAAGCATATTGGAAGAATAAGGAATAGTTTATATTTCAGATCTTTGAAGAAGGAAGAAATTTATGGCCCAAGAACTGGAGTTCATTATTAAATACAAAATAGATAATTTTGGTTATATTAAATTAAAAAGATATTTTTTAACAAACAAAACAAATGCAGACAAGATTAGAAAGGAAGCAATAAACTAGGAAAACATTTTCACATTCAAAGGTTCTGATAAAGGCCCCATTTCTGAAATATATGGAGAATTGACTCAAATTTATAAGAACTCAAGCCATTCTCCAAATAATAAGTGGCCAAAGGATATGAACAGACAATATTGAGATGAAGAAATTAAAACCATTTCTAATCATAGGAACAGGTGCTCTAAATCACTATTGAGCAGAGAAATGCAAATTAAGACAATTCTAAGGTACTCCTACATCCCTTTTAGATAGACTAAGATGACAGGACAAAGACAATGAATGTTAGAGGGGATGTAGGAAAACTGAGACGCTGATATATTGTTGGTGGAGTTGATGAAGTACACAATTGGTATACTGATCCAACCATTCTGGAAAGCAATTTGGAATTATTCCAAAAGGATATGAAATTGTGCATATCCTTTGATTCAGCAGTGTTTCTATTGG
Source organism: Sarcophilus harrisii (assembly GCF_902635505.1). Lineage (NCBI taxonomy): Eukaryota > Metazoa > Chordata > Mammalia > Dasyuromorphia > Dasyuridae > Sarcophilus > Sarcophilus harrisii. Next base: position 100,221,387 of record NC_045428.1, read on the forward strand.
GCTTTTTAGATCTCAAAGAGATATTAAAAGAAGGGAAGGAACCCACATGTGCAAAAAAAGTTTGTGGCAGTCCTTTTTGTAGTCTCAAGAAACTGGAAATTGAGTGGATACCCATTAGTTGGAGAATGGCTGAATAAGTTATGATATATGAATGTAATTTTTATTGCATTGTGGTCTGAAAAAATGCATTTATTATTTCTGCCTTTCAGCATTTGATTTTGAGGTCTTTATATCCTAATATATGACCAATTTTTGTATAGGTTCCATGAAGTGCTAAGAAGAAAGTGTACTGCTTTCTGTCTCCATTCATTTTTCTGCAAAGATCTATCATATCTAACTTTTCTAGTTTTCTGTTTATGTCTTTAACTTATTTCTTATTTATTTTGTGGATTGATTTATCTAGTTCTGAGAGAGCAAGATTGAGATCTTCCACTATTTTAGTTTTGCTGTCTATTTCTTCTTTCAGCTCTCTTAACTTCTCCTTTAGGAATTTCTACACTATACTAATTGGTACATATATGTTTAGTATTGATATTGCTTCATCATCTATGGAAATCTTTATCAATATGTAGTTTCCTTCCTTATCTCTTTTAATTAGATCAATTTTTGTTTTTGCTTGATCTGAGATCAGGATGGCTACCCCTGCTTTAGATTCTGCTACAGCATTTAACTCAACCTTTAACCTTTATTCTGTATGCATTGCTCTGGTTTAAATGTATTTCTTGTAACACATATTGTAGCATTCTGGCTTGTATTCCAGTCTGCTATCCACTTCCCCTTATTGGGAGAGTTCACACCATTCACATTTAAGGTAAAAATTACTAATACTATATTTTCTGCCATCTTATTAACACCAAATTATGCTTTTCTCTTTCCTTTTCCCCTTTTCCTCTTATGAGCACTACTTGCCTTAAGCAGCCCTCCCCCTTTAGAGTCCCTCCCCCTCTCTTATCTTTGCCATACTATTTCTGTTATTTAGCCTACCCCTTCCCTTTTCCCCTTTCCCCGCACACTTTTCTAAAAAAGTAAGAGAAGTTTCTTGGTGAAACCAAACATGTTTAATATTTTCTCTTTGAGTCAAATATGATGAGAGTAAGATTCACACAAAGTTTATCCCCCTCCCTTCTTTCCCTCAATTATAATATGTTTTCTTTGCCTCTTCCTGAGATGTAATTTCCCTAATTTTACCTCTACTTTCCCTTTTTCCCAGTACAATTCCCTTTCATCTTCTAGTTTCTTTTTTATGTTATCATGTATTATATTATATATATTATAATATATAATAACATATTATATTCTAATAGCATATATTTATCATAGTATAATATATTATATTATAATGTTATATATTGTAAATGTATATTTTATATTATATTACATATTACCATATGTATTATATTATATGTAATAATATATTTACATATAAATATATATTATTTTTATATATATATATATATATAAAACATTATAAAAACACATATATACTCTCTATGTACATGCAACAGAAATACTATTCTCAAGAAAGTTGTCTTTTCTTTTTACCCTTTTATGCTTCTCTTGAGTTCTATGTTTGGAGGTCAAATTTTTTGTTTAACTTTGTTATTTTTATCAGAACTGAATGTATTTTACCTGTTTCATTGAATGTCCATCTTCTTCCCTGAAAGAAAATGCTCAGTTTAGTGGGATAATTTGTTCCTGGGTGCATTCCAAGTTCCTTTGTCTTTTAGAATATCAGATTCCATGCCCTTTGATCTTTTAAGACAGTAACTGCTAGGTCCTGGGTAATCAATACTGTATTTGAATTGTTTCTTTCTGGCTGCTCATAATATTTTTCCTCAGTCTTATAGTTCTGAAATTTAGCCATGATATCCCCTGGAATTTTAATTTTGGCATCTCTTTCAGTAGGTGTTCAGTGAATTCTTTCAATGGTAATTTTATCTTCTGATTCTATGACATCCAGGCAATTCTCTTTGATGATTTCCTGAAAAAGAGTGTGTAGGTTCTTTTTTATTCATCATGGTTTTTGGGGAGTCCAATAATCCTTTGATTGTCTCTCCTAGATCTATTTTCCAGGTCAATTGTTTTCCCAATTAAATATTTTAGATTTTTTTCCATTTTTTAAATATTTTTGGTTTTGCTTGACTTATTTCTTGTTGTTGCATTGAGTCATTCATTTCTATTCAGTTCTGAATTTTAATGAATTATTTTCTTCATTTACCTTTTGTAACCTTCTTTTTGTATTTGTCCAATTGAATTTTTAAATTAGTTGTTTTGTTTCATGGATTTTTTTTCCATTTCTTAATATTGCGTTTTTTTTTTTTCCATTTCACAAATTTTATTTTTCTGGGAGTTATTTTCCTTTTCCATTTTGCCAAATCTATCTTTTAATGAGCTGCATGTTTTCTTTGTGTTTATTTATTTATTTTTTTAAAAGTTGAAATCTGTTTTTTAGGGAAAGGGAGGTCCATGTTTCCTCTACAAGTAGCAGTGGCTACACTGAATCCATGCTAACTCACTCCAGTGCAGGGTGGGCATGGGGAGGTCCTGTGAAATTCTGGCATTTCCAGGTTCACTATTTACCTTTTGTGTTTGTGTTGAGTGTTTTATAACTTCTCTGCTGATCTATTGGCTTGCAACCAGAGCAGACTAGCCAACAATGTTGTAGATTCTCCCTCTTAGATTCTCCATCAGCTCCTACCACCCTAGTCTGCACAGCCTGCACTGGCCTCTGTGCTTGACCTGCTGGCACTTGGCCCATCTCCCTCCGTACCCAGTTGAAACAGACTTTCTGTCGATCTTCAAAATTATCTTCTATTGGTAATTTGTTCCACTTCCAATATTTGTTCATTCTGCTCGTCCAGAACTAATTTAGAGGCAGGATTTGCTAATTAGTCTAAGGGTCATGAATGAAGATCAGAAAGAAATCCACCATTTTGGCAGTACTATTATTACCCTAATTTACAGGTTGAAGATATTGAGGCAAAGAGAGTTTGGGATTTACCTAAAGGGACACATCTAGTCAGTGTCTGAATAGCTATATTTATATTCATATCTTCTTGATTTTGGATCTTCTACACCCTGCTTCACCAAACTGTTTCCAAAAACTACATGACTTTTGGTGAGTTCATACACAATCTAGGATCACAAAATTCTCCTGACTTCAGCTTTTTGTTTCTTATAGGCACTGATGAAATACTAGCTATGCAAAACAGATTCTGGAACACGTGGATACCAAGGCAGCCTTTGAGCAGCCTTTTTTAAGTCACTTTGCTACATGGCTCTTCTTCACCTTAAATTTAAAAATGCCTCTAACCACCCCAAAAAAGCTGCTGAAGCAAAAAAAAAAGTGGCTTGTTATAATTTTGTGCATTTCAAATTTTAAGTTTTTTTCTGTTATTCTTTTCTATACATAAAGGTAATTTTTTTCAGTTCCCTTTAATTGCTCTTGGTTTTACTCTTTGGAACAAAACAGAATAAATCTACTCATTTTTCTTAGTGGAACTTTTTTGAATATTCAGTGACAGCTATCATGCTTGTCTTCATTCAGTTCTTATCCAGAATAAACATCATGCCCATTCTCTGCAAATAACTCTTAGATGGTATTTTAATTCAAAACTCTTCACAATCTTGGTAATATTACTTGGTGCAATTTTCATCTTTTCAGCATCAACAGGATGGGGAGTGGGAATGAAAGGTGATATCATAATGTATTAAGAAGTTAAATTCACATGAAATTGTTCAGCATTCAGATTGGAACACATGATGGAGAATATTTGGGTGAAATTCATTGAATTTAAGTGATTGATCACCTTGTGAATTGTTAAAGAACACATATGCCGTTATGAAAGTATATAGCATATGCTGTTATTTGAATTTGTTTTCCAAGATGATGAATTTCATTATATGTGAGCCAAAAACATAAAGAAAAGAATGTTATGTATTGTTACAGAATGCTACTTTCTAATCTAAATGCAATGGGACAGCTATACTAGCAGTTCATAATCTTAATTTGTAGTGTGGATAACATTGACATAAACATTCCAGTTTCTGAACTGAAATGAAAACAAAAGATTTGTTACTGAATTTTAGGCTTTTTTAAAGACTGATATCTTATATGTTTTTCAGGATTATTACACAAAATATATGTTATAGAGTAGTCTGAGAAAGTCAATACTTAATACTGATATTAGTAACATTCTTTCTTTGCTCTGAGAAGCTCTGTATTTTGATATCCTGTGTTTAATTTGTTACAATTTCTAATATGCTCCTAAGGTGAATGTTAAAAAAAATTCTAGGTACTTCATTCTAATTTTTTTTTTATAATTCACAAAATTGTAAAATATTGCTATTTAAAAATATATTGTGAGGAGCCATGATGGTGGAGTAAAGGCAGGGATGTACCCAAGCCCCCATCAACACCCTCAGGCAAACACTTTGAATAATGGCTCAACAAATTTTAGATCATCACAACCCACAAAAAGATGAAGTGGAACAGTTTTCCAGCTGAGTACAACTTGTAGAATCAGCAGGAAAGGTCTGTTGCACTAAGCTAGGAACTCTGCATGTTCCCAGCACAGGTCAGGTTAAGGCCCTGGCACTAGAAAACAATACAGTAGCATTGGCAGTTTCCAAATCTCTCAGGCCGCAGGTATCAAAGATGACTTAGAAAATTGCTAGGAAGATTTGTTTTAGTAGGGTGAGAGGGCCTTGGAAAACAATGGGGCAGAAATGGGCTTGGAAGTCACTGAGTCAATCGTGGTGATAGAGGCAGTTTCTAGAGGTCTCAGCCCACAAGATAAAGAGGTTAAACAGCTGATCAGAAGGAGGTCTCTTTACTAGCACAGAGGCAGAATTATGTTGCTTTGCTCATACTCAGATTTGGGGTGCAGGCCTGGCTCAAAATCTCAGGGTGAAGAGAAGCACTAGCACACTAGAATTTATAGCCACATTAGAGCAGGGATGTTCCTTACTATTGTAGGGCAGAATAGAATGTTTGGGGTCATTCATAAATCAAAACATAGGCTAGGAGAATAGGAAACATACCTCTCCTTAGATCACACCTTTGTGGAAGAACTGAAAACTTTTAGGTGTTAGAAAAACCTTTGAAAACAACTGCATAAAATATCTGAAGCTTAGGACATTGCATCTTCTATACTGGAAGCAGAACCCTACTTTAACATAGAGTTAATATTGAAACATAAACCAGGAAAATGAGCAAAAAGGTGAAAAAAGATTCCAACTGTATAAAGTTACAATGGTGACAAGATCAAAACACACTCAGAAGAAGACAAAAAAGGCAAACCTCCTACACTCAAAGCCTTCAAGAAAAATAAGAATTGGTCTTAGGCCATGGAAGATCTCAAAAGGGATTTTGAAAATCAGGTAAAAAAGGCACAGGAAACGTTGTGAAGAGAAATGAGAGTTATGGAAAAGGAAGCTAAATAAACAATGAGGAGAAGATTAGGTGTTAGAAAAACCTTTGAAAACAACTGCATAAAATATCTGAAGCTTAGGATATTGCATCTTCTATACTGGAAGCAGAACCCTACTTTACATAGAGTTAATATTGAAACATAAACCAGGAAAATGAGCAAAAAGGTGAAAAAAGATTCCAACTGTATAAAGTTACAATGGTGACAAGATCAAAACACACTCAGAAGAAGATTAAAAAAGGCAAACCTCCTACACTCAAAGCCTTCAAGAAAAATAAGGATTTGTCTTAGGCCATGGAAGATCTCAAAAGGGATTTTGAAAATCAGGTAAAAAAGGCACAGGAAAAGTTGTGAAGAGAAATGAGAGTGATGGAAAAGGAAGCTAAATAAACAATGAGGAGAAGAATTCCTTAAAAAGCTTATTGAGGGAAGTAATTCCTTAAAAAATTAGATTTGAGTAAAGGGAAGCTAGTGATTTTATGAGAAATCAAAAAATAATTAAACAAAACCAAAAGAATAAAGTAAAAGAAACAAAACAATATTTCATTGGAAAGCTTTTTTTTAATAATTTTTTTTATTTTTCTAAATACATCCAAATATATTTTTCAACATTCACACTTGCAAAACCTTGTATTCTATATTTTCTCCTTCCCTCTCCATCTATGCCTTCTCTAGAAAGCAAGTAATCCAACATAGGTTAAAAATGCAATTCTTCTAAACATATCTCCACATTTGTCATGATGCACAAGAAAAATCAGATCAAAAATGAAAATAATGACAGAGAAAAAAACAGGGAAATAAGCAACAAGAAAAACGGTGAAAATACTATGTTGTAATCCACATTCAGTCCGCATAGTCCTCTCTCTGGATGGAGATAATTCTCTCCATCACAAGTTTATTGGAATTGGCCTGAATCATATCACTGCTGAAAAGTGTCACATCCTTCACAGTTGATCATCACATAATCTTTTTGTTGCTGGTTTTCTCTTGGTTCAACTCTGTTCACTTAGCATCAGTTTATGTAAGTCTCTTCAGGACTTTCTGAAATATACTGCTGATGGTTATTTATATGACAATAATATTACATTATATTCATATACCATAACTTATTTAGCAATTCCTCAACTGATGAACATCCACTCAGCTCCTACAAACACTTTATTGCACGTGAGTCATTTTTTATTTTTTATACTCTCTTTGGGATACAAACATAGTAGATATATGGTTGGATCAAAGAGTAGACACAGTTTGATAGCTCTTTGGGCATAGTTCCAAATTGCTCTCCTAAATGTTTGCATCAGTTCACAACTCCACCAACAATGTATTAGTGTCTGAGGCTTTCATACATGTCTTCCAGCATTTATCATATTTTCCTTTCATCTTAACCAATCTGAAAAATATGAAGTGGTGAATAAAAGTTGCTAGACATCATCTTGCAAAAAATAATCAAGTGAAACTGTTCTTCAATTCTAGAATGTGAGGGCAAAATAGAAATTTAAAAAATGTACCAATTACCTCACGAAAGAGAATGAGATATGAAAACTTCCAGGAATATTTTACCAAAATTCTAGAATTCCCAGATCAAGGAGAAAATAATACAAGCATTCAGAAAGAAGCAATTCAAATATGGTGGAGCCACAATCAGGATAACACGAGATGTATGTAGCAACTTCTATATTAAAAGATCAGAGTGCTTGAAATATGATATTCTGCAGAGCGAAACAGTTCAGATTACAAGCAAAAGTCATTTACCTGGAAAAATTTTGTATAATCTCAGAGGAAAAGGGAAATATTCAAGGAAAGAGAGAACTTTCTTACTTTTTTTTAATAATAGCTTTTTATTTACAAGTTATATGCAAGGGTAATTTTACGGCATTGACAATTGCCAAAACTTTTGTTCCAATTTTTTCCCTCCTTCCTCTTAACTTCTCCCCTAAATGGCAGGATGAGCAGTAGATGTTAAATACATTAAAGTATAAATTAAATACCAAACAAGTATACATGACCAAACCATTATTTTGCTGTACAAAAAGAATTGGACTCTGAAATATTGTACAATTAGTCTGTGAAGGAAATCGAAAATGCGGGCACACAAAAATATAGGGATTGAAAATTCAGTGTAATGGTTCTTAGTCATCTATCTCCCAGAGTTCTTTGGCTGGGTGTAGCTGGGTCAGTTCATTACTGCTCCATTGGAACTGATTTGGTTCATCTCATTGCTGAAGATGGCCAGGTCCACCAGAATTGGTCTTGTTGTTAAAGTATATAATGATTTCCTGGCCCTTCTCGTTTCACTCAGCATCAATTCATTTAAATCTCTCCAGGCCTTTCTGAAATCATTTTGTTGGTCATTTCTTACTGAACAATAATATTCCATAACATTCATATACCACAATTTATTCAGCCATTCTCCAATTTATGGACATCTACTCAGTTTCCATGTTCTGGCCACTACAAAGAGAGCTGCCACAAACATTCATGCACATACAACAGCCCTTCTTTAAGATATCTTTGGGATATAAGCCCAATAGTAACCCTGCTGGATCAAGGGGATCACAGTTTGATAACTTTTTGAGCATAGTTCCAAATTGCTCTCCAGAATGGTTGGATGTATTCACAATTCCACCAACAATGTATTAAAGTCCCTGTTTTCCCACATCCCCTCCAGCATTCTGCATTATCTTTCCCTGTCATTCTAGCCAGTCTGAGAGGTGTGTAGTGGTATCTCAGAGCTGTCTTAATTTGCATTTCTCTGATTAATAATGACTTGGACTATCTATTCATCTGGCTAGAAATAGTTTCAATTTCTTCATCTGAGAATTGTCTGTTCATATCCTTTGACCATTTATCAATTGGAGAATGGTTTGATTTCTTAAAAATTAGAGTCAATTATATATTTTGGAAATGAGTCCTTTATCAGAACCTTTGACTGTAAAAAATATTTTCCCATGTTATTGCTTGCCATCTAATTTTGTCTGTATTAGTTTTGTTTGTACAAAAACTTTTCAATTTGATATAATCAAAATTTTCTATTTTGTGATCAGTAATGATCTCTAGTTCTTCTTTGGTCATAAATTCCTTCCTCTTCCACAGGTCTGAGAGGGAAACTATCCTCTGTTCCTCTAATTTATTTATAATCTCATTCTTTATGCCTAGGTCACAAACCCATTTTGACCTTATCTTGGTGTACAGTGTTAAGTGTGGGTCGATGCCTAGTTTCTGCCATAATAGTTTCCAATTTTCCCAGCAATTTTTGTCGAACAGTAAGTTCTTATCCCAAAAGCTGGCGTCTCTGCATTTGTCAAACACTAGATTGCTATAGTTATTGACTGTTTTGTCCTTTGAACATAACCTATTCCACTGATCAACTAATTTATTTCTTAGCCAATACCAAATGGTTTGGGTAACTGGTGCTTTATAATATAATTTTGGATCTGGTACAGCTAGGACACCTTCATTTGTTTTTGTTTTTGTTTTTTATTAATTCCCTTGAAATTCTTGACCTTTTGTTTTTCTATATGAACTTTGTTGTTATTTTTTTCTAAGTCATTAAAAGAGTTTTTGGAAGTATGATTGGTATAGTGTTAAATAAATAGATTAGTTTAGGTAGTATTATCATCTTTATTATATTTTCTCGCCCTATCCAAGAGCATTTAATATTTTTTCCAATTGGTTAGATCAGATTTAATTTGTGTGAAAAGTGTTTTTTAGTTTTGCTCATAAAGTTTCTGATTTTCCCTTGGCAGATAGATTTCTAAGTATTTTATAATATCAGTAGTTACTTTAAATGGAATTTCTCTTTGTAACTCTGATTGTTGGATTTTGTTAGTGATATATAAGGATGCTGATGATTTATGTGGGTTTATTTTGTTTCCTGCAACTTTGCTAAAGTTGTGGTTTATTTCTAATACCTTTTTAGTAGAATCTCTGGGGTTCTCTAAGTATACTATCATATCATCAGCAAAGAGTGATAATTTGGTTTCCTCATTACCTACTCTAATTCCTTTAATCTCTTTCTCAACTCTTATTGCCAAAGCTAGCATTTCTAATACAATATTGAATATTGGGCAACCTTGTTTCACTTTTGATCTTATTCGGAATGGTTGCAGTTTTTCCCCATTACATATGATGCCTACTGATGGTTTTAAATAGATGCTACTGATTATTTTAAGGAAAAGTCCATTTATTCCTATACTCTCAAGTGTTTTTTTAATAGGAATGGATGCTGGATTTTATCAAATGCTTTTTCTGCATCTATTGAGACGGTCATGTGTTTTTTGTTAATTTGTTTATTAATATGGCCAATTATACTGATAGTTTTCCTAATATTGAACCAGCCCTGAATTCCTGGTTTAAAACCTACTTGATCGTGGTGTATTATCCTGAGGATGATTTTCTCTTTTCTTTTTGCTAATATCTTACTTAAGATTTTAGCATCAATATTCATTAGGGAGATTGGGCTATAATTTTCTTTCTCTGTTTTCAACCTACCTGCTTTAAGTATCAGTACCAAGTCTGTGTCATAAAAGGAATTTGGTAGGACTCCTTCATTCCATATTTTGTCAAATAATTCATATAGTATTGGGGCCAATTGTTCTTTAAATGTTTGGTAGAATTCACATGTAAATCCATCTAGTCCTGGGGATTTTTTCTTAGGGAGTTGATTAAAAGCTTGTTCTATTTCTTTTTCTAAAATGGGACTATTCAAGCAATTTACTTCCTCCTCTGTTAATCTGGGAAGCCCATATTTTTGGAGGTAGTCATCCATTTCACTTAGGTTATCAAATTTATTGTCATAAAGTTGGGCAAAGTAACTCCTTAGTATTTCTCTAATTTCCTCTTAATTGGTGAAAAGTTCCCCCTTTTCATTTTTAACACTAACATTTTGATTTTCCTCTTTCCTTTTTCTTAATCAGATTTACTAAAGATTTGCTATTTTGTTGGTTTTTTCATAGAACCAACACGTAGTTTTATTAATTAATTCAATAGTTTTTTTTTTACTTTCAATTTTATTGATCTCTCGTTTTCATTTTAGAATTTCAAATTTAATATTTGATTGGGGGGTTTTAATTTGGTCTTTTTCTAGCTTTTTAGTTGCAAGCCCAATTCTTTGATCTTCTCATTCTCTATTTTGTCCAAGTAAGCCTCTAAGGATATAAAATTTCCTCTTATTACTGCTTTGGCTGTACCCCACAAATTTTGGTATGATGTCTCATCTTTGTCATTATCTTGAGTGAAATTATTAATTGTGTCTATAATTTGGTGTTTCATCCAATCATTCTTTAAGATGAGATTATTTAGTTTCTAATTACTTTTTGGTCTATTTACCCCTAACTTTTTGTTGAATGTAATTTTTATTGCATTGTGATCTGAAAAGAAGGCATTTAATATTTCTGCCTTCCTGCATTTAATTTTGAGGTCTTTATGTCCTAATATGTTTTTGTATAGGTTCCATGAACTGCTGAGAAGAAAGTATATTCCTTTCTGTCTCCATTCAGTTTTCTCCAAAGATCTATCATAACGAATTTTTCTATGATCCTGATCAAGTAACTTAACTCTGCTTCAATTCTTCATTTGTAAAATGATCTTGAGAAGAAATGGCAAATCACTCCATTATCTTTTATCATTAAAAATCCCAAACAGAATCATGAAGAGTTGGACAAAACTGAAACGACTGAACAACAACAGAAATAATAACAACACACTCCTTTTCTTTCAACACAAGTGTTTGTAGAAGTAGAATCGAAAACATTATGTCCTGACACCAAGTGACAAACTCTAATAGCATCTTTAAGACAGAGACTATTTAATCTTCCAACTTCTTCCTTAATGATAAGTCCTTTCATGATGTATTTGGATATTGACTCAGTTGTTGAACTCCTATTCAATATTTCATCAGTCTTCTTTTGTAACAGTTCACAAAACACTCAAACTATTCACTGACAATTTTCAGTGACAATGCAACCCAGCAAGCCCATATATTATAGCTTGTATTGCTTTTTATTTCTGGTTGAGTTTAAGTTGAAAAAAAATGTTAACATGTCATATAGATATGCTGCCCCCAAAGAGAATGTTTATTAATACCCCTCGCACTATGATTGGCTTTACAGGTAAAATGCATGTGCAGCAAACAAAATAAATCTTAGTACAGAAAGAAGGAAAAAAATAGACCATTTAAAGCAGCAGTTATATATAGAGAGATATATAGATATAGATAGATAGATAAATTTTTGTTTAGATCACAAATCTTTCCCTTTCTCCTCAGGTAAAACAGAGTCATAATAAATTGCCCAAAACATAGAAAATCATTTAAAAGTCCTAGTGTGCTCTTGTTCTTTTAAGACATATCTCATTTCTTCCAGTTATTGTTTCACAAAGTTATAGGATATGTCCAAATATACAAAAAAACCATCCTTTACAAAATGCATAATGGCAATTGTTTAAAGCTCCTGACCTATATGAACATTTTTTGGAATTAATTGTAAATCTCATTTGTGACTTTTAACCATTCACATCACTCTTATACCAAGCAAAATTTAACATCTTTCCCTTCCATTTTCTCAGCCTATAAGATTCATGGAGAAGGGATTGAGGCAAGAGTAAGAAAGAAAAGGAAGGGAGATAGAGAGAAGAAATTACATAGTAAGTAAAATGGCCATTTTCTGTCTGTAGCCACTCCATTTTTCTTTTGCTTTTTAAGAAAGGTTATACTATTAATTGTTTACTTATTTTACAGATAAAATCAATGAAAGAATAATTAAAAGAAATGAAATTTTTAAAAGTTATATCTCATTCAAAATGCTTTACATATCCAATCCTACTTCATGGTAACTTATTCCATGGTATTTTAAGTTGTACTATATATTATTTTCCAACCAATACTTTAGAACCCTTTTTATACAATAACCATTTTAGGAGAAAGGGAGAAAAAAAGAAATTACTATAATCATTTAGTATTTGAAAATTAATTTTCTAGTCCTATGTTTAGTCAATATATACATTAGAGTTTATTTTATGAAATGCTTCTGTGACCATTGATGCAGAAATTTTACATGGTGTTGTACATATTATTGTATCAGAGATCATCTATTCCAAACCTGACAAATTTGAGATAAGGTAAATAAAAGAAAAGAGGCTATTACTTCTCAAATTCCAGAATCTTACTTTTGTGAGGGACTTCAGTAAACATTGAGTTGAATTCATACAAAAAGGAATTCCCATAATATAAAATATAAAAGCCTCTTGAAGCTGCCATTCTATTTTTAAATATCTCTTATTGTTAGGAATACATTTTTTTCCTAAGTGAAATGTAATTGGCATCTTTTCAATGACCCCCATTCATTTTTTAATGAAGAAATCTAATAGCTCCTACATAATATAAATATTTATGATCTACAAACTATAAGAAATTGATACAAATATCTAAGGCCACAGTCTTTTGATAAATGGTCAAAGTATTGGCACAATATGGAACACAAGATGTGATTATTATAAACACCTAAAATTCTTTAATTTGACTAAGTGAAACAAATTTGATATTTGATTTGAAATCCATCAAGTATCAGAAGATATCTAAAAATCACCAAATTCAATGATAATAGAGTTACAGAGAAATAGGTTAACTTAATACATTACTAGTAGGATAAAAAGTAGTAAAATTGATTTGAAAGTACAGATTATATTACAAAAATCCCATTATGGAGGATATATTTTATTTGTCTCTATTTCTGTGTGTATGTGGGTGTATGGATGCATGCTTATGTAAACATGTTGTGCATTTTATGTGTGTATATAATTCAAGTGCATTTTTAATCTTCAATGCAACATTTTAAGTGTTAGTCATATGTGTAGTATGATAATAAAATCATATATAATATATTATATACCTATTTTAATTTGAATTTCAATGTACAAAAATAATGGCAGTATAGCATGTTGATTATAGTTCTGGGTTTGTAGTCAGAACAATATCAGATCAAATTCAGCCTGAAAGTTGTGTGGTTCTAGGGAAGTCACTTGTCCTTAGTTCTATGTCCCTCAAGTATTTCTTGAGAACCATGTATCAAATCTCAGACAGGATTCATCTATGTATAAAGTGTTTCCCTCAATGATGAGGGCAAAAGAAAATAAATATTTCTCATCAAAAACTGCTTTCTCTATTTAGTTAATTTCTTTCCCAAATAATTCAATTCTTGTTGACATAACTAAGACTATGAAATGCTAAAAAGTTTGTTTAAAATAGTTCTACAAAAGGTAGATTGTCAAACAAGGGCAGTTGTATTCCTGGCATTATTTATTTCAATTGTTATATTTCAGTTGCATACTTCTGCATTTGATAAGCTTTGATGGGGTGAGGTCTTCAAATGAAACTCATTTGGTGACTTTGCTGCTGTGAAATAGATATATATGATGATTAAGTTCATTCTTATCTTGGCAGAGGGAAACAATTATCTAATCACTTGGCAAAGTCATTAGTCAGATTTGTAATATTTCCTCAACGAAAGAAATATTCTTCAATTATTATCACATTGCTTTTGATAGCTTAAAACTGCATTGGAATTTAAAAATAAATATTTAAGAAAGGATGATTGATTTATAGTTCCTTACACTAGTCAACAAATTCCTGCTGAGAAATGTATTTCTATAAACTTCTATTTTAGATGATTCCTTCTAAGGGGAAGAATAATACACAATTTAAAAGGATCTTGAACAGCTTAGATTTAGTTGATTCCTCATTAGTAGAAATCATCTGTGGATGGAGTTTATGTTCCTTTAAAGATGATGGTTACCAGTGAGCTATTGTTTAGCAAGACACAATTCCTGTTAAGATGACAAATAAATGTTCATGTCATGATTATTTATTATCAAAAAGCTTTAAAAAATGACAGCAATAATAAAAATACAGACCAGAACTAACAGAAATTAGCCTTGTTTAGGATTTTTGTTCATCATGTTTTTAAAAAAAATATTGAAATATGTACTTTCTGAGAGGCAATTAAAAAAATAGCAAATCAGGAAATGATTCAAAGATAGGGAAAAGAAAAAAAAGGTAAATAATTTCATCTCACTATTGTCTAGAGAGAAGCTCTCTGAAGCAATATCCAATTGGTGAAACATCTTTATTCTTATAATATACAACTTTAGCCATTTATTTGTCAAGAATTTAAAGTATCTAGTTATAAACTCTGTTATACAAATACTGGTCTGAATGTGGGGGGAAATAGAATATTTTACTATTAACCCTGTATTTTTAAATTATTATCAGCATCTATGTATTGACAGATAATAGGTCACATCAGAGATAGGTATTTTTTTTTCTTCTTTTGTTTGAATCCTGTTTGACAATTTGTGACTTCAATTTGCATTTTTATGGCAAAGATAATGGGAGTGTTTTCTTCTCCAGTTCATTTTACAGATAAAGAAAATGAGATAAACAGGATTAAGGGACTTGTGGGGGGTTACAGCTAATAATGTGTAGTAGAGTACAGTAGAATAGAGTGAGGAAAATGATGAATGGAATGAATGCTTGATCTGGAACCTGAAGACTGATATTCAAATCTAAACTTGTCACTACTTATGTGACACTGTACAAGTTATCTCATCATCTAAGTGTCTGATGCATCATCTTCAAAAAAAAAAGTATGTGGGAGTAGATATTCTCTCTAAATCGTAATATTAAATAAATGTCTGATGCTAATAATTTTATTTATATTTGCTTGCTTCAAGGGATAGAGCTGGGGAAATTATCACTGAACAATTAATATCTTGATTCACTATGACCTTATTCTTATGATCTATCCTGTTAAATTACCATTGAAATTCCAGGATATCCTAAAGGGTTTGAGGTATCTTTATTTTTTCTGTGCTATTGAATATGACCCCCCCACACACACACACACAGACTGTGTTCTTTAGTGACTAGCATCCCAAATCCAATTTCATGTACCAATATAGTTCTCAAGAGTTCTTCCTTTTTACCTTTTTATGCTTCTTTTGAGTTTCATGTTTGGAGATCATATTTTCTGTTCAGCTCTTGTCTTTTTATAAGAAATAAATGAAATTTACCTGGATCATTGAATGTCCATCTTCTTCCTTGAAAATAATGCTCAAATTTGGTAGATAATTGATTATTTGCTTCAATCAAATTTCCTTTGTCTTTTGGAATATCTGATTATAGGCCTTTAGATCCTTTAAGGTGGAAGCTAATAGGTCTTATGTAATCCTGATAGTAGATCCTTGATATTTGAAGTGTTTCTTTCTGTCTTCTTGCAAAATTTTCTCCTTGATCTGATAATTCCAAAATTTAGCTACAATATTCCTTGGAGTTTTCATTTTGTGTTCTCTTTCAGGAAGTGATCAGTGAATTCTTTCTTTTCCTTCTTTTTTATTATAGCTTTTTATTTACAAAACATATGCATGGGTATGTAATAGTTATTTTACCCTCTGGTTCTAGAATATCAGGGCATTTTTCCTTGATGATTTCTTGAAAGATTAAAATTACATTTTTTTCCCTCATCATGATTTTCAGGAATCCAATAATCCTTACACTGACTCTTCTAGGAGTATTTTCCACACCAATTGTTTTTGCAATGAGTTATTGTATATTTTCTTCTATTTTTCATTTCATTTTGGTTTAGTTTGACTGATTTTTGATGTCTCATTGAGTCATTAACTTCCATTTTTTCAATTCTAATTTTTAGTGAATTATTTTCTTTAGTTATCTTTTTAACTCCTTTTGTATTTGGCCGATTGAATCTTTAAATGAGTTGTTTTGTTCAGTAGATTTTTTTTCCATTTCACAAAATCGTTTTTTCAAGGCAGTTTTCTTTTCCATTTTGGCAAATCTATTTTGTAAGGAGATTATATGTTTTTCCCCATTTCATGAAATATATTTTGTAAGTTTTCTTCAGATAATCTGTGTTTCCTTTTCCAAATTCTCCAGTAATATTTTCATTTTCTTCCCCCATTTTTTATAAATCCCTTTTAAGATCCTCTTTGTATTCTTTCAAGAGAGATTTGTGAGATGGGAATACATTTATATTACCCTTTGGGGCTTTATCTGGAGATGATTTGCTTTTAATGTCCTCAGGGTTTGAAGCATCTTCTCTTTTTCCATAGAACCTATTTATTGTCAGAATTTTTTTTAAAGATGAGGTCTGCTTTCGGACAAAGGGAAGATTGTCCCAGCTTCCTTTACAAGCAACAGAAGCTTCATTGGATCAGTGCTGCTGACTTATGGTGCTGGGTGGGTATGAGAAAGTCCTGCATCACTCTAAGCTTCACAGGCTCATTATTTGCCTCTTGTATTTGTGTTGATTGTCTCACAGCTAATCTGCTGATACACAGGTTTGTATGCAAGAAAGGGTATCCAACCATTCTATAGATTATTACCTGGTAGATTCTCTGGCATGAGGACTCCACACCACCCTGTATCTCTGTGCTGTGCCTGTGCTAAGCTGCCTCTCCACTTGCCTGATTGAAAAAGAAAATTTCTGAAGTTTTACTAATATATCTTCTTCTGCAACTATGTTGCACTCCAAATATTTGTGGACTCTGTCACTATAAAACAAGTTCAGAGGCTTGATTTGGTTTTGATCTGAATAATGACAAGAGAAGGTCAGATAAAGACCTATTTCCTCTCTGCCATCTTGGCTCCACCCTGCCACTGTCTACTTTCAGTTCTTTCTGCTATTCCAGATAATTCCTAGGTTCATTTCTAGAGATATGACACAATGTGTGGGGTTCTTTTTTTTTTCTAAAATATGATGGTTCTATGGGAGCAAGTTTCTTGGGAAGGTTTTCTGGAGGCAGAACTAGTTTCAATTCAGATCAATAATCACCTCAAATGCAGTCAGCTGATAAAAGGTCAAATCTTTTATTGTCTCTTCCAAAATAGGCCAGTTAGTTTTCTTAAAGGCCTCTCTGCTTGGTTCCAAGAGCTCTTTGCAGCTGGAGCTTCGGCCTCCAGCTCTCTCTGAATCTTGGTTCTACTCCCCTCAACTGACTCCAGGAGCTCCTTATATATGATCTCTTAAAGGTGTGAACCCAAAGGTTGACTCCTCCTCTGAGAGAGTGGGATTGTGGGTTTCTGACTTGTGAATCTCCTGAACTTGTGAACTCTAATGTGTGAGCTAATGTGTGAACTCTCAAAGGTGTAAACATAAGTATTGTTTCTATCAATTCCATTGAGTTAACACTAGGATTCTAACATCTCCTGCTTTCTTTTGATTTAGAGTATAAGGTGGTCATGACCTCCCTGACTTCTCAAGGAGGTTAGAACCCCCAAAAAGAAGGTGATTATGCCTTCCCTGACTGCTCAAAAAAGAAGTGAAAACACCATAAAAAGAAGGTGGTCAAACCCTCCCTGACATCTCAGGAAGGAAGATGAAAACACGAAAGGAAATGGGAAATCAAATCAGATTAGTGGGTTTCTAAAGGGGGTCATTTGAAACAGGTATACATAAATCCATCAATATGGGAGGTATTATATGGTGTTCTCTTCTTTAAAATATAATGGTTCTCTCTGAGAAGTGGATTTCTTGGGGAGGTTTTCTGGAGGCAGCCTTTGTTTCAGTTCAGAGTAATAATCACTTCAAATACAGCCAGCTGATAAAATCCAAATGTTTATTTTCTCCTTCCTTGATTCTAAGAGCTCTTGCACCTTGTCCTTTGCCTGTGCTTTCTTCAGCCTCCAGCCAGCACAAAGGTGGAAGATGGGATGAATCTGACTCCACCTTTGAGAGTGGGCTTGTGGGCTTCTGTATCTCCCAGAGTGCTCCCCTCTCAATCTTTTCAACTGAGCTAACTCGCATGAAGGTTGACTCCTTCTCTGAGGGAGGGATTAAGGGAGGTGTGAATTCACAAAGTTACAAAGTTAACTTTGTGAATCTCCCATACTTGTGAACTCCAAGGAGTACTTAAATACATTAGTGAGTTAGAGAATTTAAGTACCATGCTAAATTAGGCAACTGACATCACTTTGTAAGGATTTGCTCTAATGTGTGAACCAATAAGCATTGTATCTATTCCATTGAGTTAACACTAGGATTCTAACATCTCCCTTGAGTTATCATCTTGTTTCAAGTTCTGGCTCATAACAGTATTACACATAATTACATAACTTACATAAGCACATAGCAATATAACACAGGCTAGCAGTGATGAAACAAATGAACATGAATCAACATGAAAAATTTATACATGTCCATAAGTCCTAGAAATAGTCCAAAAAGGAATCCCTTGTTCATTAGTTCATGTGCCAGGAATCCAATAATTTCTGCAAGCTTTGAAGTACTGCAATAATCTCATCAACAATTTTTCATCTCAAAAAATCCAATGATTCCTGCTGGTTTTCAAGTCTTTGAAACAGTCTCATCTTGTGTTAGGGAATCCAATGATTCCTGAAGATTTTAAAGTTCTTTTAACAGTCTCATTGTCAGCCATGCTCTTTCAGTGTCAGATGTTTCTTAAATTTTCTCCTTTGTTTTGAGGTTTTTCTCCTTTTCTGTTTCTCTCCAGGTGCTCATTGCCACCCATCTGTTTCTTTCTCTATCTGTAGGAACATAAGCAAACCCTCTCTCCCAGGCAGTTAACCTATATAATTCCCTTCTATTTACCACTTTCTAAATCTCTCTTCATTAGCTGGCAATTACATTGGAGCTGTTTGCACTGGACCTTGCCCTGTTGGGTTAAAAGGCCTATATTCTCCCCAAATGTAATCTTTCTGCTAGTTGATCATGTAATCTCTTTGTACCATGTGATTACTTTTAGGCTCATTGATCACATCAGAGTCCTGACCTTTTAAAGACTCTCTGGGTGTAATCTCAGCTGCCATTATGCTCCATTTATCTTTTATATGATGTCTTGGAGCTGGGCTCTGCCTCTCATTTCTCTGGGTCAATCTACATTCAGAGGCCCAGTGAAAGCCTCGGTTGCATGGGGTTTTGGGTTTTCTCTCACCCTGTCCTCTCACTCTATCTCTCTATCTACAATGGGCTCTCAGATGTCAAACTTTTCCACATTGAAAACATTGACAATTTTCTCTAGAAGTCCCTTTCCAAGAGGGACCCTGTCTTCCCGTATTCATCATAGTTTGGGCATAATAACCATTTGTGCCTACTGTGGCACAGTGTCTAATGAGCTCCTGTAAAGGAACATCTTTGTCTAGTCCCCATATAATTCTTTTGCAAACCTCATTGGTATTTTCCTTAGCCAGATGTCTGGCCATTATTTCTGTACCTGCATTTTCTCCAATGCTTCTTATTACAGCTATCTGCAAACATCCTACAAAATCAGCAAAAGGTCCATTGGGACCTTGAGCTATTTTTGTGAAGGCTTTACTGCCATCTTTCTGTCTGGGGAGAGAACCCCAAGCTTTTATTGCAGCCTTAGAAATTTGCTCATACACTGTTATGGGATAATAAATTTGTTCTGAATTCTCTGCATACTGACCTTCACCAGCTAGTTGGTCAAAAGCTATTTGTACATTAACTCCTGTTTGCCTATTTCATTGGGCTTGAATCCTACATAATTCATGATATTCCGAAAGCCACAACAAGTTTTGTCCAGGTTCTAAACATGTCCTTCCTATGGATTTCCAATCACTATAGGTTAAGATTTCATAAGACAAATTATCTAGTAACATCTTAACATAAGATGATGTAGCCCCATAAAAAGTGCAACTCTTTTTCAAATCCCTATTTTTTTTTCCAAATTAAAAGGAATGTATCTTCTCCCTTTTTGACCTGAAGAGTCAATCTTTTCAATCACAGGATATACATTTATAAAATCAGATACATCTTGTCCTTCATTTTTTACCTTAATTAATGCCTTTTCTAATCTTGTCACAGGCTCCTTAATAGGTGGTTCTGATTGCATTACTGCCTCTCCGCCTCTTCCTTCTCCCTCCACCCATGAAGGGTTAATTGAGGGGGGAGGGTCATGAGATGAGGAATGATCTAATTTCTCCTGCTTATCTGATTCTTCATCCTTTTCACCTAATTTAGTTGGCACCCCCCCCCCCGCTCTTTCTTCTTTTTTCCTTATTCTAACACATATAATTTCCTAAAGCCAGTTGTATTAAATTATATGTATTATAAATTATGTATTATATATAAAATATGTATTATAAAATATGTATTATAAATTATATGTATTAAGTGTGTCTCTTCAAGGATGCTAAAGGAAAAGAAGTATCAAAAGGTCCGTATTTCTAAAATGTCCCTATTCTTAGCTAACTGCACTAGATAAGAAGCTTTCAGGAGTTTTCTTTTGAATGAAGTACAGAATTATCTCTCTTTTTTGAGCTAATTTATCTAATTCTTAAGGGGAGAATTCCAATCTTAAGTGCCTAGTTAATTTTTTTCCTATGTATACTTTCTCTGATTTCTGTTTTTCTACAGATTTGGATAAATGAGATTTTGTTTTTGTTTGTTTTGTTTTGCTTTTTACTATTTTCTATTTGTGTTTAATTTGGACCTGGCATTTGAGAGAAAAGAGATTAAGGCTAAGATTTAAATCTTAGTATCCTTTGTTTCCCCTATAACAATGACAAAGTGATTAGAAACCAGATTGGATCAAATTCTATCTCCTAGTGTAATAATACTTAAGAGAGCACATAAATATAATTCTCTTCTGTTAAACCATTTTTCCTCTCTCACACTTCCTTGTCATAGTGTTCACTACATAAATATTAACTATTATTATTATCATTATTATTATTAAGGAAAACATAGTGTTTTTTTTTTTTTTTTAATTACAACTTCCTGCTCCTCTTTCTCGTAGGAATTAAAGTCTTTGAAGAAAGGTGGGAAAAGAGACTAAATATTCCCATTCTGTCTTGCTTTGACCACAAAATAGCTCCCTCTATAAATGTGCCTTGATAAACATGGGGTTCTTTCCTACACATATAAAATAAGCTATATAATAACTCAAATTAATTATCTTCTCAAAACTCTCTCCCTCTTCAACTTTTGTAATTCTTTCAGTAGTATCACCATTCTACTAGTCACCAAGTTTCAATTATTTTTCTTCTTTCTCTTCATCACTGACACCTCCCCACCAAATATATAGCCAACTATCATAGGTTTAGTTCATACTTCATGGTATATTTTAACTAGATTCCTCCCCTTTTATTCCACCTATAAGATGGAAGTTTATGTGGATTTATCCTTTAGTTTGTTTCCTGCCCTTTAGTTACAAAAGCTCATTGGATCAAATAGTTTATTGAACCTACTTACTTTATAGTCACCTTCTTTTCTCTAATTTGCTATATGGACTACAGCCATATCAAACAAAATTTATATGGTGTAATTTCTTTATTTACAAACAAATCAATGGTTACCCAAACTTACAGGAAAAATCCCAAACTCCTTAATTTAACTCTTAGTGCTCTTCATTGTCTTAACAGATTATTCCAACCTGGTCTTTTACTATTCTCTTTTACAAACTCTTTAGCCTTGCCAAATATATCTGCTCTATATTATACTCTGAACATTTCTGTTATCTGTTTATATTCTTTCCCATATTTCTAAAGTCTTCTTCTTTGCTGTCTAATTACTTAAACCTCAACTCATTTTTCCATGCCCAAATATAGTTATACCTCCTCTCTAACCTCACAATTATATGATAACCCCTCCCACCTTGAAGCCTGATTTTTTGTTCTAATTGTATGTCTCACTTATCATATAGTGCTTTCTATTGTTATATTCACGAAATATTACAATAAGATACTATCTAGGTAATATATGATTAGAAAAAGAGATTTTTCAATCATGTAGTAAAAACTAAAAAAGAGACAATGCACAACATGTCCAGAGCCTTCTAAAATATTTAGTGATCCAGCAGACTTCCAGGGCATTTATATTCTTTAACTTGATGACTTATGGTCTTATGTGATAAAGAATTACAAGTTTTAAAAGCTATTGATGGGTTGACCATATAACTATGCAGGGAATATTGAAATAAGGTGTATTTATAACCTATCTCTAATGTCACATTTTAGAATTCTTGTTTGCATAAATTACAAAAAGATTTGCTTGTTTCCTTCACAATACCAAAACAACTAGTACAATGCTTTGGCACTCCTTTCCTGAGCTGGTAGACATTAGAAAAGTACTTACATGCATTTCTATTATTTTAATTGCTACAAAGGAGCAGAAAATATTTACTTATTTATTTAAAGAATTATATGGTTTAAAGGGATTAGCATCTAATATATATCATTGATATTATTATTTAAAAAGAGATAAAATTTTATATAATATTCACAGAATACACAATTCAAATAAACTATGATGAATTTTATGTAAAATAAATCTCAGCTTGTTCTTTTAAAAAATATCTCAATGCTGGTTCTTGAAATTAAAAAGCATTGACACAGTGTAGCACTTAGATGAATATTTCCTCTCAAATCCAAGTACTGATGGTATGGTTTAATCTAAATAACTTGAAATTATTTGGCCAATGAGCAATTATTCAATGAAGTGCCTCAAAATAGCTGATAATGGATAATTCAGATGTCAAAACTTTCTCTTAATAATTAGGTTGGCTAGAAGGAATTATTCCAATAATTATGTTGAAGCCTTTTGCTTCCTTTTCAAGATTATACCTTAAATATAGTATATTATCCATATACTACTGTCAAAATTAAGTTTAAAAGACAGAACACTTCCTAGTAATGTCGAAGTACTTGCTTTCCTCACATTACCTTAATAGTTTCTCATATTTTTAATCTAAATACTTTTCCTATAAAATAAATTAGTTCAAAGGACTTCCACTTCCCTGTTGATGCACATCTGGTTATATTACTATTATCATAAACAGGTAGACTTTAAATAAATATATACACTTTAACAAACTTTTATTCTCCTAATTGTCATGTCCCTAATCTGCTTTCAAGTTCATCAAATGGAACACTTTTTCCCCCTCCAGATTCTTCCACCTTCTACACAGAAGCCTTCCTCTCCAATTTCTCTTTCTTTCCAATTTCTTGTTTTCTAGTTCCCTTTTATGTATTTTTGTTTCACATTAGAATGTAATGCCTTTAAGTTAAGGACTGTCTTGTTTTCATCTATTATTATCACCAGCACTTTATGCAGGAATGTTCCACATAGTAAATTCTTAATTAATATATTCTCTCTCTCTCTCTCTCTCTCTCTCTCTCTCTCTCTCTCTCTCTCTGTTTTGTAATAATCTGAATCAGATAAAGGTTCTTCATATTTAAACTTTAAATACACTCCCCTCATTATCCCTCACCCCAACCCCCCCCAAAAAAAAACAAAAAAAAAACAAAACATGATGCAAGATCCTCAAGATGAAGTCAATAATTTGTTAATGCATTCATTGAGCAAATGTTTAAATAACAGGAAAAGCTATACAACAAAAGTTGAATACTCCTTTATGTTTTCTTTCCCTCATAAAAATGTAAGGCAACTCTGTGATGCTGTGGATAAATGCTTGTTCTGAAAACAGGACCATCAGAGTTTGAATCAGAACTCAAATACTTAATTAGCTGTATGATCCTGAGCAAGTCACTCAATTTCTGTTTGCCTCATTTACTTGACTTCAAAATGGAGAAAATAATAGTAAAGCATTTAGCATAATTACTGAAATATAATGGATCCTATATAAAGGCTTATTCTATTCAACTCTTCTCTTACCACTTACTACTGCTGAAATTCATATATGTGTGCATATACACACATATATGAATATATATATATATATATATATATATATATATATATATATAGGCTTTTCCCCAGAGCACTTTTCACTTTCCTTTTTTATATACTTGTACTTAAATCAAACTTCTAGCACTTATTAGCTGAATTACTTAACAATATACTAATGAATTTACCTGACTCTCAATTTCTCCATCTCTAATCTGGTGATAATAGCTTTATTATCCATTTCATGGGGTTACTATGAAGTTCAACTGAGAATGTATCTAAAGTGCTTTGTAAACTTTAATATATAATACAAATTTTAGTTATTATTCTATGGATACCCTCTGTTGTGCAGATCACAACTCATAAATGCCTTTAATTCTATATTATTTTTGTACATTCTATTTTATAAATCATCTACAAGTAGTCTAACCACTGATCTGGAGGTCCCCTTCTAAATTTTTCTTAACATTTCTTGTATTTCAGTATAGTACTCAAGGTGTTCACCTATTATCCCACTCTCTTGCTACATTATCAACTCAATTCTTTATCAATCATGAATTTAATAAATTATATCAGATATGCAAAAATATGGTAGTGGAAATAGGCCATAGTAACATTTACATATAATCAATAGGTTTCTATGTGTTTGCTAAACATTGTGCACACATAGACCTTAGAATACAATACAAAGGACCAAGTAATCTCTAAGTATGATGGCTGATGAAGCACAGGGAATTCATGGACAATAAACATGTCTGTTTTATAGTCTATTACTATTCCTAATTGAGGTGGCAGTATAGCAACAAGCTGCTCTACTTGAACCATTTATACCAAAGTAGAGCATGTTTGGGATGCTGCAGACCAGTTCTCTCCCTGTGGCTCACTGCTATATCTAATGGATAGGGGTTCATGCAGAGAAGTCTAAGCACAGGTGCAAGTTGATGACCCAGTAAGTAGAGCATTGATCTTGAAAGCAGGACTGTCTGAGTTCAAATCTGCTTTCAGGCACTAAATACTCTTTAACTGTGTGACCCTAGACAAGTCACTTAACCCCAGTTACTACCCTTCCTCTCCCCCCAAAAAAGAGTCTAAGCCCATTGCCCTTTCCATAACCCAGAATAGAGACTTCTTATATGGGTTCCTTTTAGTTTCTTTCTCTCAATTTCATGTTGAGAGTTTGGAAAAGAAAAACAAAAAAAAGAGATAGCTCTTCACTATACTATGGTGTGCTATCCCTTTTTATTCTGTCCTTTTCTAAGGGAAATCATTTCTCCATCTGTCTGCTTTAGCCAGGCACCTTTCAGTGTTTGGTTCAGCCTTGAGAAAGGCTCCAGGGGCTTGTCACTTTTAATTATCTCTAAGGAAGGTTTGAAGTCTGACTAACTACTTCCGGTAAAATTAAGACCTTTCTCTTTTTAAAAGAAAAAAAAATGGAAGACTTCAATTGAAGTAGAGATTTTCCCCCAAGAAACAGTTTTCAGGAAGCAGTTTTTATTCTGTATCTAATTGGCTGTATAGTTCAAAGATGACTCTTGGCAAGATTCTATCTAGTTACCAGACAATCAAGAGCTGTACTCAAAGGCCCAAGAAAAGAGAGCTCCCCATTTAAAGAAAGGGACATTGTGACCTTCTTTATCTCATCAACTTACCAGTCCTGTTTAAACCTTCCCTAGTTCTGAATGTTTGCAGCAGCTTTCTTAGCAGCATGGTTTAAATAATGTTTGTTTATTTGGAGAAAGATTCTGCTTCATCTTTTTTGGGGGGATGTGGTTGGATTGGATGAACTATCATTTGAATACCATCTCTTTCAACCGTAGATAGTCCTGAATTTTCCTATTAGGTTATTTGATTTGGTTGTTATAAGGACCTAGAAGTTTTCAAAGCACAAATTAAAAATAGGATTTAGCTTGTCACATAGGTGACATATATATATATATATATATATATATATATATATATATATATATACATACATATATACACATAAATATGTAATGAATGGCTAATATAATAAGTAAAATAGAATTATTTTTTTTAAATTAAAGGAAATTATGAACAAAAAAATTTATAATTTTCTGTATTTCCCCATTTGAAGGACTACTAAACCCTCTCTCTCACACACACACACACAGTCACTCACACACTTTAGCTCACAGGGACTTTGTCAGGAAAGCAAACAATTTGTGTCTCAAGTAATCTCTTAGAAGTGATAAAAACATTGTCTCTGCAAAAGCTCACAGGAGAGTCTCTGTGTGATGTTAGTTTCTTGAAGAAGAGTTAAAGAGTAGGCTACCAGGAACCATTACCTTTGATCCCAAACTATTGTAAAGATTTCTCCCTCTCTGTGACCCAGTTTAGTGACTTGTCAGCTTGGCTTCTACAGTTCCACACCACTGCACACAATTTGCATAATATAAAACTTCAGATCCAATAAGGAGGGGGGAAAAACAAGGAGTAGGAGAAGTTTAAATTAACCTTGGACAGAGCTTCTCTGGCTCGTTAATTTCAAAGCACACCTAGTTCCAAGTCTGCACACAGAGTGGAATCTTATGATTGTTAACAGTAAAGAATGGCAGAAAAGTGATGTGGTTTAATATCAAACTAGCTCCAAAGTTGGATTTCCTTTGCAAGTTAGTTTGACAACCTGACAAGGATAAAATGTGAATTGTTCTCTTTAGTGACACTGAAGATCTTGTCAAAATGGAATCAAATCAGACTGCTCAGGAACCTTTTTCATAGAAGGAAATCCAGTCTTTGAGAGACAAATTGTTGAAACCATCTTATATTATATCTTTTCTGCACAAGAGGATTCTTTTAGGTTCTCTTAAGTTTGTTTTTGGGTAATTAATTTATTGATAAAGACTACAATCCAGGTTCCATATAATTTAACATATGTTTATGACCCATGAAAACTGTCCCCAACAACATCTGGGTAAATAAAAGGCATAAATATCAGCTGCTTTCACCTTTTCAGAGACAGATGCATATTTAGTCCTTGTCTAAGATTACCTTAAGAGAGACAAACACCTCTCAGCCTCCCACAAACAAGCACTCCACAGAGCATTAACATAATCACCCTTATTATAGGAGAT
Source organism: Sarcophilus harrisii (assembly GCF_902635505.1). Lineage (NCBI taxonomy): Eukaryota > Metazoa > Chordata > Mammalia > Dasyuromorphia > Dasyuridae > Sarcophilus > Sarcophilus harrisii. Next base: position 100,248,582 of record NC_045428.1, read on the forward strand.
GCATAGACCCATGCAATCTATGGGAACTGCAAGTCATTCTATTTAAAATAAACATTTGCACTTAGGGACTCAGCAGCAATTTTAATTATCACCAAACATTTGGTAAGATGGGATGGGATATAAAGAAATATAGTCTTATTTTTTTTCCCATTTTGAAAAATCTTGGCATCAGTGAATTTTTTGGTGAATGAATAACTGTGCACAATACCCTGTAAATGTCAAGATTTCAAGTGAATTCTAGGAAATGTGAATGTTTTACATATATTTTCAGTTTGGATTGCAATATCTCTGAACATAATTCAATTTCAAAAGCATTTATTAGGCATTGGTCATGTATCATATATGGTGTTAGGAACTAGAATAAAAGAATATAAATGAAACAGTCTCTTCACTGAAAGAGATTCCATTCGATTGAGGGAAGGAATATATACACAAGTATATGGAAAATATATTTATAAAACATAGAAATAAAATAAATACAATATAATTTCAGTGGTATTGGAAAATTGCTGGTAACTTGAATAAATAAGAAAGACATTTTTAAATATGGGACATTTACAATGAACTTTGAAAGGATCTAGGAATTCTAAAATGTAGAATTGTGGAGGTAGCAAAGATTCATGAGATGAGTATGTCATTTTCATTGGAATGTAATGTCTCAATAGGGGAGTCTAGAAAATTATTTGAAGACAGGATCAAAAAAGGTTCAAATGTCAAGTAGAGAAGTTTGTATTTTGTCTTAAAAGCAATAGGAGTCCCCCAAAGTTTCATGAACAAGCAAATGAGTCATAACAGTGATTTTGCAATACCAAGTTGACTGAACTGACTCATAGATCTTTATCTCCAGAACTAATATTCTCTCCATGTTACTAAGCGGCTTCTCTGATTATAGATCATGGATTCATAGGTTTGCTGGTCATCCACTTCACTTTTAATTTCCCAGTGAAACAACTGAGACCCAGAGAGATTAAGAGATTTCCCAAGTACATTAATGAGGTAGGATTTAAACACAGAAATTAAGGGAGTAGAAATAACAATTAATTGGGGATGAAAGCTGAGGGAGAATACAAAAGGGACTCTAAGAACCATATTGAATGAAAAAAGTCATGGTACCTTCAAAAGAAAAACATAAATTAGGACAAGTTTTGTGTTTACAGGGAACTATAAAGAATTCCATTTGGGCTATACTTTTTTGGCAGTTGGTTACTCAGGAATAGTGCTTAGAAGATAGGTGAAAACTAAATATACAGATTTGTGAGCACAGAAAGGTGAGAACTGATCCCACATGAGCTTGTGTAATCTTTAGGAGAGAAAGACAATATACCCACACAATAGAAAAGACAAGTCTTGACCACGTTTATGCCCACAAAAGAATTGTAGGATATGAAAAATGTTTGTCAAAGATTTCTGAGAAATGCAGGATTTTAAGTACTACCATAAAAATCCTCCGAAGAGAGCTATTTTGAAAATCATAGCTAGTCAAAAATGTCATCTGCTATAGACAGGTCAAAAAAGAAAACAATTGAGGAAGGATGAGTTAGTTTACCCACTAATAAATCATTGGTAACCTTGGAGACAGTATTTTCAGGGTGATAATAATCCTGAAGACCTTCCTGTACCAAGTTAAGAAATGAGTGGGAGGTACGAAAGTTGAAGAGAGAGGAACAGGCAGTGTTGTTTTTGTTTAAGTTTAGATACAAAAGAAATTAGAAATACAGGATGAACATATGAATGGATCATAGGGATATTGAAATTTTCTTTCATTATTATATTTTTTCTTGAAATGGAAATTTATTGTGACATATTTCAAATGCTCCCTGATGTTCTTTTGAACACATAATACCCCCCTCCTTGTTTTCTGTCTTTCTTTTTGTTTCTTCAATAGAATTTTACCTCTCCAAACATAGACATACAAATAATTTTCACCAGCCACTTTTGCAAAAATTACTGCATTCAAATTTTTCTTCCCTTCTCCAACTCTCTCCTCCTCAAGACAGCAAGCCATAGGTTAAACATGTTTCACTATTAATTTTAGGGATTGTGGAAATTTGGCTTCTTAAAAAGAAGGAAACAAACATTTATTATATACCTACTATATGCCTCACTCTGAACAAAGAACATTACAAATATTTCTCTTTTTGGTCCTCACAACAAACCTATGACACAGATGCTATATTATCCCCATTTCACATATCATGAAACAGAGATTAAATTATTGACTCAAGGTCACACAATGAGTAACTCTGAAATAGGATTTGACTTCAGATCTTCTTCATGTTAGATGCAGTGCTCTATCCACTGTACAACCTATCTGTCCTTTAAGAATCTATTTCCCATTAAAGAATAATCCACTCAAGGAGAAAATGAAAATTAAGTAGAAGATACATCTAAGGGACACGCTCAGAGAAGAGAAGGAATAGGCTAAGACTAATAGCTTAAGAGGTGGAGCTGGTCATAATTTATTTTTTTAAAATGGTCAGTTTGGTCAATTCTTTCTCTATGCTGCATCAAAACTGGAAAATATGGGCATAAAGTTGAGGGGATTTGAGATGTATAATCATGAAGGAAAGGATGTTTACAATGAATAGTTTCAGTCTTTTAAGTATGTAAGAGGGGTATGCGTGTGTGTGTGAGAGAGAGATAAACAGACAGACAAACAGACAGACACAGAGACACAAAGACACAGAGAGAGAGACAGAGACAGCCATAGAAATAGGGAAGAGTTTAAAAGATTTCTGGGCTTCGGTGAGGGTCCAGTTTATATATGACACCATATGACTCCTTAAAACAGCATACAGCATTATTCAAATAGAAGCAGTGATGGACAATAGTGCATATTATGAAAGAAATAAGCTGCTAGGCTATATGGGACAAAGCTTCAAGGGTAAAGAATGATAACAAAGCAGTGATGATTAAATGGGAAAGCAGGGAGAGATAGAATGATAGGTTATCAGAAGATGTTGTTGTTGATCCTTCATTTGCAAGAGACCAGTGACATCATTGGGGGATATCTTTATTTACATGTGAATTGGATTTAAGTGACTTGGAGTTGCACAAAGTTGGCTATCTTTGTATTCTTCCTGATCCAGAGTCATTCAAATCCAGTGCTGAAACAAAAGTGAAGGTGACTATTGACCCCAAGATGCAGTAGATGACCTTGGTGTCTTTGATGTCTAGCCAAACTCTAAGTACTCCACAACAGCTATTCCAAGCACCTTCATAACCACAGCAATAATTTGTTCTCATTTTGTCCATTCAACTAGGTCAGTCTTCACATGCTTAAAATAAATGTTCCAAGTGGGGTGGAGGTAGAAATTTTTTTTTAAAGTATTAGGCAAGATTTCTGTCCTCAAAAAGTTTATAGTCTTGTTACCCTATTCATAGGACTGGCAGATTACAGCTTTTCAAACTAACAAGTTCAGGGGATAGCAAATCATCAGCACTATGTTCAAATAAAAATATTTAACATAAAAAATAAATAAAAAAATAAAATAAATGTTCCCCTAACTTACCACTGGGTTTGAAGTTTGTTGTTTATTACTGTATTACTAGGGTGTGACTGTATTTAAGGAAGACTGCAATTTCTAATGTGAGGATTTGCTAAGGCCTTTTCAATGCTGCTCATCCATTTTTTGTGTCTACTTTCCAACCATTTTTCACTTCTTATCACAGATTATATGATTTATTTAAGAAAGTTTAAAAAGGAAGAGATGGGAGGATAAGAAGCTGGAGTCAGGAAATCCAGAATTTTGGACTGTGGAGGCAGAATAATTATGGACACTGAAAGTCACCCAAGTGACACAGAAGTTAAGAGTTCGAAAGATCAATCAATCTATGGAAATTCATTATTGTATATTATGTGTCAGGTAGAAGAAAGGGAGGAAGGAAATAAACACTTATTAAATACCTACTATGTGTTAGGCACTGTGCTAAATGCTTCACAAATAATATTTCATTGAATCCTTACAACTTCCTTGGAAAGGAGATGCTATAGTTGCTATAGTTCTTCCTATTTTAGAGTTGAAAAAAGTTAGGGCAGTAGAGGCTAAATACTATAACCAGTATTGTAGAGCTAGTAAGAATCCAAGAACTGATTTTAATTCAAATTATCCTGAATTTCATCACAGTGCTTTAACCAAAGTACCATATACAGGAGCTTAAAAAGAAGCCAGGTGAAAATTTTCCTATTTTATACATTTAATTTTAATTTCAGTTTTTTAATTTACACATAAACAAAAAATTTTAATCTTTTTAAAATTTTAAAATTCTAAAATCATTGTATTTCTTGCTGCTGGACTTAGTAATATATAAAAATGTTGATGATTTATTTGGTTTTATTTTCTATCCCACAATTTTGCTAAAGTTGTGAATTTTTTCTAGTAGTTTTTTAGTTGATTCTTTGGGATTTTCTAAGTATGTCATCATATTATCTGCAAAGAGTGATAATTTAATTTCTTCATTAACTACTCTGATTCTTTTAATTTCTTTTTCTTCTCTTTTTGCAAAATCTAACATTGCTAATACAATATCTAGTAGGAATGTTGAGAGTGGGCAACCATGTTGTACCCCTGATCTTATTGGGAATGATTCTAGTTTGTTTCCATTAAATATGATGCTTGTTGATGGTTTTAAATACATGCTACTGATCTTTTAAAGACTCCATTTATCCATACATTCTCTAGTGTTTTTAATAGGAGTAGGTCTTGGATTTTGTCAGCTTTTGTTGCATCAATTGACATAATCAATAATCAAATTATTTTTGCTATTTTGGTTATTGATATATTCAATTATGCTAAACTATCTAATACTGAACCAGCCCTGAATTTCTGGTAAAAATCCTAATTGGTAATGATGTATTATGCCGGGGATAACATGCTGTAATTTCTTTGCTAATATTTTATTTAAGATCTGCATACATAATTCTTTGTCTATAATATCTTTCTCTGGTTTGACCCCATCTGGATTAGGTATCAGTAATTTACCTGTGTCATAAAAAGCAGGAATATTCAGTAAAATCATAATTAAAAAACATAATCCCTAATCTATGGCCAAAGTGAATTACTAAATTTTCTCTTCTCATTTTTTGGATGATACTTGATAGCTATAAGTACAAATCTTACTTTGTTGCTATTTTTGCTTTCATTGTTATTCTCTTTCTATACATTCCTGATGCTTTTAATTTATCATGGATTTGGAGTCATTACTATTGATTTTGACATAAATTCAAAGAGAAAATATTTTGGATTAAATCTTGTGTGGAATTTCTACAATTTAAATCATCCATGAGTAAAATAGACTACCCCAAGATGGGTTCTTCTTACTATATGTCTTCAAATAAGTCTGGATAGGTATCTGCTGAATATGTTTTAAAGAGAATTTCCTTTTAGGTTATGAACTACCTTAGATGATCACTGAGATCTTCTTCAAGACTAAAATGCTGCATCTCATCCATATTGTACATTTGACTTAAGAGCTGCTATTTTCAAGTGTAAAAATATAAAGAAATTATTTATCTTCTCTGATTTTCAATTGACTCATCTATATTTTCATGCAATGGTATTTTCATTATCTGATATAAGTTTACCAATGTGTATGTTATGTAACTTCACCTCTTTGAGAACAAGAAATATTTTCTTTTTGTCCACATATCATAAAAACCTAAAGTAGTGCATTGCACAGTGTAGGCATATGGTTTTTGTTATAAATTGTTATACCTGAATTTTATAATGGTTAAAATATAGCCAACTATTGTATGAATTTATACTATTTTTATTAAAATAAAAATACCATCTTTGATATGTAGTATCCATTCTGCTTTTTTTTTTTAATTATAAACAACAAATTATATAACAAATCTAAATGGAAAAATAACATGACATAAATGTTCTCTGGTCAAGGTTACCCTCTTCTAACTACTATTATTTCAATTTTAATATGTAGATTAAAGAATATTTATCATTTTCATGTTGATGGTGAATGGCATATATTATCTATATAAAATGTAATTTTGGTCAGAGATTTACTCTGAATGTTAGTTACAGGAGTTGACATTTTATAACCTTCCTTTAGAGTTATTCAAATCACAACTACTAAGACATGATTTGAACAACTATGAAGTTATATTAGAAATATCCTACAAGATGATTAAGAAATCCTATTTTGTGGAAAAGTTCTAAATTTAAAGGAACCAATTATAATTTCGTATTACTTTAATTATCAATAGAAACACTAACACCATTGTTCTTCCGTGCTCCAAAGTAGTGGATTGGAAAATGCCTGCTTCTATAAGGCAAAAGATGTTTTCATACTTTTGGATGCATGTAGCATAGAGAAATTATTTTCTCCTAAAAAAGAAATTATGTTCACTTTCATGGTTTTTGAGACATGTAACACATGCCATATGCTACAATTATGATACTAAATATTTTATCTTGCTTGAACTTTCCATCAATATTTGGTGTCTCAAAATTTTACAACGATAAGTTTAAACTGAGACACCAGTCTGTGAAAAGCACATGATAATGTGTTTAGCTTTTATTCCTTACCTTTACAAGTTGGCTTGACTCCAGTCAAGATTCCTAATGCCTTAGTAGGAATAAATGATTGGAGAATATACCTAGGAGCTACTAGTATTAACTAAGTTGGCATGCATCAAAGAGTAACAAAGTGAAGGGCTAATGTTTAACTGGCAATTATATGTCTATGTTAAGACCTGCCACAAACATTTAAATGCTGACTATGATCCTAATGACTGGTAAATTAATTTCAAAAAGCCTTTTAAAATGTACTGTGAGTAAAATTTCTCAGTAAAGCAGTAGGAGGTAATAATTGCCAAGTGAGAGAGAAAGAAGAGTGCTAACTTTTAATACCATATTAACATTTTACAATTCATTATAGAATCTGTAAAATGAATATTTTCCACCTGACTCTCCATTTAAATTAAGTAGTGACTCCTCTACAATACTGGAAATGAACAAAGAGCTTGTCTCTACATTAGGATTTATTGTCAATTATTTATTTAAAGTTAAAGAATACTTTCAGTCTTTGGTGATTTCCTTGTTTTGATGAAGCCACAGCTTCACAAAGTTTTTAGAGATTCATTAGAAAGTGGAGGACTGAGCAGTCAGCAATCACTGACCTTCCTTTGATACTTCAATGGATCATTGATGTATTTGATTTGGGCAAATATCTCCAATGTCAAAGATTGAAAACCATCCAGGCTTTTTTCATCATGTAAGATTCTTGTCCATATCCTCCATAAATCTTTCACTTCTCTTTGACCCTGTATGATTGTACAATGTTGAAAGCAAATGTACACTAGCAGCTCTCTGAAGTGAAAAACGAAGAAATACATGACATACTTTTAAGTTTAATCACATTCTGCATTATTAATGCTTTCTAAAACACTTTCTTAAGTCAACACAATAAAAACCGCCAGTCTCCTACTGTATTCAGGGCCATCTCCAGCCATCCTGATTTATATCTTACCACTGAAACCAGAGGCTCCAGAGGAGAAAGTAATGTTGGTGACTTTGCACAACCCTTCCTCATTTAAATTCAATTCATGTCATGTCATCGCTTATCAATTATCATGACTTTCTTTGAGAACAAAGGAAAACAATCTGTGAATAACAGTACCACAGCCCCACTGGCGACCTAATTGGCACCAGCCAGTTGAACAACATGGCTAATTCAACCCTCTGCCCTTCCTTCCTTGTTTGCTTCCTTTCTTCATTCTTCTTCTTCTTTTTCTTTCCTTTTCTTTTATCTTTTCCCTTTATCCCTTGCTTTCTTTTTCCTCTTTTCTATCTGCATAGGATATATCTGCAAGTTCTCTACTAAGATTTTAAATTTAGATTTTAGACATCTCACAAGAAATCTTGGGGCTTAGGGACTACATTTCTTTCTTGAGGACCAAGCCTGAAATACCTCTGGCTCTCATTAGTTGGCCAAAAATAACTACCAACACATGCCTGAGAGGTCACTGTTGACTCAAAGTATTTGCTCTGAATGAATGTAAATTGCAATTATTTCTGTTATGACCAGAGACCCTAAGGGTCATACTCTCCCTGATAATTTTGTCTGTTTGTTTTGATTGAAAAAAGAGGCCACTCTAGACCCTATTTCTTACCTAGTTTTAATCACTGAGTTTGCACTTAAACACTCTGTCAGACTGAGATCTGGGAAAGATTTTAGATTAAAAAGTTCAGTATTTTAGCTTAAAAAGTTCAAGATTTTGCACAGCATCCAAAGCAATCTCCAATCATCCAGATTTATGTCTTGCTTCTGGACCCAGATAGCCCCAGAGGAGAAAATGAGGCTGATGATTTAGAGCAATCCTCTCTCACTTAACTCCAATTTCTTTGCAAATCATGGCATTACCTTTCTATTGTCAGGCCTTCTTCCAGAGTGAAGAATTTCTTTCCAAAAGATGTCAATCCATATCATTCCCCTCAAGCAGTTCCCCATATTCATTTGAGGTAATGGGATGAAGGTCTCATCTTCTGTAACTGCTTCAAGTTGACAAGAGTCATAGAGCTGTCCCTAAGTTCACCAAGGGTTCAGGCCAAAAGCGGAAGTGTGAGATCTGAACACAGCAGCAGCTTAGGCCAGGAGACATGGAGTGTTCATGATCTTCAAGATGAAGGAATATTTAGAAATGCATAACTTGGAGCCTGGAGGAAACACATCTCAGAAGCAGATTAAAAGTGGGGTGTCATCCAGGGTGGAGAAAGTTCAGGAATGGGGCTTTTGCAAAAAATGCATCAGGTCCCATCTGCAGGCCACCTTGGGGGTGTTGATGGTACACCCAACAATCTTGAATGCCCCCACTGTCCACAGAACTCCCTAGCTGAAAAGCTAAGGAGTTAACTGTTGGCAGGGGCCATAATATCAGCTTCTTTCTGGGCTCACAGGAAAATTCTGAGTTATCTGAAGGAGACGTAACAGAAGCAGCATTTTTATGAGTCCAGCTGGGGGATACTTCTAGTTTGACTGATGTTGGAATAGATACAATGCCTTTATATTGGCCCTTCCATTTTACACCTAGAGGGTCAGCACCTTGATCCTTCCAGAATTTTAAGTATAGCATGTCCCCTGGATTTATAGGAGAGGCAGTCTGAGTATGAGGATCTGTAGGGTTAGGGAGATGCTTGTTTGCGTATTCAGAAAGGGCATTCTGAACTGTACTGAGTTGTATGGCAAACTGAGTGACCAGATGCTGTTCTGGATCTGCAAGAATGTCAGTGATTAAGAAGGGCCTCCCATAGAGAAGTTTAAAGGGACTCAGCTTAATGTTCCCCCAAGGGGCAATGCAAACTCTAAAAATCCGTAATAGGAGATTCTTCACACGGTCTCTGGAGTCTAAAGCACAGTTTAGTCAGGAGTCACTTGAGGGTGTGATTCATTTTCTTCACCTTCCCAGAAGCCTGAGGATGCCAAGCAGAGTGAAGGTCATAGGTGATTTTGAGTGTTTTGGCTATATTCTGAGTTACCTGAAAAGTAAAGGCCAAGTCATGGTCATTCTGTAAGACTAGGAAGGCCAAAGTGAGGTATGATCTCTTTTAGCAAGCACTTTGATGCCTTCTGAGCTTTCTCAGTACCACAGCTTCTACCCAGTTAGTAAAAGTATCAACAAAGGCCAGAAGCAATTTGAAAGACCAGAAGCATAAATATAAAGTCTATTTGCCAATATTCCCCTAGGTATATGCTCCTTTTCTGAATAGGGTTTAGGAAAGGAAGAGGTCTAACAGCTCCCTGGGCACAAATTGAGCAGGCCTGGTAGGCCTGCTTGATTGTTTCTTCCTGTTTGTGACCAGTGAAAATGTGTTTCACCAGGGATTGAAGAGCATTTCTTCCCAGGTGGGTAGTGTGATGAAGACCAAAGATAAGTTTCCACTGACTTGCCTCTGTTTTGAGAATGTTTGAAACCAGACAGAAGGAGAAAGGATGTACCTCTTTTTTCTGCAAGGGTTTTTTTCCTGTGAACTATAAGAAGGGGTATAAGAATCAGAAGCTGGGGAATTAAAATTGCAATGATCAGGGGTAAATGGCAGCAATTTTAGCAGGTGAATCTGCATACCTATTCCCCTTGGCCTGAAGTGAATCTCCCTTTTGGTATCCTTTACAAAATATGGGTGAAACCTTTCTCGGTTGCAAGACAGCTTGCAATAGCTGTAGAATTTCTTCTGCATATTTAATGGGAGATTTTTTTTTTTTTTCTTTCAAAAAACCCTTCTCTTTCCATATAACCCCATGAGCATGCAAAATATGAAAAGCATATTTGGAGTCAGTATAGATATTCTTTCTCATTCCCTTCCCCAGTTTCAAAGCTCTGGTTAGGGCAATGAGTTCAGCCTTCTGAGCAGAAGTCCCAGGGGGTAGTGGCTGAGCTTCCAGGGGGCTACTGAGGGTCACCACAGAATTATCTGCCTTTCTTTCTCCCTTTTCAAGAAACCATCTGTAAACTATCTTGATTGTCAAGAGGAATGTCCTTTAAATTAGGTCGGCTGGAGTAGGCAGGATCTAGAGCTTCCTTACAATTATGAATAATGTCTCCCAACTGAGTGCTGTTAGGGATCAGTGTTGCAGAATTTAGAGTATTGCACTACGGGAGAGTCAGGTCATGTAGGAGAGCCTGATATCTATTAAGCATCCCACCAGCAAGCCATTGATGCCCTTTAGCTTCTAAAATGTTCTGAACACTGTGGGGGGTTAGAACCTTTAATGGGTGTCCCAAAGTTAGTTTTGAGGCCTCTTCAATTAAAAGGACCATGGCAGTCACCACTGTAAGGCAGGAGGGCCATCTTAGGGAAACCAAGTCCAGTTTCATTGAGAAATAGACAATGGATCTGGCGTCAGGAACCATAGCCTGAGTTAAGACCTCCAAAGCCTGACTTTGACTTTCATCTACATACAGAGTGAAATGCTTTTCTAAGTCAGGTATGGCCAAAGCAGGAGCAGAGGTCAGTTTATCCTTCAGGGATTTAAAAGCCTTGAACTGATCAGGTCCCCATTCAAGGGGGAGATTATCAGGGTCTTGAATAGAATCATAGAGAGGCTTGGCAATAATCCCCAAATTACAAATCTAAATTCTGCAGAAACTATCCATGCTCAGGAAAATATGTAGCTGTTTCTTTGAGGCAGAAGTTCTAAAATGGTCTGTTTCCTCTCTTCAGTTATAGAGTGAAAAGTAGGGGTGAGATTGTGGCCCAATTATTTGATAAACTGGCAGGCAATGTGAGTTATGGGTAAAAAGACCCTGTAGCCCTTACAGGGGCTAGAAAGGCTAGAAAATTTGGGGTTTTCATGGCTGTATGTAGGGATTTTTTCTGGTGGGATTGCAGATTAAAATATCCACATACTGAATGAAACTTCTGTTAAGCAGCTTCAATTCCCTTAAGAAATAGATGACCAGTCTGGGATCACTCAGGGCATGGTTCTGACTTTCTGGATTGTAGATGCAGATAGAAATGCAGTTAAGCACCTCCAAAAGTTTGTGCTTAAGAAATATCTCTGTACAAAAAGAATCAGACTCTGAAATATTGTACAATTAGCTTGTGAAGGAAATAAAAAATGCAGGTGTGCATAAATATAGGGATTGGGAATTCAATGTAATGGTTTTTAGTCATCTCCCAGAGTTCTTTTTCTGGGCATAGCTGGTTGAGTTCATTACTGCTCCATTAGAAATGATTTGGTTGATCTCGTTACTGAGAATGGCCTGGTCCATCAGAACTGGTCATGATATAGTATTGTTGTTGAAAGTATATAATATCTCCCTGGTCCTGCTCTTTTCACTCAGCATCAGTTCGTGTAAGTCTCTCCAGGCCTTTCTGAAATTATCCTGTTGGTCATTTCTTACAGAACAGTAATATTCCATAATATTCATATACCACAATTTATTCAGCCATTCTCCAACTGATGGATATCCATTCAGTTTCCAGTTTTTAGACACTACAAAAAGGGCTGCCACAAACATTCGGGCACATACAGGTCCCTTTCCCTTCTTTATAATTCTTTGGATATAATCCCAGTAGTAACACTGCTGGATCAAAGGGTATGCACAGTTTGATAACTTTTTGAGCATAGTTCCAAACTACTCTCCAAAATGGTTGGATTCGTTCACAACTCCACCAACAATGCATCAATGTCCCAATTTTCCCGCATCCCCTCCAACAATCATCATTATTTTTTCCTGTCATCTTAGCCAATCTGACAGGTGTGTAGTGGTAACGTTTTGGTCATGTATACTTATTGTGTATCTAATTTATATTTTAATATATTTAACATCTACTGCTCATCCTGCCATCTAGGGGAGGGGGTGGGGGGGGGGTAAGAGGTGAAAAATTGGAACAAGAGGTTTGGCAATTGTTAATGCTGTAAAGTTACCCATGCATATATCCTGTAAATAAAAGGCTATTAAATTAAAAAAAAAAAAAAAAAAAAAAATATCTCAATCCGGCTAAGTCTGGAGCAGAAAAATGTATTTGACCCTTATTTCAAAGGAAATATAGGAGAGCTTTTGGGAACAGCACAAAAAGACCATTTAGAAATCTGAGAAGAGAAAATTAGGTTTCCAATTTCACTATTAAATTATGCCAAAATAAGGGGAATTATAAGAAAAGAGTGTTTAGAGAGGGCGGAGCCAAGATGGCGGAGAAGACACATGGGACTTTCTAAGCTCTTCTCTTACCCTCTTTATCAATATTATATCGAGCCTCAAAAATAGTCTTGACTGCTACAATTCTTAAAGATAAGAAGCAGAACAACTCACCAGCCGAAGAAAATCTGCAGTCTCGCCAAAAAAAGGTTGGTTCCGGGGCCAGGGGGGAGATCAGCACAGACAGGGAGAGAAATTAGGTTCCAAGGAGAGCCTCAAATCGAAAGTGAAAGCATAGATCTCAGCACAAGCTCACAGCCCCAACCAGCATTACAGGGCTTTTCCTTGGGGCAGCTGTGATCCTGCTCGGCAGGAGTACACAGCCGGGGTTAGCCTCCAATCTGCACAGTGGGGAGCTCGGCTTGGGGCCATAGAGCTTTTCCAGGGCCGATTTGCATCAGGCAGAGACACTGTGCAGAGTTTGCTGTGTCTGCGGTCTGCAGTCAGCTGCTAATACAGTCCCACAAGAGGCTCCGGCCTGGGGCAGTGACACTTTCACCCCTTAGTCTCTAGCCAAGGGCAATCGCTAACCCACACAGCCCAACTGGGCACTTTGATAGCTCGGCCAGTGCTGAATCCACTTCCTGCTGGGGGAAGGGAAGACTCTCACTCAGAGCACTTATACTCGAGTTGAAATCGTTTACATCTCTCCCTGCTCTGCAGAGGAAGCTGTAACCCCTTGCTAGGAGACATACCCTAAAGGCTTTAAACATGAATAAAAGATGAAAAGAACAATCGACAGCTTCTATGCAGAAAAGAGCAGGTCAGCAAACCTGAAGAGACCTCAAACAGCAAAATGCATCAGATCGTCCTCCTTTACATGATGCTCTCTAGAAGAGACCATTAAAGTCTCAAAAGAGAGTTAGAAGATAAATGGGGAAAGGAAAGAGAAGCTTAAGAGAGCAACAACTTCCTGAAATACAAATTGAAAAGTTAAAAATTCCCAGGAAGTGAGGGAAACAAAATTGATGAATTAGAAAAAATAAAAATCTCAGGAAAGTAAGAATTGTGAATTGAAAAATAAAGAATTCACTAGAGTAGGATTTGTGAATTGAAAAGACAAAGAACTCTCAAGAAAGTAGGATCTGTGAATTGAAAAGACAAAGAACTCTACAAGAAAGTAGGATATGTGAATTGGAAAAGAAAATAATTCACTAAAAAAAAAATAGTGAAATGGAAAAAATTCCAGAGCAAACAATCCATTTAAAACTCAATTTGACATATACAGAAAGAAGTAAAAAAGCTAATGAAGAAAATAATTCTTTAAAAATTAGAACTGAACAAATAGAAACTAATGATTCATTGAGACAGCAAGAATCAGTCAAGCAAAAAAAAAAAAATGACAAACTGAAAACCATGAATTATCTACTTGCAAAACGACAGACTTGGAAAATAGATCTAGAGAGATAATCTGAGGATTATTGGACTCTTCGAAAACTATGATGAAAAAAGAGCCTAGATACTATTTTACAAGAAATCATCAAAGAGAACTGCCCAGATGTAATAGAATCAGAAGGGAAAATAGGCATTGAAAGAATTCATCGAACACCTTCTGAAAGAAAGCCTAAAATAAAACCCAAGGAATATTGTGAGCCAAATTTCAGAACTATCAGATTAAGGAAAAACATTTTACAAGCAGCCAAAACCATTTAAATACCGAGGTGCCACAATAGGATCACCCAAGATCTGACGCCTCTACATTAAAGGAAAGAAGGGCCTGGAATATGCTATTCGAAAGGCACAAGAACTTGGGATGCAGCCAAGAATAAACTACCCAGCTAGCTGAGCATATTCTTCCAGGAAGAAGATGGACATTTAATGAAACAAATGAATTCCATTTGTTTCTGAAGAAAAAACCAGAACTAAAAAAAAAATTTGATCTCCAAGCATAGAACTCAAGAGATGCAGAAAAGGTAAAAATAACTCTTGAGAATTGTATTTCTGTTGTGGATATACAAAAAGAATACATGTATAATTTGATTGTACTGATATAACATAAAAAAGGGAAGTAGATATGGAAAAGGGATGATGGCAGAATAAGGTGGGAAGGAGAGATAAAAAGAGGGAAACCACATCCCACAAAGAGGCAAAGGAAACTTATCATATCTGAGGGAATTTAGAGAGGGGGAGGAACATTGTGTGAATCTTACTCTCATCAGAGTTGGCTCAAAAAAAAATAATTGACATTTGTTTTAGAGAAAATTCTCCCCATTAAAAACAGGGGAGAGGAAAAGGGAAAAAAAGAGTAATAAGGGAAGGAAGGGGAAAGACTCAAAGGGGGGAGGGAGGGATTATAAAGAGGGTAAGCATCGTGATACAAGAGGGGTACATAAGTTTAAAAAGGGGAAAGAGGGTTGGGGGAGGGAAGAAAAAGTAAAGCATAATCTGGGGTTATTAGGATGGCAGGAAATACAGATTTAGTAATTCTAACCGTAAATGTGAATGGGATGAACTCCCCCATAAAGAGGAGGCAGATAGCAGACTGGATCAAAAGTCAGAACCCTACAATATGTTGTTTACAAGAAACACATTTAAAGCTGGGAGATACATATAGAGTAAAGCTAAAAGGGTGGAGCAAAATCTATTATGCTTCAGGTGAAGTCAAAAAAGCAGGGGTAGCCATCCTTATCTCAGACCAAGCAAAAGTAAAAATTGATCTAATTAAAAGAGATAAGGAAGGAAACTACATCCTGCTAAAGGGTAGCATAAACAACGAAGCAATATCAATATTGAACATATATGCACCAAGTGGTATGGCATCCAACTTCCTAAAGGAGAAGT
The DNA here is from genome assembly GCF_902635505.1 of Sarcophilus harrisii. Classification (NCBI taxonomy): domain Eukaryota; kingdom Metazoa; phylum Chordata; class Mammalia; order Dasyuromorphia; family Dasyuridae; genus Sarcophilus; species Sarcophilus harrisii. The sequence goes on from NC_045428.1 coordinate 100,264,021, forward strand.
TAAGAGAGTTGCAAGAAGAAATAGACAACAAAACTATAATAGTAGGAGATCTCAACCTTGCACTCTCAGAATTAGACAAATCAAACCACAAAACAAATAAGAAAGAAATTAAAGAAGTAAATAGAATATTAGAAAAATTAGATATGTTGGATCTTTGGAGAAAATTGAATGGAGATAGAAAGGAATATACTTTCTTCTCAGCAGTTCATGGAACCTATTCAAAAATTGACTATATATTAGGACATAAAGACCTCAAAATTAAATGCAAGAAAGCAGAAATAGTAAATGCTTTCTTTTCAGATCATGATGCAATAAAACTACATTCAACATAAAGTTAGGGGAAATAGACCAAAAGTAATTGGAAACTAAACAATCTCATCTTAAAGAATGATTGGGTGAAGCAGCAAATTATAGATACAATTAATAATTTATAAGATAATGACAATGATGAGACATCATACCAAAATTTGTGGGATGCAGCCAAAGTGGCAATAAGAGGGAATTTATATCCTTAGAGGCTACTTGAATAAAAACAGAGAAAGAAAAGATTAATGAATTGGGCTTGTAACTAAAAAAACTAAAAAGACCAAATTAAAAAATCCCTAATCAAATACTAAATTGGAAATTTAAAATTAAAAGGAGAAATTAAAAATATTGAAAGCAAAAACTATTGAACGAATTAATAAAACTAAGAGTTGGTTCTATGAAAAGCCAATAAAATAGATAAGCCTTTGGTAAATCTGATTAGAAAAGGAGAGAGGAAAATGAAATTAGTAGTCTTAAAATGAAAAGGAAAACTTTCCACCAAGGAAGAGGAAATTAGAGAAATAATAAGATTATTTTGCTCAACTTTATGCAATAAATTTGATAACCTAATGGAAATGGATGACTACCTCAAAAATATAGACTTCCCAGACTAACAGAGGAGTAAGAACTGCTTGAATAGTCCCATTTCAGAAAAGAAATAGAACAGCCAATTAAACAACTCCCTAAGAAAAATCCCAGGACCAGATGGATTTACATGTGAATTTTACCAAACATTTAAAGAACAATTGGCCCCAATGCTATATAAATTATTTGATAAAATAGGGAGTGAAGGAGTCCTACCAAATTCCTTCTATGACACAGACATGGTACTGATACCTAAACCAGGTAGGCTGAAAACAGAGAAAGAAAATTATAGACCAATCTCCCTAATGAATATTGATGCTAAAATCTTAAATATTAGCAAAAAGACTACAGAAAATCATCTCCAAGATAATACACTATGATCAAGTAGGATTTATACCAGGAATGCAGGGCTGGTTCAATATTAGGAAAACTATCAATATAATTGGCCATGTTAATAACCAAATTAACAAAAACCATATGATCATCTCAATAGATGCAGAAAAGCATTTGATAAATCCAACATCCATTCCTATTAAAACACTTGAGAGTATAGGAATAAATGGACTTTCCTTAAAATAATCAGCAGCATCTATTTAAAACCATCAGTAAGCATCATATGTAATGGAGACAAACTGCATCCATTCCCAATAAAATCTGGAGTGAAACAAGGTTGCCCACTATCACCGTTACTATTTAATATTGTATTAGAAACGCTAGCTTTAGCAATAAGAGCTGAGAAAGAGATTAAAGGAATAAGAATAGGCAATGAGGAAACCAAATTATCACTCTTTGCCGATGACATGATGGTATACTTAGAGAACCCCAGAGATTCTGCTAAAAAGTTATTAGAAATAACCACAACTTTAGCAAAGTTGCTGGTTATAAAATAAACCCACATAAGTCATCAGCATTCTTATATATCACTAACAAAATCCAACAGTCAAAGTTACAAAGAGAAATTCCATTTAAAGTAACTACTGATACTATAAAATATTTAGGAATCTATCTGCCAAGGGAAAATCAGAAACTTTATGAGCAAAATTACAGACCACTTTTCACACAAATTAAGTCTGATCTAACCAATTGGAAAAATATTAAATGCTCTTGGATAGGGCGAGCAAATATAATAAAGATGACAATATTACCTAAACTAATCTATTTATTTAGCGCTATACCAATCAGAGTCCCAAAAAACTATTTTAATGACCTAGAAAAAATAACAACAAAGTTCATATGGAAAAACAAAGGTCAAGAATTTCAAGGGAATTAATGAAAAAAAAAATCAAATGAAGGTGGCTTAGCTGTTCCAGATCTAAAATTATATTATAGAGCAGCAGTTACCAAAACTATTTGTTATTGGCTAAGGAATAGATTAGTTGATCAGTGGAATAGATTAGGTTCAAGGGATAAAACAGTCAACAAATATAACAACCTAGTCTTTTGACAAACCCAATGATCCCAGCTTTGGGATAAGAACTTACTGTTTGATAAAAATTGCTGGGAAAATTGGAAACTAATATGGCAGAAACTGGCATTGATCCATACTTAATGCCGACACCAAGATAAGGTCAAATGGGTTTATGACCTAGGCATAAAGAATGAAATTATTAATAAATTAGAGGAACACATGGATAGTTTACCTCTCAGACCGTGAAGGGGAAGGTCTTTATGACCAAAGCAGAACTAGAGATCATTACTGATCACAAAATAGAAAATTTCGATTATACCAAACTGAAAAGTTTTTGTACAAACAAAACTAATGCAGACAAGATTAGAAGGGAAGCAATAAACTGGGAAAATATTTTTACGGTCAAAGGTTCTGATAAAGGCCTTATTTCCAAAATATACAGAGAAATTAACTCTAATTTATAAAAAATCAAGCCATTCTCCAATTGAAAATGGTCAAAGGATATGAACACACAATTCTCAGATGAAGAAATGGAAACTATTTCTAGTCATATGAAAAGATGCTCCAAGTCATTATTAATCAGAGAAATGCAAATTAAGACAACTCTAAGATACCACTACACACCTGTCAGATTGGCTAAGATGACAGGAAAAATAACGATGATTGTTGGAGGGGATGCGGGAAAACTGGGACATTGATGCATTGTTGGTGGAGTTGTGAACGAATCCAACCATTTTGGAGAGTAGTTTGGAACTATGCTCAAAAAAGTTATCAAACTGTGCATACCCTTTGATCCAGCAGTGTTACTACTGGATTATATCCCAAAGAGATTATAAAGAAGAGAAATGGACCTGTATGTGCACGAATGTTTGTGGCAGCCCTTTTTGTAGTGTCTAAAAACTGGAAACTGAATGGATATCCATCAGTTGGAGAATGGCTGAATAAATTATGGTATATGAATATTATGGAATATTACTGTTCTGTAAGAAATGACCAACAGGATAATTTCAGAAAGGCCTGGAACGACTTACACGAACTGATGCTGAGTGAAATGAGCAGGAACAGGAGATCATTATATACTTCAACAACAATACTATATGATGACCAGTTCTGATGGACCAGGTCATCCTCAGCAACGAGATCAACCAAATCATTTCCAAAGAAGCAGTAATGAACTGAACCAGCTATGCCCAGAAAAAGAACTCTGGGAGATGACTAAAAACCATTACATTGAATTCCCAATCCCTATATTTATGCACACCTGCATTTTTTATTTCCTTCACAAGCTAATTGTACAATATTTCAGAGTCTGAATCTTTTTGTACAGCAAAATAACGTTTTGGTCATGTAAAAAAAAAAAAAGAGTGTTTAAATGGCAGGTCACCATGTTGGTGAGGCAGAAGAGAGGTCTCAAGACAGTTCCTAAATTTCACTGTAATCCCCACCCAGTGGAGGGGAGGAGTAAGAGAGACTAGAGTGCCAGAATGTGAATGAAGAAGTCCCCATAGCAAAGAGAAATGCAATTGTCTTACTGGCCACATCTGCGGAGAGCCAGGGTTCTGATGTCGTGGTGGAGTGAGGAGACTCTTGTCCAAGCCCCAAACTCCTTCTGGAGGGGAGGGCATAATGGGGGCAGCTTGTTCTCTCTAGGCAGTCTCTCCTCCAGTGCTCCTCCTGCTCTAACTCAGGACAAGGACTGAGGAGTTTCCTCAGACAGTTTCCATGATATCTAATGCATGTCAGCTGCCAAGAGTAGGGACTTTTCTCCAAATCTCACTTTAATTCTGCAGTTTCTCTCTGCTGCTGATTGATCCCTATCATTGAAGACTCGAACTGCTGTTTCTAGCAACTGAGAGGGAGAAATTTGAGGACCCATAATTGGCTTCTGTAGCTTCTTCCCTATATCTGGAACACATTGTTTAATATTAACATTTCCCCAAGCTCACTAGAGATCATTATTGATCACAAAATAGAAAATTTTGATTATATCAAAGTAAAAAGCCTTTGTACAAACAAAACTAATGCAATCAAGATTAGAAGGGAAGCAACAAACTGGGAAAACATTTTCACAGTTAAAGGTTCTGATGAAGGCCTCATTTTCAAAATATATAGAGAATTGACTCTAATGTACAAGAAATCAAGCCATTCTCCAATTGATAAATGGTCAAAGGATATGAATATCTAATTTTCAGATGATGAAATTGAAACTATTTCCACTCATTTGATCCATTATTGATCAAAGAAATGCAAATTAAGGCAACTCTGAGATACCACTACATACCTATCAGATTGTCTAAGATGACAGGAAAAATAATGATGAATGTTGGAAGGATGTGGGAAACTGGACACTATGATTTTTGGTGGAGTTGTGAACAAATCCAACCATTTTGGAGGGCAATCTGGAATTATGCCAAAAAAGTTATCAAACTGCACATACTTTTGATTCAGCAGTGTTTCTACTGGGCTTATTCCCCAAAGAAATCTAAAGCAAGGAAAGGGACCTGTATGTCCAAATTTTGTAGCACCCCTTTTAGTGGCTAAAACTGGAAAATGAAAGCTTCCATCAATTGGAGAATATGAAATTGTTTATGAAAGTTATGATATATTATTGTTCTGAAGTCCCAAAGATAGTACAGAGAGGCTTGGAGACTTACATGAACTGATGCTAATGAATTGAGAGAACAGGAATATTTTACTTCAACTTTACTGCATGAGGATTATTCAGAAAATTTCTTCAACAAAAGAAAATTTAAATTAACCAATTGATCAATATAAAAGCATCCTCAAAGAAAGAACACGGGAAATTTCAAACTTTCATTTTTTTTTTTCTTCCTGGGTTTTTTTACCTTCAATCCAATTCTTCCTGTCAACAAAAACTTTAGGTTCTGCAAATATATTTATTGGGATATACTATAAATATTTAAAAAATTATAGGACTTTTTCCATCTGGGGTAAGGTGATGGAGAATTGAAAATCAAAACACAGGAGGAAGAAATAATTAAAAAATTACAGGATTTTTTTAATTATTTAAAAAATTAGATATAATGAAATAGAAAAAAAATAGAAAATGCCATCTCTTCTTCCTCACAACAAGCATTCCTCCTACCACAATAATTCCTAATTAAATCCAACCATATTAAAATTTTCTAATTTTAATTTCTATTCAATTAGAATTAAATAATTAAAATAAAATACCAATCATACTCTAATTCACACAATAACTTCTCAAATATACTAATTTCACACAATCTTCCATCACAAACCTCTAAGGCTTAAAACAGGTCAACACACTACCATTAATTTCTGGGGTATATGAAAAAACGGAACAAAAAGAAAACTAACACATAGCTCCATATCTTCCCAAAAAGGGTTTATCAAAACTTTTCCCCTTCATAATTTATAAACCTAATCCTCCTAATTTATAACTATAAACTTAAAACTTAAAACTAAAATATAATAAATTTCAACCCAGCAACACTAACCCCACAACCATACAACAAAAACCCCATTCCCAATTACAACACAAAAACCTAAAATCAAACAACTCCATAACCACCTTCTATTCCCCTATACTATTAACCAAATATTCTATTTAAAAACTCAAAATATAAAACCATATATTACCTACCCAACATAACCTTAACCTAAATATACAATACACCAACCCCCAAAAAATCAAAACAAAAACCCTAAAAAATTACTACAAAAAAAAAACAACCCAAAAAACCCCCATAAAAAGAAACCAAACCCCTAACAAAAAAAAACAAATTAAACAAAAAAAATATTAAACAAAAAAAAATCATTTCCTATTTTTATTGAACCAAACCAACCTGAAAAAAATTTTTGAATTAACCAAAAAAATTTATTTAAAAAAACAACCCTCCAAAAATTTCAACAATTTTTTTGGATTTAACCCAAATTTTTAAAAAAGGGACTTTAAAATTACAAATTGCAACCCTTTATCCCACCACGAAATTATATCCCAAGTTTAAAAAAGGAAAAGGGAAATTTATGGAAAATTTTTACCCTTTTTGAAAACAAAGAATGATTTCAATTGGAGAAATTTAAAAAAGTTATAAAAAAGAATATTACTTTCTTGAAACAAAAGTGATTTAAAAGGCCCTGAGAGATTAACAAATATTTAATAAAGGAAAGAACGAACTATATACCCAAAAAAGAAACTCTGAAGGATAAACCATTAAGAATCCCAAAACCCTTTTAATGGAGCAAATTTGAAACTAACACTAAAGAAAAAAACCAAGCTAAAATTCTTTTTTTTTGGCCAGCAAAAAAAATTTTAATTGGTTTTTTTTGGGTTAAATTTTTGGTTGTATACTTATTTTATCAAGTTATTTTTTAATATTTTAACATCTACTGGTCATCCTGACATTTAGGGAGGGGTGGGGGTAAAGGTGAAAAATTGGAACAAGGGGTTTGGAATTTTAATGCTGTAAAGTTACCTATGTATATATCCTGTAAATAAAAGGCTATTAAATAAAAAAAATTAAAAAAAAAATTATCAATCACTCTTTTATTGACCTGCCTGCTCCATCCAACATCTCTGCCTGATGAAACTTTGGATCCCTATTAGGAGTATGCCTAATTATTCAAATTCTCACAGGCCTATTTCTAGCAATACACTACACCTCAGATACACTTACTGCCTTTTCCTCCGTAGCCCATATTTGTCGCGACGTTAACTACGGCTGATTGCTCCGTAATTTACACGCTAATGGGGCTTCTATATTCTTTATTCCTATTTTTCATGTCGGTCAGGAATCTACTATGGATCCACCCAAAAGAAACATGAAACTGGGCGTAATTCTTTCCCTTTACCGTTATAGCAAAGCATTTTTGGATATGTTCTTCCTTGAGGCCAAATATCATTCTGAGGTGCCACCTAATTACAAATCTATTATCGCATCCCTATTTGGCCAACTCTGGCAGAGTGAATTTGAGGGGGTTCGCAGAGATGGCAACTCTCACAAATTCTTTGCCTTTCACTTCATCCTACCATTTATCATCATAGCATTAGCTGTTGTTCACCTGCTCTTCCTACATGAAACAGGCTCTAACAATCCCTCTGGTATCAACCCAGACTCAGATAAAATCCCATTTCACCCATACTACACTATCAAAGACTCCCTAGGCTTCATATTTCTTCTCTTAGTACTACTCCTCCTAGCTCTTTTTTCACCAGACTTATAGGTGTCCGTAACTTTACCCCAACCCCTTAAACAACCCCACATCAAACCAGAATGGTACTTTCTATTTGCATACGCCATTCTACTTCTATTCCCAATAAACTAGGAGGCGTCCTCCTTTACTAACCATTCTAATTTTAATTTCCCACTACTACCCGCCAAAACGAAGCATAATTTTTCCCCAGTCTCCCAAACCCACTGAATCCTCCTGCCCCTTTAATCACCCTGAATTGGTGGCCAAATAGAACAAGTTTTATCATTGGCCAATTAGCCTCTATACTTCTTACTAATTTTTGTCCTTATGCCTCTTGGGGTTTATTGAAAACTATATCTAAAACCTAAGTGAAGAGTCCAAGTAATTTAACTAAAATACTGCCTTTGGGCTATGAAGGTAAATTCCTTCCTAGGACAATCAGGAAGAAGGCATTCCCCACCATCAACGCCCGTGGATATTCTAATTAAACTCTTCCCAAAAAATATATTTTTTTTTTTTTAAAATTTAATTTTATATATCTCAGTATTAAATTTTTTTAAAATTTTAAATTTTAATTTAAGTCAAATATGATATCTATATTTAGTAATATATCAATGTATTATAATATATTTATGTATATAGAGCATACATTTATATTCCTATCATATAATTTTTATATTAATATATATTACTAAATAATTAATATAATGTATTCTTAATTAATTAATAATTCATATCTTTTATAATATAAATCATAATAGTAATAATAATAATATGTATATATTAATAAGAATATAATTTGGCAATAACATTAACTCCATGGACCAAGATCAACAAAGCATTTCCTCTGCGATATCACCATTATGGTTTTCCCTTTATCCTCCCTCACGGGAGATCGGCAACCGCCATTAAAGATACAACATCCTTCAGGCAAGATAACTGGATGAACCTTCTTTCCTACGACTGGCTACTGGTTGCTACTTCAGGTCCATTCGTTCCTATTTCAGCTCAACCATGCTTTCGTCGAGGCATTTGTGATGGTAACAATGCTGTTTAGCCTCATATCGCGGCATCTCCAGTGATTGTTATGGCATTAGGTAGTTTTTAATTTGGGGGTGGTTTATCAGCAGGGCGGGAGCCTGGGGGACGCCATTAAAAGTGCAGACTTACATAACAAGGCCGACGACATTTCAAACGGACATCAACTGAGGACTCTTTTCGGACACGCGTTTATTTCCATTACGGTGCAGATGTATGAATGATGATTAGACATTAAATTAACTAAAAGCAAGATAGATATATATTGTTTAGATATTAAGATATATAATAGATATCAATTAATTTACACATATAATCAATGATCGATAGACATATTATTATATTAATAAACCTTACTAGACATGAGTTTATATTCCCCCCCCCCCCGCAATATTTCACTTTCGACTAGACAATATAACCAAGAGCGTCTTATACGAGTGGGCGTATGTGTGTATGTGTGTATATGTATATGTGTATGTGTATGTGTATGTTTATGTGTGTCACATCTAGAAAAGCAACTCAGAAGACTGAATGCAAACCAGGATATGCTGTGTTCATTTTTTTTCCTATTGTTTTAATAAATCTTTCCCATGGTTTTTCCCTTTTGCTCTGATTTTTCCCTGCCAACATGATTCTTCAATATGTATTAAAATATTTAAATTTACAAGTTTAATTTTAAAAATTTGAAATATATGTAAATTTAATGTTTACAAAATAAGTTATGATAAATTGCCCTGAAAGTTTGTTTCTTACACATGGTTATTTTACCTTCTTTTTTACTTTTTGATGAACTTACTAATGCTATTTTCCTATTTGTTTCCTATTTTTAATATGAAAACAGTTCAATTTTTGGTGGTTTGTCATTTGTTGCTCAAAGACAACATTTGGTTAGTTCCAGCATTTGAATTGACATTTAAGATATATTCAGGATATCTAAGATGGTTCTGGTCTGAAATCTATCACTGAAAAGCATGGCATAATGTAGAAAAAACAGATTGGAAAGACAACTTGAAATCAACATCTTTTCCCTCCCTCATCCCATCCCCTAAGAGACCATGACCATGGTACAATGGTCAGAATTTGGGCAAATCTCTTAAATTATTCTGAAAATAGATAACTTAGTTCTGAGGTTCCATATCACACCCATAAGATTGGCAATAATGAAGGAAAAGGAAATGAAAATATGTTGGAAGAGCTGGGGAAAAAAAGATACACTGCAGGTAAACTTGTAAATGGTTATAACCAGGTGACATTTCATTAATTTCTTATGACTTCTTTCATCATGAATCTATATTGTACCATTAAAAAATAAAATTCAAATAGGAATGCAAGAAGCCTTTGATTAATATTTATTTCTTAAAATTTTGCCTAAGATTAACATATAGATTTTTCAATCTAATGTTATATAGTTTAGATAACATTATTCTCATACTGAAAACAAATTAGACCAACTTTAAGTCTTTCCATTTCTACATTATTTCTTATACACAAATAATGATGATTCTACAGCGATACCAATAACCAATGGATTGAAAATCACTTAATAAGTGACTGTGTATTGTGCTATTGTCTGTAACCTGAAGGGTTTTCTAAGTTTTACAAAGCACTTGTTTCAAAATAACATTTTAGAGTAGAGTTTCAATCCCATTTTGTAGATAAGGAAAAATAATTTTCAAACAATTTCTTCTTCCCCATTGTTCTACAGTAAATGTCATAGTCAGAAGGTTGAGCTCATAAATCTAAATATTAATTCTTTAAATCAAGGTTACTATGCTTTCCACTGAATAGTGTTATATTTGATATATATTACTGCCTCTAAAACAGACTTTCTCAATCTTTGGTCCACTGAATCTTTGCATAGATTTATTTTTAATTATGATTTTTTTCTAAGAAGCATTCATATATTTCACAAGAATGTCAGAGGATTTCTTAATCCCCCCCAAAAAAATTAGAACCTCTAAACTGCCAAAGATTTCTTAACAAAAAACACTTACTTAATGAAATCTGATCTCTGTTGACCTTCAATTATCTCTGAAAGATTTGCCCCCATGCTCAAAAGATCATTTTCCCTAATGAAGATATAAATTTGTTTTTTCCACTTTGAGAAAACAAAAACTGAATCTCAAGCTTTTTTTCATAGTATATTTTCTTCCTTTCTTCTTTTCTTTTTTTCCATAGAAACCCATCCTGATAAATCCATATATTGTGTATATTATCAGATTTTTCTCTGGTGTTTGTATAAAATGCATATATTTATCTCCCTAGTCTTATAACTGTGTAAATATAAGTGACACTATGATACTACAAGAATAAACAATGAAAATTCATATTAACACAAAATTTTCCTAATATGAAAAGGCTTTTATAAAGCAACTCACACAATGGAAAATAAACAAAAAAAATTTAAATTGTTTTATATACAGTAAATAAGTCAATATTATAATCAGTGTAAATTATATACTATCAAAGCAAAAAAAATTAATACTTGGCGAAATTATTTGAGAATATATATTGTATCAAAATTTATTTGTGTTTTGAGGAAGTATCTTTTATGAAAACAAAATTATCTTTGTTTAAAAGACTAAACATATTGAAACTTATTGAAGTTCTTAATTATTTAAGCAAATTTTTATATATAATTTTATAACATAAATGCATTACAAATGTATCAGTATCTATTAAATGATCATCTTTGACTCAATTTTTTTTTTATAAAATGAAAATTTGAAATCATACCCTCCATTACTTATAATTTGGTTTGATTTGTTCCAGACTTGTAAAGTGCTGGTTTAATGTGTAAAGTGCACTAATTCAGATTGCAACTTGCATGCAATTTAAAGACATGAAGAGTTGCTTTGAACGCTAAGAAATAAGTGGGATAACAATAATGATATTGTTAGGTTACATCAGGGCTACAAATTAGTGCCTGGGGCTGCAAATGTTGGCTCTTTATCAACCTTGCCCCATTTTTTCTCTATGAAGTATTTGCCACATTTTTTTTTCCTGTAAATTGTGTACATTTTTCTTGTTGTTTCTGAAATATACTATTTTGACAATTCCTCTAAGTTCAAGTTGGTTACAGATTTATTTCTATACTTTTTGTTTTGTATCTGCAATCCATTTGCCATATGTGTCAATGTTAGCTAGACTGAAAGTGGAAGCTACAGCTGAAGGAAAAATACACTCAAATAAAGAACCACAGTATACTCTCTCTGGTGGGGAATACAAACAAAAGGCAGAAAAATGACCAACACAAGTGCTACATGCTAGCAGCATTTTCCAGACTCAGGCCTCTAATTGTACAATTACACATATGTGTGCATGCACGTATGCATACTCATTAAATATAGAAAGTTTTTGTTTTTGTTGTGTTGATTTACTTAAGTTGTGGATTCAGCCACTATATTAAACACTCTTAGTGGGAATGAAGTATTGTCTTTATATGTTGTCTTATTGATAGCCTGAGTGCCCTGTCATTCCCATTTTGTTAATAATATCACCATGAAGTCAAATACATTGAAAGCAGGTCCTAGTGTTGTTGGTTTTCTGTTCATGTTTCTGCTATTGGCAAGAAATACATATCCTGATCTCTGATTCCTCTCTGGTAGAACTGCTTATTGCTAAGACTGGTGATAACTCTGATAGCTCCTCACAGATTTTTCATCATTAATGAAAGAATGAAATATTTACAAGAGCATAATAGGTATATTTATAATATCCTCTGGTTCTTTTCCTTTCATTCAACCTCAAAACCTTCCTCTTCTAAATTCATGATAGTCTATATGTGAAATAATTCCAACCCTAAACCATCTGCTAGATAGACATTTATTTAGGACAGATATATAGTATGATACAAGGATTAATACTTATATACTCATATTAGTCTGATCATCCACAATCAGATAAATTCTAACTTGACCCCAATATAGTGTTATCATTTTGGTCCACTTCAAGAATGAAGAACAATCACTGTGGTAGGTACTATATTTGGTGAGAATAGAAAAAAAAGAGAAAACATGATTTTCCTATTAGCACAGAACTTCCATTTTTATAAGGAAAAACAAAATAAAAGGAAAATGTAAAAGATGTAGGAAGGAAAGAGATTTTCCATCTGTGAGGGGAGAGACAGAGAAGAGAAATAGAACATACCAGAGACTGAGTAGCATGGATTTTTTTTTTTTTTTAACAATCCAGAGGTTCCAAAACATTCTAGTATTTTCCCCCTCTGACCTTTATTTTAAGGTTATGAACAGGCAGTTTAACATGAAGAAATAAAAAAAAATATATTCATATAAAAAAATACAAATTATTATAGATTAGAGAAATGCAAAGTAAAGCAACTTTGTGATATCATTTAACATATGTCACATTGGCTAAAATGGTTGAAGGTGAAAGTGACAAAAGTAAAAGATGTAGAAAAATTGTGACAACAATCCACCCATTCTACAGAGCAATTTGAAATTATGTCCAAAAAAGTTATTAACTTCATTCTACCTTCAACCCAGAAATAACAATGCTAAGTCTTCCCAAGCGATAATTATAGAAAATAGGAAAATAAGCTATAAGTTCTGAATTATTTACACTGTCTTTCTTTGTAGTGACAAAGAATTGGGAATTGTCCATCAATTGCCCATTTATAGCCACATTATGGATTATGATTGTGATGAAATACTGTTATGCTATAAAAATAAATATATTTACTAAAAACACACAAATATTATTTAAAATAAAGACAATTTTTACAATTGTTCAGTCTTTTCAGACTTTTAATTGACTCCATTTTGGGTGTACTTGGCAATAATGTTAGACTGGTTTCCCATTTTTGTCTTCAGCTCTTTTCACAGATAAGGAAGCTGAAAAAAAAAAAAAAAAACAGGATTAAGTGATTTTCTTAGGGTCACAAAGCTAGTAAGTGTCTCAGTTGGAATTTGAATTCAGGCCTTCCTTTCTCTAGCCTAGGTACTGTCTCCATTTTGCCACCCTGATGTCCTAATTATCAAAACTATATGTACTTGACAAAAATTAGAAAAAATCAACCCATAGAATAAACAATTTAGTCTAGTACTTGAAACAATTATATAGAGCATGGTAGAATTGTATAAGCTCCAAAATACCAACTATTGGGTAAGAGATCCAATTCAACAAGAAATACTGGTAACACCAGAAAAAATTCTGGAGGGAAAAAAAGATTTTAGTTCAACATTTTACACCATAAATTCCATAAAATAAACATTCTAAATATAAAAAGTTACAATACGAATATTTTAGAGATAAATAAAAATGTTTTTTCAAAATAGTAGATATAGAAATTTTAAACCAAAATAGAGATAGAAGAAATATTTTAAAATGATAATCTTAATTATATAAAATGTAGACGCTTGCACAAATAGAATCTATACAGCTTAATTCAGGAAAAATAAGATAAGATTAAGAAGTCTGGTATCAAAACTTGTTTGAAATTGATACACAAATATATAACATTAAGAGCCATTATCCCATAGATGTGATCAGAAGATATTAACAGTTTTTAAAAGAAAACAAGTTATTACCATATGAAAAATTCAAAATCACTAACAAATGAAAACAATCTAAAATATTACCTTACATCCAGAAAAGATATTTTAAAATGGCAACTATACCTCAAGGAGATAAATGACAACAATAATAGCAACAAAAAGACTGATGTCAAAAAAATTGTTCATAGCACAACAATGTAACAAGAAGAAGAACAAAAAATGCTGCAAACAAAATATGTACCAAGCATACAGAAGAGATAAGTAATTATGACTTCTAAAGTAATGGAATATTATTGCATTATAAAAAATAGCTAAGGTGAACATGAATAATTTAGAGAAAAATAGGAAGATTCACATAAAATGTTACTATGGAGAAAGCAGAACCATAAGAATAATACATTCCATAAATACCATGTAATAAAGTTGAAATAGCACACTACCAAAATTAGCCTTTCTGGTTACCAATTAATAAACAATTTTTTTTTGTAAGGGGAATGTAGTTTATAATGGGGGGTGTTTGAATGTTTGTTGAGAGATATCTATTGTCTCAGAATAAAACATTTATAAAATAAAAAGTAACATTTTAACCAAAAGACAAAACAAAACAAAACCAGAAAAAATAATGATGAGTTAAATAATTTCAGAAATATTATTTATTCACGTGTGTGAAATAATGATGAGTAGAATCAAGAAAACATTGCTTAATGTAATAGCAACATTAGTTTAAGAACTATTTTGAAGGACTAAATCAGTTTGACTATTATACTTAAATTAGTTATAAAAGACCTGTGAAGGAAGACAATATTTGGGTCCAAAGAAAGAACTAATAAATGGAAGTATGGAAGTATTTGTAGAATGGTTTCACACACATAATATGTAATGGTTACTATCTATAGGGTGCAGTAGAGAGAAGGAAAAAGAAGAAGAAAAAATAAAGTTACATAACTTTATTATTTATTTAAATTTATCATTTATCATTATATTTTAAATATATGATAAAAATCATAAAATTAAACATAATAGGTTTACAATTTCATGTGCAATCATCTCCACCCTCTACCCCCTCATTCTGCTTATTATGGGAATACTTCTTTGATTTCTTAAGCTCAAAATTTAAAAAAAACATTTCTAAGGGTTGATAGTGTGTTAGGTACTGTGTAAACAGCTTTTTACAAAAGATTTCAGAGTAAATGAAGTGACAATAGTTATATAATAGAACCCATAACTGGAAAATAATGGGTTCCAAAATAAACTCCATATATACTCATTTATACTAGGCTTGATGATTTCTAATAAAAAACAACAAAAACAACCATCACTCCTAGGACATCTTATTCCATTTTTTGTTTTGATGTCTCTAATTTCTAGGAATTCATTCTCATTCCAACTCAAAGTTTGCCTCCTTGCTTCTTCTGAATGTTTATTTCTCTTCCACGTGAAAGGCCCTCAAAAAGTTATCAATCATATGTTTCCCATTATTTTATCTTCTTCATTCTAGACATCCCCAATTCCTTTAGTTGGTTCTTATAAGCTGAAATTCTTACGTGATATGAATCAAAATATTGATTTCCTCTTAGTGTAATCTAGTGATATATGACTTTCTTAAAATATGATAACTAAAATGAAGCATTTTTTTCAACAGATTTAGTGTGAGGGTCTGACTAGGTTAAATTGCAAGATTACTGTCACTTTCCTCTTCCTGGACAGTATGTATCTGTCCATATATTCTAATATTAAATTAGATTTCTTACCTGACTATCACATTGTTCATATTTTAATTCTTAGAGTCTACTAAAACCATTTTTTAAAATGAGCTATAGTCTTTTATGTGTATACTCATAATATCTATATGTACATACACATACACTCATCTATACATATATATGTATATATATATTTGTATTAGATAGATAGAAGAAAGATAAATGGATATAGCTATATAGATACATATAGATACATATACACAATGTCAAAATTTAAAACCACATCCTTTAACATAGAGATAATGTGGATCAGTTACTTCAATTTGCTATGTACAAATAAGTCTTGAAAAATAAAGATAAATTCCAGGAAAGAAATAAAAAATATATTGAGAAGTGAAAATTGTCCTTCAAATATGTTAATATGATTTCTCTTAACATATATATATAAAATAAAGGCTTAGATAAAACATGAATATTTATATGTATCCATTCCCTAATACATTAGAAAGTGTGAAGACCCAAAAGAAATAAAGCCTTGGCCCCTACCAAAAACTACTTTAAAATTTTTTTTCTAAAAGCAAGCATATTTTTTATAATCATGAATATAAAATTTAATAAATACAATTTAAATCGGATCTCAATGAATTATGTCTGATTTGGAAATTATTTAAACATTAAAGATATAAGACAAACAAAATTATAAAGAACAGAAAGAAAAAGTGAATATTCAATAGTTTCATTTGAATCCCATGAAGATAATCTAATTGTAAGATTGAGTATTTTCATTGACAATGGTATTTTGGAAAGTAATTATATGCCATGCAATCAATTTATTTTATATCCTGTGTCTCTAGAGAAGAATAGCAAAAAAAAACTATTTACTTTGCAGCAAACGTTAAAAAATAAAAACTCAGATATAGCTATAGGACAAACAAAATATTGAAAATATAAATTATTGTGTGATTCATCAGGGGGGTTCCAAATGCCCAAATACTTTGGATCTTCTCTGATTTTATTTTGTTCCAATTCTTTCTTTCTTTCTTTCTTTCTTTCTTTCTTTCTTTCTTTCTTTCTTTCTTTCTTTGCAATTGCTGCAATTAATAAACTACCATAGCAATAAAGGAGCTTAGAAATATCAAAATAGTAGAACACCTGGATACCTCACTTAAGGTAAATAGCAGATTCTCAGAGTTAAATTGTTCTTGCTTAATAGATAAGGTTTCTGGCTAGCAGTTCCATCTACTGGTCAAATGTGTTGCCATTCCTTGAGAGTAAAGAGAATTTTTAAATTTTCCTTGTACACTCGGCATAATTAATAAAAAATAATTTTAATAGTAGTAGTGACATGATACTAGATTTTAATTCTAGTATTATACAGCAAGAAGAAAAGAAATGTATTCTTATGACTGCCTCCCTCCATTTCTATTTCCCCTCCCCCTTTTGAAGCAAGTACTTATTTCAGCTATAAAAGTACATTTAAGGCCAGACAGATCTGAATATTTTTCTTCCTTATAATTGGTGTAAAGAGTTCACTCTTTATAAACAATCTATTTTACTTTATTTAACCACACCCACAGACAAAAATGAAGTTTATGAGCTGATATTTGTTATCACTAATACACAGAAACACTCAGAATAAAATGTATTTCTTTCATCTCAAAATAATTTAAACCACTTATCTCAAAATCTTTTATTACAATGTTTATTTTCTAAATATTAAATCATTATTATGTAAACTAGCTACTACTTTTTCAATATAAACATATAATGGACTCCAGAATAGAGAACTAACAGAGAGGGTCAAGCGTATTTTTACTACTCACAAACCAAGCATGAAATTTTTATGAATTTTCTTATTACTGTAAAGAAGGTTAAAACACAATTGATCAGTGTGGCAACATACTTAATTATCTAGTTAAATCTATGCACTGTATTCTGGACAAATATACTATGATGTTGATACCCAGCAATTTCTCAAGTTTACTAGTGTCCAGCACTTAAGCAAAAAGCAAATTTACAGGCAGCATCCCTTTTATTTCATTTCCTATCATCTATTTATAGATATAGTCTTTGTGTTTTTGTTCAAAATGGTTATAATTTTTAAAAAGAAAATTACAATTTTCTTTGAAAAATGTCTTTTAAGTTGAAAACTGAGTAATAATACATTATTAATAACTGATTAAAGTTTCAAATAATTTCTTATGGCTTTAAAATTGTTACCCTCTCATTTACAGTATATTTACTGCTTTGATAGAATTTCACATCCCTGGAATTTTAGGAAGATTTATCTATTATACAATGTAGGAATATTTTTGATAGAAGCTTTATGAAACCAAGGCTGCATTTATTCAAAATCATTATTTGAATATTTAAAAAATGATTCTGGATGTCCTTTTTAAATAAAATTTCTTGTGATTAATTAACCATCCCCAATGCCTATTTAATACTATTGGCTACTTATTTATGAAAAAAAATTTGTTTGTAACTGATGAGTTTACAAGATATAAAATTTCCCTTCTATATTCACAGGCAAAACTGAATACATGAAACAAATCCTTTAGAACATGTCGACATGGTCTTTATTCTTCTTATTTATAGACTACAATAATCTCTGTTTTATCTTTGAGGGATGATTTTGGCAAACAAGAATCTAGACATGTTCAAAGGCACATAGGACATATCTAGTTTATTTTCTGACTGCTGTCAGTGATGTTGCATGCTACTGGGGGAGGCTGAAACTAAAACAGTTCTTGAACTCAGAAGTTCTGAGTTGTAGTGGGGCTACAGTTAATTGAATATCCTCCATAAGGCCATAACCACTTCCATAAGTCACTGAGCATAGAGGGGGTAGAAGATAGGAAGGTTAAAGAGGGATGATATGCTGAAGTTAAATCTTCAATTTTGATCCACAAAAATATCATTCTTGTGAGTAACTATTATAAGTTACTGGATGAGATAGAGATACCACAGTCACAAACAATACAAAACAACGCTTGCTCAATTCTAATGATTCCCCTACAATATCTTGTTATCTTACTTCAAAATGAGCTTTTAATGCCATATTTTTTTTTAATATTTTGAGATCCCATCATCTTTCCCATTTAGGCTTCTTCAAAACTTCTCTCTCTTTGAGCCCCCAAACTTATTCTTTCCTAAACTTAGACAATGATTTTATTTTTCTTTTGAATATTATATAATCGAAATATAAATTTCCATGTGATTTTCTTTTCCATTGTCTGCCCCCAAACCCTTTTGTGTTGTCCAAAATTAAATCTCTTATTCTGGTTTCTAAACAAGAAGTCATTAATAGCTCATCTACATGAGATTTTCATTCCATTTACTCTGAATATTGCAGTAATTTATTTCTTCCATCAATTCCTTTTAATCTCTCATCTTTGATTTTTATTGTTGTTTAGTCTTTTCAGCTATATCCATTTGCCCATGAAAGTATACTTCTTTCAAGTTATCACCATGTTCTCTTCCACGTGAAAGGCCCTCAAAAAGTTGTCAATCATATGTTTCCCATTATTTTATCTTCTTCATTCTAGACATCCCCAATTCCTTTAGTTGGTTCTTATAAGCTGAAATTCTTACGTGATATGAATCAAAATATTGATTTCCTCTTAGTGTATTCTAGTCATATATGACTTTCTTAAAATATGATAACTAAAATGAAGCATTTTTTTCAACAGATTTAGTGTGAGGGTCTGACTAGGTTATCTTGGCAAAGATATTAGATTTACATTTCCCTTCTTCAACTTATTTTACAGATAAGGAATTGAGGCAAATAGGGTTAAATGCTTAGGTGAGGTTGACACAGCTAATAAGTCTCTGAGGTAAGATTTGAGTTCATCTGAACAATTTTGTTGCTGATTCTTGATTTTATTCACAGTGATCTAACTACTGTGCCATTATCTCCATGTTCTTCATATTTATTGCTTCCTCAGTCAATATATTTTTCACTCTCAAAAACAAAAACACAAAATGTTACTAAATCATTTCTTTCCTTCAAGTTACCATCATCTATAAACTCTTTTACTATTATACTATAAGAAATAATGAATTACATGTTTTAACAACACTTCTTGATCTCCCATTCACTCCTAAACACTTTTCAGTTGATATCTGAAACCACTATAGCAATATATTTTCTCTCCTGGACGTCATAAATAATTTTCTTTAATTTTTTTTCAATGATTTCACCCTTTTGTGTTGTCCAAAATTAAATCTCTTATTCTGGTTTCTAAACAAGAAGTCATTAATAGCTCATCTACATGAGACTTTCATTCTATTTACTCTGAATATTGCAGTAATTTATTTCTTCCATCAATTCCTTTTAATCTCTCATCTTTGATTTTTATTGTTGTTTAGTCTTTTCAGCTATATCTATTTGCCCATGAAAGTATACTTCTTTCAAGTTATCACCATGTTCTCTTCCACGTGAAGGCCCTCAAAAAGTTATCAATCATATGTTTCCCATTATTTTATCTTCTTCATTCTAGACATCCCCAATTCCTTTAGTTGGTTCTTATAAGCTGAAATTCTTACGTGATATGAATCAAAATATTGATTTCCTCTTAGTGTATTCTAGTCATATATGACTTTCTTAAAATATGATAACTAAAATGAAGCATTTTTTTCAACAGATTTAGTGTGAGGGTCTGACTAGGTTATCTTGGCAAAGATATTAGATTTACATTTCCCTTCTTCAACTCATTTTACAGATAAGGAACTGAGGCAAATAGGGTTAAATGCTTAGGTGAGGTTGACACAGCTAATAAGTCTCTGAGGTAAGATTTGAGTTCATCTGAACAATTTTGTTGCTGATTCTTGATTTTATTCACAGTGCTCTAACTACTGTGCCATTATCTTCATGTTCTTCATATTTATTGCTTCCTCAGTCAATATATTTTTCACTCTCAAAAACAAAAACACAAAACGTTACTAAATCATTTCATTCCTTCAAGTTACCATCATCTATAAACTCTTTTACTTTTATACTATAAGAAATAATGAATTACATGTTTTAACAACACTTCTTGATCTCACATTCACTCCTAAACACTTAAGTTGATATCTGAAACCACTATAGCAATATATTTTCTCTCCTGGACGTCATAAATAATTTTCTTTAATTTTTTTTCAATGATTTCAATTATCTATAATTTTTTCATATACATCTCTGGAACTCCATCTTCATAACTTTTAAACATCTCTCCTTTGATGTGCTAGATGTCCTTAACACACATCCCAAACCAAACTTAATATCTTATACTCCTAAAAGTATCATTCCTGCCAAATTTCTGTTTCTTGTGCTATTATTGTTTCTATCTCAGTTTAGAAACCATAGATTCATCTCTCTTTTTAAACACCTCTTCATTAAACTTCTGTTCTACCCCCAATACTTTACATCAATCTATTGCCATATTCCTAATTATTGTAATTCCATAACATTCATTCCACTTTCTCTAGCCAAATGCCATTTTTATCATTTCTCATTTGCACATTGCAATAACTTTCTATGTGATCTCCCTGACTCCAGTTTAGGTTCAAATTCATCTTCTACTTTCTTACCAAATTAGACAATTTAAACTTGAATTTCCTGATTTTAATATTCACAAAGACCATCAACTATAATTGGATTGAACTTTCTTGTAATTTTTTTTTTTCAATTTCTTATCATTTGTTAAGACTTAACTCTGTCACCACTAGACACATGTTGCCTTTTAAAATACTCTAAGGCAGTATTCTCTCTGAATATTTTCTAGAGTACTTTCCATTGGTACATTGTTACCAAAAAGCTTCACCTTCATTATTCTGATTAAAATGAGCCACTTAAGGAAAGAAATTTCAATCTTTTATTCTCAGAACCTAGATACTGCTTTATTCATTGGAGGGCATTGATAAGTACTCCTTGAGTAATTAAGCTGTTCAGATGTCTCTCTCATTTTACAGTTTAGACACTCCATATACATATATACCCAGTACTAAATTTCTGTAATGGTCAATGTAACCAAGATGCATATGACATTTTGCTATGACTTCATGACTTGACTTATGCCACAGTAAATGTTCATTTCATACAGTCAATTCTAGAAAAGTTATACTATATATAACTATCTACACTTTGTCTATTAGTTATCTGGTATTAGTTATCAAAATTACATAAGAATGGCATTATATTAGTATAGTAATACATTCCAGTTTCAAATAAGTTTTGGGGGGTTTATTGGGAACTGTTGCAAGGATATTCATGTGTTTCACATGAGGAGAAAAGTGCCAGTTATTTCAAAAAGTGCTGATAAGTTTTATTGGATGTATTGAAGGTAAGGACATTCATGAACTTGAGACAAATAAAGGAGCATGGATAGGAAGACAATAGTAAAGAGGGAACAACATTAAGGAATTATCTGTCACCTACAAACTCTTGCTACCTTCTGATTAGTCAATAAACAGCCAGTATGGATAAAACACCTGTATTGTAACCAGTGCTGTACTAAGCAACATGAGTACAAAAATGAACTAAAATAGCAGTTATTAAAGATTTTTATTATATGTTCAGATTTAAGTATATTTAGAATAAATATAGTAGATAGGTGGTAAGTTGAATTGCAGGTGGTCGGCAAGCCAACTAGTATAGATTGTTAGCATTAAATTCAAGAAGAGCCAATTTTAAATCTATTCTCTAACATCTACTAGATGACTGGCTTTGGTGAAGTCATACCTGCACTAACATTTCAAAGCACTCCATAAAGACAATGGAGAGGTCCAACTCAGAATATGAATACTATGTTGATGGCTTTGTTATTACAGAGGGCAGAACTTTGGAGATGTATACTTGAAAGAAGTATACTTGAAATATGGTATGTTAAATCAGTGGAATTAAAGAGACAATGG
Source organism: Sarcophilus harrisii (assembly GCF_902635505.1). Classification (NCBI taxonomy): domain Eukaryota; kingdom Metazoa; phylum Chordata; class Mammalia; order Dasyuromorphia; family Dasyuridae; genus Sarcophilus; species Sarcophilus harrisii. The sequence goes on from NC_045428.1 coordinate 100,286,652, forward strand.
TTATCTAGTTTACATATACATAGTACTTAGCATGGTGATGTCATAGTTCTACAATTGATGTAATAAGGTATATAAACTGAGGACAAAGTCAGCCATAGATGTTCTATATTTGATCATCCTCATTGTGGCTCTCTGGCTTCCTGCACTAAGATCAGACTGGTAGACTGGCAGAATTCTGGCAGAGGAGACTGGGTCAAAATATGACAAACATCGATTCTAAAGAGGACAATAAAGACTTTGGAGTTTATTCCTGATTATTCTCATGGTGATTATTCTGCTGAAACCAAGGCTGGTCCCAAGCCCCTGCAGAAAAGCTAGCCTGGACAATACAGCTTACGACAGTTTTCAGTACTACACAAAAAAGCAAGTTATTCTATAATCTGATGCTTTCAGAGCATAACATATCAACTAGTATACTCAACATATGAAATGATTTGCTTCAATCCTTGTTCTGGAATACTTAGGCTTATTGTTTCATTCCAAATAATAGAAAATATCTTGCCATCAACTTGAGTAAAACATTTTAAAGCAAGAAGAGACTTCTTGTCCATTTAATTTAATTTTCTAATTTTTCCAGTGAATAAATGAAACACAGATGAGGAGAAATTCCATACAAAATCACTAAAAACTACAAACTCAGGAAGAGGAGGAGGAGGGAGGGAAGAAGGAGGAGAAGAAAAAAGAGTAAAAGGAAAAGAAGCAGAAGAAGAGGAAGAAGAAGAAAGAAAGGGAGAAGGAGAAGAAGAGAATGGCTGCATACTTATTCCCTAATGAATCTCATTCTCTTCCACCTATCAGTGCCCAGTTATGGGTACTGAGGTGGCTCAGCCTTCATATTACTCCTCATGCGGTCAAGTAATCAGATGTCCAGAAGTCACTCTCAACTTCAGTGATATACACTGAAACAATATTAGTACACAGCAGCAAAACATTTCCACTTTCTTGGAATCATTAAGACAAGGCCAGACAACCACTATCTATAAAGTATTACTATGTGCAAGACTTCATACTAATCTATGACTAAGAATTAATGAGTAGAATGAGTTTTTTGAGTTTAGACATTTTGCCATAGTCTTCTCATCTTGTTTTTCATATTATGTCTAAGGTAGAGAATGATTAATGTTTTTTTTTAATTCCAAAGATATTAAACAAAATTTAATAGTTCCAAGCAATTGACTAAAAGAGGTCTGATAGATATCTTCATTGGTGACCTTAACCCCTCTCACCTGACTCAATGTTGATAGAAATGATCTGTTTAACAATTTCAGAAGGACTGTGCAAATCAATAAGGCATTATGGATTCTCACCTGGAACCAATGCCATGGAGTTTTTCTAATTGTGATTCGAAGTGTCTTAGTGGTCATTCAAACATGTCCCTTCACCTTTAAGTTCTTTCCTTTGGCTCCTTTAATGAGGTCAGCACATATATTCTTGAGTGACTTCACACTGAGGGATGTAAATGTGATGAGAATCCTGTGAATAGTCACTTTGGATTCCACAAGGGTCTGGATGTCTTTGAAAGCCCTGGTAGAAGAGCAACTTATCCCTTAGTGAGAGCAAATAGTAGCAAATTTTCCTTTTATGGCACAAACACGGTTTTGATATCTAAGGCAGCAGAGAAGCAGCAGCAATACTAGAAGGAGGGGGAGGAGGAGGAGGAGAAATAGGAGAAGAAGAAAGAGGAGAGAGAAGGAGGAAGAGATGGAGAAGGAGAAGAGGAGGAGGAGGAAGGAAAGAGAGGGAAGAAAAGTAACTCATCAGGAAAATAACTGGCCTGGAAAATAGATTGAAGTGGGATAATTTAAGAATAATGGGACCATCTAAAATCCAAAACAATATTTTCAAAATTGCTAGATATCATATTTCAAGAAACTACCAAGGAAATTGTTCTGATAACATAGAAACAGAGAGAAAATAGAAATGAACAAATCCACTGAACATCTACTGAAAGAGATTCCAAAACAAAAAGTGCCAGAAATACTAGTCAAATTTCAGAGGTCTTTAGTCAATGAAAAAATACTGAGAAAACCATAGAGAATCAATTCAAATATCTTGGAGCCACAGTCAGGATTACACAAAATTGAGCAGTTTTTTTAAAGATTAAAGAATTATAAAGAGCAATTTGGAACTATTCTCAAAAAGTTATCAAACTGCACATACCCTTTGATCCAGCAGTGTTTCTACTGGGCTTGTACCCCAAAGAGATACTAAAGAAGGGAAGGGGACCTGTATATGCCAAAATGTTTGTGGCCCTGTTTGTAGTAGCTAGAAGCTGGAAAATGAATGGATGCCCATCAATTGGAGAATGGTTGAGTAAACTGGTATATGAATGTTATGGAATATTTTTGTTCTGTAAGAAATGACCAGCAGGATGAATACAGAGAGGATTGGCGAGACTGCATGAATTGATGCTAAGTGAATTGAGCAGAATCAGGAGATCATTATATACCTCAACAACGATACTGTATGATGATGTATTCTGATGGAAGTGGATTTCTTTGATAAAGAGATCTAACTCAGTTTCAATTGACCAAGGATGGACAGAAGCAGCTACCACCAAAGAAAGAACCCTGGGAAATGAATGTAAACTGCTTGCATTTTTGCCTTTCTTCCCAGGTTATTTTTAACATTTGAATCCAATTCTTCCTGTTCAACAAAAGAACTGTTAGGTTCTGTATACATATATTGTATCTAGGAAACACTGTAGTTTAACTTGTATAGGACTTCTTGCCATCTGGGGGAGAAGGTAAAGGGAGGGAGGGGAAATTTTGGAACAGAAGTTGTAATGTTGTAAAAAAAAAGATAATGTTGTAAAAATATTACCCTGGCATGGGTTCTGTCAATAAAAAGTTATTAAATAAATAAATAAAATATTACCCAGGCATGGGCTCTGTAAATTAAAAAAAAAATTAAAAATTGCAATGGGTGTGGGTTTGAAAGATAATTTTCTAGATGGCCAAAAAACTAAGATTATAACCAAGAATAAATCTACCCAGAGAAATTGAGTATAATCTTTGAAGAAAAAAAATGAAACTTAAATAGAATAGATAATTTTCTAAAACTACTAAGGAAAAGACTAAAGCTGAACAAAAAGTCAGATTGCCACATACAAGACTCAAGAGAAGCATAGAAAAAATAAATAGGAAAGAAAAAAATTGTTGAAATTCAATAAAGTTAAAACATTTACATTTCTACACAAGAAGACATGTTTCAATTGATTATGGCAGGGTGATAACTCATTTCTCCTCCCCAAAAAATTCAGAAGTGAGAGAAAGGATTGCACTGTTAGAAAACAGAAAAGAACTGAATAATGGAATTCACTTTCACATGAAAAAGTCCCCAAAATTTGCTATACAATGGAAAGAAAGATTTAGGAAAAATGAGCAATCTAATCCTAAAAATCTAATCTTTAAAATGGAGTAAAAACAATAAAAAATTAAACAATAAGAACAAAAACAAACCCACAATGATTTCACCAAAGTGAATAACAATAATGTGATCACATACCCCAATTTAAATACTGCAACAGAGCAATTTTTAGGGAAATTTTCTTATCTTTAAATGTTTTCATGAATAAAATAGAAACAGAAGAGACTAATGAATTGGACAACTAAAAAAGTTATAAAAGGGACAAATTATAAATCCACAATTAAATGCTAATTTAAAATTCTGAAAATCAAATGAGGTATTGATAAAAGTGAAAATAAGCAAGCTATTGACTTAAAAATAAAAGTAAGCTGGTTCTAAAAATATTAGTTAAAACTTTGTTTAAAATATTTTTAAAAGAAGAAAAAAGAAAAACAAATTAACATATAAAATGAAAGGAGACATTCACCATCAGTAGAGAGTAAATTAAACTAATAATTTAAAACTTATTAACTCTGCCAATAAATCTAAAAATCTAAATGACATGGATAAATTTTTACAATGAATATAAATTGCCCAGATTAACGGAGAAGAAAATAAAACACTTAAATATCCCCATTAAAAAGAGAAATACTCAAGCCATCAGTGAAAGCTTTAAAAAATTCTGTAGGGCCAGATAGATTCACAAATAAATTTTACCAAACATTCAAAGAACAATTAATTCCATAGTATATAAACTATTTGACAAAATATGCAAAGAAGTTCAACCAAAACTTTTTGAATGAAATTAGTTTATTGTATACCCAAAGACATCAGGAAACATAATTTCATAGAACTTGTGATTCACATGTTGCAGGATGGAACACATTTACAAAAATATCAACAGAAAAATAATTGTAGAGGATGATCAGAAAAAGAACAGTGAAGGAAAAAAAATTCAACTCTTCTTCTCAGCCAACTTCATTAGAATACATGAAAGATGGAATAGTTAACACTGGAAGGGGTGCTCAAGAACAGAGTACTTACTGCAGAAAGCAAATTTCCATGACTGCAAGAAAATTAAAGGAATCTGAGAGGAAGAGACCTAACATGAAGAGCAGTTAACAACAAAATAGGGCTTATACAAGATCCAATGTAAGAGCAGGGCTGAGTAGGATAGCAATAATGGAGAGACAGGATTAATTAATTAATTAATTAATATAAATAGAAATAAGGGTGTGAGCAATGTTAGCAAGAAAAAGGAGCTTCTTCCTAGACAGCTTATAACTAAATAACTAAGATTTGAGGTGCAGTAGATTTCACATTATGGTACTTTTAATTCCTGGACATGTTTAACCATGAGAGATCTCTCTCTACTTAGACTGGTTTTGATATGATATTTGTGATGCAGATCAGGCCATTTATATTTCTGCAACAATTTATATTATGTCATTAACACAATTACTTTTAGGCAATATCAAATTATGTTCTTTCAATAAATTAGTAGGTCTTATTTAATTGTTTTTAATGCATAAAAATATGTCTTTCTCATATTCAAGGTCCAATGTCAAAGTTGATAAAGGCCACTTGTCTTCAATTTATTATACAATTCAACCAAACACTTTTAAAGACACAAATAAGATGCTGATACATAAATCAATAAGAGCCAAATCAGATAAAGAAAATTACAGACCAATCTTCCTAATGAGCAGCAATGCAACGAAAAAATTAAATTAAATATTAGCAAAGAGATCATCACAGTAATGTATCACTAGAATAATATGCTATGACACAATGGGGTTTGTATGCTGAAGATAGTGCTCCTTCAGTATTGGGAAAATTATGAGTACAAATCACCATATTAATAACAGAATTAACAAAGATTATATGTGGGAAAAACATTTGACAAATTAAAACACCCTTTCCTATTTTTAAATGTAAGAAAGCATGGGAATAAATAGGATTGTCCTTAAAATGATAAACAATATCTATCTAAAAACATCAGCAAGCATTGTATGTAATGGGGATAATCAAGCAAAGTTAGCAATAAGATCAAAGGAGAAGAAAAGATATCTATTATTACCACTATTATTCCATTTGTAGAAGACATGATTGTATTAGCAATGAGAAAACAAAATTGAAGATCCTAGAATAAGCAATTATGAAACAAAAATCACTCTTTGCATATGATTTGATGTCAGACTTAGGGAATTCTAGAGAAAGAATTAGAAAATATTTGAATCAATAAATCAAAATTGCAGGAAAATCACAAAGTATAAAATAAGCCTACCTAAATTCCACCTCTCTCTCTCTCTCTCTCTCTCTCTCTCTCTCTCTCTCTGCTTCTCTCTCTTTCTCTCTCTCTGTCTCTCTGTCTGTCTCTCTCTGTCTCTGTCTCTCTTTCTTTCTCTCTCCCTCTCATATAAATAGATTGATATAGATAAATGAGATAGAGATAGAGAGATGTTTGGGGGTATGAGTGTCTATGTCTGTCAATAATTTATGTAGATTTATTTTATATCATGTAACTTTGATAAAGTTGCTGATCATTTTAAGTATATCTCTCTATCTATAAATTTGTGTATATTTATATAACATATATTTATACACACATATAATAATAAAAATTAATAAACAACAAAATTTGTCTGATAGAGCAAAAAACCCAAAATATCAAGGGAATTAATGAAATCAAATATAAACATAACTGGTCTATTCATACCAATTCTGAAAATGTATAGCAAATTGTAATCATCAAAATAATTGAGAAATACATCAATGGATTAGATTTGGTACACAAGGTACAGTGGTAAATGATCATAGTAACATTGTTTGATAGACCTAAAGACTTAAGCCTTTGAAAAAAATACATTATGTAACAAAAATGGCTGGAAAATCTGAAAAACAGTATGAAAGAAACTGCAAATAGATCATCTTACATCACATTTGAAGATATAATCAAAATGAGTACGTGATTTAGCAATGCAAAAGCAAATTAATGAAACATGGAATAGTTTACATAGGGATCTACATAGAAATCTCCAAATAAGATATAGAGTGCATTAGGAAATGTAAAATAAGTATTTATTTATAATATTAAAGTTTTTTTAAGGTTTCCACAAAAAAATACAATTCACTAAGTTTAGAAGTAAAGCAGAGGGGTGGAGCCAAGATGACAGAGAAGGCACATGCGAATTTCTAAGCTCCTCTCATACCCTCATTATCAATTTTTAAAATCAGCCTCAAAAAAAGGACTTGACTGGTAAAATTCATGAATACTGGAAGTACAACAGCTTACCAGCCAAAGATAATCTGGAAGACTGCCAGAAAAGGTTTGTCCTGAGAGGCAGGAACAGACCAGCACAGGCAGGGATAGAACCAGGAGCAGGGAGGCCTCTGTGGTTGGAAGGTTTATAGAGAGCTCTCTGCCATAGGCTGACTGCTTTGAGAAATTAGAGCCTAGGGTAGAGGGTACTCTAAAGGATTCCAGAGCCTAACAGGATCTGGCTGTGCTCACCCAGGACTGGAAGTGACTCAGCGCAGACCATAACTCAGTTCTGAAGTGGCATTCTGCAGCAGGGGCTTTCAAATCCACACAGCAGGGGGCACAGCCCAGGCAGCCTCTAATCTGCACAGTAGGGGGTTCAACCTGGAGCAGTGGAATTTCCCCAGCTAGACTACGAGTCCCAAGCAGAGACACTTCCAGTGCTTTGAGGCATAGGCAACTGCTAATATTCAAAGAGGATTTGGGAGGGAAGGGGACAGTGATACTTTTGCTGCTCAGCCTCTAGCCCCAAGGCAGTTGCTAGTACTCACAGCAGGGCTCCTCCCAGGGCACTTTTGCAGCTCAGCCTCTGATACCCAGGCTTGCTCACTTCCAGTATGGAGATCTTCCCAGAGCACTCTTACAGCTCAGCCACACTTTGCAGCCGATTGACAGTACAGCTACTGTCCATATACCTATACCTGCTTTGCAGAGGAAGCTGGTAACCTCCTTGCCCTGAACCTAGACCCTAAAGGCTTTAAACTAAATGAGTAAAACAAATCAAAAGGATAATCAATAACATCTTCTTCTTTTTTTATATTTTATTTTATTAATAGCCTTTTATTTACAGGTTATATGTATGGGTAACTTTACAGCATTAACAATTGCCAAACCTCTTGTTCCAATTTTTCACCTCTTACCCCCCACCCCCTCCCCCAGATGGCAGGATGACCAGTAGATGTTAAATATATTTAAATGTAAATTAGATACCCAATAAGTATACATGACCAAACCATTATTTTGCTGTACAAAAAGAATCAGACTCTGAAATATTGTACAATTAGCTTGTGAAGGAAATCAAAAATGCAGGTGGGCATAAATATGGGGACTGGGAATTCAATGTAATGGCTTTTAGTCATCTCCCAGAGTTCTTTCTTTGGGCATAGCTGGTTCAGTTCATTACTGCTCCATTGGAAATGATTTGGTTGATCTCATTGCTGAGGATGGCCAGGTCCATCAGAACTGGTCATCATATAGTATTGTTGTTGAAGTATATAATGATCTCCTAGTCGTGCTCATTTCACTCAGCATCAGTTAGTGTAAGTCTCTCCTGGCCTTTCTGAAATTATCCTGTTGGTCATTTCTTACAAAACAATAATATTCCATAATATTCATATACCACAATTTTTTCAGCCATTCTCCAACTGATGGGCATCCACTCAGTTTCCAGTTTCTAGCCACTACAAAGAGGGCTGCCACAAACATTCGTGCACATATGGGTCCCTTTCCCTTCTTTATGATCTCTTTGGGATATAAGCCCAGTAGTAATACTGCTGGATCAAAGGGTATGCACAGTTTGATAACTTTTTTGAGCATAGTTCCAAACTACTCTCCAGAATGGTTGGATTCGCTCACAACTCCACCAACAATGCATCAATGTCCCAGTTTTCCCACATCCCCTCCAACAATCATCATTATTTTTTCCTGTCATCTTAGCCAATCTGATAGGTGTGTAGTGGTATCTTAGAGTTGTCTTAATTTGCATTTCTCTGATTAATAATGACTTGGAGCATCTTTTCATATGACTAGAAATAGTTTCAATTTCTTCATCTGAGAATTATCTGTTCATATCCTTTGACCATTTTTCAATGATCAATAGCTTTTATACAGGAAGAGAGCAGGTTTTCAACCTGGAGGTGGCTAACAGCAGGCAGTTTCCAGACAGTACCCCAAAGGGGGATATAATCTGATGCCCAAAACAAAAGGCTCTACTAAGAAAAAAAACTATAAAAAATCTTAAAGGAGAACTAGAAGAAAAATGGGGATAGGAAAGAGAAGGTATGAAAGAGAGCAAAACTTCCTGAAATGTGAATTAGAAAAGGTAAAGAACTCCCAGGAAGTGCAGGGAAACAGAATTTGTGAATTGGAAAAAGCAAAGAACTCTGAGGAAAGCAGGATTTGTGAATTGTAAAAGATAAAAAATTCCCAAGAAAGTAGAATTTGTGAATTGGAAGAGATAAAGAATTCCCAAGAAAGAAGAAGGATTTGTGAAATGGAAAACTGGAAAAAGAAAATAACTCAGTTAAAAAAAAATAATTAGTGAAATGGAAAAAAAAAATTCCATAGAGCAAAACAACTCATTTAAAAACTCAATTGGACATATACAAAAAGAAGTAAAAAAATGAAGAAAATAACATTAAAAATCAGAACTGAACAAATAGAAATGACTGATTCATTGAGACATCAAGAATCAGTCAGGCAAAAACCAAAAAAATGAAAAACTATGAAAAAATGTTAAATACCTACTTGTAAAAACAACAGACCTGGAAAATAGATCTAAGAGACATAATGTGAGGATCATTGGATTTCTCAAAAATTATGATGAAAAAAAGAGCCTAGATCCTATTCTACAGGAAATCATCAAAGAGAACTGTCCAGATGTAATAGAATCTGAACGTTAAATAGGCATTGAAAGAAATCATCAAATACCTTCTGGAAAAGACCCTAAAATATAAAACTCCAAGGAATATTGTGGCAAAATTTCAGAACTATCACACTAAGCAAAAATATTACAAGCAACCAGAAAAAAAAAAAAAAAAACAATTCAAATACCAAGGTGCCACAATAAGGATGACTCAAGATTTTGTTGCTTCCACATTAAAGGATTGAAGGGCCTGGAATCTGATATTCTGAAAGGTAAAAGAACTTGGAATGCAGCCAAGAATAAACTACCCAGCTAAGCTGAGCATTTTCTTCCATGGAATAATATGGACATTTAATGAAACAGATGAATTCCATTTGTTTCTAAGGGGGAAAAACAGATCTAAACAAAAAAAATTGATCTCAAACTTAAGGACTCAAGAGAAGCAGAAAAAGGTAAAAAGAACTCTTGAGAACTGTATTTCTGTTGTGGATATACATAAAGAATACATGTATAATTTGATTTTACTGATATAACAAAAAAAAGGGAAGTAGAAATGGAAAGGGGATAGTGTCAGAAAAAGGGAAAAGGGGAGATAAAAAGAGGGAAACTACATGCGACAATGAGGCAAAGGAAGCCTATCATACAGGGTACTTAGAGAGGGGGAGGAACATTGTCTGAATCCTACTCTCATCAGAGTTGGCTCAAAGAGGAAATAATTAACATATTTGTTTTACAGAGAATCTTCTCTCACCTCATTAAAAAGGGGGAGAGGAAAAGGGAAAAGGAAGAAAGAGTAATAAGGGAAGGGTACAAGAAAGGGGGAGGGATTCAAAGGGAGGAGCGAGGGATACTAAAGAGGGAGAGCTGCATAAAGCAAGTGGGACCAATAAGTTTAATACTAGGGAAGGGGGTAAGGAGGGCAAGAAAATAGAGAAAGAGAAAATCAATTAATTGGCTTGCAACTTAAAAAGCTAGAAAAAGACTAAATTAAAAAAAAACAATCAAATACTAAACTTGAAATTCTAAAATGAAAAAGGAGAAATTAATAATATGTAAAATAAAAAAAAACTATTGAATTAATAAATAAAACTAAGAGTTGTCTTTATGAAAAAAATAAATAAAATAGATAAATCTTTGGTAAATCTGATTAGAAAAAGGAAAGAAGATAATCAAACTGTTACTCTTAAAAATGAAAAGGGAGAACGTTCCTCTAATGAATAGGAAATTTTGCCCAACTCTATGCCAATAAATTTATAACCTAAGTGAAATGGATGACTACCTCTAAAAATATAGGCTTCACAGATTAACAGATGAGGAAGTAAATTGCTTATACAGTCCCATTTCAGAAAAAGAAATAGAACAAGCTATTAATCAATTTCCTAAGAAAAAATTCCCAGGACCAGAGGGATTTACATGTGAATTCCACCAAATATTTATAGAACAATTAGTTGCAATGCTATATAAACTATTTGAAAAAATAGGGAATGAAAGAGTCCTACCAAATTCTTTTCATGACACAGACATGGTACTGATATCTAAAACAGGTAGATTGAAAAGAGAGGAAGAAAATTATAGATCAATCTCCTAATGAATATTGATGCTAAAATCCTAAATAAGATATCAGCAAAAAGACTACAGAAAGTCATCCACAGCATCATTCACCATGATCAAATAGGATTTATATCAGGAATGAGGGCTGGATCTATATTAGGAAAACTATTAGTAAAATTGACCATTATTAATAACTAAATTAACAAAAAACATATTATCATCTCAATAGATACAGAAAAAGCATTTGATACAAATCCAACATCCATTCCTGTTAAAAACTCTTGAGAGTATAGGAATAAATGGACTTTTCTTTAAAATAGTCAGTAGTATCTTTTTAAAAGCATCAGTTAGCATCATATGTAATGGGGATAAACTGCAACCATTCCCAATAAGATCAGGAGTGAAACAAGGTTGCCCACTATCACCATTACTATTCAATATTGTATTAGAATGCTAGCTTTAGCAATTAGAGATGAGAAAGAGATTTGATGATATGATGGTATACTTAGAGAACCCTAGAGATTCTACTAAAATAGCTATTAAAAATAATCCACACCTTTAGCAAAGTCGAAGGATACAAAATAAACCCACATAAGTCAACAGCATTTTTATATATCACTAACAAAATCCAACAGTTAGAGTTACAAAGCAAAAATCTATTTAGAGTAACTAATGATAGGATAAAATATTTAGGAATCTATCCGCCAAGGGAAAATCAGAAACTATATGAGCAAAAGTACAAAACACTTTCCACACAAAAAGTCAGATCTAACCAAATGGAAAAATATTAAATGCTTTTGGATAAGGCAAGCAAATATAATAAAGATGACAATACTACCTAATCTATTTTTTAGTGCTATACCAGTTAGACTCCCAAAAAACTATTTTAATGACCTAGAAAAAATAACAACAAAGTTCATATGGAAATACAAAAGGTCAAGAATTTCAAAGTAATTAATGAAAAAAATCAAATGAAGGTGGCCTAGTTGTACCAGATGTAAAATTATATTATAAAGCAACGGTTACCAAAACTATTTGGTATTGGCTAAGAAATACACTAGTTGATCAGTGGAATAGGTTAGGTTCAAAGGACAAAACCATCAATAACTTTAATAATTGACAAACCAAAAGAACCCAGCTTTTGGGATAAGAACTCACTGTTTGACAAAAATTGCTGGGAAAATTGGAAATTAATATGGCAGAAACTAGGCATTGACCCACACTTAACACCATACACCAAGATAAGGTCAAAGTCTAAAGAATGAGATTTCAAATAAATTAGAAGAACATAAGATAGTTTACCTCTCAGACCTGTGGATGAAGAAGGAATTTATGACCAAAGAAGAGCTAGAGATCATTATTGATAAGAAAATAGAAAATTTTTGTACAAACAAAAATAATGCAGACAAGATTAGACAAGCAATAAACTGGGAAAATATTTTTACAGTCAAAGGTTCTGATAAAGGCCTCATTTCCAAAATATATATAGAAGTAACTCTAATTTATAAAAAATCAAGCCATTCTCCAATTGATAAATGGTCAAAGGATATGAACAGACAATTTTCAGACAAAGAAATTGAAACTATTTCTAGCCATATGAAAAAATGCTCCAAGTTATTATTAATCAGAGAAATGCAAATTAAGACAACTCTGAGAGATACCTGTCAGATTGGCTAGAATGACAAGGACAGATAATGAGGAATGTTGGAGGGCATATGGGAAAACTGAGACACTTATACGTTGTTGTTGGAATTGTGAATACATCCATCCATTAAGGGAATGATTTGGAACTGTGCTCAAAAAGTTATCAAACTGTGTATATCCTTTGATTCAGCAGTGTTACTAGTGGGCTTATATCCAAATGTGATTTTAACAAAGGGAAAGGGACCTGTATGTGCAAGAATGTTTGTGGCAACCCTCTTTGTAGTGGCCCGAAACTGGAAACTGAGTGGATGCCCATCAAATGGAGAATGACTGAATAAATTGTGGTATATGAATATTATGGAATATTACTGTTCTGTAAGAAATGACCAGCAGGATGATTTCAGAAAGGACTGGAGGGACTTATATGAATTAATGCTGAGTGAAATGAGCAGGACCAGGATATCATTATATACTTCAACAACAATACTATATGACGATCAATTCTGATGGACGTGACCCTCTTCAACAATGAAATGAACTCAATTGATTCCCATAGAGTAGTAATGAATTGAACCAACTACACCCAGCAAAAGAACTCTGGGAGATGACTATGAACCACTACATAGAATTCCCAATTCCTCTAGTTTTGTCTGCCTGAATTTTTGATTTCCTTCTGAGGCTAACTGTACACAATTTCAAAGTTCGATTCTTGGGTACAGCAAAACAACTGTATGGACAGGCATGTATATATATATATATATATATATATATATATATATATATATATATTATATTTAACTTATACTTTAACATATTTAACATGTATTGGTCAACCTGCCATCTGAGGGAAGGGAGGGGAAAAGTTGGAATAAAAGGTTTTGCAATTGTCAATATTGAAAAATTACCCATTCATATATCTTGTAAATAAAAAAGGTATAATAATAATCATAAACGAAGTAAAGTAGAAAGCGGGGAAAACTTTTTAAAGAAGTATCTGTCATGAATGTCATTTCTAAAACATATAGAGAATTGAGTCAACTTCATAAGATTTCATTTTTCAATTGATAAATGGGAAAACCATATGAACAGACAGTTTTCAGACAAATCAAGTCTATTAATAGTCATATAAAAATGTTCTAAACACCATTAATTACACAAATGACTTCCAGGGTGGAACCAAGATAGCAGAGTAAAACCAAGAAGTTTCCTGAGCTCCTCCAGTTTTCCCTCAAAAGCCACATGAAATCAAGCCTTTGAACAGATTCTGATAAAATGAATCCATTATCCAGTTCAAGATAGACTGGAAAAACTACAAAAAAGGGAAGGTTCACTGAAATTAAAATGGTGTTCAACCAGCTTAGGAAGATTCTGGGAAAGCTGGTGAGAAGGTCTTAATGACAGAAAATCATCATGTAAGACATTTAGTTCAGGCTCAGTAGACTACTAGATCAGTGGGGCAGCCTTCATTCCCAAATCAGAAGGTGATATCTGGGGAACCAGACTCTTTGCTGAAAAGAGTAGGCAAATCCAAGGGTCCCCCATACTAAATGGAAAGGAAACAAAATTAAAAAGAAACAGAAACTAATTTTGACCAAAGAAAGCTACTATGGTGACAGGGAAGACCAAAACACCACCATACGTGAGGACACAACGACCACACAAGAAATTCCAAAAAGTGATAAGAATTAATTCTCAATCCCAACAAGGCTCATTGAATTGTTCATAAAAGATTTTGAAAGGTAAATAAGAATAGTAGAAGAAAAAATGGAGAAAAGAAATGAGAAGTATGCAAGAGATAAGCAACAGCTGGGAAAGGGAAGGAAAAAAAAATGACTGAAGATATCAACTCCTTAAAAATCTAATTGGTCAGAGGTGGGGAACATCCACTGAAGAAAATAGCACCTTTAAAAGTAAACTAAGTGGGAAAAGAGACAGAAAAGCTAACTGATAAAAAATAATTTGTTAAATATTGGAATAGGCAAATAGAAAATAATGACTCTGTGAGACAGCAAGAATCAGTCAAACAAACCAAAATACTGAAAAAAGGAAGAAAATGTGAAATATCTCATTGGAAAAACAGCTGACCTGGAAAATAGATTCAGAAGAGACAATTTTAAAATTATTGGCCTACCTGAAGATGATGATGAAAAAAAAGATCCTGAATAGCATTCTTCAAAAGATCATTAAGAAAAGTGACCTGATATTTTAGAAACAGAGGGGGAAATAGTCATTGAAAGAATCCATCAATCACCTTCAGAAAGAGACCCCACAAGGAAAACCCCAAGCAACATTGTTGTGAAACTCCAGAACTACAATCTCAAGGAAAAAAAAATATTTCAAACTGCTAGATAATCTCAATTCAAATATCAAAGAGAAACAGTCAGGATAACCCAGGATGAGACAGCTATGACAGTAAAGGACTAGAGGACCTGGAATACCATAGTCCAGAAGACAAAGGACTTCGGGCTATAACTAAGAATTAATTATCCAGCAAGACTCAGCATCATCTTTCAGAGGGGCCAATGGAGTTTTAATAAAGTAAGATACTTTGAATCATTTGTATTGAAAAACAAGAACTAATCAGAAAATGTAATCTACAAAACGGGAATAAAGAGTGGCATATAAAAGTAAACAGGGGGTAAATATATATTATTTGAAGGCTAAATTGTTTACATTCCTAGATGGGAAAGTGATATCTGTAACTCTTGAGAACTGTATCTATCACAGGTGCAGATGGAGGGTGGTATCACATGAATGAGTGTGTGCTTCTAAATGGACTCTGATGTGATGAGATCAAAGAAAAAGAGACTAAAGTGTGGGGAAAAGTATGTACTGGAATAAGAGGAAATGGAAGATATAATAATGACAGAGTTTATCCTATCAAGAGAGCAAAAGAGGTATAATCTAGGGAAAGAATTGAGGGGTATGAACATTGGCTGAACCTTGATTTCATCAGTTTTGGTTCTAAAGGGGAATAACTTAATCATTCAGTTGGGTGTGGAAATTTATCTAACTCTATGAGAAAGTAGGAGAAGAAAAAGGGAATAATAGGGAGGGAAAATTAGAAGGGAGGACAGGAACATTAGAAGGAAAAAAGGTAAGAGAAGGGGGGACTGGATGATAGAAGATAGTGAGCGCAGTGGATAAAAACCACAGTACTAAGAGAAGAGGAAGGGATGATAGGAGATAAGATAGTGGGGTGGATAGAGAAAACAGTATATATACAGAAGAGAAAATAGGATGGAGGGAAATACAGAGCTGGAAATAATAACAGTGAAAGGAATGAACTCTCCCATAAAATGGAAGCAAATAGAGTGGATTAAAAAACAGAATCCTATAATATGTTGTATACAAGAAACACATTTGACAGAGAAAGATACATATAGAGTAAAGATAAAAGTCTGGAACAGAGTTTATTATGCTCTAGTTTAAGTTTTAAAAAAAGCTGGGAGAGTAATTCTTACCACAGATAAAGCAAAAGTAAAAATAGATTTAACTAAAAAACAATGAAGGGATGTGTATCTTGATAAAAGGTACCATCAACAATGAAATACTAAAGATATTAAATATATATATATATATATATATATATATATATGTATATGCTAAGACTGGAGAAAATTGATTAGGGAAAGAAAGAAATACACCTTTTTCTTATTTTTTTTTATAATGTCTCTTTATTTTTCTCTTTTATAGGCATACAGATTTATAGAAATATCTTGCTATACAAAAAAAAATCAAATAAAATTTTTAAAATAGAAAGAAAATAAAATGCAAGGAAACAAAAAAAGTGAAAATGCTGTGTTTGATTAACACTCAGTTCCCACTGTTCTCTCTCTTGGAATAGATGGCTCTCTTCATAACAAGATCATTGGAACTGGTCTGAATCATCTTGTTGAGAAGTGACATGTTCATCAAAATTGGTCGTTATATAATCTTGCTGTTGCCATGTACAACAATCTCTTGGTTCTCCTCATTTCACTTACCTTCAGTTCATGTAAGTCTTTCCAGGCCTCTCTGAAATCCAGACCTGCTGATCATTTCTTATAGAACAATAATATTCCATAACATTCACAGACTATAACTTATTCAGCCATTCTCCAACTAATGGGCATCCATTCAGTTTCCAGTTTCTTGCCACTAGAAACAGGGCTGCAACAAACACTTTTTGCATGTGGATCTGTTTTTTTTTCTCTTTAAGATCTCTTTGGGGTATAAACCCAATAGAAACACTGCTAGATCAAAGGATATGCACAGTTTGATAACTCTTTGGGCACAATTCCAAATTGCTCTCCAGAATGATTAGATCCATTCACAATTCCATTCGCAATAATGTATTATTGTCCCAGTTTTCCCACATTCCCTCTAACCTTCATCATTATCTTTTCCTGTCATTTTGGCCAATGTGAGAGGTGAGTAATGGTACCTCAAAGTTTTGTTAAGTTGAATTTCTCTGATCAATAATGATTCAGAGGCACCTTTTCATGTGACTTGAAATGATTTTAATTTTTTCATCTGAAAACTGCCTGGTCATATCCTTTGACCATTTATCAATTGAAAAATGGCTTGAATTCTTTTAAATTTGAGCCAATTCTCTATGAAATAAGACCTTTATCAGAACCCTTGAATGAAATTTTTTTTTCTTACTTTATTGCTTCCCTTCTAATTTGCATTGGTTTTGTTTGTGCAAAAATGTTTTAACATAATATAATCAAAAGTATCCATTTGGTGTTCAATAATATGGTCCAATTCTTCTTTAACCACAGATTCCTTTCTCTTACCAGGGATAATTCTTGATTATTTTATTTTTTTCTGAAAAAGCAGAAATAAAAACGATCTATCATAATCCCAAACTGACCAAACTAATTAAGAGAAGGAAATGATGTCCTCTTCAGAAAAGGAAGTGGAGAAGAGAATAAGTAATATAGCTCTCAGGCTGAGAAGTTTCTTGATGTGACATACTAAAGGTTAGGGGGAAAAAAGTGATAATAGGGAGTTGAAACTTTAAAAAAAGTTCAGAACATAAAAATTAAGTGATATATAATATGTTGGATCACAGAATTTTTAGACTTAAAAAGAGTAAAAGTTTAGAAAAAGAGACTAATGAAGATAAAATTTAAACTGATAAATATAAAGTGTTTACTTAGGTTAAAGAAAAATAAAACAGCTTAAGTAAGATAAAGAAGAGTTATTTCTAGACAACTTTTAATTTGGCAAAGAATAGAGAGATTGTTTTTTGTGGTCTTTTTCTTTCTATGAGGTTTTTTGCAGTTTTTAACAGATTGTAAGCTCAATATATGTCAAAGCAGAGGACAACAAAATTCAAGATGAATTAGAAAATTAATTATTTCTAATCTTTTCGTATTTTGCTTTTATCAAATGACATTTGGAGTATTTTGTCCAGTGCCGGTGCATACTTTTTAGGATGAAGATTTAAGAGCTGAAGGTGAGCGACAATGTAAAGGAATGATAGAAATTGTTGTATGTGGATGAGTGAAAAGGCCTATAGAAGTTTAGCCTGGGAAAGAATAGTTAAAATGGAGCTTAACAAATTTTTTCATATATTAAACTTGCTAAATTTAACAGCAAGGTACAAAACAGCCCAGTTTATCAGGATATAATTGTCTTTTTAAATACATCATTGATATTTTCTTTTTTATTTTACACACACACACACACACACACACACATGCACGTGCACATGTGTGTGTGTGTAAAATCTTATTATTGGTACTATACTCCAGACTAAAAGAATTAAAACTCTTGGAGGGAAAGAAATCCCTCCTTTATAAATATATAAAACAATATAAATCCAGACATTGAACAAGCTTTAAAATTTAAGCTTTATTCTGTACTTCAAGTCTGGCTCAATTCACTTCCAAGAGGTATGTCCTAAATTTCATCATCAGTTCTATAGACTTATAATTGATTATTGTATTGCTAAGGGTTCTGGTACCTTTCAAAAGCATTTTCCTTGGAGTCACTGTTATCAAACAATGTTCCTTTGGTTCAATTTTCATAATTCTTTTTTGTTTCAAACAAGTCATCCTAGATTCCTCTTAATACATGTCATTACATATTTGAGACATAGTCTTCCATAATTTTTTTCTTTTTTAATGAAATCCAGGTGTATCTATTTCTGGTCATAGGAAGACCTAATTTCAAAACCGAATTCAGTCATTGATTAGCTGTATGACTGTGGGCAGGTGACAATCTTTTAGGAGAGTGTTCTCTTTCATTCACCCTCAAAATATGTACTCACCCAATATGGGGAATGAAGAATATTATTAAATATTGCTATAGGTTATTGAAAACCTCTTCTGTATTCCATATGAAATAAAAAAGTGACAACCTGTCCCTGGTCTTGGTGAGCTTATAGAAAAGGCTTAAATACAAATTTGCTTTGGGCCCTGTGTTTGCTAGATATAGGGTCATTGGTATCTGTTTCTGGGTGTATTTGTGTGTGTCATTATTTTAGAAAAGTAGATATAGAGATTTTATATACATATTTCTATACCTTTATGCATACATTATAACTTATCTACATAATTTTTGGTTGAAATTTATTGCTCCCCTAACAATTATAGGCAGACTAGGGAAGGAAGCTTCTTTTTTGATACTGACAAATAAAATCTTAGGATAGAATTTCAGCAAGAAATTACTAGGACATTTTCCTACTTTCACCAGTAAGTATTACAGATGCCAGAAGGAAGGGAGGAAATGTGTTAAAGAGCAAAAAGAAAATAAGTACAAATAAATAAATCTGAATTAGGAGTGAAGTTGCTGAGAAATGTTATGGCAATGGGAATCAGAGTCATATGTTGAAAATAGCACTTTTTCCTGTGTAAATACTGCTGACATAATTCAAAGATGAAATCTTTGAGAATATAACAGGTTTTTACTACGGAATTAGAAGAGCCATGCAGAGCTATTTGGCAGATACACTTTCCCAATGTTAATAGATGTGATGAGGTAAAATAACCATGTTAAGTCCCATAAAAGAGGAAAATGAAGCACCTATAAAATGTAGGAACAAGGTATGAGCAAATCGTCTAAATATTTTTGAAGTTGTAACTTATGGACAGAGAACATAGGTACAACATCGAGACAGACAGCTGAATTTTCTTTCCTGTGATCAATTTTCTACTTCTGTAAAATCAAAATGTTGGGATAGTGACATCAGTTTGGAAGAGTGGTAAGAGCTTTGGGTAAGACAAGGTTTTTATTACAAAAGTTGAAGTGGAGTTTGTAACAATGCTACAGAAAAGAAATTACATTGCCAACAAATCTGACAATTCATGTTTTAAAAATGTTCATTCGAATCTTTCCTCCAAATTCTTGGGGATATTATTCAAGATTATATGTTTAACATAATGCTGTATAGACATTTTAGGAAAGATTAATTTTGAGAGCTACAAAATGAGGATAATGATGATGAAGTTTGGGTGAATTCATATTGCATTATCTTGTTAAATGTATCTTTTTTGCTTATAGAAGAGAAGACTGATATAGAACATGATGTATGTAACATTAATTTTTTAAAGGGCCATTATGTAAAATGTAAATTAGAGATTTGCATTGTTCTGATTGGTTACAGAATCTAGAACAAGGAGCAATAGGCAAAGAAGCAAAAAATGGGGATTTAGGATAAAAATAAAAAAATAAATTTTCAAAAATTAAACTATCACTCAAATAGAATGAGTTAGTTTGCATTGTACTGTGTACTTCTCTCAGTCTTCCTGCATGCCCAACTGTCACTTCCCACTCCCAAAAATAATGCCTTGATCTTGTTGAAAGTTATTTGTTACCTAAAGATATAATTTGTGGATTAGATAGGCTCTTAGTTTCTTATCACCTTTAAAATCCTCTCATCCTATCATTTATTCTACCAAAATTATAATCAATGTCACTGCATTAATAGTGCTAAACAACAATGCATTAAGATAACAGTTGATTCAGTAAGTACTATAAAACATAAAATACCTGCTACCTCCAAAAATACTAATTTTACTTCAGGTAAGCTATCAATTTTCTTTAAATGTTGGAGAAGCATTTAAAGACAGAATCTTTCTTAAAACTTTAAATATATCTACATATTAAATTTTAAGACTTGCTCTACTTCTCTGGTCAAAATTATAGTTCTCATTTTACTATTATTTGGCACAGGCATTTTGCATACATACACACCTATATACGCTTGTTTATATACATTTATGCACACACACAACTAAGCATATGTGTGTATACATATGTGCATACATATACATATGGATGCACACATATATAGTCATGTTTCTCCTCCTAAGTCAACTTGTTTCCCCCTTAGGACTGCTAGACTTACAATAGAGTGGATTCCAGATCTTCCTACATCTCTACAGCTGAGAACTCTTGATCAAAAATGCTTTGCCAGTCTTGGCTCCCCTAGTATCATAGATTATAGGTGTGTGCCACTCTATTGTGCCACATTCTAGGCAAAATAAATATGTGATACTCTTCAACACATTACGTTCAAGTATTTGGAAAACATACTGCTCCACAATACTCTACTACTATAGTATCATTTTTTTTTCATTGTTTTAAGGTAAAATATTGTATTGGAAATATAAAATCTGTGGGTCAGCTGCAGTCATGAATTTTAATGGAGGCTATGCTTAAAGATGAAGGAAAGTACAATAAAATAATGCTTGTAGCAATTGACTTCTGGCATTTATCTCCTCAAGATCTGTGCAGCTGTGTGACTTAGAATGGTTTGTACCTGGCCTTCCAGATTTTATGAAGTTAATCAGGGTTAAAGTGTCTTATTGCAAAAAGTGGCATTAGATGTCTAGGAGACTTGCTTGGGATAATTTCACATTGCCTCAAATATAATTAAATTAGAATAATTTCACATTCCTAGGTTTCTACAACATAAAACAAAAGAAAAATAATATTTTAGGTGAATTTAAACTATGTTTAAAAGTCATCTGAATGTGATGTCCAAAAGAATATAAAATCTTTTAATGAGAAACAATTTTTTCTTTTAGCATCCCTAAAGTTAACATACTTCCTTGCATATAGAAGAAACAATAAAGTCTTCTTACATTGAATTGAATATCATTAAATGATCTTATTTGTTGAACTCCTCTATTCTAAAATATAATTTAGGATTAAGAAACATGGTTGTAGCTTTTATTCTCTCAAAATTTTAGTGTTTTATGTCATTTCACATCTGTAATCAGTTTTAGTAAAACATTAATGAAAGCTTTTTGTTTTATTTGTCTTATTTTCATCAAGAATACGATCCATTCTCATGAAGGTTTGAAGAAGATAAAAAATAAAATGAACATGTGGGTGTTTAGGCATTGATGCTCTTTTCTTGAACATACAGATAATCTGTAATTTCCCCTATTATTTTGGTATCTTCTTTTCTTTACATATCCTGTAAATCTGTTCTTCAATGTTTTCAATATTTCATAGATTTAAGCCATTTTCACTTCTTCTTGTTGACCCATTCTTGCCAAACTCAGATTTTAAATTTCATTTCCACACATTCTATTTATTACTTTGTAGGAATGAGGGAGTAAAATCTAAATATAATTCCTCTGCAAGTAATGATAATGTATCATGAGAGAATCATTCCTAATCTGAATCAGTGTCATCTAGGAATGGATTGAGATTATGTCATAGTGTCTCATTATAAGCTTTCCATTGATTTTTGTTTTGTTTTATTTTTGTTTCCATTGCTTTTCACAGTAACCACTGCCCAGTTTTTTCTACCATCTTCTATAGTATATAAGAATTAATTCAAACTCTATATTAGTATTACCAGCTGTTATCTGTTATCTACTTGATCTCTAACTATCACCAGTATTTTTTGAAGTAGTTTCTTGTCATAATGACAGGTATACAGTATGTGATCCTTAAATACTTCTGATGCTTTGTCTTACTTGGCACATATAAACTTTGTGTATTGAGATAAATCTTTCTTTTCATTTTCCAAAAGTTCCTTTAAATAATTCAAGTTAAACCTGACTATTAAAATTGTTTTGAATTGCTTTCTTCTCCTCTTCAGATTTTGTTCTTACACATTGCTGCTTATGATCATTACTATAAGTAGTCAATATTTGATCTTGATATAATTTCCATATCAGTAAATGATAATTTCCTATTGCTTTGATCTATACAACTCATCAGATATTTTATGTTAAAATATTTCTCCTTAGCATTTTTCTCTATGCAAAATTATATTTATTTATTTTTAGTATTTCTAAGTTAAGCAGATTTCTTTCTATGTGAGCACATCATGGCATCCCTATTAGGTTATTTTTTTTTAAGTAGGATTGTGCAAGCACTTGAGGGTCAGACTTCTAACAAAAAGTTAATCATTAATGTATAGCAGATTCTTCAAGCTATCTATGCACTATTCCAAAATACTAAAGATATAATAAAGGAATAATGGAAAATCATAGCATCTAGAAAATTATAACACTTCTCTACATAGCTGAAATGCAATATTTCAATTTAATATTTAAAAGATCATAAACAATGTACAAAGCATCATTTTCCTCAGTGCAATGGGCTAAATCTCAAACTGTCTTTTTCCAATCGGATATTGCCACCATCTATTAGAACAAACATATTAGATTATCAAAAAGAGATTAAAACCAACACTAGAATAGTCAGTTCTTGGCAGCAAATTTAATATCTATCTCTTTGAACAATGGTTAGCAATATATTATGTTTAATGATTCTATAAATTCAAAACAGCATGTGATAGATCAAAGTCAATTATTCTCAATATGTTGTGTTAGGATAATCATAGACAAAATTAATTTTATTGAGAAGCATTTCTTTCTGAAATTTCTATTGTTCACATTAAATTTGTTAAGATACATAAATTTAATTATATAGGATAATTTATTATGATATTACTTTTTCATCTATATTTAAATATTAAAATTGTTTCTTTTATAAATTTTCTTTCACACTTCTCTAGCACATATAATTAATATAATTTAGATCCTCATAACCATAGTTAGTAATTGTCTGGAAGACATGTCATCTCTAAACTACATTAGGCCAACAACAGTATAATGCACATTCACAAACAGAAGAAGTTGTATTAAAATAGATAAATTTCATAAAAACATATCATAATTGTAGAGTTGGATTACTCACCAATTCCAAATAGGAATGATTTTTTTAAATGGTAAATTCTTAATCTGTGTCAAAGATAGTACTAAGGAGCTGGGGAAAAACAGACAAAACATGACAGCCAATTCTCTCAAAGAGCTTACATTTTAATAAAGGAAAATAGAGAATATAAAAGTGGGGTATCAACAAAGATGACAAAATCTAAAGAAAAGTAAAGAAAAGATGCCAATTTTTCCCACTTTCTCTCTTTATATATGTATATATATATATGTGTGTGTGTGTGTGTGTGTGTGTATAGGAGATCTCAGATAATTAATCTATTGATCTATAGATTTCTCTCTCTCTCTCTCTCTCTCTCTCTCTCTCTCTCTCTCTCCTCCAGACTATCTAAGATCAATTTAAAAACAATAAGACATTTGTCAAAACAAGGTGATAAATTCATTCCATATGCTTGAACAGGAGAAGAAATTAGACCAATGATGAGCAAATAGTTCAATTGTTCTTAATATAGCACTGGACCTTGTAGGCACAGAGCAGCATTTAATCAGTCTAGTCACTTTGATTGGAAAATGAGATCATTACTAAGTTTCCCTGCTTAGAAGAAGATTAAAAATTAGATCAAGACAAGACAGGCATTATAGTTGGATTATAGACTTAAGCATCAGGTTTAGAAAGAACTAAGATATTTCACAGGAATAGGGAGATGTGGGAGTAGAGAAATCTGTTATATGATTGGTGTATGCAAATAGAAGTCTATATTAATGAAGAAATAAGCTTAGCAAGAATCATTTGAATCTCAATTTCCTTGAAAATTTAAAAAGTAATTCACAATAAATTAAAAAAAATTAAAAGAAATTAGATAACATAGCCAAAATGTGCCAATAAAATTACTCACTTACTAAATCATGATACCACCTCTAAAACATCTCTTTTATTAGTAACCCCTCCTTGCTGAACAAATTGTCAAATTCTCAGGCTGACTTTATTATCTTTCTTCTAGAGCATTATAAATAGGCTACTAATCAATTCTCCTGCCTTTAGTCTCCATATAAAATGCAGTACTTTCTCTTTCCAGTATAAATTAATTGGATTTTTAAAAAATAAATATGTGTGTATGTGTGTGTACATGTATGTGTATATATATATATACGACATCTCTAAGCACATTTGAATGATGAGTCTATATCATTAACAACCCAAGAAAGACAAGAAATACTTATTATATGGTCCGACCTTTTCCTCTTCTATCTTTACCACTGTTACCATTAATCATAACAAAACTAATAGCATTGAAAGGATGTCTTTAATGAATTTTTCTATGATTCTAGATTCCACTCTTAATTGCTGTGAATTTCCCAACCAATATTTTTTCTCTGGATTCCATGTCTTTATATATATATATATATATGTAAATATACATATATGTGTGTTTAGACATATATATGTATGTTTATACATGAATACATTCATATATATATATATATATATATATATATATATATACACATACACCCACACATATATATGTATATAAACACACACAAACAAATAAATGTTAGGGAAAGGAAGTGAAAAAATGTAAATCATAATCCAAATTTTAAAACAAAAGACATCAGAAACCTATTCACTGATAATTCAAAATTATTCTCAGTTTGTCTTTATGCCAAATATGCAAGGTTAGTTCATTATTGGAAATTTATAAAAACAAACAAACAAAAATGACATTATTAATGAAAAACAATAAAAATGGTGTTGGGAAATATTTAGGCAAATATAATATTTGTTTCATTTAAAAACACAAATATTGCAGTTAATTCATATTTCCTTAATATAGTAAATATTATTTATTGAGCAAAGAATTGGGGTTTTATATAAATGTAATAAACTTTTCCTAGTGAGATCAAAATATAAGAAGTATGTCTATTGTGACCACCACTTATTGACTTAAAAATTGGTTTGTGTGTGTGTGTGTGTGTGTGTGTGAATGTATATAAATATATAAATAAATATATGTATAATATATATATGTATATTACACAAACACATATATATATATATATATATATATATATATATATATATATATGTAAACAGGAATCTTGGGCACCAAACATGAGCAAAAAGAAAACAAAATGATCACTTTATACACAATATGCTGATTTACTTATGATAACCTAAGTCAAAAATAAACAATTTAAATAATTTATGATTTCAGTTAAGGTGTCGGATATAAAATACACTAACAAAATTCATCAGCGTTATTATTAGGGAGATGTAGAAAGAAAAATTCCATTTCAAATAACTGCTGAATATATAAAATCTGTGGGTCTTCATACCAAGTGTCAAAAGTCAGTATATGGATATATGACATTCAACAGAGATAAAAACAGATCTAAAATTCAACAAATATTAATTCCCATAAACAATCCGATCCAATATCATAAAATTACTACTTAATGTATATCATAGCACTATCTGAAAAGAAAATATTAGTTGAACAAGATAATGATAAAAAATTATCTGTGGTAGCAAAAATTCAAGAATCTCAATAGAAACAATAAAGGGTAAAAAGGAATGTACTCTAGTACCACCCAGATCTCAAATTGTATTAGCATAGGTGGAGTCATCAAAACAACCTAGTACTGCTTGAAAAGTTCAGAAATTTATTGCTGTGGAAGATTAGGTACACATCATATGCAAACAAATGAAATTAGTAACCAAGTATTCAATAAACCTAAAGATTACAGCTACTAAAATATCGATTCCCTACAAAAAAAAAAAAAAAAAAAAAAAAAAAAAAAAAGCTGGAAAAGCTGGATAACATTCTTGCAGAATTTAGGTTTAGTTTATTGCCCTAAATTACATGCCACATGAAATCTAAATACATGTTTGATGTGGGCACCTAAGGGTACATCATAAACAATTTGTAGGCAAAAAAGAACAAATTAATGTATGAATGTCACCAAGATTTCATGACAAACATAAGGATTATAGTGGACAACAAAAGGTAAAAACACAATAGATATTATTACATAAAACTGAAAAAAATATAAACAAGTCAATATCTTAGAAAAGATACTTTTAGCTGGATAAAATATCAGAAACAAGAAGTACACACACATACAAGATATATAAGGAATGATTATTTTCTAAAGAGAATCAGTCTACAACTGACAAATTGTCAGTAGATATGCACAGGAAGGAAAAATTTAAGGGCAGAAGTCTGTTATTAGTAATTATGTAAAAAATTCTCCAAATTTTTAATTTTTAGAGAAATTCAAATCCAAGCAATCATAGGATATTAATGTATAGGTACTAGAATGATAAAACTGACAAAATTATTTTTGAAAAATATTGGAAGCACCATAGGTATACAAAAATTAATTCACTGTAGGTGAGCTATTAACTAATATAGTTTTGTTTTTAAATAACTTTTTATTTTTCAAAATACATGCAAAGATAGTTTTCACCAAACACCCTTGAAAAACCTTACATTCTATTTTTTTCCCTTCCTTTTCACTTCTCCTCTACCCTAGACAGCAATATAAGTTAAAGCACTATAAGCTAAGCATATTTCCACATTTATCATGCTACACAAAAAAATCAGATTAAAGAGGGGAAAATATGAGAAACAAAAACAAGCAAGCAAACAACAATAACAAAAACAAAGATGAAAATACTATATTTTGATAAATATTCAGTCCCCATGGTCCTCTCTCTAGATACAGATGACTCTCCATCACAAGACTATTGGAATTAGCCTGAATGACCCCACTGTTGAAAAGAGCTAGGTACAGCAGAATTATCACGTAATATTCTTGTTGCTGTGTACAATATTCTCTTGATTCTACTCACTTCACTTAACAACAATATATATCTCCATCTATATCTATATTTATCTATCTATCTATGTGTGTGTGTATGTGTGTGTGTGTGCGTGTGTGTGGTTTCAAAACAATATATATAAAAATGTGTCATCCAGAGAGAAATGTTTTTTGTTGAAGAAGTCACAGGAATTAAAAGTGAAATCATTGAAAAAAATCATCAAAAATGCCCTCTCAAGGCCATTATTATTATTTGATTTTATTAATGTTGACAGTGGTAAAAATAGAAGAGGGAAAAGGGGGAAAATATAAAACTGTTTCTTGTCATGCTTAGGTTGGAAATGGTGTAGACTCATCCTTCAAAAGTGCTTAGAGATGGTATATATAAAGTAGAGAAATAGAATTTGAAAATGGTCTGACAATAGCCAAAGGCAGAAAAATGGTTTACTTTATATCAGCAAATAGAGAATTATGAAATTATCCCATTCACCCCAAAACATCTGCTTTGCACAACAATGGGATAAAAATTTTCAATGTCTAAACTGTTTTCTCTTCCCTAAATAATTAAGAAAAATATTATTTACTCCTGTAAAACCATTGTTTTCTACCAGAGAATTCCATTTGCTATTCACATCAGTATTTTGAAATAATCACATTATTAAGGGAAAAAAATCAAAATGATACTTTATTTTAAATACTATTAAATAGTTTTACTTTGTAAATTATTGCCTCATAAAATCTTTTTGAAAATGGAACTTACTGATTTGAGAGAGTTAATGCAACTGGTGAGTTCATTCTTTTCTCACTTCAATTCTGTTAAGAATAACTTCAATTGTACTTTGAGGACAAATTCATTTTCACAAAGGACTTCAGCTCTGTTCAATTTATTCATGGATAGGTATGCAAGAAGCTAGCTAAACAGGCAGATACATAATATACTTTTCATATATTTCTTTTTTTACATTTGAAACTTAGAATCATAGAAGAATGAGTTTGCAATGCTCAGTGGAGAGGAGTTATACAATTCTTTCTGGTGTATGCTTTGAAATTCTACTTGACAACTGAGATGGGGACTGTTTTTTTTTTCCCACAGATAAGTCCACAAAGGAGGTCCTATTAAGGCAAGTAAAGAATAATAAGAAGGAAAGAAGGCAGGAGGAGAGAACAACCAGCATACAATAACATTTTTATAGTCTGATTGGTAAGGGAATTTATTACCTTTTATTTAATTCAAATCTTAAGCCACTTGAAAATACTTTAATTTCAGTTTCTTAAGAAGAGGTTAACTGAACTTAGGTGGATTCCTTTAAAAAAAATACTTGCTTATGTGCTAAATTAATGTGAAAAAGTATATCATGCTTATGGTTTGCAATGCAATAGAACTTACATGCAAATGATTTCATTTCATAAAAGTTTGATCAGGTTGAAATTATTTTCATAATAATATTTTCTAAGCATTAATATTACTAATCATTGGTTAGGGTAACACATTAACAACACAATTTGATTATTTTTTCTTAGCATTGATACATGCTTAAGTTTTATAATCTGTATGCGTAATATATAATTTAATATTCTTTGTTATTTTAAAAATATCATTATTTTATAATCTTGTGATTATATGTTAATCAATATGATGATTGAATATAAGTTTAAAAATGAAACTGTTGTTATACTCTAAAAATCACTTTTTTTCCTGAGGCAATTGGGGTTAAGTGACTTGCACAAGATCACACAAAAAGGAAGTGTTAAGTATCTGAGACCAGATCTGAAGTCAGGTCCTCCTGACTTCAGGGCTGATGTTCTATCCATCGTCCCACTTAGCTGCCCCTATAAATCACTTTTGATAATAAAATAATAAGTAAATAGTTGGATTATACATTAAATAAGGTAAGGGACAAGAGTTATTTAATATTTTCCTCTAAATCTGGGCTTCTAAATACATAAGAGAGGAGTCATTGTTTTTATAGCATAAATGTTTGCTTTATGTTATTCTTTATATCTACATACACACTGTACAAATATGAATGTGCACATACATATATTGATATTCTAAATGAACCACAAGGCTACCTTACAATCTCAAAATCTTTTTATGAAAAAAAGAATTAAATCTGGATAGTTTTCTTTTTAGTATGTGAAGATCTCCTATTGTCAAGAATGTTCATTATTATATTTTATATTATAACCCATGACCCAAACCCTCAAGCTTTAATCTAATTCAGGCTATATTCAATGTGGGATTTAAAAATGCTTATTTCCTTTAATTGTTTATACCTCACACCCACAGGTATTTCTGGTGTCCTATCTAGGTCTTCATAAATATAGATTTTAAAACCTAAAGTACATAAGTACTTTATAAAGTATACATATTAAAACACAACAACATTCTTTTTCCAGCACAGTAATAATGCAGAAAACACAAAGTACATAGACGTGGCCTCCAAAACTGCAGAAAAATGTAATGGGTGCATAGAAATCCTCAAATAATTGACAATATCACTTTGACTCCCAAAATTCAATTTTCAGCCTCCAAGGAATAGCATAAACCTTTAAACATATCCTGTAAATTTGCAGGGGTGAAGCCAGGAGTTCTCCAGTTTCCCTCTAAAAAGAGTATGAACCAAGTCTCTGAATAAACTCTGATGGAGTGAACCTACTCTCCAGCTCCAGACAGATAGGAAAAATTTAAGAAAAGTCTGTCTCTCTGGAGTGAAAGAGGTGTTCTGTCCATCTCAGACAGTCTGGAAAAGACATTGACAGTATCTTATTCACAGCAGATTAGCAAAATAAACCCTTAAAACTGGCTCAGAGCAACCAGGAGGGCATTCTTCAGTCCCAGCTCAAAAGGCAAATTTGGGGAGGGGGGGAAGGGCAAAGCTACCTCCTCCAAATACAAGAATTCAGAGGCAAGTCTCAGAACTGCACAGAAAACTTGGGGTTGTGTCGCCTTTGTTTTAGGAACAGAGCTCAACCATAAAAGTAAAAAAAAAAAAAAAAAAAAAAAAAAAAAAAAAAAAAAAGAGGAAATACAAAAAGAAAAGGAAAAAAATGAGCAAGAAACAGAAAAGAACTTTGACTATTGAGAGGAAATTGACTTGTGAAAGGAAAGAACAAAAGACCAACAAAAATGAGGACAACGTGTTTATAGAACTCTCATAGTGATATAATTTGGTCTCAAGCTCAAAGTGATTTCCTGCAAGTGATATATTTTTTAAATACTTTAAAAGGCAAATAAGAGTGGTAGAAAAAAATGAGAAAAGAAATGAGAGGAATGCAAGAGCGAGTCTACAGCTTGGAAAAGAAAGAATATTTCTTAGAAATATAATAGGCCAAATGCAAAAAAAAAAATCAATTGAAAACAACAACATTAAAAGTAGAATTAATCAAACTGGGGAAAAAATACAAAGGCTAAAAAATTACATATTAAAAACTAGAACTGGAAAAATGGAAGCTAATGACTCAGTGGGAAATCAAGAATCAATCAAACAAACTAAGAAGAATGTAAAAAAATGTCTCGCTATATCTAGTTTTGAGAGAGAAAAGTTGAGATCCTCCACCAGTATAGTTTTGATGTCTAATTCTTCTAATACCTCACTTAACTTCTCCTCTAGGAATTTGGATGCTATACCACCTGGTGCATATATGTTTGGTATTGATAATACCTCATTATCTATGATACCCTTTAACAAAATACAATTTCCTTCCTTATCTCTTTTAATCAGATCTATTTTTGTTTTTGCTTGATCTGAGATCAGGATTGCTACCTTTTTTTTTTTTTTTTTAAACCTCAGATGAAGCATAATAGATTCTGCTCTAGCCTTTTACATTTATTCTAAATGTATCACTCTTCTTTAAATTACTTTCTTGTAGAAAACAAATTGTAGAATTCTAGCTTTAATCCAGTCTGCTATCTGCTTCCATTTTATGGGAATGTTCATCCCATTCACATTCACAGATGAAATTACCATCTCTATAGTTCCTACCATCTTCTTTACCCCAATTATATTTTTCTCTTCCCTTTTCCCCTTTCTCTTTTTCCCAGTATTTTGTCACAGATGACCTCCTCCCTCAAATATCTCTCCTCTTTTGCAGCCTCTCCCCTTTTCTTATACCATTCCCCTGCTATTTCTGTTCTCCTTTCTATTAGCCACCTCACTTCCTTTCTACCTTGCCCTTCTACTTCCTTATAGAGTGAGAAAAGACCAAGTCTGGGTCCTGGGCTGTGCTGATGTGGCCTGCACTTGGACTGTATGCTAAATTCCCAGCTGGTGTCACAAACTTCTATTTTGGATGGAAAATGCT
This sequence comes from Sarcophilus harrisii, assembly GCF_902635505.1. Lineage (NCBI taxonomy): Eukaryota > Metazoa > Chordata > Mammalia > Dasyuromorphia > Dasyuridae > Sarcophilus > Sarcophilus harrisii. The sequence goes on from NC_045428.1 coordinate 100,318,363, forward strand.
CTAATTCAACTTTTTAAAATTTGTTTAGAGTCACTTTTAAAGGAATTTGAAGTGGCTTGGGAAAGAGATTGGTGAGTTCTTGCCTTTACTCTGACCTGCAAAACACTTTTAAGATTGATTAGACTATTTTTCAACTCCCCAGTAGCTTATTAGCATTTATATTTTCTTTGAAATATTTCTAAAATTGACAGTTTCCATTTTTCCCCTTGTGACCAATTTGCTAATTGTAATGAAATGGCTAGATAGCTATTATTGGAGAATGATATCTATTTTCCAATGGCTTCTAATAAAAGAAAATGAAATTATACTGGCCCTTCACAACTATTTTCATTTCTTATTGAGTAAAATGTAAAATAGAAATTTTTAAAAATACTCAAACATAGAGAAAATTCTAGTTTTCAAGAGATTATTTTTCACTAGTGTAGATAACTAATTAAAAATAGTTATCAGGCTATATGTGATACTTTGAATAAACTACAGGGCCTGGAGTAAGGAAAATGACTTCAAATTCAGTCTCAAGCATTACATTTACAATAGGCAAGTCACTTAAACCTGTTTGTCTCAATTCTTCAGTCTAAATTGGAGTGAAAAAGAAAATGGCAAACCACTTCAGTATCTTTGCCAAGAAAATTCTAAATAAATGACTAAACACAACGGAAACACATAAACAACAATTGTAAACTTCACCATTCCAAATTTAATCTCCCTTAAGATTTAACGATAACATTAAGAATAATGAATTTAGTTACATAAGATAGAGATATCAAAATTGGTAGCCAGAAAAATGACTACTAAATATTAGAATAGCAGAAATAGATAACTTAGCTGATCTGTTTAATGGATCATCATAGTCTGTGAGAAATTAAATTATTCAATTTCACCATTCTTAAATATAAGCATATTAATAGAATTAAATATCAGTGTTAAGTAAAGAAGAAGAAAAGAATTTATACAAAGCATTTGTATTAACTAAGAGTTTGGTCTATAGAAATGGAGGAAGGCTGTGTCATAACACGCAGAACTGCTGAAGGAGCAAGGCTAAAAAGGTATTAGTAGGCTCTAAATTAGTTTCGATAATAAACAAGGATGTATATCTTGACAGTGTCTCTTACAGTTGCTGGTAGTGGCATTCAATTGAAAAGTTGATAATCTATGGAAAAATAACTTAGCATTCTAATATGAACTGTCTGAGGCCATAAGAGTTATTTAAATAAAGCCTGTATAGAGTGAGAAAACTGTCATTTATACAATCAAACAACAACATAGAATTTATAAACTCAGAGAATGCAATGATAATGTTGTGTTTTTAAATCAAAAAGAAAAGAGGCATTAAGATGGTAGATTCCTTTTTCCTGCCATAAAGAATACTGGAATTGTGTTTCTTTCTAATATATTATTTCATATTCATATCAGGTTTTCAGCCACCCAGATTGACCTGACAGTTGAAAGGCAAAAGATATAAATTTCTCATGTTCAGGCAAACTCTTCTCTACTTAGGAAAGGAACTGCAATTGAACTTATAATACCAAGTAAACAGCTCATTGTTTGCTTTGTATCTGAGCAGCTGAGATCTAAACCCAGTGGTGGAGTTCTTAAACATTTTTTTTTCTGAGATAGCGTTTTTTTTGCATACACCTGGTATGGGCTATATAAGAAGTAAAGACATGAGAAGGTACTTATAGGATCAGAAGCTATCACTCAAAAGACAAAAATTAGCCTTATGAATACTAAGAAATATTGAGGGACCCCATTATGGATGTTCAGTTGAAATACTATAGAAGCTGAACCAGGTGGATTTTAGATAGCTGAAATGTTCAATATGATATCTGAAATAGACATTTCAGTAACTGATTGTTTCCTTTTCCTGTATACAGAATATCTCTGGCAAAAAAGTTCATTCAAATGAAGATATTTAGATGATTTATGAGAAAAAATTAAAATAAAATTAATGGCTACCACATTAGACTGGTAGATTATGATTGACGGTATCCTTTTTGGCTTGATTACTACAAATGCTCCCTAGTTGGCCTACTTAACTTCAATATTTTACTTCTACATTCTATCATCTTTGTAGTTGATAAAATGATATTCTTAAAACACAGGTCTGACTGTATATAGAAATCAGCCATATTTAGAAAGCTTAAGTTTATCAATTGCTTCTAAGATCCGATATCATGACTTTATTTAAAAAAAAAAAAAAAGCCTTTCCAAGGTTTTATCCAATTTAACTTTCCACCTTTGTATTTCGACCTTTCTCACACTTTCCATTCTGGCCAAAGTACTTTTCTTGATATCTCTTTCCCACTCCAATATTCCACCTCAAATCCCACTAGCTATGGACATGACCCCATGCATGAAATGCTCTCCTTTCCCACCTCTGCCTCTTATACCTCAAAAAAAAAAAAAAAAAAAAAAAAAGAAAAACCTTTGAATTTCAGATCTAGAAACAACTCCTACAGGGGTTCTTCCTTATTCACCAATACCCTTCCAAAAGTTTATTTGTATTTATTTATTTCAGAAAAGCAGTGTGAATGGAAAGGAAGAGATGCATATGATAAATGTTGCAGAAGTAAAATTGATAGAACTTGATAATTTAGTGGAAATGTAAGGCTCATAAGGGCAGGTAGGTGGTACAATTGATAGAGTATTCAGCTTAGCTAAGGAAGTTATCTTCGTGAATTCAAATCCAACCTCAGACAGGTTACTTAACCTTGTTTGCTTTGGTTTCCTCATGAATAAAATAAGCTGAAGAAGGACATGGCAAACTATTCCAGTAACTTTGCCAAAAAAATCTCAGAAGTGGGGCCATAAAGAGTCAAACATAACTTAAATGACACAACAACAAAATGAGATTAAAGAGAGACAATGATTAAATATAATCTTTAGGTTACACATGGCAGAAACAAGATGAATGAATTCACAATAGACAGAGTGCAGTCATTAGAAGAAAATACACTTGGGACAAATGATATTTATATTTTAACATGTCTTCTTCAAAGGAATTTTAAGTGAATCTCATGGATAAAAAATGATGTGTCATTTAAGGTAATGTCAACCAAATATGGAAACTTTTATGACTGGCTCAAAATTGTGGGTTATTAATTTTGGAAATATGTTTAAATAGAAAACAAATCTAGATGATGGGTTTAGTCTTCCTAAAGAGAACTCATGTCTTCTGAGCTTGCAATTGCTGCTAAGAATTTGTAGTTTTCAGATTTAGAGTAAATTATTTCATATTCTTATGTTAAAAATAACTTTTAAAAGTTCACTCAAGTCTCTATAGTTATTTTATTTTATTTTATTTTTATTAAAGCTTTTTATTTTTCAAAAAATATGCATGGGCAATTATTTAATATTAGCCTTTGCAAAACCTTGTGTTCCAATTTTCCCTCCCTTCCCCCAAGCCCTCCCCTAATGACAAGTAGCCTAATATATGTAAAACACGGTAGAAATATATGTTTCATCTAATATATGCATATGTATTTATACAATCATCAGGCTACACAAGAAAAATCAAAATCAAACCAGCAAAATACAAAAGAAGAAGCAGAATAAAATGCAAGCAAGCAACAATGAAAATGCTATGTAGTGAACAACAGGTCCCACAATCCTTTCTCTGGGTGTAGATGTCTTTTTCATCACTGAGCAATTGGATCTGTTTTGAATTATCTCATTATTGAAGAGAGCCATCTTCATCAGAATTGATCATCATATGATCTTGCTGCCATATATAATGATCTGGTTCTTCTCATTTCACAAAGCATCAGTTCATGTAAGTCTCTCCAGGTGTCTCTGAAATCATCCTGCTGGGCATTTCTTACTGAACAATAATATTCCATAACATTCATGTACCATAATTTATTCAGCCACTCTCCAATTGATGAGCATCTATTCACCTTCCAGTTTCTTGCCACAACAAAAAGGACTGCCACAAACATTTTTTGCATATGTAGGCCCCTTTCCCTCTTTAAGATCTTTTTGGGATAAAAGCCCAGTAGAAATACTGCTGAGTCAAAGGGTATATTTTTGGTGATCACTGCTTTAAAATATAGATTTATTTGATCTTTTCGTTTGATTTTTTTCATTATTTCCCTTGAAATTCTTGACCTTTTGATCTTCCATATGAATTTTGTTGTTGTTATTTTTCTAGATCATTAAAATATTTTCTTGGGAGTCTGATTGGTATAGCACTAAATAAATAAATTAAGGAGTATTTTCATCTTTATTATGTTTGCTCAGCCTATCTAAGAGCACTTAAATTTTTTCAGTTTGTTTAGATCTGACTTTATTTGTGTAGAAAGTGTTTTGTAGTCTTGCTCATATATTTCCTAACTTTCCTTTGGCAGATAGATTCCCAAATATTTTATACTATCAAGAATTATTTTAAATGGAATTTCTCTGTATCTTTTGCTGTTGAATTTTCTTGGTAATATATAAAAATGCTGAGGATTTATGTTGATTTATTTTGTATCCTGCAGCTTTGCTAAAGGTTTGGATTATTTCTAATGGTTTTTTAGTAGAATCTCGGGAGTTCTCTAAGTATACCATCATATAATCTGCAATGAGTGATAATTTTGTTTCCTTGTTTCTTACTCTAATTCATTTAATCTCTTTTTCATCTGTTATTGCCAAAGCTAGCATTTCTAATACAATGAATAATAATGGTGATAGTGGGCAACTTTGTTTCACTTCTGATTTTATTGGGAATGGTAGCAGTTTATCACCATTACATATGATGCTTATTGATGGTTTTAAATAGATGCTACTGAATATTTTAAGAAAAAGTCCATTTATTCTTATACACCTAATTTTTTTTTAATAGGAATGAGTGTTTGATTTTTTAAATGCTTTTTCTTCATCATATGATTTTTGTTCATTTGTTTATTTACATTGTCAAATATGTTAATAGTTTTCCTAATTTAGAACCATCCCTGAATTCCTGGTATAAATCCAACTTGGACATAGTGTATTATCCTAGAGAATATTTTCTGTAATCTTTCTCCTAGTATTTTATTTAAGACATTATCATCAATGTTCATTAGGGAGATTGGTCTTTAATTTTCTTTTTCTGTTTTCATCCTACCTTGTTTAGGTATCAGTACCATATCTGTGTCAGAAAAGGAATTTTATATGACTCCTTCAATCCATTTTTTTTCAGATAGTTATATAGCATTGCAGTTAATTGTTCTTTAAATGTATGGTAGAATTCAGATATAAATCCATCTGGAACTAGGGATTTTTTCTTAGGGAGGTGATTAATAGCTTGTTCTATTTCATTATCTAAAATGGGACAGTTTAACCAATTTATTTCTTCCTCTGTTAATCTGGGCAATTTATGTATTTGATGGTATTCATCCATTTCATTTAAGATATCAATTTTACTGGCATAAAGTTGGGCAAAGTAACTCCTAATTCTTGCTCTAATTTTGTCTTCGTTGGTGGCAACTTTTTCTTTTCATTTTTAAGACTAACAATTTGATTTTCCTCTTTCCTTTATTTAATCAAATTTATCAAGGGTTTATCTATTTTATTGGTTTTTCTTCAAACAAGCAAGTCTTAGTCTTATTTATTAATTCAATAATTTTTTTTTTACTTTCAATTTTATTAATCTTTCCTTTTATTGTTAGAATTTCAAGTTTAATATTTGACTGGGGGGTTTTAATTTGGTATTTTTCTAGCCTTTTAAATTGCAAGCCCAATTCATTGATCTTCTCTTTCTCTATTTTATTCAAGTAAGCCTCTAAACATATAAGATTTCCCCTTATTATTGCTTTGGTGGCATCCCACAAATTTTGGTATGATGTCTCATCATTGTCATTTTCTTGGGTGAAATTATTAATCATTTCTATGATTTGTTGTTTCACTAAATCATTCTTTAAGATGAGATTATTTAGTTTCCAATTATTTTTTGGCTTATTTACCACTAGCTTTTTTTTGAATGTAGTTTTTATTGCAGCGTAATCTGAAAAGAATACATTTACTATTTCTGCCTTCCTGCATTTAATTTTGAGGTCTTTATATGCTAATATATGGTCAATTTTTGTATAGCTTCTATGAACTGCTGAGAAGAAAGTGTACTCCTTTCTGTCTTGATTCAGTTTTCTCCAAAGGTCTCCAATAGGTATGGTATACCTATTTTTATTCTAATATTCTATTTACTTCTTTAACTTCTTTCTCATTTATTTTGTGATTTGACTTATTTAATTCTGAGAGTGCAAGGTTGAGATCTCCCACTATTACAATTTTGCTGTCTATTTCTTCTTGCAACTCTCTTAACATCTCCTTTGGAAATTTAGATGCTACACCACTTGATGTATATATGTTTATATTTGATATTGTTTCATTATCTATGCTACCCTTTAGCAAAATATAGTTCTCTTCCTTATTTCTTTTAATTATTTCAATTTTTATTTTTCTTGATCTGAGATCAGGATGGCTACCCCACCTTTTTTAACTTCACTCGAAACATAGTAGATTCTATTCCAGCCTTTTACCTTTTCTTTGTATGTAATCCTACTTCAAGTGTGTTTCCTATAAACAACATGTTGTAGGATTCTTTTAATCCAGTCTGCTATCTACCTCTGCTTGGGGGAGCTTACCCCATTCACATTTATGATTAAAATTATTAATCTGTATTTCCCACATCTTGTTAACCCCTTATTATGCTTTTCTCTTTTTTCCCCTCTTACTACCCTCCCCAATATTAAACTTTAGCACACCACTTGCCTCATGTAGCTTTCCCTCTTTAGGATCCCTCCCCATTTAGAATCCCTCTCCTTTACTTAAACCTTCCCCTTATAATTTCTGTATTCCCTTCTATTTACTTATTCCTTCCCTTTTTGATTTTTCCTTTCCTACTTTTCAATGAGGTGAGAGAAGTTTCTCTTTACATCAAATATGTCTAATATTTTCTCTTTGAGCCAATTCCAATTAGAGTAAGATTCACACTATATTCATCTCCTTCTCTTCTTTCAGTCAGATATAATATTTTTTTTTGCCTCTTCATGAGATGTAGTACCTCTACTTTTCCCTTTTTCTGGTACAATTTCCTTTCCACCTCTAGCTTCTTTTCATAACAGTAAAATCAAATTAAACATGCATTCTTTATAGATACTCATAACAGAAATATAGTTCCCAAGAGTTCTTTTTACCATTTAATGTTTTTCTTTAGTCCTTTATTTGAAGCTCAAACTTTTTGTTTAGTTTCTCTTTTTTCATCAGAAATAGATGGAATTTACCTATTTCATTTAATTTTCATCTTCTCTTGAAGAAAATTCTCATTTTGGCTGGGTAAGTTATTCTTGACTGCATACCAAGTTCCTTTGCCTTTCAGAATATCAGACTCCAGGCCCTTAGCTCCTTTAGTGTGGATGCTGCTAGATACTGAATAATCCTTTTTGTGGCTCTTCTGTATTTGAATTTTTTTTTTCCCTAGCAGCTTGTAGTATTTTTTCTTTGGTCTGATAGTTCTGTAATTTAGCCAAAATATTTCTTGGAGTTTTGATTTTGGGGTATCTTTCAAAGGTGTTCGATGAATTATTTTAATGTCTATTTTACCTTCTATTTCTATAACATCTGGGCAGTTCTCTTTGATGTTTTTATGAAAATAGTTTCTAGCCTCTTTTTTCATCATGATTTTCAAGAAGTTCAATAATCCTTAGATTATCTCTCCCAGATCTATCTTCCAGTTCTGTTGCTTTCCCAAGTAGATATTTAACATTTTTCTGCTTTAATCTCCTTGGGGTTTGAAGTTTGTTCTTTTTCAGTATGGAAGCTATTTATACTTAGAGCCAGCTTTGTCTTTTTATTCATTTTGACAAAAAACAAAACAAAACAACAATAAGAAAAAGAAATTGCAATTTGCTTTTGGGGCATTGTGGTGTTACCATGATTCCTCAACAGACTACAGGAAGTAACAGTGAAATAGCAGTGGGACATCAATGGGTGTGCTGGGATCAGCATCTGCACTGTGATTAGCATCTACACTGTGGTGAAAGTCTGCACTGGAAGCAGGCTGAGATCAAGCTGAGTCCCTCCCAGTACTGAGGGGGGGGAAGGGGGATAAGTCCCAATAGTCTAGCATTTTGAGGTTATAGTCTTTACCCCTTTAGTTTATAACTTCTTTGCTGATCTACTGACTTGGTGCCTGAGCAGAGCAGCCAACACTGTGGTAAAGTTCTCCTTGCAAATTTTCCACTGGCTGAGACGACCTCCCACTCCCTTCTGGTCTGCTCAGTGTGAGCTGTTTTCCATGCTCTCACTACCTACTTGCCTGATTCTTGGCCTGACCTAGCCATCCCCTCCCGCAAACAAAAACAGACATTTTTTTTCTGGCAAATTTCGAGAATATCTTCTGTTGGTAATGTGTTGTACTCCCAATATTTGGGGGTTTTGATAGTCAAGCACTGATTCAGAGGCTGTATCATTAAAAAAAATTAGTCTGAGCATAAGGGAGAGATTAAATAGATACATGTGTCTTCTCCACCATCTTGTCTCTGCCCCTGACTCTTAAATTCTTTAAGTTGGAAGCTGCTAGTTACAGGGTAATTCTTCTTGTGGCTCGTCAGTATTTAAAATGTTTCTTTCTGGCTGTTTGCAATATTTTTTCCTTCATGGTAGTTATGAAATTTAGCCATAATATTCCTTGGGATTTTAATTTTGGGGTCTCTTTCAGGAGGTGCTTGGTGAACTTTTCAATAGTTATTTTACCTTCTGATTCCAGGACATTTCTTTATGATGACCTGAAAAATAATGTCTAGCCTTTTTTTTTATTATGGTTTTCAGGAAGTCCAATAATTTTTAGATTTTTTTCTCCTAGAAATATTTTGCAGGTTAGTTGTTTTCCCAAGTAGGTTTTTTAATCTTAGCTAGAAAAAGAGAAAATTAAAAACCCCCAAATATTAAACAAGAAATTCTAAAAATAAAAGGAGAGATTAATAAAATTTAAAGCAAAAATATTGAATTAATAAATAAAACTAAGAGTTGATTCTATTAAAAAAAACAATAAAATAGATAAACCCTTGGTAAATTTGATTAGAAAAATGAAAGAGGAAAATCAAATTCTTAGTCTTAAAAATGAAAAGGAGGAACTTGCCACTAATGAAGAGGAAATGAGAGCAATAATTAGGAGTTACTTTGCACAGCTTTATGCCAATAAATTCAATAACATAAATGAAATGGATGAATACCTTCAAAAATATAGCTTACCCAGATTAACAGAGGAAGAAGTAAATTGGTTGAAAACAGATAAAAAAAAATACACCAATCTCTGTAATGAATACTGATGTAAAAATCTTAAATAAAATATTAGCAAAAAGATTGCAGAAAATCTCCCCCAGGATCAATCACCATGACCAAGTAGGATATATACCAAGAATGCAGAGCTGGTTCAATATTAGGAAAATTGTTATCTTAATTAACTATATCAATAACCAAATTAACCAAAAATGATCATCTCAATAGATACAGAAAAAGCATTTGATAAAATCCAATATCCATTCCCAGTAAAAAACCATTTGAGAGTATTGGAATAAATGGACTTTTCCTTAAAATAGTCAGTAGCAAAAGTTTAAAACTGTCAGTAAGCATCATGTGTAATGGTGATAAACGGGAACCATTCCCAATAAGATCAGGAGTGAAACAAGGTTGCCCACTATGACCTAATATTACTATTCAATATTATATTAGAAATGCTAGCTTCACAATAAGAATTGAGAAAGAGATTAAAGGAATTAGAGTAGGCAATGAGAAAACCAAATCATTACTCTTTGCTGATGATATTATGGTATGGCTAGAGAACCCCAGAGATTCTACTAAAAAGCTATTAGAAATAATCTACAACTTTAGTAAATTTGCAGGATATAAAATAAATTCACATAAATTCTTAGCATTTTTATACATCACCAACAAAATCCAAGAGCAAGAGATACAAAGACATATTCCAATTAAAATAACTCTTGTTAGTATAAAATATTTGGGAATCTATCTGCCAAAGGAAAGTCAGGAACTATATATGAAAAAAACCACAAAACATTTTCCACACAAATAAAGTCATTATACACTTCAACAACATTTCTATATGAGGATCAATTCTGATAGAAGTATATATCTTCAACAATGAGAAAATCCAATTCAATCCAAATTGATCAGTAATGAGCACAACCAGCTCCACCAGAGAAAGAACACTGGGAAATCAATATGGACTTGAATTTTTGTTTTTCTTCCCAAGTTATTTTTACCTTTCTAAATCCATTTTTTTGCGTGTTCAACAAGAGAATTTTATAAATATGTACACATATGTTGTATTTAAGACATACTTTAACATGTTTAACATGTATGAGATTGCTTGCCTTCTGGGGCAGGGAATGGCAGGAAGGAAGGGAAAAGTTGGAACAGAAGTGATTGCAAGGGACAATAGTGAAAATTTAACCATGCATATGTTCTATCAATATAAAGATATAATAAAAAAAGAAAAAAAAAAAGAAAGTATCCTTAAAGGATCATTAGATTGCATAACCTTTGATCTAGCATTATCACCAATGTGTCTCTCTCCCAAAGAGATCATAAAAGAGGTAAAAGGAAACACATGTAAAAATATTTGTAGCAACAACTCACATAGTGGCAGGAAATTTGAAATTGGGTAGAAGCCCATCAATTGGAGAATAGCTGGATAAGTTATGGTATGTGAATGTAATGGAACATTATTTTACTTTAGGAAATGATGAGCATAAAAATTGCATATAGGTAACCTTTATCAGATGATTTGCTGTATTGGAGAGTGGAGAGGTAAGGGAGGATGAGAGAGGAAAATTTGGACCTCAAAATCTTACAAATGTGAATGTTGGGAAATAGAAGAGAGAGCAAGTGATAGCGAGAGAAAGAAAGTTAAAAATTAAGAACAACAGCCCTTTCTCACACTCTACACTTCAGAAATTACTGATGTGCTACTGGTCATCCTACCATCTGGAGGAAGGGATGGGGGGAAGGAGGGGAAAAATTGAAATAAGAGGTTTAGCAATTGTCAATGCTGTAAAGTTACCCATACAAATAACCTGTAAATAAAAGGCTATTAAAAATAAATAAATTAATTAACTAAATAAATAAATTAAAAAAAGAAAGAAAAAGAAATTACTGACGTGCTTGTTCTTCCTTGCATAGGGCACTCTAACTCTCAGCCCAGTCATTTTTCACTGGCTTTTTTTTCTGTATGTGGATTGTGCTGTTTTTCAATTTAAAAAAAATATCTTTTATAAAATGGGCAATATAAAATATAATGAGTAATATAAAAATATACATGTTTGAAAATTGCTTACTGTTTGTCTCAAAGAAGAAGAAGAAAAGGAGGAATAGTATTTAGAACTTAATTTTTTATAGATTTTATTTACAAGATATATACATGGGCAATTTTTCATCATTGACAGCTACAAAACCTTTTGTTGCAATTTTTCCTCTCCTTTCCTCCACCTTCTCCCCCAGAAGGCAGGTTAATCAACACATGTTAAATATGTTAAAGTATAAGTTAAATACAATATATGTATACATATCCATAAAGTTATTTTGCTGGACAAAAAAAAATCAGACTTTGAAATAATGTAAAATTAACCTGTGAAGGAAATTAAAAATGCAGGCAGACAAAAATAAAGGGATTGGAAATGCTATGTAGTGGTTCATACTCACTTTCCAGAGTTCTTTTGCTGGGGGTAGCTAGTTGTATTCATTATTGAACAAATGAAACTGATTTGGTTCATCTCATTGTTAAACAGAGCCATGTCCATCAGATTGATCATCATATAGTATTGTTGTTGAAGTACATAATGATCTTGTGGTCCTGCTCATTTCATCAGCATCAGTTCATGTAAGTCCCTCCAGGCCTTGCTGAAATCATCCTGCTGGTCATTTCTTAAAGAACAATAACATTCCATAATATTCATATACCACAATTTATTCAGCAATCTCCAATTGATGGGCATCCACTCAGTTTCCAGTTTCAGGCCACTACAAAGAGACCTATCACAAACATTTTTGCAGATACAGGTCCCTCTCCCTTCTTTAAGATCTCTTTGGGATATAAGCCCATTAGTAACACTGCTAGATAAAAGGGTATGCAGTTTGATAACTTTTTGAGCATATTTCCAAATTATTCTCCAGAATGGCTGGGTGTATTCACAACAATGAATCAGTGTCCCAGTTTTCACACAACCCCTCCAACATTCTGCATTATCTTTCCCTCTCATTCTAGCCAATCTGACAGGTGTGTAGTGGCATCTCAGAGTTGTCTTCATTTGCATTTCTCAGATTAATAATGACCTGGAGCACCTTTTGATATGGCTAGAAATAGTTTTAATTTCTTCTTCTGAGAATTCCCTGTTCATATCCTTTGACCATTTATCAATTGGAAAATGGCTTGATTTCTTATAAATTACAGTCAATTCTCTATATATTTTGGAAATGAGGCCTTTATCAGAACCATTGACTATAAAAATGTTTTCCCAGTTAATGGTTCCTTTCTAATATTGTCTGCATTAGTATTGTTTGTACAAAATCTTTTCAATTTGATATAATCAAAATTTTCTCTTTTGTGGTCAGTAATGATCTCTAATACTTCTTTGGTCATAAATTCCTTCCTCTTCCATAGGTCTGAGAGGTAAACTATCCTATCTTCTTATTTATATATAATCTCATTCTTTATGCCTAGGTCATGAACTCATTTTGATGTACATTTTGATGGTGTTAAGTATGGGTGAATGCCTGGTTTCTGCCATACTAATTTCCAATTTTCCTAGCAATTTTTGTCAAAAAGTGAATTCTTATCCCAAAAGCTGGGGTCTCTGGGTTTGACAAACACTAGATTATTAAAGTTATTGACTGTTTTGTTCTTTGAACCTAACCTATTCCACTGATCAACTAGTCTATTTCTTAGCCAATACCAAATAGTTTTGGTAACTGCTGCTTTACAATATAATTTTAGATCTGGTACAACTAGGCCACCTTCATTTGATTTTTTTTCATTAATTCCTTTGAAATTCTTGACCTTTTGTTTTTCCATGTGAAGTTTGATGTTATTGATTCTGGATCATTAAAATAGTTTTTTGGGAATCTAATTGGTATAGTGCTAAATAAATAGATTAGTTTAGGTAGAATTATCATCTTTATTATATTTGCTCACCCTATCCAATAGCATTTAATATTTTTCCAATTGGTTAGATCTGATTTTACTTGTGTGAAAAGTGTTTTGTACTTTTGCTCATATAGTTCTTGATTTTCCCTTGGCAGATAGATTCCTAAATATTTTATACTATTGGTAGTTACTTAAAATAAAATTTCTCTTTGTAACTCTAAGTGTTGGATTGTGTTAGTGATATATAAGAATGCTGATGACTTATGTGGGGTTATTTTTTATCCTGCAACTTTCCTAAAGGTGTGGATTATTTCCAATACCTTTTTAGTAGAATCTCTGGGGTTCTCCAATTATACCATCATATCATCACCAAAGCATGATAATTTGGTTTCCTCATTGTCTACTCTAATTCTTTTAATCTCTCTCTCAACTCTTATTGTCAAAGCTTGCATTTCTAATATAATGTTGAATAGTAATGGTGATAATGGGCAACCTTGTTTCACTCCTGATCTTATTGGGAATGGTTGCAGTTTATCCCCATTACACATGATGCTTACTGATGGTTTTAAATAGATGCTACTGAGTTTTTAACAGGAATGGATGATGGATTTTTATCAAATGCTTTTTCTGTATCTATTGAGATGATCATATGGTTTGTTAATTTGGTTATTAATAACGGTCAATTTTACTAATAGTTTTCCTAATATAGATCATTCATTCCTCATTCCTCATTCCTGGTATAAATCCTACTTGATCTTAGTGAATGATGCTGTGGATGACTTTCTGTAGTCTTTTTGCTAATATCTTATTTAAGATTTTAGAATCAATATTCATTAGGGAGATTGGTCTATAAGTTTCTTCCTCTCTTTTCAAACTACCTGGTTTAGGAATCAGTACCATGTCTGTGTCATAAAAAGAATTTGGTAGGATTCCTTCATTCCCTACTTTTTCAAATAGTTTATATAGCATTGAGGCTAATTGTTCTTTAAATGTTTGGTAGAATTCACATGTAGATTCATCTGGTCTTGGGGGTTTTTTCTTAGGGAGTTGAGTAATAATAGCTTGTTCCATTTCTTTTTTCTGAAATTAGACTGTCTAAGCAATTTACTTCCTCCTCTGTTAATCTGGGAAACCTATATTTTTGGAGGTAGTCATCCATTTCTCTTAGGTTATCAAATTTATTGGCATAAAGTTGGGCAAAGTAACTCCTTATTATCTCTCTAATTTTCTGTTCTTTGGTGGAAAGTTCTCCCTTTTCATTTTTAAGAGTAACAATTTGATTTTCTCCTTTCCTTTTTCTAATCAGATTTCTAAAGCTTTATCTATGGGTTTTTTCATACAGACAACTCAGTTTTATGTATTAATTCAATATTTTTTAATTTTCCATATTATTAATTTTTGCTTTTCATTTTAGAATTTCAAGTTTAGTATTTGATTGGGGTTTTTCAACTTAGTCTTTTTCTAGCTTTTTAAGTTGCAAGCCCAATTAATTGATCTTCTCTTTCTCTATTTTATTCTAATATTTGGCTGCATCCCACAGATTTTGGTATGATGTCTCATCATTGTTATTATCTTGAGTGAAATTATTAATTGTGTCTATAATTTGTTGTTTCACCCAATCATTCTTTAAGATGAGATTATTTAATTTCCAATTACTTTTTGGTTTATTTACCCCTTACTTTTTGTTGAATGTGGTTTTTATTGCATCATGATCTGAAAAGAAAGCATTTACTATTTCTGCCTTCTTGCATTTAATTTTTAGGTCTTTATGTCCTAATACATGGTCAATTTTTGTATAGGTTTCATGAACTGCTGAGAAGAAAGTATACTCCTTTCTGTCACTGTTCAGTTTTCTCCCAAGATCTATCATAACTGATTTTTCTAATATTCTATTTACTTCCTTAATTTCTTTCTTATTTGTTTTGTGGCTTAATTTATCTATTTCTGAGAGTGCAAGTTTGAGATATCCCACTATTACAGTTTTGCTGTCTATTTCTTCTTGAAACTCTCTTAACTTCCCCCTCAGGAAGTTAGATGCTATACCACTTGGTGCATAGATGTTTAATATTGATATTGCTTTATTTTCTATGCTACCCTTTAGCAAGTTCTAGTTTCCTTCCTTATCTCTTTTAATTAGATTAATTTTTGCTTTTGCTTGATCTGAGATAAGGATGGCTATCCCTGCTTTTTTGACTTCACCTGAAGCATAATAGATTCTGCTCCAGACTTTTACATTTACTTTGTATGTATCTCCCTGCTGTTTCCTGTAAACAACATATTGTATGGTTCTGATTTTTGATCCAGTCTGCTGTCTTCCTACGCTTTATGGTGGAGATCATCCCATTTACATTTATGATTAAAATTACTAATTTTGTATTTCCTGCCATTTTATTATCCCTAGATTATGCTTTTATTTTTCTCCCCCCCTTACTCCTTTTCCCATTAATAAACTTATGGGCACTACTTGAATCACACAGCTCTCCCTCTTTAGAATCCC
This sequence comes from Sarcophilus harrisii, assembly GCF_902635505.1. NCBI lineage: Eukaryota > Metazoa > Chordata > Mammalia > Dasyuromorphia > Dasyuridae > Sarcophilus > Sarcophilus harrisii. The sequence goes on from NC_045428.1 coordinate 100,333,977, forward strand.
TCCCACCCCCTTTGAATTCCTTCCCCTTTCTTGTGCCCTTCACTTATCACTCTTTTCCTTTTCTCTTTTCCTCTCTCATTTTTTTATATAGTGAGAGAAGTTTTTCTGTAAACCAAATATGTCAGTTATTTTCTCTTTGAGCCAACTGTGATGAGAGTAAGATTCACACAATGTTCCTCCCCCTCTCTAAATTCCCTCAGATATGATAGATTTCCTTTGCCTCTTTGTGGGATGTAGTTTCCCTCTTTTTATCTCCCTTTTTCACTGTTTGTGGTACTATCCCCTTTCCATTTCTACTTCCTTTTTTATGTTATATCAGTAAAACCAAATTATACATGTAATCTTTATGTATATCCACAACAGAAATACAGTTCTCAAGTGTTATTTTTACCTTTTTCTGCTTCTCTTGAGTTCTATAGTTGGAGCTCAAATTTTTTGTTTAGTTCTGGTTTGTTCCTTAGAAATGAATGGGATTCCTCTGTTTCTTTAAAATCTCCATCTTTTTCCATAGAAGAAAGTTCTTTTGCCTTTTTGAAATATCAGATTCCAGGCCCTTCACTCTTTTTATGTGAAAGCAAGCTAGATTTTGAGTGAGCCTTATTATGGCACCTTGGTGTTTGAATTGGCTGCTTGTAATGTTTTTTTCCTTAATCTGATAGTTTTGAAATTTAGACACACTATTTCTTGGAGTTTTTTGGGTCTTTTTCAGAAGGTGTTTGATGGATTCTTTTACTTCCTATTTTGCTTTCTGATTTTATTACATCTGGGCTTTTCTGTTTCATGATTTCATGTAAAATAGTATCTAGTCTCTTTTTTTTTATCATAATTTTCAGGAAATCCAATAATCCTCAGATTATCTCTCCTAGATCTATTTTCCAAATCTGTTGTTTTTCTAAGTATATATTTAACTTTTTTCCTATTTTTTCATTTTTTAAATTTTGCTTGACTGATTCTTGATGTCTCAATGAATCATTCATTTCTATTTGTTCAATTCTGATTTTTAATGAGTTATTTTCTTCATTTTTTTACTTCTTTCATTTTTTTTTACTTTCATTTTTTTTTTTTACTTCTTTTTGTAGATGTCCAATTCTGTTTATAAATTAGTTGTTTTGCTCTATGGAATTTTCCATTTCACTATTTTTTTTTTACTGAGTTATTTTCTTTTTCCAATTCAGCAATCCTACTTTCTTAGTAATTATTTATCTTTTTCAATTCACAAATTCTGTTTACCTGCACTTCCTGGGAGTTCTTTACCTTTTCCAATTAACATTTCAGGAAATTGTTACTCTCTTGCATAGCTTTTCTTTCCTTTCCCATTTTTCTTCTAGCTCTCTTTTAAGATTTTTTATAGTTTCTTCTAGGAAAGCCTTGTGTGATGGGGAACATGTTATATCCCCCTTTGTGGTTTTGTCTGGAGACTGTCTGCTATTAGTCTCCTTGGGACTGAAAACCTTCTCTATTTCTGTATAGAAGCTATCAATTGTTTTTTGGTTTGTTTGGTTGTTTTTTTCTTATTTATTTTTTTAAAACCCTGTAGGGCCTGCTTTCAGGGCAAGAAGGTTAAGAGCTTCCTCTGCAGAGCAGGGACAGGTATATGGACAGTAGCTATTCTGGCAATGGGTCCCAAAGGGCGACCGAGCTGCGGTTATGCTCTGGGGAAAGCTCCACACTGGAAGTGACTCAGGCCTGGGTCCCACAGGCAGAGATGTGAAAGTGCCCTGTGAGGAACCCTGCTGTGAGGATTAGTTATTGCCTTGGGGCTAGAGGCTGAGCAGAGAAAGTGCCCCGTTCCCTTCCTCCACAAAAGTTTGCTTTGGGTATTAGCAGTTGTCCTACCAGCACTGGACATGTCTCTGCCTGGGGAGCACAGTTGTGCTGTAGAAATTCTATTGCCCCAGGCCAAGTCCCCTACTGTGCAGATTAGAGGCTGCCCTGGTGTAGGTCCCCTGTGCTGTGTAGATTTGTGACTGCCCTGGTCAAAAGCCCCATGCGAAAGCCCCATGCTGCAGAATGCTGCTGCATAGCTATGTTGTGGTCTGTGTTGAGTCCCTCACTTCTGGTTTTGGATGGGTATAGTCAGATCATGTTAGTCTACACACTAGTATTTTTGAGAGTACCCTCTAACTTTGGCTTTAATTTCTCTGGTGGTCTACAGCTTTTCAACCAAAGAAGAATAGCCAATCTGTGCTAGAGTCCACCCTGTAATTTTTCTAGCCACAGAGACCACCCCTGCCCCTTCCCTTGATTTGCTAGCATCTCCTAGTTCCCTGCTTGCACTGGTCTGCTCCCGCCACATAGGACAAACTTTTTCTGGTGATCTTCCAGATTATCTTTGGCTGGTAAATTGTTGCATTTCCAGTCTTAGTGAATTTTGCAGTCAAGTGCGATTTTCAAGGCTGATTTTAATAATTAGTAATGAGGGTATGAGAGGAGCTTAGAAAGTCACATGTGCTTTCTCACCATCTTGGCTCTGCCCCCTGGAACTTAATTTAAAAAATATATATTTTTAAATTAATTTAACATGCAGTTGGGAAAAATAGAATTTAAAAAGAAATATGATATTTTAAAAGACAAAATGTCATTTTTGCACCCTCTTTAAAACTAAGGGTATCTTACAATGAAAAAAAACAAACAAACAAACTGAAAAGCTTAAAAAGGACAACATAGATCAAATTCATAAATTAAATAATTGAATATAATATATAAATAATGTATGATATAATATAACATATAGAATATAGACAGTCATATATAATATAATAATACACTGTTATATAGATAATATAAATATTTTATTATAAAATAAATTAATGAATGAATAGATTTAAAGTATGATTAAATTGGTAAGCATCTTATACTTTAGAGTAAAACTTCACAGCCAATTAAATTACTCAGCTTTGAGAAACAAATTTTCTGACAGAAAACACTTAAATATATGTTTTAAGATATTAACTTGTTTTAGTTCAAATGTTTAAACATAGGAATAATTCACAGTTGCTAAGAAAAAATAAGATTGTTTTAGTACTAACAACAAAGGTAAATGTAGAACTATCAGAATTTATTACATTCTCTCACATTTGTTTATTCAACAGGGCAAATACATTTTTTCCAGTGGCAAGTAAATGAAAATGTATATCAAAAGGAAGGAGAATCATTTTATTATTACAAGTATACAAGTTTATTTCTATAATTTTTATGATTCACAAAAAAATGAAAAAGTACTTGTATTCTCATGAAGAAGGCATATTTTGGAAGCATATTCAGTAATATAAGAATATTTGAAATGCAATTTTCAACTATAATCACTTGCTTTTATCATCTATATTCACTAAACTTGATTAAACCTTTGGGCCTGTTAGTAAATCATAGATGAATAAGTAAATAAAGTTCAATTCAACTTTACAATTTAGTATTTCAAATATTTCTATAGGATTTTGTGGTGTTCTCTTCTTTTGTATAATATATGATTCTCTCTGGGAGCAGGTTTCTCAAGGAAGGTTTTCTGGAGGCAGCCTTAGTTTCAGTTCAGAGTAATAATCATTCCAAATGCTACCAGGTGTTACAGCAGGTCTTTATCGTTTCTCCCCAAATAGCCCAGTTAGCTTTCTTTGGTTTTGAGAACTCTTGTTGCTAGCTTCAGCCTCTCTCTGAATCTTGGTTCTGCATGACTGCAGATTAGCTTTTCAATCTCCTGAATTAAACTCTCACTCTGTCAATGTTCCGAAGTGACTTCTGGCTCTAGCTCAACTCCAACTTGTGGCTTCTTCTGAACTGATGCCCCTCCACTCTGAATCTTTTCAACTGAACTCTGCTGACTGAGCTCAGCTGTTTTTATGCTCTCTCAAACATTGACTCCTCCTCTGAGAGTGGGATTATAGGAGGTGTGAATTCACAAAGTTACAAATTAACTTTGTGTATCTCCCATACTTGTGAACTTCAATGTGTGAGCTCTAATGTGTGACCTCTAATGTGTAAACTCTTAAAGGTGCAAACCCAAGCACACAAGCATTGCTTCCATCAATTCCATGTTTCATATTCTGGCCTATAACATCTCCTTGTAGGATCAGATCAATCATATTGAACCATGCTAAATTAGATAATTATTGTCTCGATCAATTCTAATGACTTAACATTTTGTAAGGATTCCAACAGGATCTTTCTGCAAGTTTCAAAATCTTCATTTTGGCAAAATTTTGTATTTTTTGCATTAAACTAGAAAACAGACTGAGTATAAAATACAAGTCTGTGCAACAGTCTGCCATCTTAGAATCAAAGCTCCATATGTGTGTGTGTGTGTGTGTGTGTATTTCTGTGAGTGTGTATGCACATACATCTACACATACATAACGATACACTTATATACATGTAAATATACCTCAGAATATACATATGCATTTCACATATACACACATATATCTCATACATATACATATATACACATGCATACATATCAAATACAAACATATTTCACAAATATATATATATGAGTATGTGTGTACATATATGTGTGTATACATAGTGATTTAGATAGATATAAATGCATAAAAACAGTGGTTATAGAAGTCTTGGACTCTGTTGTCTTATGAAAGTACAGAATTACTCAAGCATCTTTTGAAATTAGTAGAGATAAAATAAAATTCAGTGTATATGTAAGGAAATTTTATGCAGCTATAAAAAATAGTAAAAATAAAGTATAATATGAAATATAAACAACTCCAAAATAACAAAAATGATTAGATACAGTTTCACAAAATGAAATAACTTCTTGAGTATATGAATTTACCCTTGAGCAAAGGATCAAAAAGAAAGAGTTTCATACAAGCTAATCATAAAAAGAAATCATCTGTTCAATTTCAAAACTGACTTAGTCTAATACTATGACCACTGCAAAGAATTCATGGCCTACAAAGACAAAAAAGACAATCTTAGCATCTTCTGTTATTTTTGTTTTGACCCTTGATGTGGATAACTTCAAAAATTGTGAATGTTATATAAAAATGTCTTAAGTGGTATTAATGTCAAAACGCTGTTGAAACTTGATATAACCAAAGCTAGCAATGGGTTCTTGATTATCTTCTTACCCACTTTTGTTGTTCTAAGTGGAGATGCCTCATGATTTCTATAACTTAAGGTTGAGAATATTAATTTTCCAAAGTATGATTATTCCCCAATTTTTGCAGATCTAAATGAAGGCAAAAGCTGTCTTTTAAAGATCCTTAATTCTTTTTTTTTTTTTTTCTTATTAATCTTATGGCCAACTGGTATTTCTCAAGTTTAAAAAAAAGCAAAAAAAGAACTATATAAAAAAAGAAAAAGAAAAATAGGTTTGGATGCAAAACTACAGTATAATATTTTTTTATTATTTCCATTTAAGATACTTTACATTTTGATATTTCATCTATGATTCACATTTTAGTGATAAAAATACATAACCCAAATAATTATTAAATAAAAAAATTAAAATGTGAGATAATTGAATAACAGGGATAAGTAATAAAACTGATTTCATTAATATATTGCTATTCTTTGTTTTAATAAAGGGCCAACAACATCACAAAGGTGATGTTTTGAAGTACTTGTGGACTGCATTTAAATGAGGCAGCGTAGCGCAATGATTACCCTCTCTCTCTTTCAGTCATTGAAATCCAGTAACTAGACAAAAATCAAGATGTCCAGCATGCAGTTGATTACTTTGGCATCTTTGATGTCTGACCAAGTTGTAAAGATTCCACAGTACCTGCATCAGCCACCTTTATGACCCTTGGAACAAATTGTTCTCACCTGCCCATTCCATAGGGAGCTAGAGTGGGGAAGTTTTGACATGCTTAGAATAAATATCCCTCTGAGTCACTTAGAGGTTTGATGCCTGTCAATTACCTCAATGGTTTAGTCTGTCTGCCAAGATAGCTTTACTAAGATGTGGCTGTTGAGCATACTATGACTTCTTTGAGCCATTGATGAGAGCTGGATGAGAGGTGGACACTAAAGGTGAATGAACAGTCTTGAAAATGGTTAGGCAAACATTGAGAGGTGCTAATGTTCCCTGAATATCCTATATACCTTATTTCATTAATATAGATAATTTTCAGGTGAACAAATTCCCTCAAACAATTTAGGTTGACTCTAGCACTATAAAGAAGTACATGTACTTGTTCAACACAACATTGCCAGGATTTTTCAGACACTAGACTTGAAATTAGCTCTTCCTGATATTAAAGCTAGTTCTCTATTCACCTGCTTCCTATACTCTCACTAAATGAGTTCTTGTCTATTTTTCAATGAGTATTACTTTTTAAAATTATGTTTTTAAGAAATAAATCAAGTTGCTACATTTTATATCCTTTAACTCCATGAGGAGCTCATCATCATCAACATCCTCATCATCATTACTCAGAAAGAGTATTTTTGACTTACTTGATTTCAATAGCTCCTTTACTTTTTTCTTTCAAACGCCATTGATTCTAAGATATTGTTCTTCAAATGTGGTTGACCTCTAGTAGCTAATATTCTATCTGTGTAGAGGAAATATACATATAGCTAATTGTAAATATGTACAAAGGAAATACAAATAAAATAATTTACACAAAGTAAATGTTAAAAAGTAACTGTAGAAAGCTGGAAGCAATAGTAGCTAGAATAGTTGCAAAAATGGAACAAATAAACAAACAAAACCTTTCTTTCAATGCATTACTATGTATCACTTTGAAGGAGCCAGACATGGGAGAAAAAAAGGAAAGAAAAAAAATGTTGCAAATACACCATTCATCCATTTAACTGCCCATTGTTCGATGAATTCACGAATGTTGGAACTTCTAAAATAATTTGTGGATTGCAACTCTTCCATGAAAAAAGTAAGTCACTTCTTGTGATCTTTCTTCCATAACTTCCTATAAAATTTGTACCTAATACACTAATGATTTTCACATATAATGATAGTGGATGAGGAAAAAGTGGGGGAATAAACATTTACACAGTTCCTATTATGTGTCAGGTACAATGCTAGAATATTTTTACAGATATCATTTCATTTTTTTCTCATAGCTGTAAGAGGTAGGTGCTAGTTTTTATTCTATTTTTAAATTGAAGAATATGAAACAGACTTAAGTTAAATGGCTTACCCAGTGTTAAAAGTCTGAGTGGTCCAGATGAAAAGTGTCTGAAGCCAGACCTTGAGATTTCCTATCTACATGCCCAGTACTTTATTTCTCTATTTGCCTTATTCCTCTACACATTATGCCTCTCTATCCACTATGGCACCAACTACAACTATCCCAGGACAATTTCAGGTCTTTTGATTCATTATTTGTAATTCTTCATAAATGTTGAAACCAAGTCTTCTCAAAAATGCATTGCCTAAACATTTATGTCACTTATAATGATAAAGTCCTGAGTAGTAAAATACTGTCTCTTATCTATCTATACGTACCACACACACCCATTAACAATTGGATCACTTTTGTTTTATTCATAGTTTTCAATATTCCATAATTCATAGCACTATTAGTTTTATATTATTATTCTTTTGGTGAGGCAATTGAGGTTAAGTGACTTGCCTAGGGTCACCCAGCTAGGTTTTTAGTGATAAGTGTCTGAGGCTGTATTTGAACTCACGTCCTCCTGACTTCAGGACTGCTGTTCTATAATTTTAAAGTATTAAAAAGAACATTTTTACTAAAAACTATATTATTGTTGTTGTTGATTTTGTTATTTTTTATACTGCTTCAAATGTTTCTGTTTCATGAAGCAGCTTAGTGTTATTGATAGTGATAACCAATTTTTTAAACATGATACAGCCTATTTTCTTTTTCATATCCAATTCTGTGCCCACATCAGTATCTATTTGGAGTTCAAAGATATGTATTGACAGGACAACTCAATGGACCACCCTTCCAATTGTACTTTGTTATTTAGTTATTAGGGTAAAATCACTAACTTGCTGATCTGTTTGTTTTCATGTTTGAGTTATTAAGCTAAACTATTTTATAGGCTTATAAATAGAGTTAATGAATCCCTATAGTGAATTGAGGCTTGATGAAATTGTCATGATATCATCTGTAAATACAGTTGTTTGATGGAATTCACCACATCTAGAATATTCATGTTCTGTTTGGACTCTGAGTTAGTCTTTAACCAGATTCTGACAAATATGTCTGATGTTGAATGTTGATTTCTCTGTATATAAAAGACGGAATTTTACATGGTTGTAGTAGGAATAAAGATAACTCATTGATAGAGAAAGATTTCTCTAATTTGGCCAACTTTCTATTTGTAAAGTACTATCATTCTCCTAGAGAGAAAGGAAAAGAAAAAAAAAATTCTTAGAAAATTTAGAATCTATATTTAGTCACACACACACATACACATATATGTAAACACATATATACATATATATGTTTAATGCAAGTAGGAAAAGGGTCATGTTCTCAAGAGAAGTAAAAAATGTCCTGAAAGTATGAAAATAAGGAACATTTCTGCCAAGAATTAAACCAAGAATAGCTTCATTGGGATGGTGACATCTGGACTAGGTTTTGTAGGAGAATATGAACGTAAATAAAACACAGAGGTGAGGTTATGGTAATCAAAAGATCTAGACTTTCTAAAAGAACTAGAGTAGAAGAGACTAAAAAAAGATTAAGGAATGACTCATAATGGTTGGAATATAGAGTTTGAAATGGAGTGACACAAAATAAAGTTAGGAATATAGGTTGGAGACAGTATAAGGCATAGTAATTATAATTCCAAAGTAATTGCATTTTGCTACTATTAGCAAATTGCTACTCATTGCATTTTGCTACTATTAGCAAATTGCTGCTATTAATCATTAAATAATTTTGATCAAGGTTAATGGTACATGTGACCTTATTATTAGAAAGATATTGTTCACACAGTTTTAAGAAGAATGAATTAAACTAGTTAGAATATTTTTACAATAATCAAAATTAGAGCTGATGAACACATGAGGGAAAACAGTGATATTTGGACGATGTAGGAGAGAATAGATGCAAAGACAAGAGATAAATTTTATAGTAAGTGCAAACATTGAATTTAGGAGGTAAGAGAGAAGAAATAGTCTGCAATGACTAATATCTTAAACCTGAATATATCTTAAAATGTTGGTCCAATACGCAAATGTAAAAGCAAGACTTGAGTTTGGCAGAGAGTTGGATAGAGGCATAAAAATCAGAAGATCATAAAAACAGACAGTAAATGTAACCGTCAAATGACAAAAAAGGGATGAAAAAGACTTAAGGTTTGGGTGGGGAACCCACATTAAAAAACTGGAGGGAAAAAGAGGATATAGTGAAGGTCAATTGTGTAGAAGAATTAGAAGCAAACAGAATCATACAGAAATGTCTAGAAACAGGGAATAAGTCAAATCTTAGAGATCAATGAGAATTTGTTAATGGCCAATAACTTAGATAATTATGAAGTCATTTGATGCTAAGGAAAGAACAGTTTTAAAGAGTAATGTAATTAAAAGTCAGACACTAAGGCATTCTTTAATGACTGAGTTGGAAAGAACAAATCTAGAGTTTAGTCATAAAGGGATGAATAGCATCTTTATGGAATAATGCAGTCAAGAACAAGAATTTGCTTCATTCATTCAGGAAGTTGGAATGAAAATTAAGAGGGTGGTAAGAAGACTATGGCATATTTTGGAAAAAATCATTGGATGTAGCAATTCAGAAGGAGGACTAAAAATGAGAATCAGATCATGATAAATTCAGCAAGACCTCAAAAGAAATGACATAAGAAAGAACACCAATGAGTTTTTTTCAAGCAAGGATTTCATCCTCAAATAGTAGGGGTGGGGAGGAAAATATAAACCAAGATATATAAAGGGATCTTCAACTTGGCCACTGAAAATTCTCATTTCAATATCTATGTCTTATTAGACTCAGCATTAACCTCCTTTCCTTTCCAAATTGTACTTTTTTGTTAGATTATAAATATTCTGTGTAGCCTCTATTGTATTGAAGTTGAAAACTTCAGACTTCAATAACCTTCACTCATTTTTTTAGACTTCTTATCTTATTTTTATTATGGGTTATCTTTGAAATCTATAGACTTATTGCTTATCAATCTATAAAATTTAAGTTACTTCAGAGAAGCATTCTTATCTTATAATACAGATTTTTCCATAGCATAATGCCTAATGGAGAAATGCAGGGAATAAGTTCTCAATCACTCTTAATTTTGTCTTAAACTTGATATTCCACATAGACTATAAAAATACAACCTGTCTTTTTTGATGTCATGTTCAATGTATTTTGTTTCTGCTTATGGTTCTCTGCTTTCCATGTATGGAAAGGTACGGCAAGAATGAAATAATAATTACAAATAAAATTTTGCAATTCTTTATATTTTGCAAAGCATCTTCCTCACAATCACATAAACTATGATCTATGCTTTTATTTTTCTTTAGTATACTATTTTAGAAAAAAGCATTTTGTTACTAATGAGATTAATTAGACTCTTCTTATAACCTAGTTAGACTAGATTTTGAGAATTGAAAAAAATTAATTAACATACTATATAATTTAAGCATTTACTTTAAAATATTTCATTTTTATTTGTTGGGAATAGAATAACATTCTTCCATTTAAAAATTATAGCTATATCTTTGTGTTCATAATCTTATATATTAAAAAACCTAATTGATCATGTTTCTATTTGAATGATCAATTTAATGCAGGAATTTATATTATTTTGAAATGTGAATAAAAATAAAGATGTGTGATGAATTATTATTAGCATTATTATTACTGGCAGTAAAAATACATTTTTGGTTTGTCCATGATATTTAAGAAAGAATAAACTTATCAAAAGTGAACATGTACTTTTTTCATCTTTTAATGTGGGCTAATAAATGCATTTAATATCTATGATTAAAATGCATGAGTTCTCTTATGATTAAATCATTCCTGGTAATAGCTAGGTTCAAATTCTAATTATTTTAACTACTTGCTTAAAATGCTGGGTTTGTATTTTATTCTCACATGCCTCTTCATCAGAATTAAATAGAAAAATAGTATTTTATCTACAAAGGAATTTCTGAGAGACATTGGCTCCATCTTGTGGTTATATTAATTTCTAGTAACTTTCATATATATATATATATATATATATATATATCTATATCTATATAAAATCACCTTGTTAAAGCACTGTTAAAATGTAAAATCAAAATATGTGTAACAAGGTCTTTTGTTTCTAATAAAGTTAAATATTAAGTGTATATATTCTGAATAAATTAAACTAAAATTAATTAAATATATATCTTAATGTTACCCTTTACATTGAAATATTTAACATTTGTCAATAATTTTCTAGACACATGGGAATGGATTAGATGTAGTGAAGCTTGATGATTATTGGTCACACAAAAGTAATCATTACTGTCTTCAAAGAGATTATATTCTGCCATAGATATAATTAATAAAAACAAACTCACCAACCAATATGAATAACCCATAAAATGATCATCTTAATTCCTTAAATGCACTACCCTTTTTATAGAATAACATGCTATCAAACTGCTTTACCACGGCATGAAATTTCTGTTCTTTTTTTATTATTTTAATGGAATGTAGGAATAATGCAGCATAGTCGAATGGAAAAAAGTTAGACAGGAAAACTTAATTTCAAATCCTATTTTAATGATTTACTTACTAGATGACACAAGGGAATTATGTTAAATACTTCCAAGCTTAGTTAAAAATGGAGAATAATAATACCTCCCAGAAATAATTATGGCAGCTAGGTCACACAGTGGATAGAGTGCCTGATCAGAAGTTAGGAAGATTCATCTTCCCGAGTTCAAATATGTCCCCAGACACTTATTTGCTGTGTGACACTAGGCATATCATTTAAAGTTGTTAGCCTCAGTTTCTTCATCTGCAAAGAGTGGACTTTGCAAATCACAACATTATCTTTGCCAAGAAAACTCTAAACAGTTTTACAAATAGATGGGCATGACTAAAATAACTCAAACTACAAAAACCTGACATTGTCATTTTAAATTTCACATGAGATAACTTATTTAAACAGGTTTATACACCTTTGTCAATAACATACATTATACTGATAACTACATAGGCAATATACAATTTGTAGCTATAAATTTAGATAAAATTAAATATTTCATTTTCTTAATAATGATCACATTTATTTTATTATGCATATGATCAGTTTTTTCTATATTTTCTTATCTCATTAAAGTATAATCTTATGGTTTTGTGGGTCCTCTCTGCTGTTACATATTGGAAGCCAGCCCTGGCTTATTATCTTGTGCCCATATCCTATCTTGTATCCTCTAAGAAAAGCTATCTAATGTTCTTGAAGCTCTGTACAGGGATAGTAGTTCTTGACCTTTTTATTTTTTTATTTGTTTTTTGTTTGTTTGTTTGTTTTGTTATTGTTGTTGTTTCATTATTCACTTTGGCAATTTAGTGAAGCCTTTGGAACTCTTCTCAGAATTTAAAAAAAATAAAATTAAAAAAGGAAAATTTATATCAAAATATAATTATTTGCTTATCTAATAGTATCTTCCAACCTATCTTTAAATTCCAGATCTCTAGCTAATAATTGTTACATAGTTTTGTCGTTTAATATCTCAGGAATGTCAGTAGAACATATTAGCTATCCATAGATTATTTCTTGCCTTTCAGATGCAGTCTGACCTTCTCTTTTTCAGTCATCCATGTTTTTCAAAATACTTTTTTGGGGCACATTCTATGGAAAAGTCATCACAGCTTACTTAATACATACCACATATATTTCTATTGCCTAGTTTTTAACATACACTTTACATTATTCTAAGACTGTAGTGTTCTATATCTTGTGTATATGCTGGATCACTTTGATAATAATGATACCAATAAAGTGTTTTGTGCCAAAATAAAGCTTGGAATAACTGGAAAACATAATGTTACATAATTATAATCCACAGTACTCATGCAATTATTTTATGTCCACATCCTAGATAATACATAACTGTACTCATTAGATATATGTACTGCCGATACATGATCCATGTGCTGATATGTTAAGATAATAATTGTAAGATGTACTTTGAGCACTATATAAATCTCTTTTCATCGACTGCTAGACTACACTCTTTTGGAACGCACAAGTTTTTTTTTTTTTTGTTTTTTGTTTTTTTGTTTTTGTTTTTCTTAGGTAAATGTCTCTCAGACCTATAATTTATTTGATTATAATGATCAGAATTTCACAAAGTTAACTCCTGGGTTGTACAATTCTAAAGGTTGCTTGGACTCAGTGAAAGAGAAATGACTATTCTTTTTAATAATCAACACAATAATAAACATTCAATTTTGTATTTCCTTTGTATTTCTCACTGAGAGCAGTCAGTAGTGGTGACTGTGAAAATACAGTATGTCATAAAAAATTGTTTATGAATTAACTCTTTTGTTAACTTTTAAAATAATCAAAAGATATCATTATTATATCTATTGATCATTCCAATTTAGAGTATATAGAAGACTTCTAGGTAGACATTTTGATTACTGATAATGTTTATTTGATTGCCTTTTTAGAAATAACAGTATATACAAACATCTCCATTCTTTGTTAGTCTTATTTCTTTTATATATCCTGATAATTCATGCCTGAATTAAAATACTATTACTTCCACAGTGATTTTCTTCTACATATAGTGTTTCTGTTTAGGCATTTTTCTAGTCTTTTTATTAGGCATCCTTTCCAATTCTAATACACTGAGAGTAGTAAGTTATAAGAAACCACATGCCATGATCCCACTCTGATTATTGTTGGAAACAGAGTGTCACAGAACAAATTGCAAGCCTATGCAAGCTGGTGAGTTAAACATATAACTAAGATGGAAAATCATAAAAACTGCTTCTTGATTGATAATCATGAGGACTTATATTAAGATTACCTAACTTCAATTTAAAGGAAAATAAATTAATTTTCTAGGAAAATAACAAACAAAAAAATTTAGGTACTTATTAAACAATTCCTAATGTATTTATTTTATTTAAATACAATGTCAAAATTCTCAAAGAATATGTTATTGTTATTTCCTTTTGTTTTTTAAAGACATGACATTTCTAAAAGTACTTTTTTGGTTATTGATTTGTTTCAGTCATGTCCAATTGCTTGTGAGACAATAAGCAATCAGATGTAAGTCGTACATGTACAATCATGTAAAACATTTCCATATTAGTCTTTTTGTCTAAGAAGATTCAAATAAAAGAAAAATAATGAAAATAAAAAGAGATAAATAGCCTGATTTAATATGTATTCAAAAAATATCACTTTTTTCTCTTGAGGATGATCATATGCTCCATCATTAGTCCTTTGGGATATTCTTGGGTTTTTGCATTGCTAAAATAGATAAATCATTCACAATTCTTCCTGGAACAATTTTGCTATTATAGATTTTTCATAGTTCTGTTCACTTCATTTTATAACAGTTCTCTAAGTATTTCCAGGTTTTTATAAAATCACCCTGCTTGTCATTTCTTAGAATAATATTTCATTACAATTATATACAGTATATGCAAATATATACAATATGTCATATGTAAATACAGAAATATATTTCTATTTAACGCAATAAGTGAGCTGCCATAAATACTATTGTCCAAATGAGTCGTTCCACTTCCTCTATCCCCTCTTTTATGTCTTTGGGATATAAACTTAGAGTAATGATATTGCTGCATCCAAGAGTATGCAGTTTTATAGCCCTTAGGGCTTAGAACTTCTCTCCAAAAATGGTTAGATTAGTTCACATGAGTTATGAATCATAAAAAATTCAGGAATTTACATAGATAGATTCTATTTCTATTTCTTCAAGTAAGTCCTCAAAGTAGGACCCATCATTATCTCCTTGTTCCACGAATCCCAATTTTTGATGCCTTTACACCCTTGACACTAACATCTAAACTACTCATAAAAACTTGGTGTCTTGTCATTAGAATCACTATATACTTTGGATTTCACCCGTAAGGATGAAAGTCCTATGTTGTTCATAAATTATAGTATGAACTTTTTTCATAATAAAGCCTATCTTAGTTTTTTTATTTGACTTGTATTTCTAGAAATTTTACAAAGCTTGGCATCTATTAGGCCTTTAATAATCTTTTATAATTGATTCAGATGGCAGAGTACAGCCAGGAAAGTACTTGATCTCTCCCAGTTTCCCTTGAAAAGCACATAAAACCAAACCTCTGAACAGAGTCTAGAATGAAAATGCCTATAAAGAGACAGAACAAAATAATTTTCTAGTTCCAGATGGGTTGGAAGTACTTCAAGAAAGATCAGCCTCACTGGAATGAAAGGGATGGTGTCCAGGAAAACCTGTGAGAGAGTCTTAATCATAGTAGATCAGCAACTGAGACCCTCTATCCTGGCTCAGTAGAACAGTAGCAAAGCAGGACAGTTGGACAGCCTGTATCCCAATACAGAAGCAAAATAATAATAATAATAATAATAATAATAATAAAATAAAAAATCACGGGCATATTTCCAGCCTGGAAAACCAGACAAAACAGACAGGGATAGGTTAATCTATTCTCAGCACAAAGGACCCCTGTACTCAAAGCAGCACAAGAAGTTTGGGACAACATTCGTTGTACCTGAGAAGCATAGTTTGTTAAAAGTTATGGAAAAGTCGTTGTCGTTTTTCAAAAACAAAACAAACAAAAAAAAAAACCTTGATTATAGAAATATTCTATAGTGGCAGGGAAAAACCAAACCACCAGAAGAGGACAAAATTCCCACATGAAAAACCTCAGAGCGAGCTATGAGTTGATCTCAGGCAGAAAGAAGCTTCTTGGAAGAGCTCATACAGGAATTTAAAAATCAAATAGGATAAGGAGAAAAAAAAAATTTGGAAAAGAAATGAGTTATGTAAGAGAGAGTCAAGAGATTGGTAAAGGACAGACAAAAATTGATTGAAGAAATCAATTCCTTATAAAATACAATTGGCTAAATTGAAAAAGAAATCCAATGAAGAAAATAATACTTTGAAAAATTTAATCCATCAAATGTGAAATGAGATAAAAAATACTAACTGAAAAAACGTCATACATTAAAAAGTAGAATTGGAAAAATAGAATCAAATGACTCCAAAAGATATCAAAAATTAGTCAAACAAGCTAACAAGAATAAAAATACAGAAGAAAATATGAAATACTGTTGGTGTTCTTTTTCCAAAACACAGCCAGGTGATAAAAGAGTTCAGATCTTTTCTTGTGTCCTTCAATATAGCCTGGTTAGTTCAGAGGCCTATCTCTCCACTTGGTTCTAAGAGCTCTGTCCAAATGTCTCCAAATCCAAAGGTTTGTCCTTCTGACTCCAGCCAGCACCAAGGTAGAAAATGCAATGCAATCTCTCTTGCCTCGAAGATAGGGCTTGTGGGCTTCCTCCCATAGTGCTTCTCTCCGACTCCTGGGAATGCTCCCAAGTAACTCCCCAGCTCTAAGAACTTCCTGTATATATATGATCTCCCAAAGGTTAACTCCTCCTTCTGGAGAGAGAGGGATTCTGGGTTATCTCCCAAAGTGCTCTCTGGCCCTAAGGGAGGTGTGAATTCGGATATTTCATACTAAACCTGAAATCTCCCAAATGTGTGAACTCCATTGAGTACTTAGATACTTATGAGCTCTCTAAAGGTGTGAACACAAGCATCGTTTCTATCAGTTGTACTTAGTACCTTGTTTCAAGTTCTGGCCCAAAATATCTCTTTCTAAGAGCAAATCAATCATATTGAACCATGCCAAATCAGATAATTATTGTCTCTATCAACTCCAATGGCTTAACAATTTGTAAAGATTCCAACAAAATGCCTCATTGAAAAAAAAGCAACAGACTTAGAAATAGATCCAGAAGAGACAATTTAATTTGATTTTATATAGAAGGTTGTAAATGCCACTTCTCTACTGTAATGCAGGATTTTACACAGTTGTTAAACTGAATATATCATTATCCCTAAATGATCGAAAAGTTTGAAAATAAAATCAATGGGATTCATAAATTGCTTTATTTCTTTCTCACTGTTTTTTTTTTTTTTTTTTACCTACTTCACATTGTGAGAAACTGTTCATAGGAATAGGATTTCATTAATGTTTTCCTGATTTAAAAGGTAAAAAAGGACTGAAATAATTTTGCTTGATAGTATGACTCCATTTTTATAATACATGATTAGATGTAACAAAGAATAATAACCTAAATGAAGAACAGTTTAATATGCTCTTCCTAACCATTGATCTGAACACTTATCATATAAAGAAAATCAAAGATTCAGATTGATTAGCAGCTTTTAAAAGTTGATATGTTTTTTGGAAAAGTATGACAAGATTAATTTGGCTTTGATTAAAAAAAATAAACTTTTCACAGATTTCAGTTAAATATGACAGAGCAAATATTAATTTCTTCTGAGTTTGGCTCATTGTTGCTCATATTTCACTACACATATAACTCATTGAGAAAATTGATTTTACTAAGTATAAGTTGTAAGGATGAAAATGACCCCATTAATTTTCACCATCATTCTTTTGGTCTTAAATTTTGGGACTGGGCAATGTTATTTATTTCTTTATAAAGACAAAATGGTGATTTTGGGGAGAAGGTATCTCCTTAGAGCATTCACATTTGAATTATAGACAGGAAAAAATTAGATATCATTATATTTGTGAACTGAATTTCTCTAAATATTTCTGTGTTCCCTCATTTTTAATTTTAGTTTTATATTTTCAAGATATATGCATAGATAGTTTTCAACATCCATT
Organism: Sarcophilus harrisii; assembly: GCF_902635505.1. Classification (NCBI taxonomy): domain Eukaryota; kingdom Metazoa; phylum Chordata; class Mammalia; order Dasyuromorphia; family Dasyuridae; genus Sarcophilus; species Sarcophilus harrisii. Next base: position 100,351,754 of record NC_045428.1, read on the forward strand.
CTTGAAAAACCTTGTGTTTCAATTTTTTTATTTCCCTTTTCCCTCCCTCGCCTTTAGAGAGCAAGTAATACAATATATGTAAAATATGTACAATTCTTCTATACATATTTCCAGAGTTACCATGCTGCACGAGAAACATTAGATCAAAAATGAAAAAAAATGAGAAAAGCAATAAGCAAAAAGCAACAAAAAGGGTGAAAATACTATGTAGTGATCCACACTCATTTCCCACAGTACTCTCTCTCTAGGTGCAAATAGCTCTATTCATCACAAGACCATTGCAACTGGCCTGAATCATTTGATAGTTAAAAAGAGCCTTATTCAGCAGAATTGATCATTGCATAATCTTGTTGTTGCTGTACACAATGATCTCCTGGCATTTACCAGCAATACGTGTAAGTCTCTCCAGGCCTCTCTGAAATCATTCTGATAATCATTTCATATAAAACAATAATATTCCATAATACTCATAAAACATAAATTATTCAGCCATTTTCCAACTGATAGGCATCCAAATTCTTGCCATTACAAAAAGGGCTGTCACCAAGTAGAGCCACTGCTGGATCAAAGGGTATGTACAGTTTCATAGTCCTTTGGGCATACTTCCAAATTATTCTCCAGAATGGTTGCATCAGTTCACAGCTCCACCAACAAGGTGTCCCAGTTTTCCCACATCCCTCTGACAATCATCATTATCTTTTCCTGTGATTTTAAGTGTACAGTGGTACATCAGAATTGTCTTAATTTGAATTTATGTGTGATCTGGAGCACCTTTTCAAATGACTAGAAATGATTTCAATTTCTTGACATGAAAATTCTCTGTTCATGTGTTTTGACCATTATTCAATTGGAGAATGGCTTGAAATTTCATAAATTTGAAGCAATTCTCTATATACTTTAGAAATACAATCTTTGTCAGAACCCTTGAATGTAAATTTTTTCCCAGGTTATTACTTCCCTTTTAATTGTGTCTGCATTGGTTTTCTTTATAAAAATCTTTTAAACTTAATATACTCAAAATTATCCACTATGCATTCAATAATGTACTGGAGTTCTTCCTTGGCTACAAATTCCTTCTTTCTCCAGATAGCTGAGACACAAACTATCATTTGTTCTTATAATTTGTTTATATTATCACTTTTTATACTTAATCACAAACCCATTTTGACCTTATCATGGTATAGGATGTTAGGTGTGGGTCAATCCCTAGTTTCTGCCATACTAATTTCCAATTTTTCCAGAAAATTTTTTGAAATAGTGAATTTTTATCTCTAAAGCTTGGATCTTTACGTTTCTCAAACACTAGATTACTATAATCATTGACTATTGTGCCTCATGAACCTAACCTATACCAATGATTGACAGCTTTATCTTAGGCAGTACCAAGTGGTTTTGATGATAACTGCTTCATAATATAGTTTTAGGTCTGGTACAGCTTGGCCATCTTCATTTTCATTTTTTTATTAATTCCCTGGAAAACTTTGACCTTTTGTTCTTCTAAATAAACTTTGTATTATTTTTCTAATTCTGTAAAATAATTTCTTAGGAGTTTGATTGCTATGGCACTGAATAAATAGATGAATTTAGGTAGGTATTGGTCATTTTTATTGTATTAGTTTTGCCTACCTATGAGCACTAGATATTTTTCCAATGGATTATATCTGACTATTTGTGAGGAAACTGTATTATAAATGTTATTATAGTTCTTGACTTTGACTTGTCAGGTAGACTTCCAAATATTTTACATTATGCACAGTTATTTTAAATGGAATTTCTCTTTGTGTCTCTTACTACTGGATTTAGTTAGTAACTTATAAAAATGCTGATGATTTTTGTATATTTATTTTGTATCCTGCAATTTTGCTAAAGATGTGAATTGTTTCTAGTAGATTTTTTAGTTGATTCTCGAAATATACCTTTATATCATGTTCAAAGAGTGACAATTTGGTACCCTTATTACCAACTCTAATTCCTTTAATTTCTCTTTCTTCTTTTATTGTCAAAGATAACATTTCTAATACAATATTGAATAGTAATTATGGTAGTGAGCAGCCTTGTTTTAACCCTGATCTTATTGGGAATGGCTCTAGTTAATCCCCTTATATATAATGCTAGCTGATGTTTTAAATAGATGCTACTTATCATTTTAAGAAAAAAACTCCATTTATTCCTGTACTCTCTGGTGTTTTTTAATAGGAATAAGTGCTGAATTTTGTCAGATGCTTTTTCTGCATTTTTCTATTGAGATAAGCATATGATTTGTGTTAGTTTGGTTATTGATATAGTCAATTGTGGAGACATCTAGGTGTGGAGCAAGGTGGCAGAGATGACACACATTTATCTCCAACCTTCTCTACAACCCTTACACTAGTTATGAAATCTAGACCCTAAATTAGCTCTGGATCAGTAGAACCTACGAATATTGGGAGTGAAACAAATTATCAATAGAAGATAATTTTATAGATCACCAGAAAAGTTCAGTTTCAACTGGAAATGGGAGGGGGGCAGCCTAACACAAGCACCTGATCACAAATACCAGCACAGACACTGCATCTTCTTGGAGTGTTGCTGACTCCCAGGGATGGTGCAGACACTGGCAACAATGCAGACTCTGCATGACACAAAATCTACGGGGAGGAATCTACAGGAATCTACAGCAATGTTGGCCACTCTGTCCTGGTTGCAAGCCAGTAGATCAGCAGAAAAGTTATAAAACACCCAACACAAACACAAAAGATCAATAATGAACCCCAAAATGCAAAAATTTTATGGGACCTAGCCACACCCACCCAGCACTGGGAGTGAATCAGCAGTGACCTAGTACAGCTGCAGCAACTTGAATCCCCCCCCCCCCAAAGGCAGACTTTAAAATATAAAATGAGTAATAAAGTAAAGAGGACTCTAACAATAGACAGCTTTTAGGTCACAGAGAAAAACAGATTTAAACCCTGAGGAGACTAAAGGCAGTGTTTGCAGATGAAGCCCCAAAAGTGGATATAACCTGATCCCCATCACACAAGGCTCTCCTAGAAGAAATCAAAAAGGATCTTTAAAAAGATCTAGAAGAAAAATGGGAAAATGAAATGAAAAATTTTCAAGAGGTATTGGAAAAGGCAACACAGAAATTATCTGAAGAAAATTCACTGCAAAATAGCCTCAGTGAAATGGAAAAAGCAAATAACTCATTAAAACATAGATTTGATAAAATGGAAAAAGAAATAGACAAACAAGTAAAAAAAATGAAGAAAATAATTCACTGAAAATCAGAATTGAACAAATGTAAATGGATGACTCCATGAGACAACAATCAGTCAAGCAAAATCAAAATAATGAAAAATGAAAAAATAAAAAAAAATATATTGTTTTTCTCTGTAAAATACCTAATTGTGAAAACAATTGACCTGGAAAATAGATCTAGGAAAGATAACCTAAGAGTTATTGGATTCCATGAAATACATGATGAAAAAAAAAAAGAGCCTAGACACTATCTTTCAGAAAATCATCAAAGAGAACTGCTCAGATATCATAGAATCAGAAGGTAAAATGACCATTGAAAGAATTCACTGAATGTCTCCTGAAAGAGACCCCAAAATTAAAACCCCAAGGAATACTGTGGCTAAATTTGAGAACTATCCAATCAAGGGAAAAATATTTCAAACAGCCAGAAGGAAACAATTCAAATATGAGGAGCCACAATAAGGATTACTCAGGACCTAGCAGCTTTCAATTTAAAGGATGGAAGGGCCAGTAATCTGATATTCCACAAGGTGAAGGAACTTGGAATGCAGCCAAAATAAATTACCCTGCTAAATTGAGCATTTTCTTTCAGGTAAGAAGACATTCAATGAAACTGTTGAATTCCATTTATTTTTGATGAAAAGACCAGGAGATAAACAAACAAACAAAAAAATCTACAAATATAGAACTCACAAGAAGCATAAAAAGGTAAAAAGAAAAAAAAAAACTCTTGAAAACTGTATTTGTGTTATGGGTATACATTGATAGTACATATATAATCTGATTTTACTGTTATAATACATAAAAAGAAACTAGAGATGGAAAGTGAGTGTAACACAAAAAAAAAGAGAAAGTGAAAGTAAAATGAGGGAGATTACATCTCAGGAAGATCCAAAGAAAACATATTATAATTGAGGGAAAGAAGGGAAGGGGATGATTATTGTGTGAATCTTACTCACATCAAATTTGGCCCAAAGAACAAATATTTGGTTTCATTGAAAAAACATCTCTCATCTTATAGAAAAGTGGGAGGGGAAAGGGGAAAAGGGAAGTGGTAAACTAAACAGAAGGGAAAAGAAAATTAGTAAGGGAAAGGTATAAGAAAGAGGGTGGGTCTCTAAAGGGGAGGACTGCTTAAGGCAAGTAGTGCTCATAAGTAAAATACTGGGGAGTGAGGAAAGGAGAAAAGAAAAGAGAAAAGCATAATTTGGGGTTAATAAGATGGCAGGAAATATAAAATTAGTAGTTTTAATTGTAAATGTGAATGGGGTGAACTCTCCCATAAAATGTAAGCAGATAGAAGACAAAGCCAGAATACTACAATATGTTGTTTATAAGAAACACATTTTATGCAAAGTGACACATACAGAGTAAAGGTAAAAGGCTGAATAAGAATCTAGTATGTTTCAGGCAAAGTAAAAAAAATAGGGGTAGCCATACTGATCTCAGATCAAGCTAAAACAAAAATTGATCTAATTAAAAGAGATAAGGAAGGAAGCTATATCTTATTTAAGGGTACTATAGATAATGAAGCAATATCAATAATAAACAAATATATAAAAAGTGGTGTAGCATCTAAATTCCTAAGGGAGAACTTAAGAAAGTTGCAAGAAAAAAATAGACAGCAAAACAATAAAAGAGGGCATCTCAACATTGTGCTCTCAGACTAAATAAATTAAATCACAAAATAAATAAGAAAAGTTAAAGAGGTAAATAGAATATAAAGAAAGGTTAGGTATGATAGTTCTTTGGAGAAAACTGAATGGAGACAGAAAGGAGTACACTTTCTTCTCAGCAGTTCATGGAACCTAGATAAAAACTGACCATATATTAGAAAATAAATACCTCAAAATCAAAAGCAGAAAGGGAGAAATAGTAAATGCATTTTTTTCAGATGATGATGCAATAAAAATTTCATTCAATAAAGGGCCAGGGGGGAAATAGGTCAAAAAGAAATTGGAAACTAAATAATCTCATCTTAAAGAATGGATGGGTGAAACAGCAAATCATAGACACAATCAATAATTTCATCCAAGAGAATAACAATAATGAGACAACATACCAAAATTCATGGGATGCAACCAAAACAGTAATAAGGGGAAATATCTTTAGAGGCTTACTTGCATAAAATAGAGAAAGAGAAGATCAATTAATTGGACTTGCAACTTAAAAAAGCTAGAAAAGGAGCAAATTAAAACCACGCAATAAAATATTAGACTTCAAATCCTAAAAATAAAAGGAGAGATGAATAAAATTGAAAGTAAAAAATAATTGAATTAATAAATACAACTAAAAGTTGGTTTTATGAAAAAAACAACAAACTAGAAATCCCACAAAAATTAATTAGAAAAAGAAAGAGGGAAATTAAATTGTTAGTCTTAAAAATGAAAAGGGAGAACTTTCCATTAATGAAGAGGAAATTAGAACAATAATTAGGAGTTACTTTGCCTAACTTTATGCCAATATATTTGAAACCTAAGTGAAATGAAGGAATACCTACAAAATATATGTTGTGCATATTAATAGAGGATGAAGCAAATTGCAAAATCATCCCATGTTAGAAAAAAAAAAAAAAAAAAAAAAGATCCGGCAGTGTTTCAAAGAGATCTTTTTTTTTTAATAATTATAATTTTTTATTGTCAGAACCCATGCCTGGGTAATTTTTTACAACATTATCCCTTGCACTCACTTCTATTCCAACTTTTCCCCTCCTTCACTCCACCACCTCCCCCAGATGGCAAGCAGTATTATACATGTTAAATATGTTATAATATATCCTAGATACAATATATGTGTACAGAACCAAACAGTTCTCTTGTTGCACAGGAAGAATCGGATTCAGAAAGTAAAAGTAACCCAGGAAGAAAAACAAAAATGCAAAATACAAAACCTGGCAGACAGTCCAATATATGCCAAAAATGCAAAATACAAAAACAGTTGGCATTCATTTCCCAGTGTTCTTTCTTTGGGTGTAGCTGCTTCTGTCCATCATTGATCAACTGAAACTTGTGAAGATCGCGTATTTTAAAATCAGCAGGAGTCCAGAGTTCAGGTTAGGGGAAAATCGTCAGTCTTTATTCTCAGTGAAGGATTGGAGGTGGAAGAGAATCGGCAATAGCAATGTGTGCAGCTGAGTCAAGAAGCTAGCTAGATCACCAGCCACACGACCAGCAGCCAGGAGAATGGAATCCAGGCCCAATCTCTCCCAGCTTCTCTTCCTGTTCCTGTCTCTGCCTCCACCCACCAAAATCATCATTTCCTGTACAACACATCAGGACTTGCACAGAGAGTGGGCAGGGACCATTCTTTATCCAATCTTGTATATTAATAGAGTATAGCCCAATTACTATTTAGCCTCATGTACTTGGGACCTAAGTGCATCAACTCAAACTCAGCCCATTACAGAAACTGAGTTAGATCTTCTCTTTGTCTAAGAAATCCACTTCCATCAGAATACATCCTCATACAGTATCATTGTTGAAGTATATATAATGATCTCCTGGTTCTGCTCATTTCACTTAGCATCATTTCATGTAAGTCTCTCCCAGCCTCTCTGTATTCATCCTGCTAGTCATTTCTTATAGAAAAATAATATTCCATAACATTCATAAACCCAACCATTCTCCAATGGATGGACATCCATTCATTTTCCAATTTCTAGCCATTACAAACAGGACTGCCACATACATTTTGGCATATACAAGTCCCATTCCCTTCTTTAGTATCTCTTTGGGGTATAAACCCAGTAGTAGCACTGCTGGATCAAAGGGTATGCAAAAGTTGATCACTTTTGTGGCATAATTCCAGATTGCTCTCCACAATGGTTGAATTCGTTCACAACTCCACCAACAATGCATCAGTGTCCCAGATTTCCTGCATCCCCTCCAACATTCATCATTATTTTTTCTTGTCATCTTAGCCAATCTGACAGATGTATAGTGGTATCTCAGAGTTGTCTTTATTTTCATTTTTCTGATCAGTAGTGATTTGGAATATTCTTTCATATGAGTGGAAATAGTTTCAATACATCATCTGAAAAGTGTCTGTTTGTATCCTTTGACCATTTCTCAGTTGGAGAATGGCTTGATTTCTTACAAATTAGAGTCAATTCTCTATATATTTTGGAAATAAGGCCTTTATCAGAACCTTTAACTGTGAAAATGTTTTCCCAGTTTTTTGCTTCCCTTCTAATCTTGTTTGCGTTAGTTTTGTTTGTACAAAGGCTTTTTAATTTGATATAATCAAAGTTTTCTATTTTGTGATCAATAATGATCTTTAGGTCATCTTTGGTCACAAATTTCTTCCTCCTCCACAAGTATGAGAGGTAAACTATCCTATGTTCCTCTAATTTATTTATAATCTCGTTCTTTATGCCTAAATCATGGACCCATTTTGATCTTATCTTGGTATATGGTGTTAAGTGTGGGTCCATGCCTGATTTCTGCAATACTAATTTTCAATTTTCCCAGTAGTTTTTGCCAAATAATGAATTCTTATTCCAAAAGTTGGGATCTTTGGGTTTGTCATAGACTAGATTGTTATAGTTATTGACTGTTTTGTCCTGTGAACCTAAACTATTCTACTGATCAACTAATCTATTTCTTAGCTAATACCAAATAGTTTTGGTGACTGCTGATTTATAATATAGTTTTGGATCAGGTACAGCTAGGCTACCTTACAAAGAGATGTTAAAGAAGGTAAAGTGACTCACATATGCAAAAATGTTTGTGGCATCCCTTTTTGTAGTGGCTAGAAACTGGAAATTGAATGGATGCCCATCAATTAGACAATAGCTGAATAAATTGTGGTATATGAATGTTATGGAATACTATTCTTCTGGAAGAAATGATCAGCAGGATGATTTTAGAGAGGCTTGGAGAGACTTACATGAACTGATGATGAGTGAAATAAACAGAACCAGGAGATCATTATACACGTTAACAAGATTATAAGAAGATCAACTCTGGTGGATCTGGCTCTCTTCAACAATGAGACAATTCAAATTAGTTCCAGTTGTTCATTAATGAAGATTATCAGCTACACCCAGAGAGAGAGGACTATGGGAAATGAGTGTGCACCACAACATAGCATTTCCACTCTTTCTGTTATTGTGTACTTGCATTTTTGTTTTCCTTCTCAGATTTTTTTTCTTTCTTTCCAGATTTGATTTTTTTATGTGTAGTAAAATAATTATATAAATACGTATACTTGTATTGGAGTTAACATGTATCTTAACATATTTAACGTGTATTGGACTCCTTGCCATTTAGGGGAGGGGTTGGGGGGAAGGAGGGGAAAAGTTGGAGCAGAAGGTTTTGCAAGGGTCATTGTTGAAAAATTGCCCATGCATATGTTTTGTAAATAAAAAAGCTATGATAAAAAATACAAGTGAATACTAGCAAATAATTACAGAATAATTAATTCCAACAATACGTAAAACATAAGATTAGGAGTGAAATAATGATATACATTATTAACACTATTATTCAATATTGTACTAGAAATTTTGGCTTTGGCAATAAGAAAAGGAAAAGGAATTAAAGAAACTTGAATAAAAGGCAATGAGAAGAAAAAAAATATCACTTATCAGATGATATGATGATTTAGTTATTTTTTTTATTAAAGGTTTCTATTCACAAAACATATGCATGGGTAAATTTTCCAATATTGACTCCTGCATAATCCTCTGCCACAAATTTTCCCCTTCTTCTCTCCATCCCATCCCACACCTGGCAGACAGTCCAATACATGCCAAATATGCCAAAATACATGCCAGATGCAATATGTGTGTGTGTGTGTGTGTGTGTGTGTGTGTGTGTGTATTCACACTGCCATCTAGTGGCACAAGAAAAATCAAATCAAGAGAGAAGAAAAAGAAAAACTGAGAAAATAAGAAACAATATGCTAGAAAATAACAGAGAGATTGAGAATTCTATGCTATTTCCACTCACTGTTTCTATGGTTTTCTCTCTGGGTGTAGATGGTTCTCTTCATCACTACACAAGTGGGACCAGTGCGAATCATCTCAACGTTGACAAGACCCACTTTCATCAGAATTGATCAATATGATGATATACTTAGAGAGTTCTAGAAAATTATCAAAAAACATACTGGAAACAATTAACAACATTAGCAAAGTTGCAGGATATAAAACAAACTCACTCAAATGATGAGTATTTCTATTTATTACTGACAAAGCCCATCAGCAAGAGCTAGAAAGCAAAATTCCCTTTAAAATAACTGTAAACAAAACCAAATATTTGGGTGTCTAACTGCCAAGACAAACCCAGGAATTATACAAACACCATTACAAAACAAATCTCACACAATTAATGCAAGATCTCAACATTTGGAAGAATATCAGTTGTTTATGAGTAGTCCAAGCTAATATGATAAAAATGACAATTCAACCTAAATTGGTCTACTATTTCAGTGTTCTAGAAGTCAAAACTGCTAAAAATTATCTTATATAACTAGAAAAAATAAAAACTAAATCCATCTGGAAGAACAAAATGTCAAGAATATAAGGGGAATTTAAAAAAAAATTACAAAGAATGGTGGCCTAATAGTATTAGACCTAAAACTCTATTATAAAGCAGCAGGAATCAAAAGCATTTGGCACCAGTTAAGAGAATGGTAGATCAGTGCAATAGATTAGATATGCATGACACAATAATCAATAACTATAGTAATCTAGTATTTAATAAACCCCCAAACCCCAGTTTCTGGGTTAAATACAACTTCACAAAAATTGCTGGGAAAACTATGAAATAATTTGTCAGAAAGTTGGCATTGATCAATATCTCATACTCTATATCAAAATAAGATCAAAATAAGTACATTATTTGGGCATAAAGGACATAAAACTAAAAAGGGCATTTAGGCATTAACAAATCTTACAAAATTAGGATAATAAGGCATAGTTTATCTATCAGATCTTTGGAGAAGGGATGATTTCATAACCAAAGAAATACTAAAGAACATTATAAAATGCAAAATGGACAAGTTTGATTACATTAAATAAAAAAAAGGTATTACACAAACAAAACTAATACAAACTATTCTAAAAGGGAATTAGAAAACGGGAAAAATAAATTTTACAGCCACTGTTTCTGAGAAAGGCCCAATTTAAAAAAATATATAAAGAACTGTTTCAAATCAATAAGAATACAAGCCATTCTTCAGTTCATAAATAGCAAAGGATATGAACAGGCAATTTTCAGATGATGAAATTAAAGCCATTTCTTATATGAAAATGATCTAGATCACTATTGATTAGAGAAGTGAAAATTAAAGCAATTCTGAGGTATCATCTCATGCCTTTCTGGATAGCTAAGGTGAAAGGAAAAGATAATGACAAATGTTGGAGGGGATGTGGGAAAACCTAGACTCTAATGCGTATTTGATGCAGTTGTGAAATGATCCAGTCATTCTGGAGAGCAATTTGGAACTATGCCCAAAGGGCTTTAAAACTGTGCATACCCTTTGACCAAGCAGTGTCACTACTGGGTCTATATCCAAAGGAAATCATAAAAAAAGAACAGGACTCAAATGTGCAAAACAATGTTTATAGCAGCTCTTATTTGGTGGTGGCAAAGAATTGGAAAATGAGTAGGTGCTCATCAATTGAGAAATGGCTAATAAGTTATGGCATGTAAATATAATGGGATATTATTGTTCTATTAAAAATGATAAATAAGATTATTTTAGAAAGGCCTGGAAAGATGTACACAAACTGATGCTGAACAAAACAAGCAGAACCCAGAGTACATTTTACACAGTAACAGCAACACTGTTCATTTATCAACTATGAAAGACTTGGTTCTTCTCAGTGGTTCAGTGATCCAAAGCAATCACTATAGACCTTGGATAGAAAATGCCATCTTCATCCAGAAGTAGAACAATGGAGACTGAATGAAAATCAACATGTATTATGTTCACTTTTTTCTCCTCTGGTTTTTCCCTTTTGATCCAATATGATACATAAAAAAATGTGTATTAAAAAGTTTTAAAAACAAAGAAAAAGGAAAATCAATTTGTCCACATTCTTGCTTTTGGCCTATAACTGGATTCAATTATCTCTTAAATATGAACACTTTTCCTTGATGCAACTTCCAAATGAGAAAATTTAGGTGGATTCATTATACCTTTTTGTATAATTTTACTGTTAGAGTGCTGTCTATGGTACAGAGAAGGGAAGTCACTTTCCTAAGGTCAAAGAGTCAATATATGACAAAAAGTGAAATTCATATCTATAACTTCCTTTGTTTGAACATGAATGTACTATAGCAGTATTTCATTAATTTTAATGCTTATGTTTCAAAATATGCATGTTAATTAAATGTGACAAGTTGAGAGCACCACTAAATTTTGTGAATATATTGATGGAAATTAGTAAGCCAAGTGATTTTAAAATAGTTTCTCATCTGTTTTACTTACTTTCGATTTCACATTTATATTTATATTTATATTTAAAATAATGATTATAGGTTTCAGAACAGAAACCAACCTACATTTTTAAAGAGCATTTCCTTTTCTGGCATTTTTTGATACTTAGAGATTCAATTTAAAATAAAACAATAAAATTAATGTAACTTTTAAAAACTTGAATGAAACATTTTTAGCTTTTCATTGATATACTTTTCACTTTAAAATTGTTCCCATAACAATTAGATCCCTTGGTTTTACCAATACAGAAATATATTAAATGTGGGACAATTTTGAGGTTTATGTTTTCCAATATACCTTCTATATATTATATATGATACTGAAGTGTTTAAAATATATAGTCAGACCTGCTATCTAGGGGAAAAGGTAGGGGGAAGGAGGGGAAAAGTTGGAACAGAAGGTTTTGCAAGGGTCAGTATTGAAAAATTACCCATGCATATGTTTTATATATAAAAAGCTATAATAAAAAATAAAATTTAAAAATAAAATAAAATATGTAGTCAGTATTTAAGAGGATTTCTAATCATATTCAACATTTTAGAATATATCACCATGTAACAAGATCATTTCAGAATTATTAGTTGTTAAAAATCAAGCAATTTTCTTTGACACATCAGTGAGCACATCATTTGTGTAAAATGACTTTCTCATGATTCGGAGTACAAATTTAGCTGTTTCTGTATGATGATATCTATCATTCATGTTCTGCCCAAGGGCAGGTTTATTTTTAATGATATCAATTCCATCCTCATTAAGAAATGATCTGTCTTTTCATATTCTTCAAAAAAATCATGGTTCTTAGATCTTAAAGTTCATTAATCATATTATTATAATAATTAAACTATATAAACACACACATATTTATCATATCCTTGTTGGTACCCAGCATTCACATAATGTGAGTAGAATGCTAGTCCTTCCATATTTAAATATCTTTGAATTCTTAGGCCCCACAGCTAACAATATAGCTATTTTTACACAAATTAGGAATGGAATTTTTATTTATTGTTTATGAAAATAATGTTGATGTTGATAAGAATTATGATTATTTAACAACTCTTGACCAAAATATAAAAAGTTTAGAGTAAATATTAATTGAAACTTCAGAACACAAGGAAAAAAAACCTTCGCTTCATTGTACATAGAACTGCCTATTACTATCTACACACATGTATGTTCACATATATGTATTTGTATGAACACATGCATATATACATATACATATATGTATATATACTATACATATTCATTTTTTGTTTAATTAGAAAAAATTATATCAAATTTCTCTGATTAGATTTATATAGGTAAAAATAAAAATGCCATTCGACTTGTAACTCTAAAATTCTGTAGAAATTGGTTTAGTTTCTATTGTTTATATTTCTGTTAGATTTATCCAAAACTTTTTTAGTTCAATCTGAGTGGTTAAAATCAATTGAGTTTAATTGAATGTAGCACAGCTCCCCACAAATTTGATGCCTGATACTAGTGACTTCCCAACTCTTCCTATTCCTTAATTCTTTGGCCTTGTTCAGAATGTTCAAAGCTTGCTTTCACCAGAACTAGAAATCCAGAACTTTACACCATTGACATTTCCATGTTGTTGCTCCTGGTAGGCTTTTACTCTTAAAGGGCAATGGCCAAACTGATTGTTCAGGACTGAAGAACTTTTCACAGCCTGGGGTTGGGATCTCTATGTGCTGAAAAGCAAAAGTTTCATTGTGCAGAGTGAGTTTTTGATACAAATCTATATATTTTTTGCTTTGGATCTTCTAGTGTGGCCTATCAGAAAACATTGGAGGTGGGGCACAGGTAATCGGTGAACTCAACGTTTTTTCTTGTTTCTGTTTTTATTTAAGATTATTCTTTTGGAATCTAGGTAACATTGACCATAGAAAGAATTACCAAATTTTATATTTGATATATAATTTCTGTTTTTGAGAGATTTGAATAGTAAAAATTTTACAGAAAATATTTAATCCAATATCATTTTGTTCATGTGACCCAGAAACTTTACTAAAGTCCCATATTTTAGCAGAATCTTTCTGTAAGCCCTTTTAATCAGTACTATTACTCTGTTAATTATTTCCAACTTATCTTTTATATTACTTGATTTTCTTATGTTTGTTCGCATGTTGTCCTGCCCATTATAGTTTAAGTAGCTTGAGACAGTGCCTGAGCATTATGTTTTTGCCTCTCTGTCTC